>NC_047166.1:25892270-26520393 GCF_009819705.1 Hippoglossus hippoglossus | reverse complement strand
CATTTCAATCAATCAATCAATCAAATTTTATTTGTATAGCCCATATTCACAAATCACAATTTGTCTCATAGGGCTTTAACAGGGTGTGACATCCTCTGCCCTTAACCCTCAACAAGAGTAAGGAAAAACTACTAAAAAACCCTTTTAACAGGGAAAAAAGAACGTAGAAACCTCAGAGAGAGCCACATGTGAGGATCCCTCTCCCAGGACGGACAGAAGTGCAATGGATGTCAAGTGTAAAGGAGAACATCAAGATAAAGGTTTTAGCAGCATTGATTAGGGTAACATTTTGAAGTATAACTGAAGGTCAGTGAATTGGTGGATTAATGTCATTAATGGTCAAGTGTCTGAGGAGAAATACTATGTATCGAGCAGTCCTGCTGCAATCATAGTCCATGGTCAGCAGCCAGCAAGATCATGATCCACCATCAAGATCGGATGCCACTATAGTCCACAGTCATTGTCCACTGCCGCCATTAGGATCCATCATCAGCTGCCACCTCGGTCGTGGTCCACTACCAGTATCTGATGCCAACACGATAAAGGATCTGCCTTTATTATCACGATGCAGAATCCGCCATACTGGATCCACCATTACGACCTCTGATACGTGATCCACAGATCCTAATCCATGATGTGGCCACAGCCGCGGCCCTGGATCTGCGGACGATAAGGCAAAGGGACTCCGGGGAAGAAGTCAAGTCAGTAACATGTATTGATGGGATATGAATTCCTTTGATGTGATAACGATTGAGAAGAGGAAGGAGAAGCTGGAAAGAGAAGCTCCGTGTGTCATGTGTCCCCCGACCTTCTAGACCTATAGCAGCCTAACTAAGAGCAGGTCTAGGACAAGCCTGGACCAGCTCTAACTATAAGCTTTATCAAAAAGGAAGGTTTTAAGCCTACTCTTAAACGTACAGATGGTGTCTGCCTCCCGAACTGAAAGTGGGAGATGATTCCACAGGAGAGGAGCTTGATAGCTGAAAGCTCTGGCTCCTACTCTACTTTTAGAGACTTTAGGGACGACAAGTAAGCCTGAATTCTGGGAGCGCAGTGCTCTAGTGGGTTGATAAGGTACTAACAGCTCTTTAAGATATAATGGTGCCATATTATTAAGGGCCTTGAAGGTGAGGAGGAGAATTTTAAATTCTATTCTAGATTTAACCGGAAGCCAGTGTAGCGAAGCTAATACTGGAGAAATGTGCTCTCTTTTCTTGGTTCTTGTCAGGACACGTGCTGCGGCATTTTGGACAAGCTGCAGAGTCTTTAACGACTTACTGCTGGAGCCTGATAATAAGGAATTACAATAATCAAGTCTGGATGTAATAAAGGCGTGGATTAGTTTTTCTGCATCCTTTTGAGAAAGGACATGTCTGATTTTGGAGATATTACGCAAGTGAAAAAAGGCTGTCCTAGAAATTTGTTTTAAGTGAGAATTAAAGGATAAATCAGGATTGAAGATCACTCCCAAGTTCCTGACTGTTTCATTGGAAGCAAGGGCAATGTCGTCTAGCGCAGCTATATCGTTAGATAATGTATCTCTAAGGTGTTTAGGGCCAAGTATTAGAACCTCTGTTTTATCTGAGTTTAATAAGAGAAAATTGCGGGTCATCCAGGTTTTTATGTCCTTGAGACATGCTTGGAGTTTAGTTATTTGATTACTTTGTTCAGGTTTTATTGACAAGTATAACTGGGTGTCATCCACATAGCAGTGGAAATTTACCGAGTGTGTCCTGATAATGTTTCCAAGTGGAAGCATATATAATGAGAATAAAATTGGGCCGAGCACAGAGCCTTGTGGAACACCATGGTTAACTTTGGTGCGCACAGATGACTCATCATTAATTTGCACGAATTGGGAGCGGTCTGAAAAATAGGATTTAAACCATTTTAGGGCGGTTCCTTTAATGCTAATTAACTGTTCTAGTCTCTGTAATAAAATATTATGGTCAATTGTGTCAAATGCTGCACTAAGATCTAACAGAACGAGGACAGACACAAACCCCTGATCTGAAGCTATTAGAAGATCATTAGTGACTTTTGCCAAGGCTGTCTCTGTGCTGTGATTGGCTCTAAACCCTGACTGAAAGTCTTCATATATATTATTTTCCTGGAGAAACTCACACAGCTGATTGGCTACAACTTTTTCTAGGATTTTAGACAGGAAGGGGAGATTAGATATCGGACGATAATTGGCTAAAACCTCCGTGTCCAGGGTGGGTTTTTTGAGGAGGGGTTTGATTACAGCTATTTTAAAAGACTGTGGTACATATCCTGATGATAATGACAGATGTATTGTGTTCAGTAATGAACTGTCAATTAGGGGCAGAATTTCTATAAGTAATTTTGTAGGAATGGGGTCTGAGATACAAAGTTGTTGGTTTAGAAGATGAGATTATTTTGGTCAGCTGATCGAGGCTGATCAGAGAGAAGCTGTCTAAATAATTGGTAAGATTCTTGGCCGTTTCTGAGTTTTCTATTCTTGATAGGGTATTAGTGCCAATTGAGGGCAGGAGATGGTTGATTTGATTTCTAATAGTTAGAATTTTATCATTAAAGAAATTCATAAAGATATTGCTATTTAGGGATCGAGGAATACTGGGTTCGGTGGAGGTGTGACTCTCAGTCAGCCTGGCTACAGTGCTGAAGAGAAACCTGGGGTTGTTTTTATTCTCTTCTATTAGTTTTGAATAGTAGGCGGCTCTTGCTTTGTGGAGGGCCTTCTTATATGCTTTAACACTATTCTTCCAGTCTAGGAGATTTTCAACACGGTTGCTGGAGCGCCACTTCCTTTCTAGTTTCTTGATACTTGTTTTAACTCATGTGTCTTGGAATTATACCACGGAGCTTAATTTACTATGTTTTATATGTTTCTTTTTTAGAGGCGCTATTGAGTCTAATGTTAATCGTAATGACTTTACAGAGCTATCGACGAGATGGTCAATCTCAGTGGAGCTAGGGTTTTTTAATGAATTTGTTGTTTATATCGACGGATAGTACGGGTTTAAATGTAATCGGAATTATTTCCTTAAATTTAGCTACAGCACTATCAGGTAAACATCTTGAAAATGAGTTCATTATTAGTGGCATATATTCTGATAGTGAAAAATCGAAGGTTATTAAATTATGGTCTGATAGAATTGGATTGCGCGGAAGTACCGTTAGATGTTCAATTTTGACACCGTATGATAATATAAGGTCAAGTGTGTGGTTACAACAATGAGTAGGTTGGTGTACACACTGACTGAAACCAATTGAGTCTAATTGTGAAATAAATGCTACGCTAAGGCTATCTTTATTATTGTCAACATGAATATTAAAGTCACCAACAATAATAATTTTATCGGTCTTTAGGACTAGGTTTGATAAAAACTCAGGGAATTCTGTTAAAAATTCAGTATAAGCCCCAGGGGCACGGTAAACTACAGCAAATATGATTGGCTGTTGGTGTTTCTTGGATTGGCGTGGAAGACTAAGAACAAGACATTCAAATGAGTTGTAGCTTAGTTTAGGTTTAGGATTAATTAATAGACTGGAGTCTAAAAATAGCAGCAACTCCACCTCCTCGACCAAATTCTCTGGGAACGTGTGTATTTACATGACTGGGGTGAATAGATTCATTTAGACCTGACATATTCATCAGGATGCAGCCACGTCTCAGTGAGGGACAATAAATCTATTTTATGATCTGAGACTAGTTCATACCTAAAATAGCCTTTGATGAACAATGATCTTATGTTAAACAGACCACATTTAAAAGTCTTTATTTCCGAGTTGTTGCAGAGGTTGTGTTAATTTGTATTAGATTTTTGTGTGGAATTCTCACCTCTGTTATTGGTTTGATTTAAATAATGTAATGGACGGTGGACAGACACAATACTCTATGGGTTTGTGGTTGTGTGACTGATCCAGAGGAGCGCAGAGACGTGTTTAGCACTGCAGCTCTGCGTCCTGGTCCCAACTCTGGGTTGTCATTTAATAGACTGGGTAATATTCCTAGATAAGAGAGCTGCTCCATCCCAAGTGGGATGAACGCCGTCTCTCCTAACAAATTTCAGCCACAATAAGGGAAGTGTAACCACAACACAAATTGATCAGTTACTTGTTTAATGACACTAAAGCAGGGCAGATGTTCATATCTGGAAAACAAGGACTTTTAAGTTTCCTAAAACAGACCAGTTGATAGATAAACACATCAGCTCATAATAGCTAGAATATAGTGTCAAAAATAACTGTTTTTTTTAAGAATTTCTTTTTGCGGTTGATCGGATGGTGCTTAGATAGATTTGGGTGTCGTCGGCGTAAGAGTGGAAATTAAGGCCATGTTGACGGATGATACGACCAAACGGGAACATGTAGATGGTGAAAAAAAGGGGGCCAGCACTGAGCCTTGGTTGACTGGGGCTGGTGTGAAGCTTGATGAACTCTTTCCTGTTGGAGAGGTAAGATTGGAACCAGGAGAGCTGTGCCAGTAAGGCTGATGTGTTTGGATAGGCGTTGAGGAGGATGGTAGAGCTCATGGTTGGACATGTGCTGGTGGAGTTGGGCAGTGACTGCTCTTTCCAGGATTTTGCTGAGGAAAGGAAGGTTGGAGGTCCAAACCTGGCTTTTTCAGGATAGGTGTGACAGATGCCGTTTTGAAGCTGGAGGGGACCATGCCAGATTCCAAGGAGGAATTGATTATGTTGACCATGGTGGAGCAAAGGATGGGTAGACATGCCTTAACCAGGGCAGTGGGCGTGGGATCCAGGGAAAAGTGTTATTTAAATGTGTTTATATGTTTAATTATTCAATATATCTATACAGTACTGATAAGTACCAAAAAAATACCTCTACCAGAAAGCCTTTTTTAAATTTAATCTGGACTGTTCTTGTATTTCTGTCCTTTTTCATTGATTTGTGTTTTAAAAGGTGCTACATATATCCAATTATACAGCTTATTAACTTTCAAGTATCCATAAGTATTGAGTGAAATATCAGTAGTTACTAAAAGTTTGTCAATGTATCTGTCAATGACTCTGCCAATGTTGCATGACCCCCAAAACATATAAATCAATACATGTGGGTTTTTTTGTTTTGCATTCAATGCACTTAAATCACTTAAAGGTTGTTTAGAATTTAGTGACATCTAGTGGTTAAGTTGTATGTTGCAGCTGAACACCCCTCACCTAACCCTCCTCTTCCAAAGATGAAAGAGAACCTGTGGTAGCCTTCAGTTGTCATAAAAACTCAAAATGTGTTTAGTTTGTCCAGTTTAGACTACTGTAAAAAACATGGCGGCCTCCGTAGAGAGGACCCGCTCCAGATGTAAATATAAAGGGCCCATTCTAAGGTAAAGAAAACAACTATTCGTACAATTTAGATGAAACACACTAGTGAAATCATCAGTGTGATTACTTTATATTAAAGTTATGCCAATAGATCCCTTTCACCTAAATCTTACACACTGAACCTTTAAATACAAAGCTAAATATTGGAAAAATTATGTTTATTAGTCACCTTACTAGCATATATGTGAGACTATTACAGCAGTTGTTAAAAATGGCTGTCCTGGCCATAATAAATGTAAAATTCCCACAATCATTTGACATTAAAAAAATTCTGCAAAGAAACAATCCATCAAAAACACAGAACAATGAAGGTCTTTATTAGAAATGAGCGACAGTTCTGTGGCTCCCTGCTTTATTTTAGCTAAAAACACTCCCAATATCACTGCCTTCAGCCGTCTGGTAAGGTCAGCAGTGATCTAGAGGAGTGTCTGTGGGGCAGAGCCTGTGTTGAGGCTGAATGGGCTCGCATCACAGTGCTCTATGAGGGAGGAGGGAGCAGCAGTGACCATACCTGGTCCCTGCTCTGGGAGAATCCAAAGGTGGAAAGAAATACCTGAAGCAACAAAAATAAAAGGGAGGAGAGGAGGACGAAGACGACAAATAACGTGGACCAGGAAAAAACAATGGAATACAGGGGGAGAACACGTAAAAGGAAGTAAAGATGAGAAATCAAAGGAGTAAGGATGGATTTTGTGCTCTACAAGATTATTGATTTCAAAGGGGTCTATTCAAAGAGGTGAACCCACTAGACATAATTTTGTAATCACAGCAAAGTTGAAGCCATGAACAACAGAAGTAACTCCCATGTATTGAGCTAGGACATAACAGACACATTTGTGATGCATTACCAAAGAGGGCAAATGGTAGCTGATGCAGAGGAGACATTATTAATATGCAGGATCCATGTATATCTTTGGAGAGGTCAGCTGCTGCAGGGGAGGGGCAAAGGGAGCTCTCTTGCCAATCCTGCATGCAACAAGCAGTACAATATGATATTAAATGTCACAGTTTTGTCAACCAGAGAGAAAACTGCATTACAAAATTTTACTTGGTCGCAGAGTGGATTATTCTGTAACATAGATCATCATACTGTGCACAGATCCAATGTTACTCAGGTTAGAGTTAAAAGTAAAAAAATTGTAAAGTCAGGTTATCAAATTAGACATGAATTCAGCCACATACATACTGACAAAACAAGCATTAGCTCAATTTGTTTACTGCCCCTTTTACCATCAGTAAATATAACCGTTATATTTTCTATTATATAGTCCAAATCTTAAAGTAGACATTTGTAACTTTTGCTACAAGTGACTATTAATAGATAATGATAAATGCTTAAATGTGATGTAACAACTGGAGAGAACTGAAGATCTGCAATGACACTCACAAAGTTTTGCTATCATTAGCCACCAATATCTATATTATAAGGCTATATCAACAAAAAACAGAGTATTGAATTATGAAATTTAAAATTTTATTGCAACCATGTTACCTGTAAAATAATGTATTAGCTTGTTTCTCAAAAGTTACATAGTCGTCAATGTCAGTAGTGGCTGTATTCATGCCCACGTGTATAAACTATTTTCTAATGTTATTACAGGTAGTTAACACGATTGAATCAAGCCATCCTTCTGCTCAGCAAAGAGTTTGGCAACATTTGCTCAGATGCATTCAAATGTATTGAAAAAAAAAATAGTTTAGGAAATGAATGAGCTTCATTTTAAATGCAACAGTCATGGAGCTACTGGATGTTAAAATGTTGTCATCAAGTTTTATGACATATACAAAATGCTGCTTCCTACCTACACAATGGTTCTGCCGTATATCGCAATATGAAAAGCACTCAAAATAATAGTCCCATATCCAATGCATATGAACAGCTTTATTTTACTTTTTATACCAAGAAAGTGTTAAGCCCTAAATCATTCTTACAACATGCAGCCATACATATCAAGAGGGGGGGGGGGGGGAAACACAACACATTGGGCTCCACAGGCTTGATGCCCTCAACTCGTATGCTGGAAGCCAAGCTCTTTGCATAAGTGCAGCATTGGGTCAGTGTGGGCCCAGGAGTTTGTCAGTTAGAAGCTGCAGTCCCAGTCAGTGTGAGGCAGAGTGAGTTGTCATTTCTGACTGGCTCGGGTTGGGCTGGGTGAGTGGCGTCTGATGCACCACACCACCTACCTTCCTGCAGACAATCACCGTTCAGTGCAATTCTGAGGTGTCTGAACAGAGGAGCCCACAATGGTGCTCATGCTGTGGGCTGACCAGATTGAGCATGGTGAGCGGGCTGCCGTCTCCCTTCAGGATGCCCGGTGCACACTTCCAGTTGTCCATGTAGTTTGCTGCAGAAAGACACAGGAGGCAAAGTCAGGGCTTCACTACTTGTAATATGTAATTTCTTACGGACGTAAACAAAGGGAATGAGATGATGGGACAATTTGAGTCAGGGTGATTTGACAGCTGATCAACAGCTGTCGATAAAGTACATTATTAATAGTTTACCTCACTTCCAATGATTTAAGATGTGGTGAATATCAGCCTTGAGCCGTTTGCAGACTTGACCTTAAGTCTAGACCCAATTCTCCAGACTTTACCTTTCACACACGCACATTGCAGTGCGAGGTTCTCTGCACAGACGCATTAACAACAGCAACAAATCCTCCGCATTATTTAGGCGATAGGTGGTAAAGCAGACAGAGGCAGAACGTATCATATTAATTCCGCTGCAGAGATGACGTGATCATTTTTACAGCACACCGACACCGTCATCATCTTCGTCTGTGTCTTCTACGCTTGTGTCACCACTTTTTCCCACCGGGAGATGTTTGGTTTTCTTGTGATAGATATGTACATCTGATTGTGTGAAGATGCATAACCACTGGCAGTGAAAATCTGTTTTTTTCCTCTTTGTTGCTGTTATGTTATTGTACCTTATTTTGTATTTCTAAAAGTTTATGTTTATTTCCTCTCTATAGAGGATGAAAACTTGGTGTATGTACTTTCACTTTACACTATAGTTTAAATTTTCAGCTATAAGAACGTTTTCTTTCTTTGTTGGTGTATTCTTTTGTGGATTTCCAAAGCATCTGTTTTATCTGAAACAAAAAAAAAAGCCAAATGCGAGACACAAGATTGGCAATAGTTTGTCGGCTCACTGACTTCAAGACTGTCCGAAGTCTGTGTTTTTTTAGTCCACCCCTGCAAACGGTTTGTATTTACATAGTGTTTTTCTAGTGTTGACTATTTAAAGCGCTTTACAGTACAGATTTTGCAATTCATCCATTCACACATACAGTGCATCTATGAGCATGGCACTGCCGTCATCTCGCCACTTGGGCATTCGGAATTGGGAAGACTGGGATTAAACCACCGACTAGAGCTGCACGATATATATAAAATGTTTCGTCATCACGATATCAACATGCGTACGTATTTGCAGACAATTGCTCCAAATGTGGACAAATCAATGTCTGAACTCGTTGGCTCTGTCAGCATGTCAGAAAGTAAACAAGGATCTCTCCTCTCACTGAACAGTTTTTTGGGCCAGCATACACTAGCTAGTTTAATTTTTACCTTGATTTGTTCATACAGGGATGGTTGATGATCTTGAAGATGTTGCAACATGTTTGACGTATTGGAAACTTTGGCAGTCACTTTTTGCCAGCACGTTTTGCAGATTTAATATCCGTCTTCATTGCCCTGCATTTTTAGATATCCAAAATGCTCCCACACTGCACATTTAAGGCATTTTTCTTGGTGGAAATAAGGCTGGTATGTCAGTTCCCTCTTCTCAACTAACGTTTCAGTTAAGTGGCTCGCACACACAAACAAGCGCACCTCACACAAAACGTGAATCACGAGAGGAGATTTCCCTGCACGGCGAACATACAGACTACGTGACTCACGAGATGCAGGAAACCATAGTTAGGTATTGTAGTTTTTACAATTCTTACAGTTACGAAACCGTGATGTTATGAAACCGCGGTTATCGTAAAGGTCCCTAGGTGAGAGTCTATGCTTACTCATAAAACCGGTATTCTAAATCTTTTATTAAAAAGAAAACTGGCTTTTTCAAAATGAAATGAAGAGAAATGAGCAGTCATTAACAGCAGGCAACACCAAAAAAATCCTCCCAACCTTTCCAGAGCCGCACACAGCCATCATCCCCAGAGGAGGCCAGCAGGGTGCTTGTGATGTTCCAGCTCACACGCCACACCTGGGAGTTGTGGTTGTCAAACTGAGCCATAATCTGCACTTCAAACTTTGTGGGTCCTGTAGAGGTGCTATCCTTCCTGTCAGATGGATCAAAGATATAAAAAAAATTATATATTTATGTCATTTTTGAAGATTCACTGACACGTAGAAGGCAGGTTTAAAGCAATGACACTACAACCTCTATGTTTGAGTCCTTCATATGACAACTTTGACAATTAACATAGGAAAAAACGGAATCGATCACCTCATAGGAACGAGCTTAAAAGATTCGGACATCTTTGGTTGCTATGGCAAGGACATGGAAGGATCTTCCCAGGTCTTGGAGCAAATGCAATGTCATGGGACTGCATCAGTGACGGTCATCAGCGTCTCTGCTTTAGCATATTTCCTTTTAAACATTGATAAATAATTTAAAAAAAAAAACATTACATTTAACAAAAATGTACAAATTTTTTTTGTTTATATTGGTTAACTTCAAAAATGGTTAAAGTAACCCTAAAGGACACATACCTTGTATTTTCATTGTACTCATAGATCTGAACTTTCCCACCGTATGACACGTTGCTGTCGTCACTCCCCACTGCAAACATTGGCGGATGTGCACGAGAGCTGGTTGGTAGGGAGAAAAAAAATTCAGTGCTCAAGCTAAAATGCTCAAAATCAAAATTCAATGCTGATGTCTTTTAAGAGGGAATTGGAGATGGTACACTTGTGGATTTTATGACAGGTTTCGCCCAAAACACATTCAAGAAGATTAAAAGAGGTCAACTGTTTAGAAACATGCCTTAAATGCACTTGTACCTCATTAAAATTGAGCCCTAAATGTTCACAAATGTAATGAGTTCTAATCCACACTTAAAAACCTAAACCCATTTACCAGCTGAAGACTCTATACAGCAACCAATAAATGGAACATCTTAAAAATAGGACTTTTTTCTGCTGGGAAAACAGCAAGTCCTTTCTATTCCTTCCTGCTACAGTGGATCTGAGGCCCAGTACACTAGGGCTGCACCTATTGATTATTTTTTTTATCAATTAATCCAACTCATTAATCCATCATTTTTACATTAATCTAATGATTATTTTTTAGATTAATCTACAGATGATTTTTTAGTACATGATCTTTATTAAAAGACTTATCTTAAATACAAACAAATCTGACGAAAACAAAGTATGGGCTGCAAGGCATTTTTCCCCCAAAAATAGCCCAGTCAGAACTGCTTTTACAGTCCCATATCTCTCCAAAATAAAATTAGTGGAAGAGCTTGTAGAGTAAAAGTAATATATCAATCTACATTAAGCTTTCCAACAACAAAATAAATGAAAACTAAAGGAAATTCAAGTTACTTTCTGGAGAAATATCAAAACACTGTCTAAATTCAAGTTTAGCAGTCTATCAAAAAAACAATCTTGAAGTAGCTTAGTAGTTGTATCAATGGGCCTCATTTACTAACAGTGCGTACGCACAAATCTGTGCTTTAACCGTGTGTATGCACGTTTGACGCACGAATCTGGGATTCATCAATATGTTCGTACCTAAATTTGTTCGTACTCTACGAACAAATTTAGAATTTCCTCAGACCATGCGTACGCACAAATAGTCAAGGCCCGGCTGTCCTGGAAAATGTAAACACACACACTTTTGACTAAGTAGTATATTAAAACTCCATTTATTTAAAAAAATAAAATAGTAGATAGACAGCAATAATTTAATTTACTAATGCATTGACCAAATGTATTAAATTGCTACGATATTGACGCCCTTTCATCCTCATCATCAATTTATGCTTTGTGAAATTGTCCTGTTTTTCACCTTTTCAGGTCGTCTCTTATAACTTCAACTGTTCAGCACACCGCTCTCATCATGACAAACGGATGTCCTTATATGGAGAAATAGAGGCGTGGCAGTATGCTAAATGCAGAGAGCAGACAGGCACCTGTCGATTTAGAATGATTCTGATTCACAAATATACGCATGGTGGTGAGAACAAAATCGGCTGGTGCGCACGTGTCATGAAACCAGCGGCGATTTTGCGCACAGACTTATTTCCTGCGGAGAGTAAGAACATTTCTGCGCACGTTAGTAAATGAGGTACAATGTGTGTACGGACCTACGGGCCTGAGTGGAGCTCATATTGTTTCACATTTGTGTACACAAGAAGCTTTTCAAGAGAGAAAATTATCAGATCTGTGAAGTTGAAGCCAAAAATCTGTAAATAAAATATAGATTGGAATATGCAGAACTAAAAATTACACACAATTTTGTAAATATTAATTTCATTTGTAGATCAGGTAATGCACATTTTTCACTATTTTAGCACAGCAGAAACCTTGCATTAAAATAAAGGTTTGGTTAGAGAATGTTGAATTTAACATCTCTAATCTAACATTGACCAAGTTTGGTTATCCAGAATTAACTTTACACATATCAACAACATAATTTCCATTAGTCATACATTTGGAAGAGTAAGAATGTTTAGGCAAGATATCAATAACATCATTCTGAGTTTCTGACTAGTTAAAATAATCTTTAATTTTGTTTGACCACTCAAAACTCAAATCTTTAACATCTGTAATAGCAGGGAGTAGTAAGATTCAAACTACTTTTGTCATTCATTTGCATGGGTCTTCTCTTCATAAATATCCACAATTCTGTTGAATTATTACCATCTTTCATAAAGATGATATAAATATCTACAGTTGAATGCTGACAACACCATTCTGACAAGGTATAAAATTGAGGCGAATTAGATATCTTGAACTAGAATTATGACTAGTCAGGATTAATTGTAGGTATCTGAAACTGGAATAGTCATAATTAAGTTGCAGATATGTGTAATACATATAAAAAGAGCATTAAGGATGAAGTTGCTTTTCAAATAAACTGCTTGCAAGGATTTATGTGGCTTTTGTCTTTTTATCCGATTAATAATCAATTAAATCAGACAAATAATTAAATATAATGTTAAATAATTAACAGATTTATCGATAATCAAAATAGTTGCAGCCATAGTTTAAATATGCGTTCAACAGTCCACCTGTATTTGGTGCAGTTCTATGTTGTTTAGAAACAAAAGCTTATAAGTTGTTATGTAAACATCCAGTTGTATTTACCCATTTCAACTATGAAGTAAGGCCAGGTTACTGGGGAGCAGTGACAATTTAGTGAGTGGGGGAATTTCAAGAAGATAAGTATTACATTTTAGACCAACAGCAGTGGTCTTTTTTCACAGCTGACAATTGGACTCATCATAGTTGGAAAAGCACAGGTATCAATAACATTAATAATGAGCTGTTCTATTAAAGCAACACAGCTAGCCATGACAATGTGAAAGCGAGCCTGCATGCATAACACCAGGACCCTGAAGTTGGGGCCACTAAATGGAATTCAGCCAACATTTATTTTATTATTTTCTGTACACATCTGTACTTTTCCTACCAATTATTTGAGGAGAAATGCTGTTGGATATTTATAGCGCAGCCTGTCGATCGACCGATCGATCGACCGACCGACCGACCGACCGACACAGACACAGACACAGACACACACAGACACAGACACACACACACACACACACACACACACACACACACACACACACACACACACACACACACACACACACACACACACACACACACACACACACACACACACGCTGGCTTGAAGGACACTACCAACGAGAGGTGCACTAGATTCACAGGAGTGGGGAAAAGCAGTATGTGCTGGCAGGAGGAGCACCAAGAACCGTAGACTAGACTAAAAGGTGAGGCTTAATAAATTATTTTAAAATCCAATCAACCAATTTTTAAAGCCCATATTCACAAATCATAATTTGTCTCATAGAGCTTTGCCTATGCCTCCATCAGTCATCACGTCATTGAATTAATCACTAGGCCCTGTATACCCTTCCAATAATAATTCTATAGAATGTACCTGACTGGCTTCAGTGACATTACAGCGTACTTAACATCAACTCTCTCTTATGTAGCCTCTATCTATTCTATTCTTTTCATTTTTCTCTGTTGGGAGAAAAACACAATAACTCAATATTTGTCTTGATTTAAAATGATCACACAGCAAATTGTGTTCTGTAACAGCAATTTGTAGATTATACTATTGTGAAAAAAATAGTGTAGCTAATGTTTTCACTACCATAAAGATAATACATTTAATTTTTTTATTTGAATTTAATTATCGAAATAAACGAACTTTTCCATGATATTCTAATTTATTGAGATGCACCTGTATATATATATATATATATATATATATATATATATATATATATATATATATATATATATATATATCATATACATTGCAGACACTGCATTGTCACAGTATTTTTTTGATGCAAAGTGAAGTTGTGTTCTAACCTGGAGGGATTCCAAGAGATGCAGCTGCAGCTGAGCTTGCAGGAGATCTCGTGCTGCAGGGACCATTGACTCAGGTTCATCACATCAGGAGCCTCGTAAATCCTCACCACTCCATCCGCAGAGCAGGTGGTCAACATCAGGCCCATGTGTTTGGGGGCAAATTTCACATCAGTCACTGAAGTTCTACTGTCCACCAGTGTGGTTCTCTTTATCTAAAGCAGAACAATGTGAAATACTTGGGTCAGAGCTTCCATGAAAAACAAAGAACTTTGGCAAAGTAAGTGGATGATCATCCCTGTTATAACTGCAACATAAAGAGCAGAATCTGGTGGTACAGTTGTACTCACCCAGTGGCTCAATCCTCTCTGTTTGTCATTGGACTCGCCTACAATCTCTTCCCACACAGCAGCTGTCCTGTCAAAGGAGCAGGAAGCCAGAACCTGCCCAAATTCTGGATGAGCCCAGGTCACTCTCCACACTGAACCGCTGTGTGTCTGAGGAAAAGAGAATAGAGATTCTGTCAAATCACTGAACTCCAAAAATAATATTATTGAATGATGTGTACTGTTTGCTTTGTTGTTTGTTTCATGGGTCTTGGTTTGAAGGTGAGAATGTGAATGATGTGCATTATTGTGAAACTGAATTTCCCAAATACAGGACAATAAACTCACTAGTTCAAGCTGTATCCGTAAATCCTCAAGGAATAAAAGATAAATCAAAAATAAAATTATGCAAATGTATTAGCTTTAACTGGATGGTATAATATCATTTAAGCCGTAAGCTTTTACAGGTTAAAAGTGATCAAGCAGCAGGTGGTTTACCTTCCAGCTTGCTGTGCAGTGCCACGCTCCATTTTCACTTTTGTCCCAAACCTGAGAGAAATAAGATCACCATGTAAACAAGAGTTTCATTGAAGTACGTGTGTTCATGTCAAGTAACTAATAACACGCACTGGCATAACTGGAAACTAATAAGGTCTTCACTTTGTGGTCCTGAACCGATCAGATTACAACTTCTTAATCACAAGTGTACTATACATACTGGGGAGTTTCATGTTGTTCCTCCATGCTAACTCTGAAAAGATTACATACAACTACAATACAACTTCCCCACAGCGTCACTAGTTTATGTGCTACAAACAAAATGTCTCACCTAAGCTAAATAAAACAAGGTAAAACTGCATTTAACATACTTAATGTTGTTTAAGTCCGAAAATTAAGTGATGAGCTCAGGGCGCTTGTGATGAGGGTCATGTTAACTAGCTAGCGGTGAAAGCTAACGTTAGCAAACTGATGCTCAAAGCAACTTACCTTAACACTTTGGTCACTGGAGCACGTTGCCATTCTCCGGCCGTGGAAATCATACGACACATCGTGGATCAGATCTCTATGATCCGCAGCGATACTACGCGCTACAAACATGATTACAACAACCCAGTGCTAACAAGACTGGAGAAACAATTCAGCTAGCAGGCCTGTCATGTGTCTATTTGAGTGTGTTTGGCGGGTCCCCGTAGTGTGTGTATGTGTGTGTGTTAGCAGTGAGTGTGTGCTCCCATGTTGACCACAGAGGGGCGCATCTTCTTCTTTTTCTTTTTGTTGTTTAATGGCGGGTTGCACCTAACGTTAAAGGTGCATTACCGCCACCTACAATGCTGGAGTGTGGGTCAGAGTGTTTGGTCTGCGGAAATAAATACATAATAAAATAAAATAAAGAAAAACAAAACTTAAACTTTAATGCTCTTCATGAATCCAGTTTCTTTTAAAAACTCAAACAATACTTTACATCTCCATTATCCAATATTCAACAAATTCTTCAGGTTTAACTCTTCCACCCCACATTTTCTCAGCTCCTTCTGTAGTTTGTCTCTCTGTGTTATATTTCTGGCAGTGACAGATGACATGTTCCACAGTTTCTTCTCCTAAACCACATTCACACTGTCCTGATGGATGTTTCCCTATAAGTGCATTGTTTTTTTTAACCCTGTTTGTCCTATTCTTAACCTTGATATAACTGTCTGTTCTCTAGTGTTTAACTCTATTGTTTTCATTCCTCCCACTTTTTGCTTTAGTTGATATAGATGGCATCCTTCTCCTCCCTCATCCCATTGTTTTTGCCAGTCATTCATGATGTTACTCCTAATTATTGATTTGGCTTCGGCCTAACTGAAAGCTACCACCAAAATTCTTTCCTGTTTTAATGTTTGTTTAGCAAGTGAATCTGCCATTTCATTACCCTCAATGCCCCTGTGAGCTGGGATCCACATGAATCTGAATTCAGTTTGTAGTCTATAAAGTGTTTCATATATTTCATACAGAATATCTGCACTGCAGTTGTATCACTACATGGACTATGGTCGAGACTTGTAGCATATCCCCCTGAAAGATGGTGGAGACTTTCAACTGATGTTTTCAGGTTTATTTGAAGCTTCCCTAAACAACACCGTAAGAGCTTGTGCTTCTTCAGAGGATCGCTAAAACATAAAACTTTCCCTTTGTGAAATTACAGATTCATAACAGGAAGTCCGTGTCCCTACCGGAACTTCACTTTCAAAATAAAAGCATTTAATACAAAAACGGAAATGAGATTGTCTGACCTTAAAGCGAGCAAATATTTCACAATAAAATAAAAGAAAGACACTTCAACAATATTAACAATAACATAAATTTGGTTATTTACAGATACCAATGCTGATAGTGAGTCTGAACATACTATAACCTTTTTTATCTTATTTTGCTATGTCCATTGTAATGCCATTGTTATTGGCAACATCTCAACTGTATATACTGTCAGGTGATCCGGTGTTCTTTCCTTTATATTTACGTTTAGGTCTGGGATAGCAAAAGCAAATCCAGTTTTTCCAGTTTTTGGCTCCTTTGACCCATCTGTATGTATTGGGAACAGGGTATTGTGTGTAGTCCTTAACCTTCCCTCTACTATGTCTACCCTATTTCCTTTTCATTTTTCTGTCTTCAATTTTTCTTGGATATAAAAGTCTAATGATACAGGTGGAAATAACTATGTTGGTGTCACAGGATAAGGAGCTGTTGCACTATTTTATCATGTAACCTCATCTCTTTTGCCATTTTACTTGCTGTCCATACATAGCACTCTGTCTTAGCTTTCTCACTTTCCCAGCATGGTCTAAGGGCCCTCACAGTTGGGTTCTTCTTCTTCTTTGTGTCCTTGAAGATTTGACCAGTAGTTTAGCATTAGCTGTTTGTATCTGAGGTTCTCCCATCTCCACTTGGACAGCTATATTTGGGGAGGTCTTAATAGCCCCAAAGCATATTGCCTGATTTTGTATTCTTTCTAGCTTATTTAGCAAGGTTTTTGCTGCTGGCCTGTATACCACACTTCCAAAGTCAATTACTGATCTAATTATGTGCAACCCATTTACTGTACGTATTCTGACACATAATATATGTCTTTACACTGTATATACCAGTTTAATCACATTTATATTTTTTATATATATTGTTGTATATTTCTATTTCTTTATATTCCCTCACCCAAGTAATGCATGCGACTTATGTGATGTCTTCTGCTGCTGTAACATTGCAAATTTCCCCATTGCGGGACTAATAAAGGACTTCTTATCTTATCTTATCTTATCTTAATTAGAGCTATATATATATATTCTTCAAAGCTCTTCTACTGGCTCCCCATTCAGACCCCTTGAGAGAGCTCATTACATCTACAAAACTATTTAGCATTTTTTCTCCATCATATTTATAAGTACATTCCAGGTCAGCTTTGGGTCAAATAAAAAAAACAGATATCCGAATATGTGCTTACCTGATCTAATTGTTCCCCATTTTTAAACCAGCCTCTCTTATCTTTTTTCTATTAAAAGATCATTACTTTAGTTTTTTCCACTAAAAAACCTAAATCCCCATGAATATGAACATTTCTATACCATCCTGATTGCATTTTGTATCTTTCCGTGGATTAAGAGGGGCGCATCAACTGAAAATGCATATTTTGAGTTACTTGTCACAGATAAACAAACAGATATAATTAAGAGACCAGGGCCTTTAAAAGAATAAACACGCACAGCTATCATAATACAAATTAGATAGCAAGTAGCTTCGTTAAGTTACATTGGGTTGCCAGGTTAAGTAGAATATTTACACTTAATGTACACTGACATTTACGCTAATCACTCACAGACAAGATATCTGCAAACAGAAATATTTGTAAAGCATTTATGATTTATTTGTTGTTTTAATGTTCTTTGTTGTTAAGTAAATCACATTTTTTGAATTATTTATTGTTTTACATAGCTTTAACTAACTAGTTATAATATAATTCAAATTAAGTTTAATGCAAATATCAATATTCCAGATTCAAGATCCAAAAGTTTACTGTCCAATTTAATGGAAATGTATATTTCACTGGTGTATGGTACACACAAAAAAAAAATAGAATACACTACATAAGAAAACGTGATATATTACCTGGAATAAAATGCCAGATAAATCCAAAACACTGTATGGTAACAGTAGTAAAATATTGATATGTACCAATTCATATAAGAAACCATCCACACAGCAGAGGAAAGAGATTTTTCATGTGGTCAGACGCATAACTGGCAACCCCAGTCAGTCAGAGTGCATGCAGCACTGTGCAGCAGCAGCAGCAGCAGCAGACTTCCCGCAGGGATCCCGGGATTAAACACACTGCTGTTTAGATGGCTCACAGAAAGGAGTAACTTAACGAACGGTGCTGCAAACACTCCGTGGTCATCCACAAAGTGTCTCGGGGCACAAACTGTGACATTATGGAACAAGAATTTGAAGACATTGATTCGTCAGGGAGATGGCAAAACCTTTACAATGTAAGTCCGGACACAGGGCCTCTCGTGTTTCTATGACGATCAGTTGCTAACTTACTTAGCTAGCTAAGTTGGTAGCTAGTCGGTTAGACACCTTTTTAATCGGTATATTGTAACTTTTAGCTTCATGGGTTACACATTACAGTGTGTCAACTTAAAGACTACAAAACATGGTGCTAATGTTGTATGTGGGGATGAGCACATAGCAAAAACGAATGGAGAAACTGGCAGTCCGCGTTCCCAGCGGCTTACTTCCGTAGCTACAAAGCTTGTCGTTACAGAACGTGCAGTAGCACAGTCTTCATAGTTGAGCTCAGTTAGCTAATGCTCGCTGACGCTAGCAGACGTCAGCTGCAGTTTCTGGGAATTCATGAGGACTTCCAGAGAAGGCGCATGTGCTCTACCACCAGCTGTTCAAAGGGACCCAATTTTTAACGTTTCTGTTCCCGTTTAACTCGGGCTCTGACCCCGCTAGTAACTGGAAGATAACATGGAACTGAAGATATTTCGTGGCCACCAGTTAATCTGTTCAGAAGTAACAGAAGCACAGTTATGCTACAGCATAAATAATACATTTATACATTAATATTTATTATTAAACCTGTTAATTTAGCCAGATAACTCAATGGAGAAGTCGAAAGTTAAATCGAAACACATTTCAAATGGTTAAGTTTGTATATGCTGAGAAGTGGATTTTTTCACTCATGTCTAAATGTTGAAACAATTCTGATGCGTGATAAGTTTTTTTTTGCTCAGTGGAACAGTTTCTGTTGATCTGTCATTTAGAAAGAAAGAGATAACAAAGTTGCTGTCCAGCAGAGGCTGGGAGATCATCTTTACCCGCATCCTGTACACACAATGGAAAACAATTATTGTAAAAACAATATCATACAACAATATAATATAGTAGTTTGACAAATGAAAGCCAAGCAGAACAGTACATGTCAGCACAGATGACACAAATTACATACTGTATAAGATACCTTTATTTCTCAGCTTGATAATTAAATGAATGTTGTCTCTGTAACTTGTCAGGCAGGAGGCATATATCATCTGTATGCATTGGTGTGTTAATGATATGTCTCTCATTTACGTTGCTGACATAAAAAGAAACTACTAACTGTCAGTTTGTTTTCTTGTCGCCAACAGGAGATCCGTAACCAAGCCAGCGAATATCCTTACAAAGTGGCAAAACTCCCAGTGAATCGGAATTTGAACCGTTACAGAGATGTCAGCCCATGTGAGTCTTATGATAAATAAGGTTGTTAGTGAAAGTTTGCATTATTGCGAATGATGTCTATTTTTTCTGTCATCTCTCATCTGCTTTCAGACGATCACAGTCGAGTAAAACTTGAAAACTCTGAGAATGACTACATCAATGCAAGTTTAGTTATGATGGAAGAAGCCCAAAGAGCTTACATTCTGTCTCAGGTATGGTGCCAGATAGACAATATAAATTACACCATCTGCATTAATATACAGTAGATTAAAGAAGCCTGTGGATCACTTGAAGAAGAGTGAGCAAGATGTCACTTTAATGTTCAGTGATCTTTTTGTTAATTTACTTTTCTTTCTTGAGCGTCTTCAGGGGCCTTTGAGGAATACTTGTGGTCATTTCTGGCTGATGGTTTGGGAGCAGTGTTGCAAAGCTGTTATAATGCTCAACAGAGTCATTGAAAAGGGATCTGTGAGTACACATTGCTACCTGCTAATCATTCATTTACCACATTCCCCTTTCTGTTTTATTTAAAAGTTCTGGATGACATGTTTCAAGGTGTCAAATTGAGACCAACATTAGCTCTAGAAGTTTCTACAACATAGCATACTTATTCAATGTTAGTTTCTCTGTAGGAAGTAGGGGTGGGCGATATATCGAATATACTCGATGTATCGCGGCTTGTACCACGTGCGATGTATAAAATGACGAGAGTTATAAAATGAAGTATACGAGAGTTCAGAGACGGTTATTGATAGTTTGTTCATATTCTTGGTGAACGCTGAACCGAACAAATCAGTTTACAAATGATGAACATGAGCGGCATTCACTCATCACGCAAGAGTTGAAGTTCACACACACACACACACACACACACACACACACACACACACACACACACACACACACACACACACACACACACACACACACACACACACACACACACACACACACACACACCGGGGCTCCGCCCAATACACTCACTCACTGTGAGCTGAGAGGCACGTTCACGTGAAGCATCCGGTCAGTGACTTTGTTGAAGAACAGTAGAAACAAACGGTGATCTGAAGGCATGCACCGACATTTATATTCGACTCGAAACGAGGTAATTTACACCATGTTTTAAGCTTAAATGTCCGCTGATATCTTCCAATAAAGTGCATTCAGGGACCGTCGGAAATGCTAATGGCCGCTAGCTTAGCCACTTCCTGTGGACTTTTATGAATTTAACATTTGTACTGTGATTTTAGAGGAGATTTCAAAATATCGAAATATATATGAAAAATATTGCGATATTTGTTCTAGGCCATATCGCCCAGCCCCAGAAGGAAAGTATGCTTTTTTGCTTTCTCACTGAGAGTTAAATGAGAAGATAAACATAAGTTTCATGTTGGTCCATTATACAGTATTTGAAACTAGAGCCAGCAGCCAGAGTTTGCTTGAATTAGTTCAGTATAAAGACTGCTAACTGGGATCAAAAGCTTGCCTGACTATGTCTAAAGGTCACATTCAAAAACATGTTGTATTTATTATTTTAAGAATAAATCTGACAAATTGAGGACTAGGGCAAGAGTACTTCTTCCAGCTATGGTGACAGCAAGAAAACAAATTAATGTGTTTGCAAAAATGTTGAATTTTCTCTGTGGAAGAGGACCTGTTCCTGATGTAGATATAAAAGGTTCATTCTAAGGTAACAAAAAACATCATTATAAATATTATTTTCTATTTCTGCATTCCTTAGCTCCCCTATATGCTTTACACTGGTCCTTTTTAAATTTACCCCAAAGTTTAGCTTTAGCTTAATATTTGAAGGTTTTTTAGGGCTGGGCAGTATCCAATTTTTGAAAAACATATTTTGCCATTATACATGGTATTATCAAAAAATCTCATTTTAGAGAGCTGTCAATTACTGCTATACCATTTCCCACCATAGGTGGCTGCAGTGCTTCAACTGCACTTAAGTGCCTAACTCGGATTTTCCATCTTATGTTACACACATTTTTTTATGTTGCATGTAATTTGTTAAGTATTTTAAGGTGTATTTCTTGTATGAAAGGTGCTATACAAATAAAGTTTATTATTATTGTCGGCAACAAAAATGTAATACATATTCCAGTTTTATTATTACCAACATCAGAAATGGAATAGCAAACTCATCAACATTAACATTAGCAATTAAACACAAATATAACGCTTGAACACCATTGCTTCTTTCAAATATTTCAGATGACTGTTTTTACCTTGTTACCTCTCAGCCCTATTGCTTTCTAGGCACTGTTTAGGACTGTGACTGGTGGAAACAAGCTACCAATGACTATGTAGCATAGTAATACAGTAATAATTTAGAGGACAAGTAACATAATCACATGTGTTGTTGCTATGCACAGCACATTCCTTAAATCTGTCAACGGTATTTTGGTATTAAATAAGAGTGATGCGCTAAATTCAATGCAGCTAACCGGCAATGCTTCAGTCATCACACCTTCCATGTGTCTTAATATCCAAAACTGATTTAACTGATTCTGTCTTTGCAGGAAAAGTGTGCACAGTACTGGCCCACCTCAGAGGAGCTACAGATGTCTTTTACAGACACAGGGTTTGTTGTCAGGCTAATTTCAGAGGAGGACCAATCCTATTTCACAATCCGATTGCTGGAACTGCAAAACACAAAGGTGAGCATGGGAGGGAAACAGTTCGATAATGTAAATGTTTTAGAATCTGTATTGGTCAAGGATTTTGTCTGGTGAAAAGTGCTGTGTGTCTAGTTAATGAAAATTCTAGTCCAGCACTAAGATAATTAAGCTCAGTTGGAGCTAAACGTTCAGACCATTACTTAACCTGTTCTGCACACGCTCCAGACCAACATTTTACATTGGTCGCACTGTTGCACCTAACTTTTTCATTTTGGTGAACCAGCACATAAATCCGGTGCACCTACAATTTATCACTATGCCTACTGGCATCGCAAAATTACACTTATTATACCTTTTCTTGACAGTTGACATATACAATGGGGATTTTTTAACTGTGGCTGGGTATCGCTACTGATTTCCCAAAACTATTTAATTCTGATTCACAGGGTCTAGATTCGATTCGATATCGATTCAGTTAAGGATATTTCATTGTACAATACCAATTCTGCTTGGATATAAAATAGATTCTCAGAGAACTAAAGCTCGAAATATGGAAACCTCTAACTTGGTGCATTATTAAGAAATATTAAGGTAGGACTGTCATGACAACAGATTTTGTTGGATGATATTTTGTTCCAGACATTATTGTGATAAATGATATTGTCATCACTTTTAAACCATTTTCAACCATATTAAAATAATAATATAGCATAATCATGCAAGTACACCCTTTTAAAAATGTTAAAATATCCTAAATATATAAAACGTACATAAAATAAACCACACACAACCAAAATTATAAATAGAAGGGATTCTTTGGCTCTGTTAACAAAAATTGCTCTTGAATATATATATATATATATATATATATATATATATATATACACACACACACTCACCGGCTCACTTTATTAGGTACACCTTGCCCCACACCATTACACCACCACCACCAGCCTGAACCGTTGATACAAGGCAGGATGGATCCATGCTTTCATGTTTACGCCAAATTCTGACTCCACCATCTGAATGTCGCAGCTGAAATCGAGACTCATCAGACCAGGCAACGTTTTTCCAATCTTCTATTGTCCAATTTTGGTGAGCCTGTGCGAATCGTAGCCTCAGTTTCCTGTTCTTAGCTGACAGGAGTGGCACCCGGTGTGGTCTTCTGCTGCTGTAGCCCATCTGCTTCAAGGTTCGACAGTTTGTGCGTTCAGAGATAGTATTCTGCATACCTTGGTTGTAACGAGTGGTTATTTGAGTTACTGTTGCCTTTCTATCATCTGGAACCACTCTGCCCATTCTCCTCTGACCTCTGACATCAACAAGGCATTTTCGTCCACACAACTGTCGCTCACTGGATATTTTCTCTTTTTCGGACCATTCTCTGTAAACCCTAGAGATGGTTATGCGTGAAAATCCCAGTAGATCAGCAGTTTTTGAAATACTCAGACCAGCCCGTCTGGCACGGTGAGTGTATAGACGGGTCTATATATATATGATTTAGATGAGATTTTAACTTTGTATTGTATTAGGTTAGTATTACAGCGTTTCCTCTAGGTGTGTGTGTGTGTGTGTGTGTGTGTGTGTGTGTGTGTGTGTGTGTGTGTGTGTGTGTGTGTGTGTGTGTGTGTGTGTGTGTGTGTGTGTGTGTGTGTGTGTGTGTGTGTGTGTGTGTGTGTGTGTGTGTGTGCCCTTCTATGTCAGTCTTCACACACAAACTGACCATCACATTTATTACAATAGATGTCAGATAATGAATCCGGATCATTCCGGTCACTTATACACTGATGTCCTGGCTGTGCGACTTTTTTTCAATGTGTTTAAATAACACATACTCAAGTAGTGAGTAAATCAAACAAATACAAAAGTAGACCTTCAGTACTGTTCAGATTCTAATAACTTGTGATTAGTGTTGGTGGTTATTGTTAAAGTGTTAAGTGAGCGCAGGTATGGAGGGAGGACACAGAGACGGGAGACTCTGACACGGTACAAACTAGTACCATTGTTCTGCTCTGATCCTGAAGCAGTGGCGCTAATCTTTTGTCATTAGTGGTCCGTCATGGAAAGCCTGTATTAAACATTTTTTTCTCCACTCCAAAAATACACGTTCATGTTGCTGAACTATCCTCTCATATCTCTACATCACTATCCATTTGTCTGAGTGAGTGGGTGGGGGGCGGGGCTGGCCCGGGTGTGAGTCATATACATTGATCATATACAGAAACAGACCAGCTCAACATTTTGTGCACCGGTGCGACCAAGGAAATCTTTTTGTCGCACTTCACAGCACGTGTGACCTGTTCCAGCATCTAAGTCTAAATGTGTGGAGATAATAAATACTGTGATTTCATGTTTATGTGTGTGATGTTTTTTCGTGACAAATCACCCCAGTCAGTCAGAACTCCGTCATGCCCAACACCATATGTTTTCTGCCACAGACAGGGGAGTCGAGGGAGGTCTACCACTTTCATTACACCACATGGCCTGACTTTGGTGTCCCAGAATCTCCTGCCTCTTTCCTCAACTTCCTCCTCAAGGTTCGGGAATCTGGCTCGCTGAGTCCGGAGCATGGGCCCTCAGTGGTGCACTGCAGCGCTGGCATTGGACGCTCTGGTACCTTTGCCTTGGTGGACACGTGCCTGGTCCTGGTGAGAACTGGGATGGTCAACGTCACCAAATGCAGCCAACCTTAAAAGGAAACATTACCTGATATCAAAGTTAAGAGTTAAAACGCTACTCAAAATTTTCAATTATTGGCAGAATAATTCGAAAAGTAGAAAATCTTGGAAATACTGATTGTTCTTGTATTGGCCTAAAGTACACATTTTCTGTCGTCACATTTGCATATCCACAATATGATACGTGGCAGCTGATAAAGCAAGATGACCATAAATACGTTAAGTCCTGATATAACAGCATCGGATAGTTGTCAAAATCATCAAATTAAGAGATTTGGATGAAGTATAGAACTTGTATTGTAAACAGACCTTGAAAGTGACAGCAGAAAGGGAACGAGACTGCGGTGGAAGAGTAACAGATTCTTCACTTGAGTAAAAGTAGCAATACAGCAATGTAAACATACTTCAATACAAGTCCTGCACTCAAACTCCTACTAAACCAACATTGTTCAAGTAAAAGTACCAAAGTAAAAGTTCACAGAAAAATGTCCCCTGTGGCCGAAACCATATCATATTATTTATACTATCATTTATAGTCCTGAACGCACTGTTGTCTAGATCGACAATGTCAATAACATTGAGCTCCAGCTGACGCTGCAGCCGCTGCTGCTACAGAGCGCTGGTCGCCTGTTTATTAAAAGTTTATTAACATTTATTTTGAGTCCAAATCACACCAAATGCGTCAGCATATCTTTGGGCCTTTAACAATACACATGCCAAGTGTGAAGGCAATAAGACAAACGGTTCTTGAGATATGTGTGCCACATACAAAAAAACTGACAGATTTCTAGAATTTGTACATAGTATTTGTTTTAGTTTTTTTCTGATGCATCAAAAGAAAAGTCGCTTATTAACAATTTTAAATTGATCCAAACAAATGGTATGTGTCTCTGTCAAAGGGATAGTTCACCGAAAAATTTAAATTCACTCTATCTACTCAGCACTATGCCAATGGAGGGGTGGGTAAAGTGTTTGAGTCCACAAAACACTTCTGGAGTCTCAGGTGTAAACAGCGTTGCAGCCGGATCTAATAGAATTGAGGTAAATGGAACCCCTTCTTCAGACGTAATTAAAAACAAGAGAAAAAACATAAAATGCCTCCATACTGCTTGTGTGAATGTCATCTAAGTGGCCGCAAGCCCCTTCATTCATATTCGACTGGAAACAGCGTCATTTACAACATATTTTTAGACTAAATGTCCTCTGATAGCGTCCTCGGAGGCGTGTTCACGTACCCTCGGGCACACGGAACACCTCACTCTCGGCCAAGGGTAAGCGGGGTACGCGTTAGTGTGGCTTCGTGCACTGGCTTCACCACTTCCGGTAGGGACTATTTGGCTTAAAACATGGTGTAAATGACGCCCTGTCGAATATGAATGTCGGGGCTTGCATGACACTTGAATGACACCACACGAGCAGTATGGAGGCATGTTGTGTTTTTTTCTGTTTTATTACGTCTGAAGAAGATATCCCCTCGGCTGAATCACTGTTTACCCCTGAGACTCCCAAAGTGTTTTGTGGACTGAAACACTTCACCCACCCCATAGGCATAGTGGTGAGTAGATAATGAGTGAATTTTCTTTTTTTGGTGAACTATCCCTTTATTCTGTCTGATAGTCTTTTGGTATTAAGTAAAAAACAAAAACATCTTTCCACTTGTCTTCTTCTCAACATGTTGATCTGGTTTGCAGATGGACAGATGTAAGAGTCGGTCTTCAGTGGACATACAGAAGGTGCTGCTGGACATGAGGGAATACCGTAATGGGTCTGATCCAGACCCCTGACCAGCTTCGCTTTTCCTACATGGCGGTCATAGAGGGAGCCAAAATCATCCTGACGGATAACTCAGCTGCACAGGTAGCTCAATAAATAGAATATAAAATTATATATTTTTTAGTTCTCAACTGTTACAAAAAAGCTGTGTTGTTACAGTGCAGCTTAAGATTTTGCCAGAGAAGATTTAAATTAAATATTAATAAAATAACAATCTATGTATTTTGTATCTTTTATTCATGTGTATTTGCATTTCTGTAAGTTTAGGTTTCCTTAATTTAAGTCTTTCCATAAATTGAAAATATGTAAAAAACAGAGATGAATGTGGTCATCAAATGATTCTGTTAACAAGTGTAGAGGAAGTTAAAATCTTGGGCATTCAAAAGTATATTCATGGCTTGTCACAGTGAACAGATGAAGTGTCGTCTTTCTCGCTGTCAGAAGTTGGTAGTTGGGAGAAAACTTGTGTGTTTGTGTCTCGTCCCCTGTAGCAAAACAAGCAGAGACTACTATCTAAATCTGCCCCCTACTTGGAGTCAGATCTGCCCCTCTCGCCCCCTCCGCCACCTCGCACCTAGACCTCACCTCAATGACAGCAGGCCCAATGGCCAGCCAACATCTTATGTGGAGCTGCAGGCCCCCTCAGGAGACCACCTGCTGCCAACAGAGCCAGACAGCCATGACCACAATGTGGAAGACCTCTCTGGGCAGTAAGTAATACAGCTCTGTACTTTTTGAAGTGAATTTTGTCAAGTCATTTGTGGAGAAAAGACACAGTTGTCTGTTGTTGGTTTGGACTCCTCATTGTGCACAGTGTTACCATCCAAGCACAGTTTAAAAGCTTCATTCTAATCATTGCACCTTGAGACAACTTTTTGTCCCAAGAAAATCAGATTCTAACCCTCCTGTCCTTCTGACGGGTTCATTTGTCATTCTTATGTAAAAATATTTGAATCATCCGGCATGTAGTGCTTTGTGGGGATTTGCTTTTAACCCTGTTGTGTTCTGACCTCTTCCTCTTAATTGCCGTTTATTTTAGTCTCAGAAAGCGACACCGTGAGGAAAGGATTGCCAGCACTGCGCAGAAGGTCCTGCAGATGAAACAGAGACTGACCGACTCGGAAGAGAAAACGATGAGAAGTGGCTGTACTGGAGGCCCGTGCTGCTTAACGTCGGGTGCTGGGCGCAGCTTTGGCTGTCAGCCTACTGGTTTGCTGGATTCTACTCCCAGTGAAACACTCGGGGTCACTTAAAACTGACTTATTTTGCACCAGTACCTGGGGTTAGGTACTTCTCTAAGCAGATTTAGATGATAAGATGTGCATATCTGAGGGTATTTATTTCTTTAAGGTCAAAATGCGGGAGCGCTGGATCAAATGAGCTTGTGTATATTTTTCATGTAACATCTAAACAAAAGTAGTAACATCTCAGGATCTCGTTGCCAGCACGATGATTTATTTTCCTTTCCTCTTTGTCACTGTTGATGAATGTACTGTATCATAGCAAATTGCTTTGAAGAAACCTACTTGAGGTGCAGTAAAGACAAAAAAAATATTCTGACAGATTATTTTTGCATTTTTATTTGCTATAGTCAGATGTGTGCTTGATCATGGTGGACATGTTTTAACATTTTGCATTTCAAACTGAGTTCTGTTGACTGTCTTATCCTACCATTAGATATGTTGGATGATCCTTTCCCTTTGACATTAGCCATGGGAGTTTTTTTTTCTTAAGAGAATCACATTTCATGCATGCATTTTAAAGGTTCACCAGACAACCACTTGTTCTTCCATTTACATTTAGCAGCGAATCGCAATATGTTTCAGACTCTGCTAGAATGTTCACCTTTCATTTTCTGTAAACAAGCACATGTTTCCCCTTCAGTTTTGGTTGTCACATGGGTCATTGTGACTATCTAGTCCCTCACAGCTTAATGTGTGTATTCACCCACTGGATGGGTTCATGTTTGTTCAGGTTATCTCACTTTCGGAAACCAAAGCAAAGCTGTCCAGTTTTATTAAAATACCAGCCAAGCAAGCTGTTTATTTGTACTCCCTTTACGTGTAATGTGTTTTCTATTGGATCTTTGACATAACTGACACCTGCATTGCAAAATGATATTGGTCACAGCACCTTTGCATTGCATGTGACTTTTTAATTTGAACCCATGATCTAGCCAAGTTTTCAATTGACTGGGACCAATGTAAAGCTATAATAGTGTTATTTAGGAGTTGGAGCAGAGCATCTTGGATTGAATTCTAAGTTAGGTGAGAGTGATGGCAAACATGTCTTCACCTATTTGTTTGCTTGTTTGAGATAGCTTTTAATGTGCCTTGAAGTTGGCGAAGTGTGTGCTCCAAGGTTTCTTTAGCATGATCAGTACAGAAAATGGATTATGTGAGCTGTTGTTTCAACATTACATTAACTGTTTTGCAGTAGCCAGAGGTGTGATATAATAAATTGTATTGGAGTTGATTGCACACCAAATGTGACATTAGCATGTGCTGACTCCTGAGATGTAGCAATTTGTTGGTGATTGGCTGGTTTGGACATTGGCACTGTTTGGACATGACTTTGACTCAGTGTTCATTTAGCCCAGAAAAGATCAGTTTGACCATAACATTCCATTCATTCTTGTTTTCCTTTAACAATTTCAGGGGAGATTTGTACATTGCTGAGCTGCAATTAGAACATGACAGATGTTGTGTTGAGAAAAGAAAACATGAAATGCAGATTAAAATAAAACATTAATCTTTTTTTTAAACCAAAGTCTGCTTGTCTGTGTGTATTTTTCCTTGAATTCTGTGTCAGTAAAGCAGCTCCAGTGTCCACCCACAGCTCACCCCAGTCCCCATCCCTCCATAATTGCATTCTGGCCATGAGCTAAATCAATGCAGTCAGACTGAAGGTCTCTCACTGTGGATTCCAGGAATTGATTCAATATTTCAAGAAGAGGCCTTGCTCATATTGACCACTTCAGTAATTTTATTTTCTTTTGTCTGCAGTGGTGTTTTTGGAGGAGGAAGTACCTGTTGTAGTTGTGTAGTCCACTAAAAGAAACAAGATTTATTTTTCTTGAATACTACAGAAATTATAACCATATAAACCGTATGTTTTAATTTAAGAAAGAGTAGAAAATAATTAATAGTATTAGGTTGATTTCAGATAAATACTGAAACAGGTACATTGATCTTATAGGCCTATTGATACAAACTACAAATTGTACTACAATAGGGTCCTGTATTGGTTGTCGCAGACGACACGTAGGTGGCTAAGACAACCCCTGAATAAAAAGGGCAAATCATTCTTATAAAATATATAAAGCAAAAATGAACACTCATATCACTATTGTGATATTCCTTATAGTGTATATTATTGTGTTCTAGGCCAGGTTTGTTCATGAATTTAACTTAATCGCAGACTGTAGTCAGGCATCGGGACCGCCATATTCACATTAGCTTTTCCGCCACAGTTTAAACTGACGGTCAGACGAGGGCTTGGCCTAGATACAGACAACAAATGTGTATACAAATATCAGATCGAGATCAAAAAGGACAAACACGTTTGTTTGTTGTTCCTGATAGCTCCCTTCTGCTAACGTCGGTAGCCATTGGACTGTAAAGCTTGCCAGAGTTCGCCGTTAGCAGTGATGTCTCTGCCTCCAGAGAAAGTTTCCGAGCTGAAGCAAATCATTCACAACCATCTGCTCAAGGTGAGCAACGTTAGCTGTTATTTCCACTCATGTTAGTTATATTAAACATAAATGTCTGTTTACTCATTGTCCAATGTGCACACAGTGAGGTAGAACTACTAAAACAAGCCGGGGTATATTCATCATGGATATATGTTAGTATAACCTTTGTTGTTTTCACCACAGCAGCAAAGTACCACCAGTTTATGCTTAACTATACTTTCTGTGTCCTACTGATGACTTTTAAATGATCGGTGTGTTTGGCCTACACAGACTGTCCTCTGACATAGTGTCAGAGATCAGACTATCACCTATGTTAAATAAGATGCAATAGAGTGCCCTATTATTGTCCTGTATGTGAATTACAAAGCAATATTCAACTTATCCAGTTAGATTTCCCCCAGTAATTGGCTCATTATTGAGCAGCTATTTGTGTTTGTTTTAACAAAATTGTCTTTTAATGAATTTGTACAAAAACTAGTGCATTGCCTGTTCTAAACCTGCCTGTTTGGAAAGCGCATATCATGTGTCCAAATCGCACCAAACTTGGCACTGCACTTCTCTGGACCAGTTACAATACACATAACAAGTGTGAAGCTGATAAGTTGCACATTTTGCAAGATATGTGCTCCACATACAGACAGACAGAAATACATTTGTAGAATTAGTAGGTAGATTGAAATGATGATGATACCATTGATAGGATGATATTATCACACAACTTCAGGTTTAAGTATTTACCTGATGGTTTGAACTCATTGATACAGACCTATTTATGCAGTTATCTAAAATTGTGTTTCAAAATATTGTTGATGGGCAACTCATGCAGATTTTCGAGATATAAGAGCAATGCTACATTTTTCCCAATCACTCTCTCCAACACAGTGAAGATGGATGAGCATTAGGAACAAAACACACAAGTGGGGGGCAAAGATGTGGAAAGCCAAAGCTACATGATTAACTTTGAATGGTGAGGGTCAGAAGTCCATCTTAATCAGATGTCATTATAGCAGGTGATGATTATAAAGCCTGTATAGGTACAATGAAATGTCTCCTTGTGACCTTTGTTTAGGCAGCGTTAATGAGAAAGAGGTGTTAATTCTGTGTATTTTGTTTGTTTTTTTGGGTTATCAGAGTGGTATACGGGGGAAGATCCGAGAGGTGCTGGCTGAAAATGTGAGGGATGATCAAGGGCGATCACATCAATCTCTGTCTGAGGCCGATTTTTTAAGTGCTCTGCAGAACAGGGGTATCATAGATGATGTAATGAAGGACCTACACTTTAACCAGGTAGAATGACCGTTTGCCAGCAGCTTTGAATACTTGATGATTAGTGAGAGAAATATAATTATTTTCCAGATGTATGTCAAAAACTAATATTTGCTTATATTTTTGAATTTTTACTTTGATCACATGCTTACTGTTCTGCACTAACTGTTGTTCTGTCTGCTTTTTAATAGGAGGCACTCATGGATGCAAAAAAAGGATCTCCTCCCAAGCGTGCTCCTGACTTTGTTGACAAAGAAATCACTCAGCTGAAGAAATGTAAAAAACATAATTTACCAAACGCAAGTAAACCAACAGCAAACAAGCAAAAATACTTGTAAAGAGTTAGATGGTTATGCAGCGAAGACTTTATTCTTGGAGCTGAGCTTTTGGCACTTATAATAATAATAAACGTTTTTTATATAGCACTTTTTTAAAAACAGTTAACAAAGTGCTTTGACAACAAAGCAAGAAGAGTAAATTAAGACTTGAACACGTAATATAGATTAAAATAAGTGAACAAGTAAAATAAAAGGTGAAAAGAAAATTATAATATCACAGTATCACATGAAAGCAAGTCTATAAAAGTGGGTTTTAAGAAGTGATTTAAAAGAAGTCACTGACTCTGCAAGCCTTATCTCCTCAGGTAGGCCGTTCCAAAGCCGAGGGGCCCTGATGGCAAAAGCACGGTCACCTTTGGTTTTCAACCTCGACTTTGGAACAGCGAACAGGGCTCCACCTGAGGATCTAAGGCTGCGTGCAGGCACATAAGGGGTCAGTAATTCTGTGATGTAGCTTGGGGCCAGACCCTGGCATGCTTCAAAAGTGATCAGTAAAATCTTTAAATCAATTCTAAAATGGACAGATTCCAATGAAGAGAAGCAAGGGTCGGGCTGATGTGATGTTGCCTTTTAAGACCAGTGAGAAGCTGGGCTGCTGCGTTCTGACTACTTTTTTAATTTGTGGATCGAAAGTGAATGATTAGTCAAACAGAACTCCTAGGTTTCTGCCAACGGGCTTTATATTGATTGACCAGGTACCAAGGCTGCATTCAATCTGAGTGATGGGGTTAGGGCGATTGAATAATATTATTTCTGACTTTGAGTTGTTGAGTTGCGAATAGTTTAGTGCCATCCAACTGTTGATATCATTAAGACAGTCTAAAAAAGCAGCTGGGCTTTCAGGGTCATCAGGTCTCAGCGGAAGGTAAATCTGTGTGTCATCTGCATAGCAGTGGAAGGAGACTTGTGGCATTGGATGATTTGGCCAAGAGGAAGCATATAAATAGAAAATAAAATTGGGCCTCAAATTGAACCTTGTTGTACACCACAGGTAACATTCATTATAGAGGATGTGTAATTACCTATGGGAACCGGGCAGGTTCTTTCTAAAAGGTAAGAATCAAACCAACTAAGTGCAGTATCCTTGATGCTAAGCCAGGTTTTAAGATGGTCAATGAAAATGGCCTGATCTACAGTGTCAAAGGCTGCACTTAGGTCTAGGAGGATTAGAATTGTGCTCTCTCCTCTGTCAGCTGCTAAAAGAAGGTCATTGGTTACTTGGAGGAGGACAGTTTCTGTACTGTGTAATCCTCTAAATCCTGATCTAAATTTCTCAAAGATGTTATTATGACACATAAAACATCGAAGTTGGGTTGTAACCACTTTTTCTAAAACTTTTGATAAAAATGGAAGTTTAGAGATCGGCCTAAAATTGTTAAGAACAGAGGGAACAAGGTTAGGTTTCTTAGAGGTTGGACCACAGCATGTTTACAACTGGAAGGGAAGATTCCCTCTGTTAGGGATCTATTAAGAATCATTAAAATACTGGAACCAACTGTGTTGATAACCTCTTTGGTGGGAATGATATCAAGGCTACATGTAGTTGGTTTCATGTGGGTTATGATTTGTGACACAGGTTCAAATTTGCAAAAATAGTTATGAATGTCCCTCTTGGCATTAAAAATGGAGTAAGGAGGAATGATTTGTTTCCTAATGTACTTACATGCCCTTTTCAGAGCTTAAAGAACAGAACAAATGACATCCTATTTTAAAGCTAAATTAAAAGTTCCAATATTGGTGCACATCAATACAACAACAATTATGGTTGCAAAGGGGTGGAAAATTTCCGTAAAATTTCCGGAAACTTTCCATGGGAAGTTAAGCTCGGGAATTTGGGAAATCTTGACACTTTTTTTGCTAAAGTTAGCCTATAACAGGGAACTTAAATGTAGTTGAAAACAAGACTAGGCAAGCCTAGCTCAGCTGGACCCTGGATGCAGCTAGTTGGGAACATTGACTCCCAGAAAGGTAAACCTATGACTTTGTTTTTTTTTTAACGTCTTTGTCATTACCTAGCATATTGATTACTTGTTACACTGAAGCCATTTTCATTTTAATACCAAGTTTATTTGTATACAGTAGGCTAACTTTTTACAGCAGTGAGAGTAGGATGTATGTATGTCCACACAAAGGTACACCATCACCTCGATTACTCGCGGCTGTTGGGGTCCATCAAAAAAGCGCGAGTTGGGCGACTTATCGAAAATACAAGTAATTACTGCAAATTAAAGGCTGAGCAATAAAAACATCATTCAAAACTCTATTTTAAAGATGTATGGAATGCAGCACACGCTGTGTTTCTTTGCAAAGGATGTAGCTAGCTATTGTAAACCAAATTGACAGGATTTGTGTTTTATTTTTCTCTCAACCCGACATGATCAAATGCGTCAAATGAAAGTCCGAAGTCCTCTTGTTCGAGAAAGCATGCTGTATCCATTATTGATTGACAACGCAGACAGGTGACTGTATTTATAGTCCACAGGAACAAAATTGTCTAGCTGGCAAGTGGCTAACATCAGCAATTCTAGATCTTGCAGCATGATCTTGGTTAAAACAACCCGATTTAATGCAAATTCAGTTGAATTTCAACCCTGCACTGTGCATTCCTCCATCACAGCACATCGCAGCAAAACGCTTGACTAAATGCTTTCATTTTACATTTAGAATGGGACTTTTTTGGGGGGGGGGTCATAGGGAATACATTTATTTTATTCAACATTCATGTTTTTTGTTGTTCAATGAAAGAATCCATTAAAGTTCTACTCACAAATGGATTAAGGAAAAAATTTAATTAAAAAAATTTGTATTAGAAATGTTTGCATGCATGTCTGCTTATGACAAAACAAAATGTTTATATGTATGTCTGTATATGACAAGGTAAATACAGTTAGTATAAATTACCCCAATATATACAGTTTATTCCTGTTAATTCCCGTATATTTCCGTTAATTCCCATGGAAAGTTTCCAACTTTGAATATTCCTGGAATTTTGCAACCCTACTAACAATACTGTACATTATGACGGTAGAAATTCAGAATATCCAATCAGGGATTTTGTGACAAAAAAATCATCATGCAAAATATAAATGAGAGGAATAATTAGCCAAACATCAAAAAGGCCATGGCTAACACAGATTTTATAAATGTTTAAACAGAGAGAAAAACCGGGATACTAAAGTAAATTATGACTAAGTAGTGTCAACTGTATCTATCTCATATGATATGCAGTATTTATCTATTGACCTTTTTTTTTTAAATGTTGGGTTTTGCTGTTTAACTTATTACAATAAGTTTAACTTTTTCTTTGATCCAATGGTTTCTCCGTTGGAAATCTATCTTTGATTATAGCTTTTACTGCATAGAAATTAATCAGCTGTGTTGTAACATTTAACATAATGTTCCTGCCGCTTTCAAAGTAATTCTTGTTCCCTGTATGTACGATTATTAAGACATCTTGTACAGCTGAGCACTGCTCCCTACAGTTTTGAGTGTGTTAGTTACAAAATATCATTGTTAACGTGGACACTGAGGGATGACATTCTTTTCTTTCTCTAAGCCAATATCGATCCATCAAGGCGTTACCTGTATCTGCAAGTACTTGGTGGTAAGGCCTTTCTGGAGCACCTCCAGGAGCCTGAGCCTTTACCAGGTCAAGTGTGTTCGACATTCACACTCTACGTGCACTTCCGCAACCAGAGGTTTCACTCAAAGCCAGTGCCCTGTGCCTGTGAACCCAACCTCGAGGAGGGCTTACTCTTCGAGATTCATAGAGATGGAATAGGTACTCGTCATTCAGGTTCATGTTTGCCCACTGTTGCATCATGTTGCTTCAAATATTATCTGGACTGTGTTTTTAACTTTTCCCACATTTATTTGACATGAAATATTTTGAAAATGTCACAGACTACTGCTTTAAACCCACTTATGCATATCATTGCTTTTGATGCTGCAGGAGAAAGCAATAAAATGGCAGATGCAACTGCCTTGCTGTCAGTGAGTGATCCGGTTCACTTGGTGCTGATCAAAACAGACACCTCCAGTGAGACAACGCTGGTCTCATCCTACTTCCTGGACTGGAGGATAGTCCTCGGCGCACCCAGTCGAAAGACCTGCTTTGCTGTAGAGCTGATGGGAGTTGGTGAGGAAAAATTCTTCTTCTGCAGTGAACATATATGCAAAAATTTATTCATTTTTCTAGGGCATCATATCTATAGCTAAGAGCTAAGAATAATGAAGTGTCCAGCACACATGGACAAATAAGACATAAAAAATACAATAGCAATAGTAAAATAACATTTAATCGAAATTAAAACTCCTACATTTAACATTTTATTTGAAACAAAAAAAAGTCTGTCTCCTCCCTCAAAATGGGTCCTGTTCTTGGTGTAGCACTTCATTTCTTATACAATAAACCAAAAACCTAAATGGACTTAACCTAAATGTGAAGTGATAACAAAGAAAACCCTTTCCTCTTCAGGGAGACCATTTAATTTCACATATTTTACTGCTAATGATTGTGTATCTGAATGTAGCTCTTTACACACTGGTATCATGCACCTATAAAATCACTGTAATAAAAAGCAACCGGCTGTTGATGTACTGTTTTGCAATATTGGTTTAAAAAATGAAAAGATTCTAAAGTCATCTTCCAAGGGAACAGCTTGCATCATCTGATGCAGGTTATTTCAAATCATCACTCAACGTTTGTGTACACTGAGGAGTCTAAGGAATCTATCCGATAACTACGACTTAAAACAGCCTAATGCGGTTCCTTTAATTCCTACATGTTGATCTAGTCTCTGTAACAGAATCTCAGGCATTTTATGAAGAGGTTTTAAGTACTGCTACCTTAAAAGCCTGCGGTACATAGCCGGTTGATATAGATATATTAGTCTGATTTAATATAGAACTGTTGATAAGAGATTAAAAACTTCCTTAAAACGTCTAGTTGGGATAGAGTCTAATAGAGAAGTTGATGGCTTAGAGAATAGTTAAGCCAGCTCAAATATTTATTTCGATAATTCTTTTTACAAATCTTTTTCACACATCTCTTGTGTCCATTGAGAAACCATCCTGAAATACAGTATACATTTCATATTTTATGATCTATTGTTTATATGCTGTGCCTACAAAGACTTATATGTGCCTATATGTACCTGATTCTGTCGGTTTTAACTTGTTGAGTTGTAAAACATTTGTCTCCAACCTATCTGGCTGATGCCCCCTTCAAATACAGCAGTGTCTGCTTTCAACCACTCCTCACATGCTGCATACTCTATGTCTGTCAGTAGTTCAAACAAAAGCTGCTGTTTTGCCCTCTAAACTCCTTCATTGAATAATGTTAGAGGCCAGAAGATGCAATATTCTGCAGTATTTTATAAGCAGCTAGAATCAGAAAAAATCAATTATTCAATCATTTAAAATTAGAGGAGGAAAGACTTTATCTTTCACTTCTTGTGACCCCATGGAGGGGTGCTATCCCCCAGGCTGGGAACCACTGCTGTAAATACTTTGTATTAGCTGCTAGATAATAAGTTGATATGCTTGCTATATACGATTTTTGTGTGCGTGTGTGCGTGTGCGTGTGTGCGTGTGCGCGTGTGCGTGTCTGCGTGTCTCTCTCTCACCAGGCAGTGAATCTAAAGTCCCAGCTGGTGTTCTGACAGTCAGTCTGGAGCTCTACCCTCCTCTCACAGAGACTCTGAGCACTGATATCATCAGCACACAGGTCAGCACACTGGAGTCTCTCTATATCTGTGACTGTTTATTCATCAGGTTTTAGCAGTTACAGGAAAAACTCATCAGCCACTCAAAGCGAATGAATACAACTGAATGCCTTTTGTGATCAATATTGCTGAGATTGGATATAAAGACTGAATAGTAAAAGAAACATCAAAGCTCTATATTTAATGCATCATGTCACTGTGTTTTTCTCCTTCAGCAATCCCTGGAAAGAAAGAGGACAGCAGAGAAGGAGAGACTCTTCCTGGTTTATGCCAAACAGTGGTGGAGGGAGTTCCTTGAGATACGACCGTCGCACCAATCCAAAATGGTCAAGATATTTGCGCAGGTTCGTCTCAGTCACATGTTCGGCTCAAATTAATAATTTAAAATTCTTCTGCATATTACATAATTGCTAAAGTTTTAGGACATGTACATGTTATGTATGTCCACACTTATGAGGGAGTTTCTAAAACACAACAAAATTTTAGTTGCAGTTTTCAACTGATACACAGGTGTATGCTACAGGTTTGGGGCAAAACTAACCAGTTTAGGGATTATTAAATCTGGAACCCCTCACATTTATATTTGGCTCCATGCTGTCCCATGACCTCTGGTTTTGTGTCTGTGAATTATGCAGGATGAAAATGGCGTCAACCAGCCAGTGTGTTCCTATGTGCGTGTCCTCCGGGTGGGCCGGCTGCTGGAGAGTCCTCGACAGGCAGCCCGTTTCGTCAGCCTGCTGGCCCACGAGAAGGCTCCTGTGGTGGGAGGGGGCGGGCAGGAGCAATGGTGCACATTAATGGCTTTCCTATGCAGAGGGAAGGTAAGGAGGAACATGTTCCATTAGTTCTAGAAATAAATCTTAAGAATATACACTACCGTTCAAAAGTTTGGGGTCACCCAGACAAGTTCGTGTTTTCCATGAAAACTCACACTTTTATTTATCAAATGAGTTGCAAAATGAATAGAAAATATAGTCAAGACATTGACAAGGTTAGAAATAATGATTTTTATTTGAAATATTAATTTTGTTCTTCAAACTTTGCTTTCGTCAAAGAATGCTCCATTTGCAGCAATTACAGCATTGCAGACCTTTGGCATTCTAGCTGTTAATTTGTTGAGGTAATCTGTAGAAATTTCACCCCACGCTTCCTGAAGCACCTCCCACAAGTTGGATTGGCTTGATGGGCACTTCTTGCATACCATACGGTCAAGCTGCTCCCACAACAGCTCAATGGGGTTGAGATCTGGTGACTGCGCTGGCCACTCCATTACAGACAGCATACCAGCTGCCTGCTTCTTCCCTAAATAGTTCTTGCATAATTTGGATGTGTGCTTTGGGTCATTGTCCTGTTGTAGGAGGAAATTGGCTCCAATCAAGCGCTGTCCACAGGGTATGGCATGGCGTTGCAAAATGGAGTGATAGCCTTCCTTATTTAAAATCCCTTTTACCTTGTACAAATCTCCCACTTTACCAGCACCAAAGCAGCCCCAGACCATCACATTACCTCCACCATGCTTGACAGATGGCGTCAGGCACTCTTCCAGCATCTTTTCACCTGTTCTGCGTCTCACAAATGTTCTTCTGTGTGATCCAAACACCTCAAACTTTGATTCGTCTGTCCATAACACTTTTTTTCCAATCTTCCTCTGTCCAATGTCTGTGTTCTTTTGCCCATATCAATCTTTTCTTTTTATTGGCCAGTCTCAGATATGGCTTTTTCTTTGCCACTCTGCCTAGAAGGCCAGCATCCCGGAGTCGCCTCTTCACTGTAGACGTTGACACTGGCGTTTTGCGGGTACCATTTAAAGAAGCTGCCAGTTGAGGACCTGTGAGGCGTCTCTTTCTCAAACTAGAGACTCTAATATACTTGTCTTCTTGCTGAGTTGTGCACCGGGGCCTCCCACTTCTCTTTCTACTCTGGTTAGAGCCCGTTTGTGCTGTTCTCTGAAGGGAGTAGTACACACCGTTGTAGGAAATTTTCAGTTTCTTCGCAATTCCTTGCATGGAATAGCCTTCATTTCTAAGAACAAGATTAGACTGGCGAGTGTCACATGAAAGTTCTCTTTTTCTGGCCATTTTGAGAGTATAATCGAAGCCACAAATGTGATGCTCCAGATACTCAACTAGCTCAAAGGAAGGCCAGTTTTATAGCTTCTCTCACCAGCAAAACAGTTTTCAGCTGTGCTAACATAATTGCACAAGGGTTTTCAAGGGTTTTCTAATCATCCATTAGTCTTCTAAGGCGATTAGCAAACACAATGTACCATTAGAACACTGGAGTGATAGTTGCTGGAAATGGGCCTCTATACACCTATGTAGATATTTCATTAAAAACCAGACGTTTCCACCTAGAATAGTCATTTACCACATTAACAATGTATAGAGTGTATTTCTGATTAATTTAATGTTATCTTCATTGAAAAAAACAGTGCTTTTCTTTGAAAAATAAGGAAATTTCTAAGTGACCCCAAACTTTTGAACGGTAGTGTATATACAGTATATAAATAATATATAGAATATCACTCAACTGGCTAAGTCCCTGAATGTAATAAATCCACAGTCAAGTTCATTTTACTAGTTTATTTACACAATAAACATGAATCTCATATATGAAAGTAATTGGAAGGTAACAGAAATGTTGTGCATTTGCATTAGGGAGAGAGTCCACAAAACTCAGGGGGTAAACTTTGTTAGAGCAGAATCCAATACAATTGAAGTCAATGGTTAGTCCTTCTTGAGACGTAATAAAACAACAGAAAAAAAATAACATGCCTCCATACTGCTCTTGTCCAGAAGCCCTGATATTCATATTCGACTCGAAACGGCGTCATTTACCATGTTTTTAGTGTAAATGTCTGCTGATATCTTCTGACGAGGTGCATTCAGGGACCGTCGGAAATGCCAACATCCACTAGCTTAGCCACTTCTGGTGGACTTTAGACTTAAAACTTGTGTAAATTACCTGGTTTCGAGTCGAATATGAATGTCGGGGCTTCAGGACACTTGGATGACCCCACACGAGCAGTATGGAGGCATGTTATGGCTTTTCTGTTTTAACTTCAAAAGTGTTTTGTGTACTCAAACACTTTACCCCCTCCCCCCCCCCCACCACCACCTGAACCCTGTATCCCGTACAACACCAAGTAGCCCACTCTGGCAGAAGTCAGGAATACAATCAGATCAGCGCGGATCAGCTCAACTCCAGGGACAAGTGGAGTACCATTTAAGGTATATAAACACTGTCCAAGATTCCTGGAGAGACTGTGGTGACTCATCAGGACAGTATGGCGTAAGGGAAAAATAGCCAAGCATTGGAGACATGTAGAAGGAGTCTTAATACCAAAGGAGGAGAACGCAAGCAACGTCACTCAATTCCACACCATCTCCCTGCTCAGTGTGGAAGGCAAGGTATTTTTCAAGATACTTGCAAACCGCCTGACAGAGTACCTTCTGGGGATCTCCTATAGTGACACTGCAGTGCAGAAGGGAGGAGTCCCAGGCATGCCAGGCTGTATAGAACACACAGGAGTGGTCACTCAGCTGATCTGCGTGGCAAGAGAGAACAGAGGAGACCTAGCCGTTGTTTGGTCAGATCTCGCCATTGCCTAAGGATCCATTCCACATAAGCCGGTGGCAACAGCCCTGACCAAACATCATGTCCCAGAGAGGATCACAAATCTCATACTGGACTATTATTAACAGTTACCTCTGGGACAACCACATCGTAATGGCATCGTCGAGAGGAGTGGTCGCCAACCCGTCGATTGCGATCGACATATCGATCTCAACAGTGTCCATAGGATGTTGATCCCCGCTCTGGACTCACTGGCTGCGTTCAGCTGTTATAATTGTTTATTTGAGTACACAGGACTAATTTTATACAAGGAAATAGTCATATTTATGGCCATATTCAAGGCAAAGCCTATGTAAAAACATTGTACTGCAGTAGCAGCTCCTCTGCCGAACATATTGTTGAACTGAGAAGCTAAATATTTAGCATTGAACAGAAGTTGTAAATATGAATTTATATTAATGTGAATATTGTGCATTGAATACATTTTGTATATCTGAATTGATATTACTATATTACTGCCTCTCTTTGGGTATATTTATGCTCGTACATTGAGCCTTTAACAGAAATTGCAAAAATAATAAATATGTGTGGGTTTTTTGGAAGATATCAGAGTGGTAGATCTCAGCTTATGTTTAGAATTAAAAAGTGATCTTGGGCTCAAAAAGGTTGGTGACCACTGGTCTTGAGAAAGGCATAATCACTGGTTGTACCATATCAGTATCCCTGTTTGCCTTGGCAATGAACATGCTGATGAAGTCATCAGAAGTGGATGTAAAGGACCGCTGTCTAGGTTGGACATCCTTCAACCCCCAATTAGAGCTATCATGGATGACTTGACGTTCACAACAACATCAGTGCCAGGATGCCGATGGTTCCTCCAAGGACTGGAGAAGGTCATTACTTGGGCTAGGATGAGCTTCAAGCCAGCCAAATCCAGAACCTTGGTTCTGAGAAAGGGAAGAGTATGTAATAAGTAGCGCTTCTCTTTAGGAGGTGTCCAGATTCCATCAGCTTCTGAGAAGCCTGTGAAGAGCCTCTGCAAGATCTTTGACTCCTCCCTGAGAGACACAGTTGCAGTCCAGTCAGCCTGTATAGAACTGAAAACCTGGCTCTATGGATCTATCAGCATGGTATCTTGCAGAGACTCCGGCCGCTGCTGATATACAAAGCCCCAGTGACTATTGTTGAGGGATTGGAACTTATCATCAGCAAGTGCCTGGGTAGGTGGCTTGGCCTGCCAAAGAGCCGAAACAGCATTGCCCTTTACTGGCACACCAAAAAGTTGCAGCATCCTTTCACCAGCATAACTGAGGAATCCAAGGTCTACAAAGTCAGAGAGATACTCCTCTAGAGAGACTCAGCTGACAACAGAGTCTCCTCGGCAGGTATCTCAGTCAGAACTGGGAGAAAGTGGAGGGCGCAGGAGGCAGTCTAACAGGCTGAAGCAAGGCTGAGACACCACATCGTGGTGGGCAAGGTGGCAGCAGGACGAGCCAGGCTTGGCTGCCTTAGTAGACCTTGGTAAGACAAAGCCAAGGGGAGAGAGAAACATCGGCTGATCCAGGGGGAGATCCGTGCAGAGGAGGAGCACTGCAGCAGGACCGTGGCAATGCGCAAACAGGGAGTTTGGATGAACCGGGAACATACAGCTGTCCATAAGATCACCTGGACGGAGCTTTTGATATATTGGAAATATCTCGAACTGTCTGAGGAGTGCAGAAGCCAAGGGTAGAAGGCCCGCTGTGAGCCCATCGAGGTGGGCTGCAGGGGCTTCGCGGGCCAGTGTCTGGACACTTAGTCTCCTGGGAATCCGAGGGTTGCAGGACAGAAGAGCCACCAAGAACATCACGGAAGCTGCAGAAAAAGCTTCAAATTGGCTGTGGATCAAGAGGGGCTAACCATGGCGCAGCCGGCGATTGATCACCCCCGGCTGGGTCGCCCAGGTGAGGGTGTATGATGATCAAAGACCCGAAACACCCTATGACCCTGGGTTCATCACTGATGATGTGTCCAAGTTGCACCAGCTGGTGTCTTAAACTTGTCTTAGACGTTTTTGACCATTCAGTTGCGATGTTTCAGAAAGTGTCGGCTGTATTATTATTGCTTATTGTAATTAACTATCTTGTCTGTGATGTGGTGTCTTTGAGTGAGTGCCAGGCAGTCATCCAAACCCTCCATTTGGCCTCTTTTTAATAGTCTTAATGTAAGTTTGAGTATAAACTTTCCTTTTTTCTGTCATTCTGAAAAACTTTTTGCAAAACCCCATGAATCTCCTGCCAGAAAGGATTCAATGATGCAGCAATATAGTAATCTGTTAAGCACGGGAGTGCAACCCCACCCAGCCAATTGTAAACTCTGGTATTTGATTCTTGGTTTATGTCCCTGCCAAATGTACCTCGAGATACGTTTATCCCACTCCTGAAATTTTTGGTCAGATAGATCTAGAGGAAGTCACTGGAAGAGATACAACAATCTTGGCAAAATAACCATTTTGACCGATTCAATATGAGATCCGAAATTAAGAAATGGTATTAGGTCCCACCTCCTTATGTCTTCCCCAATCTTTTTGTTCATGGGGAGGTAGTTAAGCGAGAACAGTTTTGTCAAGTATACTGGAATATTTACCCCCAAATATCCCATGGATTCAGCATCCCACTTCAAATTATACTTTTCCTTCACATTTATTGAGGGATTGTACTTAAAACTGAGGATTTGTGTTTTTAAAACATTCAGCTTATATCCAGAGAAGGATCCATATTGTTCCAAAAGTTTCTGATATTTTCTTGGGTTTGTCGTTCTTGAAGAAAACCTGTCTGATCAAGGCTAATAATTTGTGGCAACAATCCCTCAATTCTTTGGGCTAGTATATGGGTAAAGATCTTATAATCTTGGTTCAACACGCTAACCGGTCTAAAGTTACTGCATTCAGATTTATCCTTTACCTACTTTAGATTACCGCCTCCCTCCAGGAGGGGGGTATAGTGTACTCCTTAAGGACCCAGTTAAAGGTAGACTGCCACACAGGGACCAACGAACCCCCCATTACTTTGTACCATTCCGAAGGGAACCCGTCTGGTCCTGGGGCCTTATTTGATTTAAGATGTGCTATAGCTGAACTTATTTCTTTGACTGATGCATTTTCATCTCTTGACTTGATAGCGCGGAATTTCCCAGACCACCATGGGATAAACGTTTCCTGCGTCTTTTCTGTTAGCGGCTGGCAAGACAGACAAAACACAAGTCTCACAAAGTGGCCCTTGTCAGCTCTGATTTATGAGTTTCATTCCAGGGGAAATTAATTTAGCCTCATCACTCCCCAACCTGTTCTGATTCTGCCATCCATATTAGCACTTCTGGGGAGCATTTATCATTCTGACTTGCCCGTAGCTTGAGCCAGCACATAGCAGCAGCAGCAGCAGCAGCAACCCCTTGCTCAACCCAGGCCTCTATACCAGAAAAGTCAAATGCAATTGCTTAATGTTATAGACAATTTGATATCTACAGAGCTTATTTCCTCTCCTGCAGACTTTTCTTGTGTGTTCAACACTTCTGTGAAAGGCAAATAGAGCAGTGAGAACAGGATATAGTAATTCTGTTTAGACGGATTGTTGTAGTGACATGATGAATTAGACAAGCAACAGTGAAGGAACCATTGAATCTGTTAAAATTTGTTAAATGTTAGAATATGCAGTAATTCAACTTTGTGTTGTCAACTTGTCACAGTGTAAATAAGGAATTTGGCCTGGAACTGAGACTACACCTAAAGTTCAATATTAGTAAAGTATTTTCAGAACAAAGCTGTAATATCTTTAGAACAAGGTGATAATATAAAGAATAATTACATTGTAGAATAACTTTTTACTATTTTAGAAAAACATGTTGTGATAGGTAAAGTTGTAATAAGTTGCAAGTCATAATATTTCTCAGAAAAGTTGTAAAGTTTGAGAAAATGTTGTATTGTTTTAGAAGAAAAGTTGTCAAAAATACTTCAAGATAATAATCATAATAACTCAGAATAAAAATCTTTATCTTTTCAAGATAAAACCAAATAGATAAAGATAAGATAAAAACTTGTAATATTTTGATAATAAGGTGAGATGCATAACAAAATAATCTAAACTTGTACAAGCCTTCAGAACTTTCAACAGGAACTCATTGTTCCAGAGTGAATGGAGCAGGCCAATAGCTTTAAGAGGTTTCAGCAGGATTAAAAGAATCTGTTGCAACTTTGCAGCTTCAGAGCTGCAGAATCGAAAATGAAAGACAACAAAATGGTGTTACTCTCAAAGTGCAACTCTCAAGGCTAAAATGTAATAAATGAAGGTCAAGGACAGTTTCACTCTCTTGTTAAAGTTAATATGGTAATCATACAATTATCTGCAATTTGGTTTCCACATTTCCATCTCTGGAGAGGAGCTGAACCCATTGCTGTTTGTGCTCCTCAGGGGGATTGTGAAGACCACGCCACCCTGCTGTGCAGCCTCCTGCTGGGCTTTGGTTTGGATGCGTATGTGTGTGTAGGCACCAAAGCAAAGGGAGTGCCACACACCTGGGTCCTGACCCGCGGTACTGATGGGAGCATTACATTCTGGGAGAGCCTGACAGCACACAGGTCTCTTGTTGTTGTTGTTGTTGTTGTTGTTGTTGTTGTTGTTGTTATTATTATTGTAAATAACTTAAGTCACGTGGAATGTGGCGCTCTAAAAGCATGTTGGACGCAAGCTGAAATGCAGTGTATTATAGATTTTGTGTGATGGATACTTATAAAATTGAAGGAGGAGAAAAGCCATATTTCATAAATAGATTTTGCGAGATATACTACTTTCCTGTGCTAAATCAGATGTGGCCTAAAAAATAACTTGTTTTTGTTTTTGCTTCAGTTTGCCTCTTTACACAGTTTGTGTCTTTGTCAGCAGGATATCTCTGAAATTGTTGGCCAGGCTTTGGGTCAAAGAAAAACTTTTAGTTCTTATCCACTTCTGGGATTTTGTTAATCAGATGTTGTGTTTTAGCTTTAACCCTGGAATTTAAGACCTGATTTCAAATCGGTCTGTCAGATGAGTATGGCAAGTTATAGTAGTATGTTTTCTTCATAGTTCTATTTTTATTTAACTATTTAAATGGTAAATGGTGTGTATTTATATAGCGCTTTTTTATTCTTGGTGACCACTCAAAGCGCTTTACAGTACAGTTTTATTTTATTTTATATTTATATTTATACAGCATAACTCTGAAGAAATACATTTGAAATTGTGCATAGTGTGCTATTTTATTTTTTCCAATAATTTTGTGGGTTTGTAATTGGACTAAGTATGTGTGGTCAGATACCTCCATCAGGCCATTGACCCAGAAGCTCCACCTCTGGCCCCCCAGCCCAAACCCTCATCCCCCTACCGCACTGTGGGTTGTGTCTTCAACCACCAGAACTTCCTGGCCAACTGCCAGCCATCTGATGCTGTAGAGCTTTGTGTCTTTGACTTCCAGGTAGGAGCGTGGTGTCCCTTACATTTACTGTGATCCATCTCTCAGATTACATAATTTTTACATGTATATCATGGTCTTTTACACCACAATACTGCACTTTTGATTTGTTTGTTGGTATTGTGTAGTGTTTGTTGAAATTAATTTGTAATGAAAATCTTAATTCATGCAGCATCAAACTCTCCATAGATCTAATCCATCGCTTCCTTTTCCCTCCTTTTTTCCCTTTAGAATCAATCTTGTTGGAAGGCGATGAGTGAAGATGCTCTGAAGTCTGTCTGTGACCCAGGCTCAGTCACCTCTCTGCCCCTTCAGCCTTCGCTCTGTGCCTCATCTCTGGATCCTGCTTCATCTAGCAACCAGTTGGAGTTTGAGATGCGCTACCTGGTTTCGGAGCACAGGAAGGTAAAACATGCTGCTGGATGGCAACACTATAAGATGATTTCTAACTCACCTTGGGCCTGTACTATAAAGCAGGATTTATTTATTCGGGTAACTTCAGGTTTAGTTTAGGGTTTTCAGTCCTACGAAGCTTGTTAACTTCTTATAGGGGTAAATCACCATGGTAACTTATGCTGAACTGCTAACCTGCTCTGGAGCTGGTTAAGTTGGAGGTAAGAGATTAACCAGTATAAAATCTCTGCCCCCTAACCAATCAATTCATTTGAAACATGACATCACCGTAGGATCCCGTGGAGCAATAAAAAAAAGGATCCCATGGAGCCTCGTGCGCGGCTTGTTAGAGGGTCTCTGAGGAGGACAAGGGTCTTCAAAGACAATGAGTATCTTTATGAAAGATATAGATTCTCATCGGAGGGAATGATAAACCTTTGTCAGCTGCTGGAGCTGAACATAACCAACCTGACACGTAGGAGAAATGTGCTCACAGTACCACAGACTGTCTGCATTGATCTACGTTTCTCTACTTGTTGAAGTTACTTATATTTATGTAGTGGGTGTGTTAGTGGCAGGATAACCAAACATAGTGTCATGCCCCAGCTCCCAGGTCATGACAAATACGGAGATGGACACAATGGATGACGGTAGTTTAAAGTATTTATTATAAATTAAACAACCAATAAGTAACGATAAATGTGGAGTATGTACATCAGTAATGTGGATGTGAGTGTGGGAGCATAGTGAAGTGTAAGGTGCAGTGGAGCTAAAGCATAACAGAAGTCAAACAAAAGCAAAGCGTGCAAACGCTGGCCAGGATAAGTCCAATTGAGACAGAGCGAGCGCAAAGCCGGCTGGGCTTTTATCCTATTGGAGCGCTCTGCCAAGGTGTTCTGAATAGGCTGGCTGTCACCACTGCGCTCCTCTGTTACCTTCAAGGACACATACGAAAACACAGAAACTGTCCACCACACCAACAGTCAGGCAGGGCCATCACAATAGTTGTATACTTTTATCCTTCTTTTAAGTAGGTTTATCCTATGAAATAAATATTTACTTGGAATGGGGGATAGATAGTTTACAGATTTACCTTGTGACAGCCCCCATCCCTCCCTCCCCTCTCTTGGAGACTTGAACAGTCAGCCCTCACCAAAATGACACTACACTGTTGTGCGGTGCACACTCTCCTTAAAGTAGTTCCATATGTTTTATTGACTAGTAATTTTAAATGTTTCCACCACAGTGTGTCTTCAGAGACAGTGCAGACAGTGTGTGTCAAACAAAAGCTTGTTATAGAGGCTACATCATGTGATTAAGTTAAACATTTCATCTCTTATCCAAGAGGCTTCTTAAATTCAGTTCCACAGGTCTTGTTAGTAAAGAACAGATTCATATCTCGTTATTATGTCGTGATCGCATAATATATTTTTTTCTCAAATGGCTCCGTAACCTACACATTCTTTCACATTAAGATGTTTTACCAGCTGTCCTTCCTGCATTTAGCAGCTGTTACTGTGTTTCTTTTAATCTGGATAATGTGTTTGTACTCCTTGTCCATGTCTGTGATTGTTCATACGCTGTAAACCCTGCCCCTTTCATGTGCACGCGGTAAGATCTTGATGACGCAAACATGGGTTTACTTAACGAGTTAATAACCAGCTTTGTGTGACCGCTTAGCCTGACTGCCATTGTTAGATTAAGTTCACCCGGATATCGGAAAGATATCCTGGGTATGTTGAACTTGCTTCGTAGTACAGGCTACAGGCCCCGGGTCTTTTGTTATTGATTTGATAGACCAAGAGAGGCTTAAGTTGTATATTGTATGTTAAAGATCCACTGTTTAGTTACATGTTAGGAGATTTATCCTGACATGCAATGCAATAAGCTGACGATGCGCTCTGTGGTGCTCCCTCCCTTAGGACCTGGAGCTGGCAACAGTGTGGGATGATCACCTGTCCTACCTGCTCTCCTCTGCTTTATCAGCCTATGAGCTGGAGCGCTGCACTGGTGTGTCTTGTGGCAATGAGGAGTTCCAGGATGCAGTGAGGAGGGCAGTGCCAGATGGACACACCTTCAAAGGCTTCCCCATACACTTCCTGCACCGCAGTGCTCGTAGAGCCTTTGCTACTTGTCTCAGGTAAGATACATTTCTGAATATACTATAGATAGCAGTGTGTATGTGCATGGAAAATGCTTTGACCAGTTAAAGGGATTAAACTTCATGTTGGCAGCCATGTGGTCTGTTTGAGTGTACTTTAAGTACCTCGGCAGTGTTCTGTAAATAAAATCCCAAAATATATTCATTGCAACTTCAAGTTTGTGCATTTTGTGGTATTCTAGTCGGATGATTGCAAGAGCAGACACAACTCTAAAGTTCCTCAAAACATGCACTGAACAGTTTTAATAGTATGACTGTCAAAGTGCAGTGACTTTGTCTGAAACCAGCCTTTGAATCTGCTGTAGATGGCACGAGAGAGGAATAATGGGCCTCATTCACAAGCACTGCGTACACACACATCTGTGCTTAAACGTTTGACGCACAAATCTGGTATTCATCAATATATTTTTACCTAAATTTGTTCGCATAGGACAATCAAATTTAGAACTTCCTCAGACCATGCGTACGCACAAATGAAGGCCCGGCTGCCCTAGAAAATGTAAACACACACCCTTTTAACTGAATGCATAATATGTTAAAACTGTAAAAAGCCTTTAATAGACAACAATAATTATATTTACTAATGTATTGACCAAATCTATTAAATTAGAATGCCCTTTAAGAGAGTTTGTGTTAATAGAGACATAAAGCAACAGTACATAAATGCATGCACACATGTCCACTTTCTTTTGCAAATTCAACCAGAATTCAATGCTCACTCGTGTCTTGGCTGCTGACAAATTACACACGAGTAACATCATAGACTGAAATCTGTCTCAAAAGTGACACCATCGTCTTTATCATGTGTAAGTATATTGTCTGTGAATCAACCTGGAAGGGTCCATGAACACAGCCTTTAAGCTGGTGATCTAGGCAAAAGAATCGCCTGTACTTATATTTAATGCTATCTATTTATTTGTTATTATTTAATAAAACAATCTTTGTACTACCTCATATTTCTTGTCTCTTGTCACTTTCTGTGCAGGTCTCCGTTCTGTCAGGAAATAGTTAGTTGCCGTGGCGACCATGTGCGGCTGGCAGTACGAGTTCGGGTGTTTGTGTATCCAGAGAATGTTTGTGCAGTGTGGCTCATGTTTGCATGTAAATATCGTTCTGTACTCTAAACTACTGAAAGATGGTTTTAAAAAAACTACCAGTTTGTGTAGTACATTGGCCCCAGACAAAACTTTCTAACTTCATGACAACACAACAGGTTTCTGTTTCATAGAGACAAACCTGTTTATGCACATTGCATTAAAACATCTGCATCCATGAAAAGACTAAATTAAATGAAGTTGTACTCAGTGATAAAGACATTTACAGAGATGTTTGTGACTGTTATCTCTACTCTGGTGCTTTGGCCTTTATTTTGCTGACTTTTATGCACTGAATTGTATGTATTCATATATCTATTTTTGAAAATAAATGCAATTTAAAAAAATATATATATATATATATATTACTGTGTACTTAAAAGACATTTTCGAGTTGGTGACATCTATTCTTTTTTGCTATCATGAATATTTACAGGATTTCTTTCAAGAGTCTTTCAATTTTAGAACTTGATCGAAATAATTCTAGAAAATCCAGTGATTATTATATATGAATTATTTTGTCTCAATTTTTACCTTTCAAAAAGCAAAACTCAAAACACTGCCATGAAATCAATAGCATACCTTAAAGTCTTGCACAGTAATCTAAATGCCATGTACAAAGTAAGGTAGAAGATGAAGCAAAAGGTTTATTACATCACAGTTTTTATCAATTATCATTGTCATCACCATAATTAAGTGGTCATGATTATATTAATGATGCTCAAAGATACTCATCAGAATAGTCTGCAGCAATCATTAGGATTATACAGTTGGAAAAAGCTTAAAAGTGAAACAAAAACTGTATTTATATTTATACTTCATATATAAAAGTTATTGAATATGTTGCAATACTCTGTGTGTCGTTAAGTATAGAGTCTGACTTAAAAAAATACATAATGATGTTGTCTTTTCTTCACTGTATAAAATGCCTCTATTTTGTATTTTTATTTTGACTTAAGACATCCAACCTTAGATTTTTTCAATAATTTATAGTTGAAAATACAGGCACCTAATATGAGGTATGTAATCTGAGGAGCAGTCAAACCATATTGTTTAAATTAAGCTACAGTTAATACTGAAATGGTGGACATGAAACCAACCTTTTAACTGTAACTCTAATTGAAAGGAAAGGAGATGCTTTTATTTTTTGGGTTTGTTTGTCTTCCTATACTGACATATACATCTGCAATACATTAATTATACACTAGATGGCGATCTAAGACTAATGTTGGCACTGGATACCAGCAACTGCTCTCTGTTCTGTCCTAACTGACTTGTTACAACACAGTATTCCCATACGCTTACAGCTCTCAAGCTTTTCTACATACAGACTGGACAACGTGTCTTTGGTCACTTCATTGGTCCACTCCAGCTCTCAATGTTTGATGAAGCGTGATCAAATCACTAGGTGTGTATTTAATCAATCGTGATGTACAGTGTAAATAAGGAATAAACGTGAAGAAACCCACCACTGTAGGGAGAACTAGGATATTGTACTTATTCTGCAGAATCCCATGGATATTTTTTCACTTTTGAAAGTGAGTAGAAACCACAGTGAGCCTACTATTCTGAAATCCCACAGGCCAGTGTTGATAGGTGCTGATTTGACACTGACTGATTTTGAAATTGCAGAGAAGGCGAAGTGACAGTTGCCTAGCTGAGTGAGTTATTGTGTTAGAAGAAGTCAGTTCAAAAAGTTTTGCTCTGATTGAAGTGCTGGAGTTCTGGGGGAATGGTTGACATATCAGCCCAAACTTAGCTGCCTGTGAGGATGGCCAATTAATTAGATTTTTCCGGGAGGTAATTTGCAATTCTGCATTTGCCCCAGAGTTGTTGAACGTGAGGATCAGGAGGGAGGCTGAAAGAGCGAAATAGAGAGCTAATGAATAATTCCTCTCTTTTTTCTGAATGTCACACACGCAGACACATGCACACCTTCGCTCCACTCATAACTGTATACCACAGGAAAAATGTAGAGCAAAGGAAGTGTTTGATGCTGGGAACTCAGGTATGTTTTCAGCCCTTATTAAACAGCAGTGCTCAGGTGTAATTGATTAATAGGCCCTGTGGGAAGGGATTTACTATATAAAACAGGAAGAGAGAAGAGAGGATGCTGGTTTATGGTAAAACTGAGTGTAAAAGCACCACTCACACCTTGCGTCTCCACCCATGCAGCTGACATGCAGTGTTTGCATTCAGGTGAGACTTTCTTGTTTCTTGTTCTTATGGTGCTGTGTGTATATCACCCTTGGTATTAAGGCAGGTGTTAAGTATAGACTAAAATTACATTCTTAAAGGGGACATAGCATGCAAATTCCACTTTGTTAGTGCTTCTACACGTTAATGTGGGTATCTGGCATGTCTACCAACCCCAAAACTCTGGGAAAAAAACACTCGCGCGTTTTGTTATGGTTCCTCTAAGTCAGAAACATCATGCTTGAGTGACTCGATTGAGCTTCCTGGGTTTTGTGTCGTAACAAGGCACTGGAAGTCTCCCTACATGGTCTTGGCCCACCCCAAGTCTTCCACACAGCCAGCAGTGTGGAAGACTTCCGCAGTGTTCAGCACTACTGTACGCCGGGTTACAGTAGTTACGCCGGGTTTACACCGGACGCGGAAGCGCCGCTGCGAGGCAGCGCAGCGCCGTTCCCAAGCGCGCAGCCGCCTGGCTGTTCACACGGGACGAGCATTTCTCCGCTGGTCAGCCCCATAGACTGTATATATAAGGTCAGCCCGCGATTCTGCTTTCTCCGCTTGTTGTTGTACCCGTTGAATGTCGGGGTTCGGGGGTAAATGATGGTCTTCATAGCCCCCCCACCCCTCTCTTTCTCTCTCTGTCTGTCTGCTTGTGTGCTTGTAGTGGATGGGCAGAGGGGGACATTTAATTATGTGATTGGGAAAATAAAAACTCCAGGACAACAGAAGGGGAATACAAAGTATGGGATGCATATTTGATAATTTATATCATATAAAATATGTAATTTATATAGTTTAAAATCATGGGGGGAGAGGGGGGGAGGGGGGAGGGGGGAGCTGGCTCATTAGCATTTAAAGGCACAGGCACTCAAAACAGGTCACTCTGTGGAGGGCTGTTTTATACAGGGTAAAAAGGGTGCTGTTTTATATGATCCTTGTGGTATTTTGACCAAAGTATGTTACAGACATTTCATTAAGACCCCAAGGAACCATATCAACTTGTGGTAAAATGGGCATGCTATGTCCCCTTTAATTTAAACAAAGCAATGAATTGATTATGTATAAGTAAAGGTTACACAGTATGCTGTAAATGGCTTTGTAGCCTGTACTTTGTTAATTAGTAATAGTAATAAACTGGATATAGATAGTAACATACCAATTCCGTTTTAATTATTGTGCATACACTTTTTTTCACACATATAATCATCTTCCTCTTCCAAGGTGGTATATGCTGCTAATGAGTCTTCTTCATCCATAGGCAAGGCACCCACACTTCACAAGTATTGTCAATAACTGTATCATCAGTTGTAATGGTGTTGATTGGGAGGAGTATATTGTAGCTCAGAGCCATCTTTAGCACATTACTTTGGCACGTTTTTTGATTGTGCCTAACAGTCAAATTTTATTTGTGAGAATTCATTGCCAAAAAATGGATGTTATGAAAAAATATCTTTATTCATTGGAAAAATATTAAATATCTGAGGGAACAGTGACGTTTTGCAAAATTACCAAGTGTTTGCTGGAGAGGGAGGGTTCAAGATGATTCTTGTAATCTTCTTAATTGACTGATGTCCTTGCTCCACACTTTAGAATGGTCCTTTAGAATGCTGGTTTGGTATTCACACTGTTTTCACAACTAGCAACAACTAAACTTCAGCTTTTGCATTTAGGAATAAGTAAAAAAATATATAGAAATTGGTAGTTTTTCCTCACTCTATTTGAGGGTTAAGGACACCTTGTTAAGCCCTGTAAGGAAAATTGCAAACAATAGCATGCAAAATGCAAGTTTTATGGGCCCAGTTTTGTATATGAGACATACAATTATTTTATACGTGTTTTCCATTAGTTTTCAAAAGCATATGCAGTGTATATATAACCTGCACTCGCCACCAGCAGGATTTAAAGCATCACTGTAAATGAAAATACTTTTTTATCTGCACTATGTTCAGGGGTTTTCAATCACAAGACCTTTGTCCCAAAAACAATAAGTGCTAATAAACCTAACACAACTTAATTGCCTGCCCTGTCACCCCTGACTACTATTACATATTATTACATATTACGGTTCTTTCCAGGATGTTTCTAGGAAATTATTAGAAATTCACAGACACTTAAATAAGGTGTTGCTTGTTTAATTGACAACTTAAAGCTTCCTTTAATTATTATTAAAAGACTCCACAATGATGGGAACTGAATTCTAATCAACAGTAGCTGAAGATCATGAATTAAAGAAAACTGTGCCACTCTGGTGATGTGTTTCAATGGTAAATAGTAGCTGGGCTATATTTGTATAGAACTTTTCAGTCTTAATGACCACACAAAGCACTTTACATTACAAGTCACATTCACTCATTCACACATACACTCCTATAGCGCTTTTTTCTATCCTACACTGATAGCCATCAGCGGCAATTGGGGGTTCAGTATCTTGCCCAAGGACACTTCTGAATACAGACAGGAGGTGCCTGGGATAAAAAAAACACCAACCCTCTGGTTAGTGGATGACTAGTGGTTATGTTGATCACTGAAATAACAACCTTGGTCCAGACTGAAACAACTACTGTATGCAATGTCAATAAATTTTGTGCAGACAATCAATGTGTCCAGATGATGAATCTTAGGTTTTATGACCAAACACCTGCAACATGAATCACATTCTCATCAGCTTCAGTTTAAATTGTGTTTAGTGATAATTAGCGAATGGCTGGCTAGAATGGCTACAGAATCCAAGCCTTATTACACTATAATAATTTAGAAATCTGTAACCCTGTAATGTAAATACATCCCGACCCCGGTTTCCTTGGTTGTAGCTACTGCCCTGCTTAAGATGAATTCTTTTTTTTCTGCCTTGACGTTGAACTGAGAAATAATCAGAGATACAAGTGGGATCATAAGGGGATGTAATACATTGGCCAAACCATACAGAAACAGTTTGTTTGTATTTGCATGCATTTCTTTCTTTTCTTTAAGTATTAGGCTGCTTACATTCTTCTCCCCAGATATTAATCCAAACCAAAAGCTCATCTCTACACACAGAAGGCAGGTGTAGCTGAGCTTGTCTGGTCACAGAAATAAGAAGCGAGTTCCCAAGGCTGGTCTCCTTCTTGTAGAGCCAACTCATTATTTTGTTGTCAGCAGATGAACCTAATCCGATGTACAGGCCTTGGGCTAAGTTAGAGTTTGTCAAGTAAATAAGAAGACTAATGGCGCATCTCCTTATCAGTGGTGTTTTTCAACTGTGGTAATAAATCTACTGACTGACACCAATGTATCATCTAATTATTGTGTTTTAGCCAGACAAAAAAGCTGTTTTGTGTTTGCTGTGTGTGTGTGTGTGTGTGTGTGTGTGTGTGTGTGTGTGTGTGTGTGTGTGTGTGTGTGTGTGTGTGTGTGTGTGTGTGTGTGTGTGTGTGACAAAGGTTGTTTGTGATTGAAACTGTATAGGAACCACATGTCCTCTTTTACATCCAGATACAGAGACTACACCATTATTCAAATAACGACTATTTGATAAATTACACTTTTGTCAATTTCAGGAAACACCCCTGCAAATATTGTTAATAAATAAATTACTTGAGGCTAGTTGTTAAAGTAGTCGCACCTGTAACTCCATATCTATGCAATTATTATATTTCCCATTGTATCTTCCTGCCACCCAACGCCTGGACTCTGCCCCTCTCATTCTCTTGTCTCATTGCATTTTTTTAAATTTAAAATTCTTGCAGGGGGTAAAAAGAAGGAGTGGGAGAGATACAGAGAGGAGCGTTGGGCATTAGAGAGAAATGTTTTGCATGGCCTGGAGCCTATCGGGTAATAAAGTCATTAATTCAGCTGATTAACTTGGCCTTTAGGTTAAAGAAAAATCATATCCATCTCCCTTTGAGATGTGACTGGGGAAGCACAGAGGAGGGAGAACCCAGCTAATTAGTGCTAAAAAACAGGAGGGGGTCTTGAGAAGGAAATGGGAGATGGAGGGAGAGACAGAGAAAGAAAGAAACTGTGTGTGTGTGTGTGCGTGTGCGCGTGCGTGCGTGCGTGAGAGAGATAGGAAGGAGAAAGACATGAAGTTTGTGCAGATAGGTGTTTCGACTGAACTACTAATGATGCATGTTTTGGTTGAGGGAGTGTCAAGCTCATCAAAATGCCCGCTTGCTAGGCGCGCCCTTTCTCTCAAAGACTTTGCCCGACTACCTTTGAGCCTGACGCTGCCACTTAATGATGTAAAACAGGAGTGAGGGGGAAGAGTTGGGGTGAGATGTCAGTTTGCTTGCAGTTTAATGATGTTGTTGTTGTTGTTGGATGCATAAGAAGAAAGGATGGCGAAAAGACAGGAGATCCAGCAGATAGTCCTTGGAGCAATGGTAAATGGTCTGTATTTATATTGCACTTCTCTAGTCTTGATGACCACGCATTTTACAGTACAGGTTATTGCCATTCACACATTCAGTGCTTCTATGTGAGGGGCAATTTGGGTTTCAGTATCTAGCAATGAGGTCCCCTTCATGAATGCATACCTTGTGAAACTACAGTGCTGTAATGTTGTATAATTTTCAGATATGAGAACAGTATTTGCCACCTCCCATATTCCAAACTCTAACAATGTCATAATACTGTAATTCTCTATCAATTGATAAAATAAAATATTGAGAGGCAGCTCCATAATTTGGTCAAAATAAGAACTACACTTAAAGGGATAGTTCACACAAAAATGAAACTCACTATCTACTCCCCACGATGCTGATGGAGAGGTGGGTGAAGTGTTTGAGTTCACAAAACATTTATGGAGTCTCAGAGGTACACTTTGTAACAGCCGAGTCCGAAAAAACATAACATGCCTCCATACTGCTCGTGGTGTGGTGTAATCAAAGTGTTCGCAAGCCCCGACATTCATATTCGACTGGAAATGAGGTAATTTACACCCTGTTTTAAGTCTAAAAGTCACTTCCGGAAGTGGCTAAGCTAGCGGACGTTTCCACGTCCATGAATGCCCCTCGTAAGAAGATATCAATGGACATATAGGCTTACAACATGGTCTAAATAATGCCGTTTCAATTTAAATATGAATGTCTGGGCTTGTGGATACTTGGAAGACACCACACGAGCAGTATGGAGGCATGTTATGTTTTTCAGTTTTATTACATCTGAAGTCTTGGTCGCTTCAGTCGCCAGTTACTTCAATTGTATCGGACTCAGCTGCTACAAAGTTTACCCCTGAAACTCCAAAAGTGTTTTGTTGACTCAAACACTGTAGCCACCCCTCCATCGGCATAGTGGTGAGTAGATAATGAGTGAAATTTCATTTTTGGGTGGACTATCCCTTTAATCTGCCTCTAATGCTGCGTTTACACCAAACGCAATGGACTTGCTGCGGCATAAAAGAGGTTAGCTGTGGTAAAAAGCCTTTGGGAAAAAACAAACTTATTTATACGACCCTAAAGAAATGTCTGTTTTTCCATAGATGGATATCCGAATATTTATTTCAAGAATACAGCCAGGTTCAGGTGAAAGAGTAAGGTCAAAATGATGTTACCTGCTGCATTGAGCACAGCAACCCAATACTTAATTAGAATGCAGAAGATTCACATAGATTCACATCTTCATACCTCGTATCATACTGTAAATTCTTTGGTTGTTATGTTTCCCATCTGGTTGACAGTACAAAGAGGGACAGAGGATGATAGAGAGACAGAGATGGAGAAAGAGCAGAATGGACAGAGAAAGAGAGCATAGCCAGGTGACAAAGTGAACATATAGTCAAGACCACACAGTTATAAATCCCTGTTAGCCATTGTTTTACCTACAGTCATTACAATGGACTTATCAATGATTTTATGTTACTAAACACTTTGGCTTCTCCCCAACTACCGGTATATATTTTTTTCTATTTCCATGCAATATGTTTATGTGTTATTGTCAGAGAAAAGAGGTAGAGAGGAGAATGGAAAGAGAGAGCAGGATGGACAGAGAGAAAGAGAGCATGAACCAGGTAAGAAAGTGGACCGGTAGTCAAGACCACATTGTTATAAAGACATGTTAGCTACTGCTGTCCCTACATTCTTTGCAGTGGACATCACAATCATTTTTACAATACTAAGCAGTGTAATGATAAACTGTCAGCTAATGTGGATTCTTCCCAATCACTTCTTACATATATTTATGTTATAAATGCTCTGTGTGTTGGCTTCATTTATTATCACATAATATGTTGTTTTGTATTTCCGTACATTATATTTATGTGTTATTGTCAGTGCAAAGAGGGAAAGAGGAAGATGGATAGGGGAGAGAGATTGAGCAGGAAGAACCAGATGAAAAAGTTGACAGATAGTTAATGCAAAAATTGTTAGTGTGGCAGCACATACATTATGTCAGTGGACTTCATTTTAAACATCACATCTTTATTCAAACACGTTCCTTGTTAATAACATATGCTATTTGTTTATTTTTAAAATTTAGGGGAGAAAGAGAAGAACATATAGATACTCTGAAAGATTAGAGAGTGAGAGGGAAGACTAGAGAGACAAATGAAAAGAAAGAAAGGGAGCCAGCCACCAAGCTGAAGCAGAGAGGGCTCAATATTACTTTTTTGATTTAGGGGATAAGGACACATGTCCAAAACAGTTAAAGTTGTTTAAGTACCCACACGATCAGTTTGGTACCAAAAAAAGAGTCTTCGAACAAAAACATTGTTTATTTGTTTGTGTTAGCATGGTCGGTGCCAGGACCTGAGTCCAGTGAGTATAAAATCTTAATCTTTAATTCTCAGCGCTGATTGGCTTTTGCGAAAATGCGTCACATGAATTGAGTTCAAATCAGTCTTTGCATTGACTTTGTATGTAATCTCATCACATGAATGGATAACACTGTTGCACTGTTGTTCCACTGACTTAGGTTTTTAACCTACAAACTCAGAATCAGGGACAACCTTTACACCAATATTCTGGGGTTATTACAGTGGGATCACTACTCAATAGACTGAGGGATAACAAAGTATATTACACAGACCACAGTTTTAATGGTGGTTTAAGGGTATAGTCCTCCACTCATGTGCGTACACACATGTTACCATGGTTACCAAAAGATGAACATAGAAATTGCTTATTCAGATTGATTATAAGATTACTTTCTGAACAGTTCATGAGCAGTAGATGGATTTATTGGTAGTCACATCCAATATCAGCTCTCACAACAATACCCTTTTTCATACATTTGCTTTCACAAAAGAGATCTTCTTTTTGAGCTGCCTCAGTCTGGTTGGTCGAGATTAGATTACTCACTAGTTTTCTCACTAACCCAAATCAACCCGCACAAACTGGGCAAATTCAGAGTTTGTTTAAACCAAACAAAATGGATTAGGTGTGAAAACACTCTTATAAGTTTGATTCTATCTAAAGATGAGATCTGACCCCTAGTTTTTCATTTTATTTCAATATGTTGATATCTTACTTTTCAATCAGATTTTTTCTTGACGATTAGATCAACCAAGATTTATTAATGTCTGATATAAAAAGCATTCAAAAAGATAAAGAGTCCACATAGGTCAAAACCACCCATCTAATCTGATAGTAAGTAAAGGGTGAGAAAACAAGGAATAAAAGCTGTCAACAATGTTATTCCTGCACCATATTCAGGCTACAGTTAATCTTATCAAGGACGGAAGGACAACAATAAACAACTTAATAATATGCTGTTTCTTCCCTCCCTTCTTCTCGTGATTCCACTTGGTACACTTCAGATTGCCAGCACCTGGTATGCTTAAGAGAGCACCAAACTCAGCTGGTCAAAATGATAAGAGATCACATTAAAAAAGAATCAGAGAATAATTTTTTTTAGAGATATCAGATAGAGCATATGTATTTATCAACAAAACTAGCAGAAGTTTGGTGGTTTGAGTCCCGGCCAATGCCAAAGTGTCCTTAGGCAAGATGCTGAACCCAAAATGGCCCCTCATAGATGTTGAATTTGTACTGTCATTTGATCTACTCAAATGATATAGTCTGCATGCCAAAGGAACATTAAAAACACAAACAAAATTAGCATAACAACTGTAGATTGATTCAGTGCCGTTAAGAAATTAGAAATTTCATTCCACAGCAGCGTCTCAGTGCTGCACAAAGACCCACCAACATTTTCTGCTTCCCTATTGGCCAGAGAGCCAACGCATCAGGGATGACATTCACAAGGACACCGCTGACCCCTGCTTGACTTCAGTCCATCTCTGGATTGTCTCCTATTGTGTGCATGAAGCAGAGGGTACAGGGCTGCAATGTGAGCTGGTAGCAGAAGTCAAGCCTCTAATACTGAGTTGTATTAAAATCTGTGTAAAAAGAAAGTGATTCATAATGGGACAAATTTGAGTCGTGCTATTTTGCCTTTTAATTTGGACTCAAGCATTAGCATCGGCCCTCCTTTCAGTTTTATTGTTGGAAAACAGAAGCTAGTGAAGTGAAGTTTAGTGACACCTTACATGATTTATGCTTACTGAGGATAAGAAGTTTCCAGTCACCTCTCAATTTAATTTAGAGCTGCCAATATGCTAAGTCCAGCTTTAATGTCCTATAGCATGAGGAAGAAAAGGGCTTCCATGCACTAGTATCTTGTGAACTGCCTGGGTACATCTGGTCCCATGGCAAACACAGAGGGAGTCCTTTGTCAGCGCCCACAAAGGCTGAGAAGGAGAGAGGGAAGAGAGGAAGAGGGATCTGCTGGCCTTCTTTTTAAACCAGTTTAAGGACTCTCTCTTCTGGAGTCCATTAGAATAGCGGAGTATCTTCTTCAGTTGCAGAGGGGGACAAACAAATGTGCTCTGTGGTGGCTGCCAAATAACCTTGGCCACTGTTATTGAAATGGTGATCAATCAAAAGAAAGGAAGAGAGATCAGAGGGGAAAGAGGGCTGTGAAGCAGCAGAGGGGAGCCAAAGCAACGGTGAAAGAGGAATAAATGGAGCCAAGGAGGAAGAAAATGAAAGGACAGAGAGGGGAGAAAGAAACAGAAATAAAAGAAAAAATTTAGGACAAAAGCAAGAAAGCAATATAGTAGTTTATAAGAAATATTTGGAGGAAAAGTAGGATTGGGTGACAAAAACTGTCAAATCAATATGTTGGCAACCAGACGTTATTGTGCAAAGTGGAAATAATATATTATATATTTTTTTCTCCTGATATTCAGACTTGCATTATTCTAAGACAGTTACTCTAGCTGCTATAGCATTTTATCACATAAAATGACCTTTGCATTGCATTGCATTGGTTTGTTAAGTAAAACCAGAGACAAACAATATACTGTATATAAAGATGGATGATGGATGACATGTCTACACTTCCTCCTACTATCCAGAAAAGAAGCTAAAATATCCTGAATATGAATGCTCCCATATTGCGCATTTAGAGCCAGGTAGTTGCAATGGGAGGATGGAGCTGTTGTAGCAAGGTCCCACCATTACACGATCAATCATTTGAGGTTAAGGTTATAGAGTAATTGCTGTGATCATTAAAATAAACAATTTGACTGTTGGTTGAATGCAGAAAAGTTGACTGTGATCTCTCTTTTTGAAGTACAGTGTTTTTCCAAGCCATCTATCCACCCATTTTGTCACTTGGAACATTTGCTCCAAATTGACACACTGTTTCACACGGCTGCCAGATCTTGTAACAAGCTGCTTGCACAAACAACATATACTGTATAATTGTGTTTTTATGGGAGAACAGTCTTATCTTAGTTTCTGTGGCAAGAAAATAGGGATCTGACATACTACACTTATTGCAACACAAATTTAGCTGAGTTTCTAGAAAAAGAAGTAATGATGTATTGTATCTAAATGGAAAGTGGTGGCACTACACTGCTAACAGGTTACTCTGCTTGCTAGAGGCCAGTGATGTGCCAGTTTCAACTAAAGGTCAAATTAGCAGAAAAAACACCCTAATGACCCTGTTTGCTGGGATAGAAAGACAGACAGAGAGACATTTTGAAAAAAAATTCAAATGAACCTGTAACAGCCATATTGTTTTGCTCAGCACGGTTTATAGTCTGTTCACCATCCCTTTAAGAGTTTATATGGCAATTAGCAATTCATTTTTCAGGGGAGTTTTAATGCCATTTCAAAGGAAAAATTAATTTACAGACAGCTTAAACATTTTTACACCAATTTGGCACACCTTCTATGACAGTAATTGCTTCAGGGTTACATGTCAAATGTTCAAACCACAATATCTTGTCATCAAGAAAAAAAGTTATGGCAGATGTTTGTTCTGTATGTCTATTTGTGTACGGCACATTTCATATCAAACAGACTGACCTCTGATTACTTATCACCAACGCAGAGAAAAATCTATTCCTTTCTTTAAGCAGCATCTCTTCAAATAAATGACATACCGTCATTTATAATTTATTATGAAATTACAACAAATATTCTATGAAGCCAACACACACAAGAGTAATATTCTCTTTCAATAACAAAGGTGGCATTCAAACAGATGGAATAAATGGGATCACTAATTGGGCCAGTTCCTGTATATAATTATGATTGAATTTGAACAGACTACTTTATAATTACATCCCTTGAAACAAAGGAGTCCTAAAAATTATTTTGTCGATGATGCCTTTGTTCTCAATTCCAGGATTTTAAACAGTTTCATTTCCTGGACCTCACCTCATATAAAAATATTTCTCTTGACAGGACATTGTATTCACTTCACCAGCTTCATGCCTCTGAAATACAACATTTTTTTAATCAAATGTTGTGTGTCTTGGTACTCTTAATCAGTTATATCAAAGATTTGGCCTTGTTAAAAGGCTTATTGTATAGAACTGATATCCTGGACAGACACAGGAAAAGATCATGAGAAAATTGTTGAAGTCCTTCTACAAACACAGAAATTGATTAAAATATAGATCCAGATACATTTTACTGCAAATATTAGATGGGAAAAGAGTCCAAAAAAGACCATTGTCCAAAATTTGGACAGTCTTAGTCTGACTCAATGTGTGCATTGTGGGTATAAACCACAGACTGGTATAAACCCCTATTTCAGACGGGATTGTCCTCCCCTTTCGTTATTTTTCTGTGAAAAAAAGGCAAAAACGTACACACTATCATACAATCACATGGTTGACATACGTGCATTTGTGTGTGTGTGTGTCCCAACCGGGACTGCATTTAAAGTAGAGCACGAGAAAACTCAATGCAGCTGTTCCTGCTCCTGCTGAGCCAGCTCTGCACATTCTATATCCCACAGCTGAGTGCCCGAACCAGGCCCACCTTTGCGTCTTTTACTGTTTATAAAAAATCTATTTAATGACAATGCTCGACTCAACCACGTCTCCTCCTAGTCATTACTAGTGCATCCTGGTCTCAGCTCCAATCAAGACAATTGTAATTGGTCAAAGAAGACAAAGAAGACATTTTGTCAAGAGCTGAATGTTAGTGGGTGCAGTCTGACCAGTCAGAAAATCTGCCTTTTGGATTGGCCCTAATAGAGATGCTGTGGAATGAGCTCAAGAGAGATGTTCAGGCCAGATGTCCAAATCATGTGGCTGAGCTCAAACAGAACTAAAGTAAGAACAGTTCAAAATCCTCCTGATCTGCAGCTACTGGTTTTAAGGTTTTTTGCTGCCAAGGGAGGTTTGACCAATTATTAAATGCAAGGGTTCTCTGACTTTTTCCACCGGCACTGTGAATGTCCAATGGCTGTGTTAAATAAATACATGAAAAATAATAATTGTTTGTGTGTTATTAGCTTAAACACATTCTGTTTGTCTGTGACAGTGAAGAAGATCAGATCATATTAAATCTTCAATTAATGGAGAAAACCAGGTCATTCCAAAGAGTTCACAGACTATCTCTTACTACTGTGTATGAGAGAGGTATCCGTCTTCTTATCTTGCTCTTGGCAAGAAAGCATGTAAGCACATTTGCCAAAATGTCAAACTTATCTGTGAGGGAAGATACAACAAGACCAACTCTAATGATAGAATGAACATTTTCATATTCTACAATTTAGCATCAAAATATGTGAGGTTATATTTCTGTGTAATATTTAAAAGCCTAATTATTACAAGATAATGTAATTTTTGATTATACTTTTTAAAAAAAATAAAAAGCTTTATCTATCTTTCAGTTATCTTTCCTTCTCTTGTAAGGAGCAAAGGTTTTTTTGCTGATCATCCCAGAAGAATCCAATTACAGCAGTATTTAGAGATCATTGAGATTACAGTGTATCTAAGAAAAAAAACAATCAGAGCCTATCTGATTTCTAGCTTTAGCAGGAGACACATTGCTGTAATGAAGTCTTATTTCTCCTCTTTCTACCCCATCTCTCCACTTTCCTTTATCTCCCTACCTCCATCTGCTGTCCTTTCCTGTCTTATTTTGTCTTTCCATTTCTCTCTGTCCTTTTTTCTGATTTGTATTTTATATCTACAGTTTTGTCTTTTTCTTGTTTTTTACTTTTTTGCTTTCTGTCCTTTTCATTTGTTTCTCCTCTAATTTCTCTCTTTTTTCTTTATGATTTCTCTTACACGTTCTACCACATCCTTTCCCGTTCATCATTCTCACCACATACTAATGCCGTTGGGATTACCGCGGCAGGCCTCAAGGTGGTGTGCGTACACAGAGAGCTGAGTGCAGTAAAGCAGGTGTTTTTCACCTACAAATTTGAAATATCACTGAAGACCTGGTGGGTGGCTATGACCTTTGGCAAGTACTGCCTTTTTTTGCCTTGCTTGCTTGCTCTTTTGTTAAATACCTGGCCACCCGTCTCACCAAGTCCCTTTCTCCGCCCCTAGGCAATGTGGCTCTGCAACCGCAAAGCACTTAGAGCTTGTACATCCATACTATGATTAAATAATTCATCACTGGCTGAAAAGGGGCACACGAGGGAATGCTGTGCAAAGAATTTTGATGATAATGGATTGATGATGACAATTATATACAATACAATACACAATATAATATAATATAAATGTCTGAATTGTCCTTAGAGAATTTTAAGGCTGTATGAATATTACAATATTTTAAAACAGATTTTCTGCCATTAAAGTAAAATTCTGAAGAATATTAAACCGATTTTGTCTCTCTTTACTTTTGTCAATCCTCTGTTTATCCAAATGCTAAAAGTCAAACCTTTCCCATCAAAGATGCAGCAGCAGCTTGAGGTGCATATCATGTCACTCCTGACTATCACATCAGTACTGACTGCTGGTCCATAAATGGTGAACAGATGAATGCATTATTGGCACCATTATATTGAAATGTCAGCGTGCCTCTGTGGCATACAGCACGTACTGTCAGCTATCCTGCAGGTAATGAATTGTATCTACAGTTCAGATTGTCACCATGATGGCAGGAAATGCCATGAATTTTCCACAGATAGTGTCTATCTCTGTCTCTATCTGTTCTCTGTGACTGTGTAATTTGCACACAGTGTTCTATTAAATCCAAAGAGCACTGTGATAGTTTTCAAATATATGCCAGATTTTTTAAGTTAAAACTAACTTATTTATAAAAATTGGAATTCATTTTTGTCAGGGTGTGTCAACGATCAACAATGTGGAAGTTTGTAAATGTAACTTTATTAACCAAATGAGGCAATTTATTTAATCGGAGGTGCAAAGATTACACACAAAATATAAGTACAAGAACTGACAATTCATAACAGGGACGATGAGATGTCTCAAGGTGTTCTATCACGTATGTTCTTCATACATGAATATCTTTTTTTTCTTTCCTGGGCGATTACTGCACCACAAAATGAAGAAGAGACAAATTAAGTAAGTTAGTTTTAGAAAAATATCAGAAAAAATACAGTAATAAAGATTTAAATTTAAAAAAAAAATTATTTTATAAAATATAATCCATCATACTGTAATTAAATACAATTAAAATATTAGTTTTGTCCGTCAAATGTCCCAAAAAAGTCCAAAATGCTCATCACAATCTCTTAGAATACAAGATGACATATTCAAATTGCTTGTCTTGTCCAACCAATAATTTAAAATCCAAAAGGTATTAATTTGAGAATAAAATCATTTGGCATTAACTATCTATCTATAAAGTAACAGTCTATCCCACAAATCAACAGATTGTTTCATCCCCAAACAATGCATAACCATTTACTTTTGAAATACTCAAAAAGTGTACAGTCATTTCAATTTGCAACCTTTATAATGGAGTCAGTATCAACCTGTGCTAATTACCCCTTAAATGGCGACAAAAGCCATTTTATTATTATATCATTTAATTTATTATTTGCATTAATTCCACACCATTCCTTTAATATAATTATTATTATCTTTTTAATCCAAGTTGCCATAATGCTGTTAGATGCAATTTGATTGCTCGTAACCTCAGTAAACGCAGTATTGATGCTTGGTTCTTCCTCTGCTTATCAATGTGTTGTAATGTTGAGCAGTGGGCTCCAGGGGACAAAGGTCAGAAGTGGTTGGAAGCTGTCGCTTAGAACAGATAGAGATGAAAAACATAAATGCGTCTTGATTTAAAAAGCTTCTCTTCTCTTCTCTTCATTTTTCCTTTAATTTTAACAAACACCAAACAGTGAAAAGTTCCCTGCTGAAAGAAAGCTGTTGTCAGAAATAAATCCTCATCACAATGTTACAGCAGAGACTTTAAACATTTCTCTCAACCCAAAACGACATAAGTCTTTAAAAATAAAGACTTTTAGTGAGCTTCCAAACACTCTGGAGCTCGTCCTGACTGCACTGTAAAACATGTTGTGTGATGTTGAGCTTTATCCCCAGGTTACTATGTAATGATATTCATGAGCTGGGCCCAGCATACAGCAGTGTGAGTGCTGTATGCGTTTCATGCTATAGAGCCAACCATCGTCTCCTTAGGGGAGTTTGGCTGAGGCCTAATGGACGAGGCCGAGCTAATCCCCCGGAGAAACACACACTGCTCTCCCCTTTGTCAGAGAAGTGGCTCTGATCAGGTCTTTGAAGGAATGCCACACTGGTGTCTCCCTGTATGTTGCCTCTGGCTCACCTTTGCCTCTGGCTCACCTTTACCCCCCCCCCCCAAATATAGAGAAATTCATACAAAAATTTGTGTTTGTGCATCTACACAATTCACAGATAAACACATGCAACCACACACACACACACACACACACACACACACACACACACACACACACACACACACACACACACACACACACCGGGGCCCTCACAGTAGGGGCCTCAGTAATAGGCACCCCACCATCTGGAGACCCCGTCCAGGGGGCTGTAAACAATAGAGCGCATGCAGTATAGCAGATTATCATTGTACATGAATTTATGTGTGTGTGTGTGGTTAATATAACAGGGGACATCATCGGATATTCTCCACCTAAACCAATGTTTTCTCACCCCCCTACATCCACCCTGAGGCTGTAATTGGATGATCGGCACATACACTCTAAATAATGTAAAAAATGAATTTATTCAATACTAGAAAGCTGGAAAATGTGTGTGCTTGTGTGGGTGTCCAGAACATATGTTTCATATGTTTTTCGGAGAATATAAGTTAAATATGTGCTGATGATAACACAGTTTGGTTGATTTTATGTTGGGCACAGTTTCAAACGAATATCTTAAAATTGTACATTTGCTGTCTATTTCTACGGTCTTTGTTAGTGCTGTATTTGAAACCATGGTTTCCATTAATTGGAGCAAAGGAAGGCTACCGTAGAAGACCAATACTGAAGAGAGCTAAATGTGGACTCAGTCAATCAGTTCATCATGGAAAAACGTCCCTATACCTCTGCTGTGGTGTAATACAGATATTTTGCATGTTTGGATAGTTTTTTATATAATTTTTTTTATATTTTGCAGAACACAGTATTTCACTTATTTTCTTATCAAATCTAATGATCAGTTTTCCAAGTGATACACTGAAATAACATGGTTATTTCTGTTATCTGCCGAGCCTCAACATTGACCGACATATTTACAAATGGCAGCGTTTCTTTGTAATATCACAATCAAAGCAGCATCTTTCGGGGATTTCCTTTAAGGCGCTGAATACTCATAACCATTTATACATTGTCCCTGTTCCATATATGAAAAATAATTGTCATAACCAAACCCCTCACTTCCCCCGAGCCTTTTATGAAAATCAGATCTTGAGAGCGCCTAATTAGGCTTGATTCACGTTAAAGGAAGAGGAAAGACAGGAATGTGAATAAATTGAGAGCAGGAGGAGGAGAGAATGGAGCGACAGACGGGTGATTAATGTGAAGGCTGTGATGCACGTCAGTGGGGGAGACAAATGAAAGGATGGGGAGAGGGTTTCTTTTAAAAGAAAAAGAGGACACAATATAGTAACATTTTATCCTATGAAATACATTTAAACCCAAATATGTCATTATCACTTAGATAATAACGTATAATAATAGGCATTATGCATTTCTTTTTCATATGCAATAAGCCATGTTGTTTTGAATATTATAAAATATAATATATTATTTTCATCCTAAAGAAATAGAATCCAGTGGTTCTCAACCTTTTTGGCTTTTTGAAAGCAAAGTCTAGAAGTGACCTATTTATGTGCTTGAAAATGTAAAATGTTCCTTTGCTGAGGTATAAAAGTAATAACTATTAATTCTGATTTTGTGTAACATTCATCTTTTTTGTTCTTCCATGACTATTTCATGAAACACCAAATTTATCCTGTGACTTAGGTTGGAAAGCACTCTTACACCACAGGATGTGTTTAGCAGTTTGCAGCATCTTGACCAACTGAGTACTTTATGACTTTATTACTGTCTGTAAATGCAGTGTTACTTGATTTCTAACATGACAGACATGCTTAATCAAAATCATCTACTATCTAAGCTGTTTGACTGTCTGGTTTGCTGGGTGGCTCCAGCTCAGCAACACTATGGTTTGGCTGCAGCACCAATTGATAGAGGATATGCAGGATGTCACAGATCAAGATAGGCACAACAGAACCTAAATGCACAACTCAGGATGCAGCTGAAAGTTCAAAAGTCTTAACTTGACAAAAGGATACAGAAATCCAGGATGGCAAACTTCAACGAAAGGTAGGTTTAACAGACTGGGTCTAAAAAACAGGATCAATATAACAGGACTTAAGAATACAGCGCTGGGAAGCTAAAGGCACATGGCACAAAGATAATTTGGCAGAGAACAAAGGAAGTGGACTAGTATAGTGGAGCTATACTAGTCCACTTAAATGGAGAAGTGAGGTGATTTAACCAGAAGTAGGTGGGGGAGTGGCTGGATCGGAAATGACAACAGAGTTATGAGCAGAACTGATGACAAACCAGACTGAATGAATGAAGAAATTATATAAAATAATTATAAATAGAATAGAATTTAAACAATTAAACAATCAAACATTCTTATATTAACTCACATTCTGGTTTATTATGAACCATTCATCAAATGCTATAAATAGCAGTCCACAGTCACTCACTGCATATCTTCCTCCTTAGTTTGTTAGACTCAGTTCTGCTTGTCCTGCATACCCACAATGCCCCTGTTGTCTCTTCTCAGCAACAGACGTCAGCTCCGTGCACTCGTTAGCAGTGAGGCTCCTCTGCTGTCCGCTCCAGGGAGTGATAAGTGTTCCTTTTCTAGGTCACTGGTTATGTGACGCGCTGAGCCAGTGGGAGCCACTCATATTCCTATTCTCCCTCCGCAGGAGAAGCCAGCCACATCACCAATTAATATGCCCTCCACCAGCTACACCCATCCGCCATCGGATGTGGAGCAGTCATCTTGAATTCAGACGTCTTCCCACACACTGTGTACCCAGAGTCCCTGAAGATGCCGGGGAGAGACAAGGAAAGATTGTTTCCTGATTGTCGGCAAGAGGAAAAAGGGGGAAGGTTTTTGAAATATTTAAAGTGAAGCGGTCTCGCTGGAACAATGAGGTTTTGTTTTGCTTTATATTTGATGTTGGTAAACTTCAGAGGTACACAGGTCTTCCATTTAAATCACATAGATGTCACAGTCAATCAGAATTCACCATGACTTCCCGCACAACCTTTTCAGGGCTGTTACAACTTGGGAAAGATGGGGGGATGTTTACATGGCATCTATTCTTGTGGGAGAGGTTGAACTTCTGCAGCAAGTTACTGTTTGATTCAAAAAGATTTCATTTCCAACTTTTAAAATAAGTAGATTAGAGCAGACAAATAATTGCAAAGTTTGTTGTAACCTTTGTATACCTGTAAAATAAATCTGCATGAAAAATTTCATTTTGTGCAAATGTGGAAAATAAATTATATTGATGAGCTGTGAGGTTATACTAAATATAGAAAAGAAAATGGCAACTGAGTAAATGTTATCCACTCAGGAAGAGTGTGACATGAGGTTAAAAAAAAAGCTGGTAAGCAAACCCTTAGTAAAAGGGATAGTTCAATCCAAAATAAAAATCCCCTCATTATCTTCTCACCACTCAATGGAGGGGTAGGTGAAGTGTTATCCCTTTAACATGTGATAGTTTCACATCATTTTTGTCAAACTACTGTTTTTCAAGGTCAGTAATAAACATTTACATCAGCGATTGTAACTATTAGTTTTTTGCAGCTTCAGCCCCCAGCCTATCCACCCCAACTCCTTAAAACCTTATCCTGAATATATTGCTTCAGACAAAACCACATAATATGTGATAAGTACAAAAGTAAACACAATAGTTGAGCAAATACCTTTTTCTAGCCTTCTCTCTTCTTCTTTATTCTACCTAGAAGCACTTTGCCTTTTCACCCTCCTCCTTGATGTGGAAGGTGCTCACAGCCATGAGGGTGACTTTCTCTGGGCTGTACAGAAGACATGACCCGAAGGCTGAATCTGAGCTCAGCTATAGCTGAGAGTGCAGCCATGTTTTCCGGACATTGCCTTTGATTCACTCTTCTTCACAAAATAATATCTGGTATCCATCAGCCGTCATTGATCATCTGAGTGTGCATGTCTTGTTATAAAGTCTTATTGTACTGTTATTAGTTTAACTTCAGTGCAATAAGTGCAAAAGCAAGTCCCTAGAACACAGCAAGGCCCGGGGGAAGTTGTGAAACAAGAATGTCGACAGCTCCATGTTTCCTTTGGAAGTTCAGTCTTTATTCTCTATTCACCTCAACTGACTTTCAGGAACAGATGTGTCTCCTACATACCATTTGGAATGGACCACTTTTTTTTTTTTAATCAAATGTAATTTATTTTGGAAAGGCTTCGGATGTTTGTTCAGTTTAATTTTGTTCAAAGCAATACGTCTCCTCAACATTGTTTGACAGGACTTTCTGCTGCCTGTGGCAAAACTTTTTCTTTGAACTTTCACTGCATTACATCGAACCACTGTTACAGTCACACCTGTGACAGTGTTAATGTAATAGAAATAATTATGAATATTATTAGTTTTTCCTCTTTTTTCTTGTTGCTACAATCGGTAGTGTCAGAGGTTGTGGAGCTCATATTTAGACATTTCCATATTTAGGGATATCAGGCAAATTATGAATAAAATCAAACAAAATGCATCAAGATTGTTGTTGGAAATGTATAAAAAGTTTTATTTGATGCAATCGATATGTATAACAGTCGAATATAATTAGTTGTGTTGGGACCTGGTATTTGTGAACTACAGTTCGGCCTACATGTGTAGTCAGAAGCCTAGAGCACATGTTCTTTGTTCTGGAGACAAACCAGAGCCTCCAGAACTTAGTCTCCCAGGGCGCGTCAACGTCACACAGAGGTGTGAAAACCGACCGGGGACGCAAGTTTCAACCACTATTGGTCACTCTGGGCCCAGTTCTCCCCCCTTCTTCCTCTTTCCACGCAACCCTCCGAGAGGAGAAGTGCGGCTGTCCAGCTCACTTTCTCGACTCTTTCAACTCAACTCAACTCTCCGAGAGGAGCCCACCTCTGTCTGCTCAACTTCAATGGAGGAGAGGTGCAGCTTTCCACTCACCGAGCGAGGGAAACCTCCTCCAAACCCAAGCTCTACCAACCTTCAAGCAGGCCTGACTGGAGCAGACTGTTAAAGCCTATGGACCTCAGCATAAGAGCTGCATCGCACAGCAGAACCACAAAAACGGGAGCCACAAACCAGCAAGACGACTTCACTGGACTTCTAACAGCACAGCAACCTTTTTTTCCCTTTCCATGGACGGGTAACACAACTGGGCTTAATAATTATACTAGGCTAAGCAAAGACTGTTTATTCGATTCCGTGTGATGTTTATAAGTTTGATTTGTGTTGCTGTGATATTTTGGTTATAAGTTATTTGAAAGTTAATGATAGTTATGTTATGCTCTTCATAGTCTTTCTTTGCATGCATCTAGTAACTTTCTCTAATTTGGCACCAACACACACACACACGCACACACACACACACACACACACACACACACACACACACACACACACACACACACATACACCCCCGCTACATGTCGTAAACATTCCAAAGGGGGGTGGGGGGGGGGTCGTTATCTTTGGAGTGGCCAGCCGCCATTTTGAAACCACACTCACTCACACAGACACACAGACACACACACATACTCACATATACATCTTTATATAGTAAGTACACCTTTAGTAATTTGTGTTTTTATACTTTATTATCTTCATAATAAATGTTTTTCTTTCACAAATGTTTTTTCATTAATGTTAAGTGTGAATTTTACCAACCACTGTCAAGAACTCTATATCCTTCAACTTAGCTAACTATCTATATGGTAATTTTGGTTATAGTTATTAATGTAATTGTTCCAAATTTGTAGTTAGTACTTTTATGAGACTTAATCAATAAATTGGCTATCTTTTCCCTTCCTTTGAAGGGTGGTGCCCCGAGGTAACTTTAATCAATTAAAGTTATTATTTAATATTAATATGTTTTATATTAATATTCAATATTTTATTTTGATAACCAAATTTATTGAATGCCAAAAGGCACACCATTTAATGGTATCACGTTTAATGCATTATTGCAAAACAGTTGCAATGATCATCTATTTTAATACTTTATACTGTTTTATATAGAAAATCAAAGACTGAAAATCAAATCAAACAATGGTGCAAAGGAGTGACAAACAATTATCCAAGCACTATACTTAAGCACACTATTGAGGCACTTGTATTTTACCTGAGATACATTCTACTATGATATGGCTCTGCTTGCTGCCCTCTATCTAATGGCAAAGTGTGGTTTTAAATGATGGTGGGGCTGCATCAGGTAAGCTTGAATACAGAGTAGTGGATAATACATGTATTTGGAATATGAAAAAAAATTTAAATAATGACAAAACTAAATATGAGTAACTATTTTCTTACTGTCATGGGGCTCACTATTACACTTACATTTTAAATTGGTGATAATCAGAGTAAACTTATATTCTTAGAATCAAAAACAAAATGTTCAATGAAACTGGTGTCAATTCACATGGTTTTATTGTCATGCCGATTACTGGTTTTCACTGTTACAGAATGCTGTTGAACATAAAAGGTAAGGGGGGATTGGACCTTCAACATTCCTGGCAGACTAAACATCACTATCAGGATGTCTGCTCTAGGTTATAGTATTGTGTGAATAACACATTCATTCACAGTTTTATATGCAATAATAATATCAGACAATGTTGAAGTAATCCAAACAATTCAAAATATGTTTCTCACACTGAGCGCTGTAATGGAATACCATAAAAACTACTAGGACATGTATTCTGCAATCTGGACTGAAATATATTTTAAATGTAACGGCATGTGAGCACTTTTCTGGTTGTGAATGCATGTTTTTATGCTGTGTGTGTGCATCCCCAGTTTCAGTCTTATTTTGGGGCCATTGGTAAATTCACTGAATGGAAAATAGCTAATTGAAGCCCACTTCAACCAACTGCTTGAGACAATGCTGATGTCAGTGTCTTGCTAATGCTAATTTCTGCTCGAATTCACCATAATCATTGACTCCTACCTACCATCCTGCCATGAACATAATGATTTAGATTGAGGGACTCTGCATTATAAGTACGAACACTAATATGGAGTCAATTGTCATTAAATTACTTAGTGCCCAAATTATTACCATGAGCATAAGGGGAATTCAGGTGACTGACAGTATAGAGGGATAAAATCCATGTTAAAATGAGCTTGGGATAGACAGATGGTTTGACAAAACCCAGGACTTTCACACAGGAGACAGCTGTTTTTTCGTCAACCTTAACCACATGTTCATTTTTGTAACCATGACGACAAAGGTCTTCTAACCTTAAGAAAGTACTTAACTCAACACAGACCACAGTCTTTTTCTCAATCCAGTTTTTATGCATTAACCAAAGCAAACTGTGACCATTCCAACACTTTGCCTAACTGTGTTACCATGACAGTGAAGGTTTGGCATGCTCCTATGTGTCGTATCCTAATGTAGGTATGAACATGAAAAATAGAAAAATATTATGATTATATATATTGTTATTGGTGAGTAGACATCAGTATAAAGCGCATCTTTAAATCGGCCTAATGTAAAACCAAATAGAAGAAATCAGAGAGAAAATGTTTCCAATACACATTTGGTATGTTAAAAACAAATTGACAATTAATTCCCTCTTTTATCCCACAAATAAAATAAAAAATAGAAAAAAGAAATTATAATTAGGATAAAGGTGAAAATTTCATATTCAAACAACGCGGTATAAATGTGAACCTCTTACCAATTGAAACATATGGTATCTCACTAATTAGGGAATAGGGAATAAGGGAAGAACTTATGTAGCACCGCACACAGAATTCCAGTTCTGTGTGAATCTCGGCAAATTGAATATTCTCATTAAAAAATACAAAACAAACATACTCCAATGCAACTGTGAGGAGAATAGATAATTCATTTCAGAAATCTGGTATTGTTTCCTGGCATCTCGGAGTTATCACAGCTCAGCCCCCAGAGGCTGTGAGAGGAAGTGCACAGAGCTCTCTCTTTTTTGTTAATTAAAGCTGTCAATCAGGAATGAGACCAGTTCTGTTTTTTCCTGCTTTTCTCTCTCTGGATCTGTTTGTGTCACTCTGATCAAAGCTGTGATGAAAAGAGACGCCCATTTCTTAGAATAAATAACAGGATTTTTTCCTGTTTGTTTAATGCAAGACTCTTAAATGCAAACTTTTTGTCTGTTCAAAGTTTGTATCTTCTTTGCGCTACTGCTTTTTCATCTTTTATTCATCTCTTTTGTCTCTGTAGGTTCAGCCACCAGAAAAAAACTAAAAACTAAAAAACATTTGGGTTCTTTACACAGTGCTTATAGCACAAAGGAATATTGTTTTTTTTACTCTGAAAGATGAGAGACAAAGAGTCATCAGTGATTCATGAGACAATACAATCCTCTTCCATCCAAACTTACCTTACATCTAAGTGTGAATTTAAATAGAAAACATCTTATATTGTAAAAACTGACAAAAGCTTAATCCATTTCGGGGCATAGTAGCTGATTAATGTTAAAACCAGACTAAATAACACCTCAAATACATCCATGATTGTGTCTTAATGTCACCATTCCCTCTAATTATTTACAGAGTCTTCTTCAGCAAGTACTTCAGCCAGAGGTGTTAGAGGAAGTGAAAACTGAGAGTGGACTAATAAAGTTGAATGTTTGAGCGCAGTCAAATGAAATATCACCAAAATATGTCAACAGAGCAGAGCTGGGCTGTTGAGACAAGAGACAAAGAAGCAATGAGAGAAGGGAGAGCTGAGCAAATATTATAGCAAAGAAAGAAAATATATAACAGATTTGAAAGAGTGGGAATTTAATACCAGAAAAAAGACTTTCAGGATATATAGTATCTTAGTATCTTAGAAAATATATGTACACATACTGTTCTGTGGGTATAATTCAGCATATGCAGATACTGCACACTAGACGAAAAGACGAATTTTCGTCACTGCAAACGCCTGCAGACTCGCCTAATTCCTGGCAGTTAGTGCCCGTTTACAGGATGCTAATTCCACGTTCGTCCGTGACACAAACTGACACAAAGTGGCAGAAACATACCCCCGCTTTCGCAGTGGTGGGGGCTGGGGAAGGGGGCGTGCTGCCGTGGAGTCGCGGAGCGAAGGTGTGATCTAATTAGCATATGAATCGCAGCGAAATCGCTTGTTAGAACTTATCTCATTTCACCATTGGATGAAACCACAGACCTTTGAAACGAAAAGTCACTTGTGATTGGCTGGTAGATCTGTTGCTATTGGTCACCCTGGGTCATTATAATACACACGTGGGTAAACCCCTCCCACATAATATTAATAATGAATATATAGTTATTATTACTAATAATTTATATATTAATATATATTATATATTTATTATTAATTAATAGTAAGCCTTTACCAAAAGCACTGCAGTTACTGAAGACTATACATTCATTCATGTGATGCTTGATGTTATATGTTGAACATATTGTAGAGGGAAAAAAACATTAACCAGGTATATGTTGAGTCAAAGCTTTATTTACATACAGCACAAATAATGTAAAAACACAACTGGCCTAGCCAGTGAAAAACTAATCAGGTGAAGCTTGAAATGTCTCTTTTCCGCCTCTGGGTCATAACTTCTTTGTGGGACTCTGTCTGAATCTGCTCCAGTGTGTAGACGTCTGTGGTGTGTAGCTGTGAGATTCAGTGTAGCTTCTGGTCTTCTTTAAAGTGTGGCACACAGGTCGGTGAGCTCCTGGCTGTGGAAGGATGGATCCATGTCATCTGTCCCGCTTCAATCAGCTGTAAACACAATCAGTACAATTAGCACAGTTCAATGACAATTAGCACAGTTCAATGACAACATACACCTATACATGTAACTGAAAAATGATCTAATGAATCTAATCTTACCCTCTTTCTTCTCTGTCGACTCCTGAACTTCTCAATGCTGCTGCAAGAGCTGCAAGGTCCGGTTGGATGTATGGGAAGTTCCTTCATACTGGCTCATAGTACGTCTTAGTAAATCATAGTACAGGCAGCTGGAAAACAACATGAGTAACATGAGTATATTATTAATAAACGGAAATATCCTCGCTACATCACCGTTGGAAGATCCACAGTAAAAAAACACAATTACTAAACAGTTACTTAGATACAATGGCGTCATTTTCCACACTGCAAATCCGGACTTGCAGCGAGAGTCTCGGCCAAATGTGCAGTGACTGCCTCGTTGTGTGTGTGGGGGGGCTCAGGCTGTGAAAACACAATGATGAAATGGATCAGATAAAGTAAACGTATACAATGTATTTTATACAGCACAGCGCGTCTCTTCTCTCATCTTTCCCTCGCTCCGGTTCGTGGCGCCGGCCATTTGCCTCAGAGGTGTGAAGAGACGGGCTGTTTCCTATTAAATACAACCGGACAAAAAGTCACGTTTATATAAAAAACTTAACGAGAACAAACTCTTGAGTTGAAGCAGTTCGTACACATTTAAACATGCACTCGTTCTGCTCAAGCACTCGATGCTCTCTTCTTCTTTTAGCAACTTTCTCGCTAATCCCACAGTTGTTAACACGCTATTCAGAGCTAAGAGTTAGCTTATCAGTGAGCAATGGCTTCTCTCTGTAGCTCTTACCGTAATTTTGGGATTGTGCGCCCGTCTTCTCCGCCTCGACTCGTCCACACTGGGCCCGCGGCTTTACTTTCCAACGCACTCATCCTCTCCTCCAGGGAAACAGTGTCGTGTCGACTTCAGCAAGTTTTTTACACCGAAAACAGAGTCACTCATCGAACCACGCAAAACACGAGCCGCTAGTTTCTTGTCTGCAGACACTTCATTCAGGAGGCTGGATTGGACCAGCCCTCTACCGCGTTGACGTTAACGACTGATTTGTGGCATGTAGCTGAGTGTGACGTTTTCAGAGTAAAACTTCACAAATTACCTTTTCACTTTTGAAGCAGCGGTTATAACAGTTTTTAAATTGTACTTTACATTTATATGGGATGAGTATGTGACTGAGGACCAGCTTATTTTTTCTGGTGTTAAGTTAATGTACTTACATGATTCTTGCTGTTCTGTGTTTGTACCCTCATAGTTGAATGCACTTATTGTAAGTCACTTTGGATAAAAGTGTTGTGTTTTAATGGAATACTGGGAAAGTTTAATAACAACAATAGGATAATTGAAGTTCAAATTATGAGGCAATTTCAGCAGAGTCAACTGCTTAGTATGCCATGGACATGTGAATATGGTGCTGAGTTTGCCAGTATTTTGGGAGGACAAATGGTTGGAACTTTGACACGCGATGACACAACTGATTTATGTGAAGCACAGTGTTTTGGTGTCAGCAGAAAGACTTTTCAGCAGAAAGAGGTGCCAGTCTCTCCATTCCAACATATTATCTTGGATGAGCTTGACAGGCAAATGTTGAAATAAATTGCACTGTTTCTAATTTTTTTTATAGCATTAACCTTTGCTCATGGTATACAATGTAATTCATAAGGGAAATCTATATAAGCTACAATTTCAGATTTTATATTTATTTTAAGCCTGGTGTAGTTACGCCAGATATTTTAGTTGGTACCTTAGTTAGTACCTTTTAGAAAAAGGTGTTACCTCTGCACCACTGAGTGAAACTATCCTGATTTGCATTTGTAAAGCTCACAGCATTGTCATTTACATGTGAAAGCCTCCCCTAGGCTTAGGAGCAGGGGGGTCAACTCCCAACATTCTCAGGCTTGTAAAACTGCCAGAAACTGGAACCCCGCGTCAATTCCCGGCAGTTACTGGCAATTTTCTGTGCTGCCTGCAGATTCCTGTGAACAGCCGTTAACCTGAAATTCCACCGAAATTTGCAGCGACAGTATCTGACACAAATACTTCTTTTCATGCAGTGTCAGATGCATTCGATGTACAGTACTAATTTAGTTGTATGTGTTTTATGCATGTGTGAATTCACATGCAAGTTCATGCACATTAAAGTAATTAGTACAGGGGCCTAACTGCAAACAACCCTTGAAAGTCCTGCCCCTCTGAAACAGAAGGTAGTATCAGAGGAGGTTAGCTCCATGGTTTAATTCTTGAAAGGATGGACATGTATGAAAGGTCGAGGTGAAGAAAACTGATCAAGGCAATGTGAAAACATTTCTTAGACCAATTGTAGAAATTGTTCTACTTCTACTTAAAGACTGATCTAAAGACTAACGTTCTGGACTCCAGCAAGTTATAAGTGACCTCACATAGGTCAGGCGGGGAGTGTGTTGCCCTTAAGGCATTCATTTTTCTTTAAATAATTTGTTGGTGCCTATTTTTGGATGCAAGTGATACAGGATAATTAGTTTACAGTTTAGAAGACTTGTTTGTAAAAAGTAATATTATTTGTCCATTTCCGTTTTTTAGCAACTTCCTGTTTAGGGCTTCCTGGTTCTGCAGTAAAAAACAGACATACATGTGGTACGTGCTATGAGAAATAATCCACTTGCATCCAATCCGAAGCATCATAGAGGAAATACTGTAAGTTTATAATTTTTTTGTTAGACATGCTAAAGATAATATATATGTAAATATTTTGTTAAAATTGTGTTTGATAAGTTACTTAAAAACTGTTTATTTTCCAATGTGTACCAGCTAAGCAAGCTAGTTGCAAAGCAGCAATGTATATTTACAATTATGTACAATGTAATATGTAACAGACGCTGAATATTTTGTATTGTTTATTTACATTTTTCAGCAGCATGTTAATAAAGAAGTCTACAAGTAAATGGTCAAGCTTACTACAACTCTTCATTAGCTCTGGTTTACCTTGGTGTTTAGTCAGAGTTACGACACACTGCACAAGAACACTACAGCTGTGGCCAAAAGTTTTGAGAATGACACAAGTATTGGTTTTCACAAAGTTTGCTGCTTCAGTGTTTTTAGATCTTTTTGTCAGATGTTACTATGGTATACTGAAGTATAATTACAAGCATTTCATAAGTGTCAAAGGCTTTTATTGACAATTACATTAAGTTTATGCAAAGAGTCAATATTTGCAGTGTTGACCCTTCTTTTTCAAGACCTCTGCAATTCGCCCTGGCATGCTGTCAATTAACTTCTGGGCCACATCCTGACTGATGGCAGCCCATTCTTGCATAATCAATGCTTGGAGTTTGTCAGAATTTGTGGGTTTTTGTTTGTCCACCCGCCTCTTGAGGATTGACCACAAATTCTCAATGGGATTAAGGTCTGGGGAGTTTCCTGGCCATGGACCCAAAATTTCAATGTTTTGTTTCTTCTCCAGACAAGCTTTTTTCCGGATGCCCCAAACAATCGGAAAGGGGATTCATCAGAGAAAATGACTTTACCCCAGTCCTCAGCAGTCCAATCCCTGTACCTTTTGCAGAATATCAGTCTGTCCCTGATGTTTTTCCTGGAGAGAAGTGGCTTCTTTGCTGCCCTTCTTGACACCAGGCCATCCTCCAAAAGTCTTCGCCTTCACTGTGCGTGCAGATGCACTCACACCTGCCTGCTGCCATTCCTGAGAAAGCTCTGCACTGGCGGTGCCCCGATCCCGCAGCTGAATCAACTTTAGGAGACGTCCTGGCGCTTGCTGGACTTTCTTGGGCGCCCTGAAGCGTTCTTCACAACAATTGAACCTCTCTCCTTGAAGTTCGTAATGATCCGGTAAATGGTAGATTTAGGTGCAATCTTACTAGCAGCAATATCCTTGCCTGTGAAGCCCTTTTTGTGCAAAGCAATGATGACTGCACGTGTTTCCTTGCAGGTAACCATGGTTAACAGAGGAAGAACAATGATTTCAAGCACCACCCTCCTTTTAAAGCTTCCAGTCTGCTATTCTGACTCAATCAGCATGACAGAGTGATCTCCAGCCTTGTCCTCGTCAACACTCTCACCTGTGTTAACAAAATAATCACTGACATGTCAGCTGGTCCTTTTGTGGCAGGGCTGAAATGCAGTGGAAATGTTTTTTTGGGGATTAAGTTCATTTTCATGGCAAAAAGGGACTTTGCAATTAATTGCAATTCATCTGATCACTCTTCATAACATTCTGGAGTATGTGCAAATTGCCATCATAAAAACTGAGGCAGCAGACTTTGTGAAAATGTATATTTGTGTCATTCTCAAAACTTTTGGCCACTGCTGTACAACATGCTTTAAAACAGACATCACAGAAATTGGAAAGGAACTGGCATTCAATTAATTGAGATGATTTCCCCCTAGCCTGGAAAGAAAATAACTTACAAGAAATCCCCCCAAAATGCCAGAACATCCTATTATTCATCATTAATAGAAGAAAATAAGAACAACCCTAGGTTCTTTACAAATGAAATTGTAACCATCAGGAACAAAATTCACCACTTCCTTCCCACGAAAAGCGAGAGAGACACTGTCCAGTTCAGTAGCCTTAGAACCAGCCAGATCTATATTTAGACTTTTTTTTCAATAGATCTTTCTGAGCTGACTTCACTCACCTCCTCATCCAAACCATCAACTTGTCTAGACCCTATCCAAACTACACTACATGTCACAATGTGGAGAACTACAGTACATCTGATATCCCACCCATTGAGCAGTCAGAACACCAAATGTATGTGAGCCTTTCAAAATGGAAAGAAGTGGAAAACACAGTGAGGTGGGAAAGAGCATCATCAGCCCCAGGCCCGAACGGTGTCCCGTATAGGGTACATAGAAAATGCTCCTGATGTTCTACACTTCTTGTGGAAATTAATGAGAGTGGCATGGGTGAAGCAAACAATAACCAAAGCTTGGCGCAGAGCTGGTACCAACTGATACCAAAAGAGGAGGAATCCTCAAACATCAGCCAATTTCGACCCATCAGTCTCCTCAATGTAAAAGGCAAGATCTTCTTTAGCATCATAGCTCAGAGGCTGACAAGCTATCTGGTAAAGAACAAGCTGCTGTGTACATCGGTCCAAAAAGCTGAAATTCAAGGGTTCTCTCGATGTTAAGATGATGATCTGGCACCCAATCCAATCAGCCAAGAGTGACAAGAGAGATCTACGTGTCATCTTCCTTGAACTCTCTAATGCATTTGGGCCAGTACCACATTGTGTTCTTTGGGCTGCTTTCGACTCGTTCAAAGTACCAGAGCCCATCAGAAATTTGATTAAGCCTATTCGAAGATCTGCATTTCTGCTTCACAACACCAGATTTTACCGGTTGCTAGGGAAACTTCAAGAAAACCTCACATGGGCCTGAATGAGGATTAATCCATCAAAATCAGATCATAGGTTCTACATTCATAGAGAATCCATTCCAATGATGTCTGAGAAACCTATACAATGCCGTGGATGGTGCTATGATACAATCCTCAAAGACTGCGAGCAGGTCCAGCAACTGAGGTAGGACCTCAGCAGCAACATTGACCAGTCCAGGCTTCCTGGCAAACTAAAGCTCCGGTGCTTACAGTTCGCCCTGTTACCCCAACTGATGTGGCCACTTACAGTCATCGACGTTCCCCTCACAAAAGTTGAGAACATGGAGAGAATGATCAACTCCTATGTGAGAAATTGGTTAGGAGTCCCAAGATGTCTGATCAACATCGGCCTGTATGGACACGGCATCCTCGAGCTGCCTTTCACAAGTCTTGTTGAGGAGTTTAAATGCACCAAAACAAGGCTGGAGATGACCCTCTCAGAGTCCCGAGACAAATCCATACGTGTAAATAACTCTTATAAAGTTGTCTTATTAAGATGACTATTTCCTTCAAACTTTTATTTTGCTAGTTCCCTAAAATAACCACTTCTTGTAAACTTTTATTTTGTAAGTGCTTTTCATTGTTTGGGTCTCTTATTTTGAAGCATTCCCTGGGAAACCGTCTCGTCTGAAGGTAACTTGATTTCACATGTAAAGATGTCGGAGAACACGTTGTGTACTGAAGGAAAGGGTGTTTATGACATATTCCTCTGCAATAATAAGGATCACTTTAAGAACATTTAAGCACCTAGCTGGAACAGGAACAAGGTATTGTGTGCTTGTTATGCTTTAAGTTGTCATGATGTCTTAAAGAAAATGGCTAGCTTGCTATGCTGTTGTGTCATACTAATGCTAGTTTTCAGCCTTTCATTTGCCTTTTGACGGATATATATAAAGAAAATGCTTTTCATTAATGTAAGAATGTAAAGTTAAATGTCATTTATTTATGTTTATACTCGTAAGAGCTTATTTGTGTTTTATCTGTTCCAGTGAAGGAGAATTTATGTTCAAAAATAAGGCTAACAGTTGAACATCAATAAAACCCTTTGGAAAAATCAGTAAGCTTCACCATTGTCCGGCTGGGGTTTTCTACAGTAAGAGCTTAGCCCTCACCGATCTGACGACTTGCTGCCTCTATGATGGGCCATGACGGAGGGTCTTCATTGCTGCCTGCCTGCTGCTACATCGCCACGTGCTATCCACAGCAACACAAGTCCCCGCATGTCAGCATGTGATCCACTTCGACAATCCTGGTACTGGTCTCATGGATTCGGTGCACATTCACTGACATTGAAGCAGTACTGTAACCCCCCCCCCCCAATTACACACAGTCTGCAGTGCTGGAAATAAGGTGAGCTCCACATCGTCAGCCTTTTAGACTGAACCAGTGAACATTTCATACTTACCTGCTCATCTAAAGCAAAGGAAAATAACTAATATTCACATGGACTCATAATAATTACGGACATTTAATTCTTCTTCTTTTTTATGCTATATTCTAATTTCTTTGAGAATTGTGCCTATCACAATACTTACCTGAGTATTTACAGTCTTTTGAGTGAAGTTCTCATCCGCTTTCGACGGCACCCTGTTGCACTGATGTGTGACATTGAGAAAATGTTCCATCAATTTCATGTGGATGAGGCTGTATGCAACTATCGGTGCTTTCTCTGGTGGAAGCTAGGAGAATTAAACTGACCACCTATCGAGTTCCGGATGAAGGTGCATCTGTTTGGTGCGGCCTCGTCCCCTGGATGTGCAAACTATGGATTGAAGCATCTTGCTAAGGAGAATGCAGACCTCTACTGTGGCATCACGAGAGGACGTGTGGTAGAGGGGCGTTATGTTCCTCTCCGGGAGTGTCTACCACGCCACAAGATGGCTGCTGGGAAAACTACATCTCCCAGAATGCACTACTCAGACAGGTGCAAATGCCTCAGCCCTCTGATTAAAGCTGGAGCTCAGGTGTGGGAGAGAGAGAGAACAAAGGAGGGGACACACACACCAAGCAGGCGGCATCATACGTGGCACAAACTTAGCTCGGCGTCTGGGGAACTTTGATTTGGCAACTACAGCTGGTAGGATACAAGTGAGGAGCAACTTTATGGAGCATATGTTTTGCCTTTGAAGAACTCTTATGTTTTGCTTCCTGAAAGACTTTGTGTTGGTGAATAAACCGGATTCTTCGTTTTGAAAGCACTTTTGCCTGCTCTGTCCTGTTGTGACGCACTGCCCTACACCCTGCTTATTGGTAAAACCTCTCATGATACCACATATGGTGGAGAATGTGGGCACTGGGCGTAGGTGCGAATGAGCAGAAGTGAAGGGATCGACGACTTGGTGGAACTTTTTTCAGGACTTCACGCAGCTGATCCCCAAAGCAAAATGGAGCAATTGTTGCAGATGCTAGTGGAGGGCCAGAGAGCTCAACAGGAAATGAATACGGCTTTGCTGCAACAACAAGTAAGGACGAATCAACTCAAAGAGCAGGAGCTTCGACAAACCAGCTCCTCACCCCGGGCAAGCCATTTCATTTCTAACTTGGGAGTGACGGATGATGTAGAAGCTTACCTCCATGCCTTCGAGGCCACAGCCGCTCGAGAGGGTTGGGCGAAGACACAATGGGTAGGGCTGGTGGCTCCTTTTCTTTCAGGTGAGGCTCTTAAAGCCTTTCGGGATGTTGAATCGAGTGTAGTTTAGTTTGGCTCAACGGTTCCAAGAGTGGACATTTCAAACAGGGGCAACCCCACGTTCACAAATGCATGAGTTGACGCGAGTAACAAACAGATGGCTGGACCCTGGAAAAAACAGCCCAGCAGCCATTGTAGAGATCCTTCTCATGGACCGATATCTAAGAGCCCTGCCGTTTGAGGCTAAAAAGGTTATCAGCCAGCAGAAGCTAACAACAACCATGCAGTTAGTAGAAGCCGTAGAACAGTATCAGGCATCCATGGATATGCTTCGTCTCACCCGGAAAGAACCAACAGCTCTGGCTCCTATTCGGCGTAGTGGAATTCGCCCTGGAGTTGCTCAACAGAGTAGCCCCCCCTGCTAGCTCACAGAGAAGAGTGCTTAACCCTTTTCAACAGCAACAGGGATCCTCAAACCCAGAACCTCGTCAGTGCTTCCGCTGTGGCCAAATAGGCCATATCTCGTGGCAGTGTGACAAGCCGGACGAGCCAATGCCCACAGCTGCGTCCCCCAGCAGTCTGCAAGCCAACTTCGCTGCTCTCCTTGGGGAAAGTGTGGACTGCAGACCGACCTGCCCCGTAACAGTAAATCAATGTGATGTAGAAGCCCTGCTCGATTCGGGAAGTGCCCGAACACTAGTCCAGGAGTCCGTGCTGGAAGCATCACCTCTTGCTCAAAGTGAACACGTCCCGGTCGTGTTCACTTGGAAAGAGGCAGAAAAGAGGCGTAAGCGAGAACCACGAAAATGTAAGTCTCCAGTCACAAAAGTTAATAAGTCATGGGTCAACACTTCCAAGCCATGCGATTCCCCCTCTGTTGTAGCTCAAGTTTTTGCAGCAGACTCCAGTGGTGGGGATTCAGAACCGGAAGAAACGGCCGACTCAGAACTGCACCCCGGGCCAAGTGACGATGAGGCCGTGGACGTTGAAGCGAAACCACCACTGAAAGGTCAGTTTGGAACGGCCCAAATACAGGACCCTACCCTAAATAATGCTCTAAAAAATGTCCAGGTTGTAGAGGGAACCCTGGTGGGACCTAGGCTAACTCTTTCATTCCCTCACTTTGCAGTCAAGCATGGTCTCTTGTATCAGGTCATTAAGTATCAAGATAAAGTAGTGGAGCAACTTCTTGTGCCAAAACCTCACCGTCCCACGGTTATGCAGTTAGCTCATACGCACATACTAGGGGCTCACTTGGGGGTGGAGAAAACCAAAGAGAGAATATTACAGAGGTTCTTTTGGCCAGGTATTCACAGGGAGGTAGAAAATTTCTGTCGCAGTTGCCCAGAGTTCCAGGTCACCGCTCCAAAACCAAGGTACAAGAGTCCTCTCATTCCCTTACCCATTATAGAAACTCCTTTTGAAAAGGTGGGGCTGGATATTGTGGGTCCACTACCCAAGAGTGCTCGAGGCCATCAGTACATCCTTGTCCTGGTGGACTACACAACCAGGTACCCAGAAGCCATTCCCCTTAGAAAGGCTAATGCTAGACAAATAACAAATGAGCTATTCCTCTTGAGCACTAGGGTAGGTTTACCAAAAAAATACTGACTGACCAAGGGAGTCCCTTTATTTCCCGGGTCATGAGGCAGTGGTGTGCCCTGCTGCGAGTGAAACAGGTCCGAACCTCTGTATACCATCCACAGACTGATGGATTAGTGGAGAGGTTCAACAAAACTCTTAAAGCCATGCTAAGGAAGGCAGTCGGCCAAGATGGAAGAAACTGGGATCAGCTCATCCCCTACCTCCTGTTTGCGGTTAGGGAAGTCCCACAGTCCTCCACTGGGTTTTCGCCCTTTGACCTTCTGTATTCCCACAAACCCAGGGGACTGCTAGACATCCCGGGCTGCACACACATGCTGGTGGAGCATGAAGTACGCACCCAGGCAGGAAAAACAGTAAACCAAAGGCCGTATTGGGTACCAGAGGACCGCAGAAAAGTGATTGAGGAAGAGGTAAGCAAGATGTTGGAATTGAATGTGATTGAAGAGTCAAAGAGTGCGTGGTCAAGCCCTATCGTCCTTGTGGCCAAGCCTGATAACACAGTACGTTTCTGTAATGACTTTAGAAAGCTGAATGCTGTGTCTGAATTTGATGCCTACCCCATGCCTTGTGTTGACGAGCTCATTGAAAGCCTGGGTAATGCCCGGTTCATAACTACTCTTGATCTTACAAAAGGCTATTGGCAGGTTCCGTTGGCAGCCAAGTCAAAGGAAAAGACAGCCTTCGCCACTCCGGGAGGTCTCTGGCAGTACCGGATGTTGCCTTTCGGTTTGGCCGGAGCACCTGCGAGCTTCCAACGCTTAATGGATCAGGTACTGAAACCTCATAAAGAATATGCTTCTGCGTATTTAGATGATGTGGTGATCCAGAGTCCTGGTTGGGATAGTCACTTACCTCGGGTGGAGAAGGTCCTGGAGTCCATAAGAGAAGCAGGCTTGACGGCGAACCCCAAAAAAATGCAAGCTGGCCTACAGTGAGACAAACTACCTGGGGTATACCATTGGCCGAGGCCTTGTCAAGCCGCAGGAGGCGAAACCTGCTGCCATCCAGAAGTGGCCAAAACCGTTGACAAAGAAGCAGGTGAGATCATTTTTAGGCCTTGCAAATTATTACAGACGATTCATTCCTGAGTTTGCTGGGATAGCTGCTCCACTCACAGAACTGACCACAAAGAAGCACTCGAGGATGGTGAAGTGGAACCCGGAAGCAGAAGAAGCATTTGGCAATCTCAAGAGGGCCTTATGTTCCAGTCCTCATGGCCCCCAACTTCAGTAAGGAGTTTGTGGTCCAGGCAGATGCCTCTGAGGTGGGGCTGGGTGCTGTCCTCTGTCCCAGATCCATGAGGGTGAGGAACATCCAGTTCTTTATTTGAGTTGCTGCCAAGAGAGAGGAACTATGCCACGGTTGAGAAAGAAGGTTTAGCGATAAAGTGGGCCCTAGAAACACTCAGATACTATCTGTTGGGGAGGAGGTTCACTCTAGTAACGGATCATGCTCCATTACAGTGGATGGCCAAAAACAGTAGGGTAACCAGGTGGTTTTAGGGCTCCAACCTTTTAACTTCTCTGTCATTCACAGGCCCGGTCGTAGTCATGGAAACGCTGACGCACTATCCCGCCGTGATGCCTTTTGGTCCTCATTCACCCTACCGAGGACGTCAGGCCCGGGGGGAGGGATGTGTGGCATCACGAGAGGACGTGTGGTAGAGGGGCAGTATGTTCCTCTCCGGGAGTGGCTACCACGTCACAAGATGGCTGCCGGGAAAACTACATCTCCCAGAATGCACTACTCAGACAGGTGCAAATGCCTCAGCCCTCTGATTAAAGCTGGAGCTCAGGTGTGGGAGAGAGAGAGAGAACAAAGGAGGGGACACACACACCAAGCGGCATCGTACGTGGCACAAACTTAGCTCGGCGTCTGGGGAACTTTGATTTGGCAACTACAGTTGGTAGGATACAAGTGAGGAGCAACTTTATGGAGCATATGTTTTGCCTTTGTAGAACTCTTATGTTTTGCTTCCTGAAAGACTTTGGGTTGGGACGATCCTCTTCCAGATGAGCTTCGTCCGAAATGGGAACAGTGGAGAAGTGATCTAGCTCAACTAGATGATGTCACCATATCCCACACCTACTTACCTGCTGGATTTGTAAAGGTCACAAAGACAGAGTTGCATCATTTCTCCGATGCTAGCTTGAAGGGTTATGGTCAGTGCTAATACTTGAGGCTTCAAAACAAAGATGGAGATGTTCATTGTTCCTTAGTTGTAGGGAAATCACGCGTCTCACCATCAAAGGTCACAACTGTTCCAAGATTGGAACTGACAGCTGCAGTTGTTTCTGTGAAGATAAGCAACATGCTCAAGGAAGAATTTGGATCTACTGACACTGAGGAATTCTTCTGGACCGACTCAAAGGTGGTTTTAAGATATATCAACAACGAAGCAAGACGATTCCACACCTTTGTGGCTAATCGCATTCAGAAGATTCATGTCAGCTCATCCCCTCAGCAATGGAGATGCGTTCCAACAAATGAGAATCCTGCTGACCACACTTCCAGGTACTTGACTCCCAGTGAACTTCTGTCATCCACGTGGCTAACTGGACCCAAGTTCTTATGGAACATGGAAATGAAGCTGTCAGCAGATGAAATTCCAGTGTTAATGATTGGAGATCCAGAGTTCAGAAGTGTTTATGCACTAAACACAAGAACTAGAGACCGAGTAAGCCTTGTTGATCGCCTGTCTAAGTTTTCATCCTGGTCACTGGTTACTCAAGCTTTTGCACGCATACTAAGATGCATCAGCAAAAACGGATCAAACAGTCTCACCAATGCAGCAGAACGTGAACATGCAGAACAATGCATAATCAAGGAACTGCAGAAAGATGTGTATCAAGAGGAGTTGAAACTGCTAAGCAAAGGAATCCCCTTACCATCTCACAATCCATTACACTCACTTGATACCTTTCTTGGCACCCTGCAATCATCCCCAAAGATCATCACATCACAAAGATGATTATAGCTTATCACCACGGACGGATGAAACATCAATGCAAAGGTCTCAATATTAATGAAATCAGGTCCAACGGCTACTGGATTCCAGGCATCAACCGAGCAGTAGCTTCATACATTAGTCAATGTGTCACCTGTAGACGGCTTCAGAAACCAACAGAAGAGCAAAGGATGGTTGATCTACCCCCTGAACATGTAGAACCACCCCCCCCCCCCCCCCCCCCCCTTTACCTTCTGTGGAATGGACTGCTTTGGCCCTTTCCTCACAAAGCAAGGAAGAAAGGAAAGCAAGAGGTATGGCTTACTCTTTACTTGTCTTAGCTCCCATGCCATTCATATTGAGATGCTTGACGACATGTCCACCGACGCCCTCATCAATGGCCTTCGATGCTTCATTGCTGTTCATGGCACTGTTCGTCAGATCATATCAAACCAAGGAAGCAATTTGTTCGAGCCAAAAAACGAACTTAAAGAAGCTCTAAAGGAAGTCAATGCAGATTGGCTGGCTGCATATCTTACAGAGATGCAATGCGACTTTAGCATTAATGCACCCTATTCGAGCCATGTCGGCGGGGTTTGGGAGAGACAGATTAGGACAGTGAGAGGCATCCTAAGGTCCACGCTTGCTCTTTCCTCTGGTAGGCTAAATGATGCTACGCTGCGGGCCTTCCTCTATGAAGCTATGGCAATAGTCAACAGTCGACCACTAACCATTAATAACCTCAGTGATCCCCACAGCCTTGAGCCTCTCACCCCTAATCATCTCCTGACAAGGCCTTGCCTCCTCCTGCGGAGTTTGTCAGAGAAGACGTGTATGGCAAGAAGAGCTGGCGTCATGTTCAACACCACTGGCGGAACAGTTTTAGAGTCGATGGCGAAAGTAATACCTAGCCAACATTGCTCTCAGATAGCGTTGGGATACACCCAGGAGAAATCTGCAAGTTGGAGATATAGTGAAACTATCCTGATTTGCATTTGTAAAGCTCACAGCATTGTCATTTACATGTGAAAGCCTCCCCTAGGCTTAGGAGCAGGGGGGTCACCTACCAACATTCTCAGGCTTGTAAAACTGCCAGAAACTGGAACCCCACGTCAATTCCCGGCAGTTCCTGGCAGGTTTCTGTGCTGCCTGCAGATTCCTGTGAACAGTCGTTAACCTGAACTTCCACAGAAATTTAGAGGGGCATTAACTGACAAAAAATCTTCTTTTCATGCAATGATAGAGGTAATGGTGTCTGATCTACTGAGCGGGCCACATGGCTTTTATAGTACTGCTATACAAGCCAGTAGCCATTCAGATTTACCTTTAGCCTCAGTGTACCCTCAAGTTCTGCCCGTATCGTTGATTACAAGGCCAAAACACTTGATGACTCTAAGGTACACACCTGACGCTATGTCCCTAACATCCGCTGGTGGCCGCTAACACCTGCTAACATCTACTGGTAGTTGGTAACCTAAATTGTGCAGAAGACCTTCAAACTTACAAGGGATATTCAAAATCTTGTCCTATATTCAAAATCATGTGACATTTTCCTGTAAGAAAAAAAAATGGCATCAACCTAAAAGTGAATGCAACACAGATAACAAATTACAAGAGTTGCTGACCTTGTTGTCTTTGCTAGCAGCTGCTGCACAGTTAAATTCCTCGTTTATAATGCTACAACTTTCTATATGCACAGAAGGTGAGCTATTATTCAAGCGACCTGCAACAATGCAAGTGGGCAAGCACATGCTCAGTTTATGTTAATGTTCATGTAACATGCATTCTCAGGCATATTGGTAGGCACAGATTATTTATTTTACAGTACTAGCTAATAGCTTGTCTAGATGAAGATAGCTTTGTTATATAATGAAAATATATTTGTGTGGACTTAGCCTTACTTTCAAATCAAGTGACAGGTTTTCTGTAGTACGAAAGATATGAAGGAATATCAAAATATTTACACTAACCCATAATTGAAAATAAGAGGAAGTATAGCTTAGTAAAGAATAATCCTCACAACACAACATTATCTGTTAAACCACAGGCATATACAGCAGATATCCATAGTCTTCGCGCCAGACAAGAAGAGTGTACTGAGACCGGGAGTTCAGTTTCCTATTTCTCATGATTGTAGTTTTATTACAAGGTGTGGATACCTGTATCTTTGAGAAAGAACTACAATACAGTTTTTACATTTTAGATGAACATTTAAATAATTGAGAGACCGATCTAAACATATTTAAGACCTAGAACGTACTATTTTAACATATTTAAGACTTATTATATATCCCAAAATTCCGATGATTAAAGTTTAGACTTAAGACCCTGCAGAACCCTGGAGGAAAGAGAAGGACTATTCAAGACCAGTATGAACAAAATTAACCATTATTTTAGCTAACGTATGGTTATATTGTGTAACATGTAGAGAGGCCAACCGCAGTGCAGAAGCACTTGGTGGTTAAACAGTTTTCATTTTTTGACCCATAAAATGGTTTACTGTTACAGTTTAAGAAATGGGAACGCAAAGTTTGAAAAAGTGCAAATAAATTCCGAGATCCCCCCCCCTGATCTGGATCCACATGAAAATGGAATGATTTCCTTTCTGACCCATACCACATCCTTTCACTAAGGTTCATGGTAATCCGTACTGTGGTTTTTCATTGATCTTCCTCATAAACAATAAACCAACTAACTAACAAATGGACAGGTGAGAAAAAATTTCCTACATGAACATGGTCAAGTGTGGCTCAGCATGTGTAGAGAATGCACGTGCGGGGGGGGGGATTCTGTGCACCTGCCCCTTTGCCCTTGATGCCCAAATGTACCCTTTTGTCAGAAGCATATTTTCCTTTTTTTTAAATCATGCCCATGGCCCTTGATGTAGAACATTTAACAATTAATAATAAATTAGCTATAACTAAAATGACCTGGCTGCCGTCAGTCACATGATGAGTTTTCACCTGAGCTCATCCTGAAGTGCCCTCTTCCTGTCTTCCGCAGCTGCGACCACGCACAGACACAGTCTGAGACAGCGGGACGAAAAACTTTGTCCTGCGGGTAAATGCGGGGTTTGCAGCAGAGTGCACATTACATTATTTGGTGTATTTCTACATGAACGCAGTGAACAATGAACATGCATGGTTGTGGTTTTTATCGCTGTATTCACTGCGCAGCCTGTACAAGTAACGTTAGGCGACATCTGCCAACCACTGCTGCTGCTGCCTGTGTTTTGTACTTCTGTCCACCGGTTTAAAGAACGTTACAGGGATTTTCCCAGGTTTGTGGAGGGCTTAGGTGCTGCACTGTGTGTGTGTGTGTGTGTGTGTGTGTGTGTGTGTGTGTGTGTGTGTGTGTTTCATAACAAATTATAAGTCTTATGGTGAATGGATTTGAACTGTGATATTCTCATCCTCCCAATTATCAATACTTGTTTTTTATTTATTTAATTATCATCAAAAATAGAATAAATTATGAATTCAGAACAGGATTAGATTTGTAATATGACAAAATATTATTTCAACAGTAGCAACAGTAATATTTCCAACAGCACAAGTTAGGTCGGCATATGAGCCTTTTTCCATTTGCCCCTTTTGAAATTTGAGCACCTGCCCCTCTAAAGGTCTCTGCACGGCCCTGGTGTAGAGCGTAGTTGTCCTCTCATCAGAAGGTCGGTGGTATAAAAGCAAAAGAACATATTGATTTTTTGATTTTTTGTCACAAAACACACTGACCACACCAAAACAGCTAAATCTGCTTAAGTATTACATTCACAATATTGGATTCAATCTTTTTTCAAACAGGCAGTTTCAATAGATCACTGCTGAGGTGACAAATTCTGACTCAGGACAATAGATAATATCAAGATATCTGATCAAAAGGAAAAGAATGCTGACATTTGCAGTACTCTATACAGACAATGTGATTATCTTCCCAACTTGTTAAGAAATGCATGAAATAGCAGGCTGATTCAAATTGCTAATTTAAATTCAATGTCAAAACGGACCGGACAATACTAATGTCCCCTGCCCTGTATCTCAAATGAATAGACTTAAAGTATTCTTTTAGATTCCTGTTAAATGTAAGCGTTTGCAGTGCTGGAGCAGATATAGGGATTGAGAAATGGTGGCGAGTGAAAATGTGCGATGAAGGGAAAAGGCCAGAGAAATGCCAACTTAGGTTTCTGTCACTGAGTGTGTGATTGTTTGAGATTCTCTCCTAAGAGTCTGCCAGGGCTGCTCTAAATTGATGCCAATTATCACGCCCAACAATGTTTCTCAACAATATTTTAACAAGGTGCCATTTGTTGAAAAGCCACTAAGCTCTCAGGAGTTAATTGGTTTTTAAAAAGCAATATAAAATTCCATTTCAATAATCAGTTCTCATAGACGCTTCTCTTCTGTCTGCCATCAAACAAAGATGCTAATTGATTTAAGACCGACTGTGAGCATTTCATGTGAAATTACCTCGAGTCTGTCTAATAATATGCACAGCTTGGGCATTTGGCAGGAGTGAGGGGAGATACATTTTGGTGTAATTTTCCATTTTGTCTTTTAGTTTGACTGTTTAATCAGAGAATATCTGAGGTCGCAGAAGTTTATGATGAGGCAAGCACTCCCTCTTGGGAAATGTTAACTCATACTATGGCAGTGTAGGGGAATTATTTGGGCAGTGAGGGCAGTGAAACTTATGGTTTACTTTTTTTAATCAATTTTTTAAAGTAAGGTCTAAGTAAGGTCTTCTCCAGTTTTATCAAGGGCCCTCCCTTGACTCAGAAAAATAATTTATATTTAATAAAACAAATTAAAGCTGGAAGTAAAAATGCTGCGTGATTTTGCTTGCCAAGCATTCTCTATTACACACACACACATGGAGTTGAAAGTGACTGTATGTGTGTATTTAATATGATTACATATGTATTTTGACTAAGAGAAGGGAGAGGGGGACAATAGACCCTCCTGAACAGCCTAATAAATTTTGGCTTTTGTTTTTTCTGTTTCCTCAGCAAGTACATAATCCACCACATTTGTTCTCCTGACCTCCTGATCATTTTCACACAGATCCCATCCATAGTCAATACAGAATTACTTTTATTTGATATTTGATAAATGATTCTTAAATTCCTCATCCTGAAAGAAAATAAATATAAATACAGCACACACCTTCCTTCATTTGAAACTGGCATGTCCTACAACACATAGTTCATTGATAATGCACATTGAAGCAGCCTTATCCTGAGCCACTGACCTCAGCAATAAACATTGTTCTGCAATACAGTCCCAGCCTGGTGTTAATGCTCATTTCCACTTTAGGGTGAAAGAGGCAGCAGTGGTTATTGTATTTCCTGACATGTGACATACATAGGGTTAAAGGGATACAATAGCTCCATCATGTAAAGAAGTCACAGAATATGACAGGGAAAACATAAAGGGTAGAGGTGGGCTCAGCATGTGGTATGTTCTTTATATCTATGGGCATTATTCTTCCCCCCCCCCCCCAGTCCTCTGTCCTTCAACAGCAACAATGCAATACATTTCTGATGATCATAAAAGCCCTTGCAGCAAGCAAAATACTTACTGTGGGGAGAGGTAGCTTTGTTAATATCATCCCACATCTTTCACTCCCAAATTAATGTAATTTAAAAGGTGACAATATTATAAATATTTCTATGCAGTAAATATAAAATCTGTCAATATAAGGATACTATTTCCATTCATTATTTCAGTTTCTCAAACAAGGGAAACAATTCCATTGAATTGCATGAATCCTGAACAAAGTAATCACATTATCTGATGTCTTAAGAGCAACATCCAACAGAAATTGTACGCATTTGAAATTTGTGATGTACTGTTTTTTTCCCTTCCTTTTGAAAAGCACAGCCAGATATATATTTCCCAGCCTGTTAAATCCTTTAAATCAATTCGTTAGATATGAGCAGAATCAGCGCTGGATCAGACCAAATCTACCCTGATGAAAAGACGTCTTGTACCATCGCCGCAGGAGCACTAATGTGTACAGGAGGATGGGGAAAGAAACAATAGAAAATGTATAATGCGCAGAACAGTGGGATCCCCCCTCCCTCTCCACCTGGGACTCAGTGTGGGGGATCCCCTCTGACCACAGCCCAATTAAATCCTGCACGCGCGCGCACACACACACACACACACACACACACACATCTAGGGTGACCTGCTTCCATCATGAATATGGATGTGTTGGGGGAATGCAAATAAACCCTTGCCAGTGACAGACAGACAGACAGAGGCAGACAGACAGTCAGCAGCACAACAAAGAGGTGGTAGTAGAACAAAGGACCAGCCTTGGTTGAAGCAGCATGGATGCCTTCACTTCCAGCTTTGTCACAGTCAGAACGAGGGAGCAAATAACTGGATTTGCACTACAGTAAATTACTTAATATTACTGTGATAACCCTGTGTGTCTGGTCATGTGTGCCAGACATTGCTGGTGTTTTTAATACAGTATGGTGTGTGTTAGTCTGCATGTTTTTTACATTCATCCGCATCAATAAAAAACCATCAGAGCGATAAACTCACAACTCACTCAATCACCCCCCAGTGAATCTGGATGTCGCATCATTTAGTGAGACAGAGTCTGAGGGCAGGCAGAGTCAGGGCTTAAGATGAATTTGATGGTAAATTAATCATTTTAATATGTTTTGTAAATATCTGCTGCGCTCAGAAAGCGGATCTGTACAGCCGCTGTATAGACGGCATAAATATTATATGAAGCGGGGTTGGGGGTGGGGGGCTGCCTAGAGGACACTGGTGATAGCAGCTTGGAAACACACTGAAAATAGTGTGAGGGATCATTCATATCTCTTTAACGACTGTTTTGTAAAATAGGCTTTTGTACAGATGCGTCTTTGTAAAGATGCTGATATTATATACAACATTTTATATTGCTGGCCCAAGATTTAGGAATGCCATATGAAAAAGTACATATGCTGAGACAAATGATATTCCACGGTGCTTGAATAGAATACACAATAAAATGGATGGCTTCATAGATAGTGACATTTAATGCAGGAGAAGTGCCAAGCCAGACGTGGTGTACAGGGGTCTGCTTGTAAATAATTAATCTTTGCTCTTCATGTCTTCTTGTCAGTACAGACGAAGGGCTTGTATCCTGGCAACACACCATGGTTCCCACATGCTGCAGGGAGAGAGAGGCCCTCAGGGGGGAGACAATATTCAACCTGCCTCCAGCAACACACACACACACCCACACACACACGCACACACATTCACCCACACCGTTGTTCTACACACATGCATGCATGTATACACTATAAAGGATACAAATGTTTGTACATGCACACACTAAATCCACACACATGCACACACAATATGGTGCACAAAATAATTCATGGTTGTATGCATGCAGACACACACTCACATGCCAGCAAGCCAGCATAGGGACAAGAATCTGAACACACAAAAACATATGAAGATTCATGGATGGATAGATACTGAGAGGCATACACACACACACACACACACACACACACACACACACACACGCACACACAGTCTTCTTATGCAGGGATTGGTGCTTCCAGACAGTGGAAGTGTTCTGGTTTGCAGTCCTCTCCTGAAGCCACGTAAGTCATGACGTGTGTGAGAATTAAACACTGTGCTGGATGGAGTGTGTCCTGCTTTTGTGTACCAGGGTGACATCTTACAGACACAGACAAGCCTCTATCATTTAACAATTCCCAACTACAAAACTGTTTATTTCAATAAATGATTCTGTTCATTTTAAGCAAGACCAGGCTTTCATTGGGCATAGTTAACTCTGAGTTATATTTGCTGCTGCCAGGAGCTGCACACGTCACAGAGATTTAAGTTTGATTACTGGATGTCACCCAGCAAAGAAACAACCTGGAGACCACCTTGTACCAACTGTCTGAACAAATGATTCAAAAATAAACATTTATCGCATCAATTGTGTTGCAATACTTCACTGAGCAGTCCCCAACACTAAAAACAATGAACATGAGTACTTTTTGGACATTAATTTATGAGCCTGGCATTTGTCTATTGTTTGTTTCTTAAAAGGGAAAAAAGTTCTGCTTGTTAGGCCAACTGTAGCATACCCAATATTTTCAGGCAAAGCTTCTGAAACCAAAACACAAAGCAAAGGCAAACAGATCATTTAACTTGTTTCTTAGCTAACGTCACATTGGCACAAAAGCCATTTTCAGACAAGTCATGCGGTGGATCTCTGCAGAATTGGGTCCGGACTTTCTCGTGTTCACATATGCACAACACACCAGGGGGTTCTCTGTTCAGATGCTTTCACAATAGCAACAAATTCTCCACATGATTCAGGTGAGGGGTGTTACAGTAGGCAGAGGCAGGAAGTAACGTATTAATTCCGCAGCGGAAATCACAGTGTGATTTTTTTTTACAGCACATCGACTCCAGCATCGGCTCTTATCACCACAAACTCTCTTGACGTTTTTGTTGGTGTCTTTAATATGTGGATTTTTTTTCCAGCGGTGGATCCCATGCTGTGTTCTCACATCGGATTCTGCAGACTTTCTGTAGACTTTATATTAGAGGGCCAGTCAGAGAAAGAATGCATTCACACATACACCTCCTCCGTAGAAAATGTGGAGGATCTCTGGAGTTCAGTGCATGTCTGAAAGCAGCTAGGCCCACTGTATGGACAGTTTGGTCCCTTTACAGAAGGTCCATCAGGACATATGTTGGGTTTGATTGTATTGTGTGTCATTTGCTATGCTACAGAAGTATGTTTCTGAATAGTCCACATAAACTGGAGTCTGAGTCTTGCTTAGAAAAAATAGAAAAAGAAGGTGAGAAGAAGAAGTGAGAAGAAGCTCACAATTATTTTTTTTTCAATTACTTATGACATATTCAATTCAATGTATTAAAATTGTATTTGTATAGCGCCAAATCATAATATACATTATCTCAAGGCACTTTACATAAAAGGTCAAAACCTTAAAAATGTTTATAGAAAAACCCAACAGTTCCCACAATGAGCAGCACTCTGGCGACTGTGGAGAGAAAAACTCCCTCATTAACTGGAAGAAACCTCGAGCAGAAACAAACTCACTGTGGGCGGACATCTGCCTCGACCGGTTGGGGTGAGCAGAGAAAAATGGGGATGAGAGGAGAGATGGGTGGAAAAGAGTGGAGAGAAGAGAGAGAGATAGATGGGGGGAGGAGAGGGGGAGAGAGAGACCAGGAACGCTGGGGGGAACACCATCAGGTTTCAGCTCTGACTATTTATAATGAAAACAATAAGAGTGTTATTAATGATAATAACATATATAGCAATAAGGTGTTCATGCTCCTCTCGCTGTATTTAATACACACTTAATCAGAAAACACATGAGATTCACCTGCTGGTGGATTGATATTTGATTTCAATAATAACACACTTCAATTATTTTGGCAGCAGATATGTGACAGCACCTGGTAAACAAATGCTGCAATAAATGCTTTTTTGGATTTGACTTGATGATTCACTGTGATGAAGGGTTTTAGCCCACTGTGGGCTCCTGTCTCTGTGATAGCTAAACACATCTAATTATTAGTGATTATTTTTGCCTTTAGTGTGAATAATCACCACCCAGGCCAGAGATTTGTACATTAACACCATAATGAGCCTGGAAATTGGGCACATTAGCATGTATCTGCTAAAAGCATTTGATACCCATTTTTCATCCCATTTGCCAGAAGTGCATACTGCCAGTATGAAGTTCTGTTAGTTCAGTAATTTCCTTAAAAAAAAAAAAGAAAGGAAAATGCATACAAAGTAAAGTCATGCTACATTTTCGCACATTCTGTTGAGTCCTTTCCATAACTGCAGCACTTACAAAAGGTGTCACGCTTGGAGCTTTTTATGCAATACACACAAGATGAAAAAAACAACAACAATTTACACACAAACAATCAAGGCCATTTGGGGAAAAAATTTTAAACCAAGAAACCCTTTTTGTGATTTATAATTGTGGAGATATTGTGGAGAAATATTTGGCTAATGGAATTACATGTATGTATTACTCTCTCTTTGCCCGAGTGTGTATGTGTGTGTGTGTGTGTGTGTGTGTGCGTGCGTGCGTGCGCGCACCTTCAGGCTGGTGGCTTGTGTACAGCTGACAAAGGCCTTCCCTCTCAGGTGGGTCAGGCTAATTGTTATTCTAATGGCCTCTCAGTCAGATGCAAATAGCTATAATGGCAAAGCCTGAGCTGGGGTGGGAGGGGAGGAGAGAGAAAGCATAGATGGAAGTGCACAAAATTAGATTTGCCTTTTTGTTCGAGAAAAATGGGAATGTTTGTGTGAGGGGGGGTGTTTTATTTTGTGTGTGTGTGTCGCTCCTCTGCGTCTACCTCAGTGATTTTATTTGTTTATTTCTCTTTGCCTCAGTACCATAAATATATTTTTTAAAACATATATGGTAATGAAATCAGTTTCCCTTTCGGGATGTAACATTTAAAAAGTACCTTTACTCCAGCTGCTACTTGTCCTTTAAAGCGCTTTGCGTGATCATCAGGACTAGAAAAGCACTATATAAATACAGACCATTTACTTTACTTATGTATTCCAGTTTAATGGTACTTTCTGCTGCTACACCATTACATTTTAGATATTGTACGTATTTTACACACAAATCATGTAATCAATTTTAAACATATGATGCAGTAAAATAGATTAAAATGTTTGTTTAGTAGAAACTGCACTGCATCATCTTGTTTCACGGCATCCATTACTCATATATCTCCTTCCATAACAAATACTTTCATCAACAGTTTGTATACGATTTTTTAATGCAGACATTTAATTAGCTTCTTAAAAAGCTTCTTAACATTACATATCAGCTACTCCCTTTCCCTCATGGAAATAAAAACAATAATAGATGAATATAGAAATAAGCAGCTTGATGCAAAATTGTTCCTACTTCACTTGTGATGTTACAAGATAAAGCTTTTAAGGAAACACTATATACCGACATTTTAGGGTAGAAATATTTAAGTTAAATGTTGTCTTGAAGAATGTTTTCTTTCTGAAGCAGTATTGTTATTTTTTATGTTTTGTGTGGACCCAAAGAAGAGTAGCTGATGCTCAGTTAGTATTAATCTTCATGAAATTAATAAAATTAATAAATCAGTTCCTACCAGGTGCCAGTGTTATTGTATTATATTTGTTGTTTGCATTTAATGCCACATGTCCTGGGCAACCAAGTACAGTTGAAAAATACAGATTTTACATAATAATAATAATTGCATTTTGATGACAATCCTTAATAAATACTTCTTCTATCACTGCCTTCGATAATATTACTGCGCTACTGCTCACAACGATGTGAGTTCCCTGAGCCTTATTATAATTCTATTACTCCTTGACACGAACAGTATGAGGTACAATGCCTGACATCGGACGTCATAGTCCTCCAAGGCCTTCTGGGTGCCAGTACATTGTCTGCTTGATGCATTATTGTGTTATGAAATGAGACCAGTGCGGAGGAATGTGAGGGTTTGGTCAATACCTTAACAAGTTGACAGGTCAAAAAGCTTTGCAAAACAAACTGCGACCAAAACACATGTGGCCTGGAGTCAAGGTTGAAAATGTGAATTATTTCAACACAATGAACGAGTCAACATTTTTAAGTTATTTGATTTCAAGGCTTAAAGAAAAGAACAATTTTACTTGAACAACACAGCAGGCTGGGTTGCAGCTGGCACTGTGGCATCAGACATTGGACAAAAACTGATATTTGAATAGTCATGTGGAGTAAAGAGAAACCTGAGGTTCTCCAAAATCTCAACCAAAAAAATATTCTATTTGCAATTTTTTTAAACCTAAATTACCTGCACAGAATGAAAGTCAGACTTTTCGGAGTCTCTTATCCATAAATTCTTCTTTAAATGAATAGTCAGTAGATAGCTGTGAGATAGAGAGTAGATAGCATGTATATTTTCTCTATATATATATAATATAATAAATATATAAATATATATCAAATATATATATATTTAATATAATAAATAAAGATTTAATTTAATTGACTTGTCTCTAGGCACTTCTGCCAATAAAATAACAAATTAACTCTGCAGATGTATTTTTTTCTTTTCATAATTTGCTTGCATAGAAAAATTGATAAATAGATTACATCAAAAACAGAATTGAAACACACACTGATCAAGGTTTATTTGTCTGAAGAGAACGCCCACACTGACCTCATTGTAACATGTGACTCCCAGTAGATTCCCAGTAACCATGGTGAGAAGGAGGATGGGAAGCAGCATTCCTTTAGGAAGCGGAATGGAAAGCACTCACCACAGAGAGACAATTGTTTATTCAAGCTTAGACCCAATGGAGAGAGACGCAGAGAAGAAGGAAAAGGAGAACTATAAGAAAGACAGAGAATAAAAGAGAAAAAAGTTTTAGGAGATTTAGTTTTAAAGAGCGATGGGAAGGAATGATAGCGATGGAGAAAAGCAAGAGAAGCTGCAAGATTGTGAGAGCAAGTGAATATCAGAGCAGCAAGTTTTGGTTTCACATCAAGTTCTCACACAGCTTGCCATCCTTAAGTAAAAAGCATATCTCCCTCTGCCAGCTCCTCACCATTGAACTCTCTGTGGCAGAATTCAAGTCCCCGGGCTGTGACAGCTGTGGGGCCTGAAGTGGCGTTTCCCAGAGAGCCAGCCAAACATTCCTCACTGCTTTGTGTCTTACAATGGGCACAATAACATCAGCAACAACACGGCACTCAGCCGATGAGAGGAAGAGGAAAAGTGATGGCTTGCTTTCTGAGGGTCAATTATCTGGCCAGCTATACAGCCTGCGCTCTGCTTTTATTTTCTCTATCTCCCTTTCCTTTCTTTCTCCGCTTTCTCCTCTTGCTTTGGACCGCATTGTATCACAGAAGAGAGAAACATTATATGGTTTGAAATACAACACTTTCCACTTTGTAATGTGCTTGGCAGTGCTGCCCACGCATTGTGTAGGAGCTTAATTTCCATCCTCTCTCTTCTTAAGTGCAGCTCAATTCATCTGGAGAGGATGTTAAGGCTTGCTCTGAGAGTTGAAAGAATAGTACTTAATGAGCGCTGACAAAGACCAGTGATGCAACAACACAACCTGCTCTATATAAAAAAAAGAGACTTCAAACTCTTTCTCACTGTGTTTTTATTGCTTTGACTGGTTGTTATCCAGTACACTCAAATGTATCCTGTTCCCCCACGTATCAAGCCAAAGCGCAATTTCTCCTCTTTCTGGCTTTGAAAAGTTACATTTATCCTCTGAATAGCCACTTCAGCCTCATAAATCTCTAAAACCATTTTTTTACGTGTATTTAGGCCCTTGTCTCATTAGAACAACTGGGCCTTTGGTTCAGAATCCTGCATTTTGTTAATCTATCTACAGGATTTTTCAAAAGCTTGAGGCAGAGTGCCTGGAAATAATTTAAAATGTCTATCAGCAATAACAATATGGGAGGTAGTAACTGGCTTAATGATAACAGCACTTTGAACAGAACATGTCATATTGTGAAGCGGATATATACAGCCACTGATTAGTAGGCCAGGCTTAAGATGCTAATATTATGCTAACAAACACATAAGCCATTGTGTCACAACCCGGCTCAAAGATTGTGACAGGGAGGGAGATGACATGAGTGGACAAAAACACGAGGCGTACAGCTGACTTGGCGTGTGAAGTCACACATTACCTGATCACCGGTCTCTTTCACAAAAATCACCGTCTCCGCCCATCAAGCCGGCGCGGAGGCCGGTCAGGGGCAGAGAACCGAGTCTCGGGCGGGCGGCGCGGAGGCCGGTCACGGACGAGGCACTGGGACTCAGGCGGTGATAGCTGCCTCTGCAGCTGTCCAAAAACAAGAAGGGGCGTAGACCTCAGCCCCGGACGTGGGGCAGGAACCGGAGTAGCCGCTGACGGGACCCCAGACGCCGGAACAGGTGTGATGTCTGCCGGGACCCCAGACGCCGGAACTGGAGTGGCATCTGCCGGGACCCCCGATGCCGTAACTGTTACGGCATCGGGGGTCTCCGCACAGAAGACACACAGCTTTGCCCTTTACATCCGCGAACATATACTGTGCCTCCCACCTGTCTTGAAAACTCCTGTTTTCAAATTCCACCTTTCGTTTAGCCATTTTTTGGGGAGAGGGTTAGTTGAAAGTTGACACAAGTGGTATGTAATACAGACTGTGAGGCGCGCGTTCGCGGGCCCGCGATTGACGTGCCGACACACGGGCAGTGCATTGTGGGATTTGTAGTATTATCGTGGTGCGTGCGATATACCGGCGGGCCAGCTCAAATAGTAAATAGATTTTATCATGCTGGCCAAAGATAATTCATTCACGGGCCGGATGTGGCCCGCGAGCCTTGAGTTTGACACATGTGCCGTAACAGGTGTGACGTCTGCCGGGACCCCTGATGCCGGAACCGGTGTGACATCCGCTGAAACACGAGTGGCATCTGCCGGCGTGGAACAGGAACTGGAGTAATCCGTGCCGGGACCCCCGACGCCGGAACTGGAGTGGCGTCTGCCGGGACCCTCCGGCGCGGAACAGGAACTGGAGTAGGCGCTGCGAGGACCCCCGACGCCGGAACTGGAGTGACGTCAGCCGGGATCCTCCGGCGCGGAACAGGGACTGGAGTAGACGCGGCGAGGACCCCCGACGCCGGAACTGGAGTGACGTCAGCCGGGACCCTCCGGCGCGGAACAGGGACTGGAGTAGACGCTGCGAGGACCCCCGATGCCGGAACTGGAGTGACGTCAGCCGGGACCCTCCGGCGCGCAACAGGGACTGGAGTAGGCACTGCGAGGACCCCCGATGCCGGAACAGGAGTGACGTCAGCCGGGACCCTCCGGCGCGCAACAGGGACTGGAGTAGGCACTGCGAGGACCCCCGATGCCGGAACAGGAGTGACGTCAGCCGGGACCCTCCGGCGCGGCACAGGAATGGGAGGAATCAGTGCCGGGACCCCCGACGCCGGAACCCTCCGGCGCTGGACAGGAGGAGACTGCAACCCAGCCAGGACTGGAGGTGGCTGCGGCCCAGCCAGGACTGGAGGAGGCTGCGACCCAGCCAGGACGGGAGGAGGCTGCGGCCCAGCCAGGACTGGAGGTGGCTGCGGCCCAGCCAGGACGGGAGGAGGCTGCGGCCCAGCCAAGAGTGGAGGTGAGGGGTTCCTGCTGTGAGCGCCCCCTCTCCAACGTCTGCCACCCCAAGCAGAAACTTTCTCCATAAAGCTGCGGGGTCCACCAAAAGCCATGCGGCTTCCCGGGTACAGGTTAGTGGATGGGGCTGGAGGCTGGTGCCTGTGAGCAGGCTGTAAGAGGTGAGGGGTTCCTGCTGTGAGCGCCCCCTCTCCGACGTCTGCCACCCCCAGCAGAAACTTTCTCCATAAAGCTGCGGGGTCCTCCAAACGCCAGGCGGCTTCCCACATACGGGTTTGTGGATGGGGCTGGAGGGTTGAGGAATTATTTTAGTCTGTCCCTTACCTCCACGAGGTACGGGACGAAATGGCTCACCCAAGAGCGGTCTCTCAGCCATGCCTCAACACCAGAGATCTCCTCCAGGCTCTCTGCTTGGTGCTGGGTGCCCGGTGAACCCAGCTTGTCAACCAGACAATCCAAATAATAAACTTGTTCGTAAAAAAAACTAATCTCTGCTGGGTCCATATCTTTGGTCAGATCGTTCTGTCAGGGATGGTGAGGCAGTTGGACCCAGACGAAGAGTTTAAACTAAAGAGTCTTTTTAATGAAAAGTCTTTAACAGAAAAATAACAAACGCAGGAATCTCAAAAGGTAAAACTGAAGAAACAAAAGCACACGGGAGAAAACACAGGAGAGGAGGACGGGAGCTCAGGAAACACGGGATACAGAAACACAGGAGATCAGGACAGGACATAATGATGACAAAGGGGAGCACAGAGACTTATATACACACACAGGGAAGGCAGAGGCAATTGGACACAGGTGGACTGGTGCAGACAATCACAGACAGGAAGTGAAGAAAGAAAACACACAAGCAACAGAGACTACAAAATAAAACAGGAAACAGAACACGGAGTGTGAAAACATGAAACACGAGGAGATACTAAATAAACTGAAAACACTTTGGAAACGGTGGAAACTAAACACTGGAAAATACCAAACCATGACAAAGATAGCAAAAGCACTGAATGTCCCTAGAGATACAGTTGGAAGCATAGTTCGCAAGTTCAAAGTTGAAGGAACAGTGGCTACACTACCTGGACGTGGCAGAAAGAGGAAGCTATCAGTGGCTGCCACCAGATTCCTGAGGAGGCAAGTGGTCAAAAACCCTGGAGTGACTGCAAAACACCTGCAGCAAGACTTGGTGGCAGCAGGCACTGAGGTTTCAGTTTGCACAGTAAGGCGCATACTAAACACTGAAGGGTTCCATGCCTGGACTCCAAGACGTACACCACTACTGACCCAAAAGCACAAGAAAGGTCGGCTCCAATATGCTGGAAACTATATAAATAAGCCACCAAAGTTTTGGAATTCTGTTCTGTGGAGCAATGAAACAAAACATTGAAGAAGGCGGTTGCCAAACGCACACCCAAGAATATTACTGAACTGGAGGCCATTGCCCATGAGGAATGGGCTAAGATTCATCAGGAACGCTGTCAGAAGCTGGTGTCTGGCTATGCATCACGTTTGCAGCAGGTCATAACAGCAAAAGGGTGCTCTACTAAGTACTGAAGATGCTTGTCATGAAGGGGTTGAATAATTTTGAGACTGCAGTAGTCATTAAAAGTAGCATTTTGTGTTGAATTTGGATAAAACCCCTTGTAATATTAGTTTCATTGAACTACTTAAACAGTTCTTGTGTAATTTGTTTATTGCAAACAGCTGAGAAATTGTATATTTTGCCAATAAACCTAATGTGCAATGGGGGTTGAATAATTTTGCTTGCCGGACAACATCGAAGCATTGCAGTACATGGCTGCTGTGTCTGTATTGTCCTTGTCACACTCGAATGCTGAAGTCGAGAGATTATTCAGCCAGATGAGTGTGGTAAAAAGCAAACTTAGAAATCGGATGTCCTTGCAGACCCTTAACTCCATCCTGTATGTCCGATATGGTCTGAAGCTGTCTAGTGAGGCTTGCTATGAGCACAAGCTGCCTGATAATGTTTTGCAGCTTTTTGGCACATCAGCTGCTTACTCATTTAAGTCAGCTCCCTCAGTATTCTTTCTGTGTACCAGCACAGCATGTGTGTGTGGAGGGGGGTCTGAAAAAAACTCAACAACGAACCTGAATTAGGGCCAGACTAGTTACCATCATTTTCTCACATTGCCATTGACAGTTTTTTCTATTGTCTCTTTTTGGTCCATTTAGATTGTTAATGTTGTCAAGTTAAAACCGTCTATACAAAAAAATGTTACGGCAAAAAAATGTCATGTCTTACTATGACTTGTTGTAGGCTCCTAAGTGGAGCATAAGGTTAGAAACTAAACCAAACTTAAGAAAACCAAACAAAAAAAAACCTAAGTAACTCTGCCAGAGTGTCTCTTTTGGGTCACTTTGCCGGTCCAAAGCCCAGATAAAGGAGGAAGGTTGGACGTAGAGCTAGCAATTCCACCCCACATAACAGTCTTTTGATTAAACTTTTAACATTTAACAATACAGGACAAAAAATGTATTTATGTAATGTGGGTCTAGACAAAACATTAAACTCATGAAGTTATTTTGAGAAGTGATGGCCTATTTCAATGGCAAAAAAATAAAAAATAAATTGAATCAACAGAAGAAAGCTCATTTGTAGTTCTAAACATATTTAGGGTGTTTTTTACTCACTTTTTGTTTCTCCCACAACGTTATTCCTCTCTCCTACAGCGTCCATTACAATTATGCAAATTAGGCGATGACATCTGTACCAAGCCATAGTCCAGTTCTAACTTATGCACTGGAACAGGCAACACAGTCAAACCCATTCCCTGCATCAGAATTTAATCTCCAGTGTCAGTCAATGGCCTTTTGGAACATAGGCCATTGATGAATTGTTTCCACCCTCGTCTGTCTTGAGCCATCCTCTCCAGCTGTTTCCACGTCAGCCCCTTCTTCTTGAATTCCTGCTCTGTGCTCCTTCTCCAGGTGTTTTTGGGTCGTCCTCTACCCCGTTTGCCTTGTGGGTTCCATGTTATTGCTGTTGTGTTTCTTCGTAGTGTGTGTCCAATCCAGCTCCATTTTCTCCTTAATAGATGTATATCTACTGTTTCTTGTTTTGTGCATTCCCACAGGTTGATGTTGCTAATTGTGTTTGGCCAGAAGACTCCAAGGATGCGTCTTAGGCAGTGGTTTATGAAGGTTTGCAGTTTGTTCGTGATGTTAGTGGTGGTTCTCCAGGTTTCGGAGCATTGAGCAGCACGGTTTTAACGTTGGAGTTGAAGATTTGAAGCTTCGTCTTGAGGGAGATTTTTTTACTTTTCCAAATTTTGTTTAAGATGTTGAATGTTGTTCTTGCTTTCCCAATTCTTGTCTTCACGTCCTCCTCTGTCCCACCATCAACAGCTATCACACTTCCCAGGTAGGTGAATTTGTCAAGATCTTCCAGCGTCTGGTCCCTGATGGTTATTGGGTCCATGTTCTTGGTGTTTATCCGCATTACTTTGGTTTTTGGTCCATTTATTTTGAATCCAAGTCCAGCTGCAGTTTTTCCTAGCAGTTTGGATTTATCCTGCATCTGTTGGTGGCTATGGGAGAGTAGTGCAATGTCATCCGCAAAGTCGAGGTCCTCCAGATGTTCTGTCAGACTCCACTGGATGCCCGTCCTTTTATTGAGGGTTGATTGTACCATGATCCAGTCAATGCACAGAAGGAAGAGGAAAGGGGAAAGCAGGCAGCTCTGTTTCACGCCGGTGAGCACTTTGAATTTTTCTTGTGCGCATCCCTGGAAGAGTACGTTGCATTGCATGTCCCAGTACATGTTCTTAATGATGTTGATATACTTTGGGGGGATTCCATAGTGTGCCATGAGTTTCCATAGCATTTCACGGTCTACACCGTCAAATGCCTTTTCAAAGTCTATGAAATTGACATAAACAGGTGTTTGCCATTCTATGGACTGCTCAATAATGATCCTGAGGCTAGCAATTTGGTCGCTGCATGATCTTTCATTCCTGAAACCAGCTTGGTTTTCTCTCAGTTCATCATCAACCCCCTTACGCAGTCTCTCCAAGATGATGCGGCTGAACACTTTGCCTGGTGTTGATAGCAACATGATCCCTCGGTAGCTGTTGCAATCCCTGAGGTTTCCTTTCTTTGGTATGACAGAAATGAGCCCGTCCTTCCAGTCTGTTGGTATGTTTCCTTCTTCAATCCATATGGTCTTTATTAGCTGGTGGAGCATGGTGGTTGAGGTGTCGAGATCCGCTTGTAGAGCCTCTGATGGGATGTCATCTGGCCCTGCTGCTTTGCCACGTCGCAATGTGTCAGTGTGCTGATAAAAAGGCAGCACAGAGCTCAGAATATATGAATCAAAAGCCCCAGTATCTCTCAGGATTTTCACTGGCACCTTTACACTACTGCCCACTAAAGACACTTGACCATCAGATACAAAAGTAGAAAAATATGATTTCTCTCGGGTATGCTCTAGTGCAGGCTTCACCTGTTCACATGGAGCATCAACACAGCAAGGAATAGCACAGTGAGAGTTAACACATTGTAAAAACCCAGGACTTAGTGTTCTGACAGGAGCAGTCAGTGCAACGGGCCTCACATGTCCCCGACCAGATCCACCTTTAACCCCTGATTTAATAGGACATTCGGCTTTTCAATGTCCCCTTCCTTTACAATAATTACACACTTTATTCGGATCAAACTGCAGCTGAGAGCACAGGGACCTCTGGTTTATAAGGACGCGGGCTGCCTCCCTCCTGCCAGCGTTTACCCGCCGTGCGGAAGTTGCGCTTGTCCCCCCGGAAGCCAGCATCATATGGAGCCCTGTACTCACTGTACCCGCGGTGCGTCAGCACGTACTCATCGGCCAGAGCAGTGGTCTCAGTCGCGGTCTTTACTTTCCGCTCATTTAAATACATAGCTATCTGAGAGGGTACAGTATTTTTTAATTGCTCCAGAACGATTAAATTACACAAATCCAAAGGGAGTCCGCCCTTCAGCCTAACCGGGACAGAACAGCAGCAACTTACGACCGTATACAGGCTCACTCAGGCTAAATGCCACCAGGAAACACCCAGCACAGCAACACAGAGACTCACCCTCAATAAACTACGGCACACACGCTTTACAGAAACAAGTCAACTCATAACAGCGTCATTTCACTTAACGGAACATCTCCCACACAACCGAACTACGCCACTCATTCACAAAAACACGAGGCGCACAGCTGACTTGGCATGTGACGTCACACATTACCTGATCACCAGTCTCTTTCACAAAAATCGCTGTCTCCGCCAATCAAGCCATTCATAAACGCGGAAGACAATGCGTGCAACGGACGAGCACCGATTTGTCAAAACCCGGCTCAAAGATTGTGACAAGGAGGGAGATGACAGAGTGGACTGTTGCGTTTACAGATATTTATTGAACAAAATACATTATAATCAACAACACAACGTGTGTCCATGAACAAAACAGAAAAGGATGCTGCAGTCGGGAGTCAGGGAGAGCCAACCTCGTCCCACATAGAGCGCAAGAGCCAGACACGAATAGGGCCAGGCTTTTTAAAGGGCAGAGCACACCTGGCCCAGGTGTGCTCTGATTAACTCAGGGGAAAAGAAGAACAGGGACACCTAGTGTCCAGGTGAGGGTGGAGGGGGTCGTCACACATTGTCAGACATAAAAAAGTTTGACATTTCGGCTGTTATCAGGTGAGAGGAGCCACACTGCCTGCGTGAGCCATGCTGCTCTTCCATGAAAGTCGAGGTCTCGTCTATTTTCTCTGCGTACCACTTTATTCAAAGTACTAGTATTGATTGTTCATGTCTTAATATGTGTGACTTCAGAGAAAACTGAGCTTTTCTGCTACACCTTAAAACAGAACTTACTGAATTTGCCAGTCGTGTTTTAAATAAGTGAACATGAAGCATTTGCTTGTCTCATACAAAAACAAGTAGAAATGTACACTACCGTTCAAAAGTTTGGGGTCACTTATAAATTTCCTTATTTTTCAAAGAAAAGCACTGTTTTTTTCAATGAAGATAACATTAAATTAATCAGAAATACACTCTATACATTGTTAATGTGGTAAATGACTATTCTAGGTGGAAACGTCTGGTTTTTAATGAAATATCTACATAGGTGTATAGAGGCCCATTTCCAGCAACTATCACTCCAGTGTTCTAATGGTACATTGTGTTTGCTAATCGCCTTAGAAGACTAATGGATGATTAGAAAACCCTTGAAAACCCTTGTGCAATTATGTTAGCACAGCTGAAAACTGTTTTGCTGGTGAGAGAAGCTATAAAACTGGCCTTCCTTTGAGCTAGTTGAGTATCTGGAGCATCACATTTGTGGGTTCGATTATACTCTCAAAATGGCCAGAAAAAGAGAACTTTCATGTGAAACTCGCCAGTCTATTCTTGTTCTGAGAAATGAAGGCTATTCCATGCGAGAAATTGCGAAGAAACTGAAAATTTCCTACAACGGTGTGTACTACTCCGTTCAGAGAACAGCACAAACGGGCTCTAACCAGAGTAGAAAGAGAAGTGGGAGGCCCCGGTGCACAACTCAGCAAGAAGACAAGTATATTAGAGTCTCTAGTTTGAGAAATAGACGCCTCACAGGTCCTCAACTGGCAGCTTCTTTAAATGGTACCCGCAAAACGCCAGTGTCAACGTCTACAGTGAAGAGGCGACTCCGGGATGCTGGCCTTCTAGGCAGAGTGGCAAAGAAAAAGCCATATCTGAGACTGGCCAATAAAAAGAAAAGATTGATATGGGCAAAAGAACACAGACATTGGACAGAGGAAGATTGGAAAAAAGTGTTATGGACAGACGAATCAAAGTTTGAGGTGTTTGGATCACACAGAAGAACATTTGTGAGACGCAGAACAGGTGAAAAGATGCTGGAAGAGTGCCTGACACCATCTGTCAAGCATGGTGGAGGTAATGTGATGGTCTGGGGCTGCTTTGGTGCTGGTAAAGTGGGAGATTTGTACAAGGTAAAAGGGATTTTAAATAAGGAAGGCTATCACTCCATTTTGCAACGCCATGCCATACCCTGTGGACAGAGCTTGATTGGAGCCAATTTCCTCCTACAACAGGACAATAACCCAAAGCACACCTCCAAATTATGCAAGAACTATTTAGGGAAGAAGCAGGCAGCTGGTATGCTGTCTGTAATGGAGTGGCCAGCGCAGTCACCAGATCTCAACCCCATTGAGCTGTTGTGGGAGCAGCTTGACTGTATGGTACGCAAGAAGTGCCCATCAAGCCAATCCAACTTGTGGGAGGGGCTTCAGGAAGCGTGGGGTGACATTTCTACAGATTACCTCAACAAATTAACAGCTAGAATGCCAAAGGTCTGCAATGCTGTAATTGCTGCAAATGGAGCATTCTTTGACGAAAGCAAAGTTTGAAGAACAAAATTAATATTTCAAATAAAAATCATTATTTCTAACCTTGTCAATGTCTTGACTATATTTTCTATTCATTTTGCAACTCATTTGATAAATAAAAGTGTGAGTTTTCATGGAAAAATCGAAATTGTCTGGGTGACCCCAAACCTTTGAACGGTAGTGTAACTCTAGTACTGTCAGTCAGTTAGAAAATGAGGCTCACCACTTCTTTCTTTTGCTGATGCAATGTTATGTTTAAGACAAATGCATTTACTGAGAAACTAGGCCTTCATACTGAATAGTTTTGAAGCCCCCTTGGAGTATTCACGTATTTTTGATGTTTTTACCTCTGAGAATTTCTTGTTAATATTGCAAAGGTATTGTGAGACCAAAAAGGCAAAACACACAATAGGCTGATAGAATGCACACATTTCAACAGGAGCATCCAATGGATCAGCTGGACTGTTACTTCTTTTCCTATTCTATTCCCCATTAATGCTTACTGTTTTATCTATAATGTATGGGTTCCTTGTCCTGTCAATTGTTAATCACATTTGGAGGTTGAAATCTAACAGTCAGTATTTAAGTTTTACAAAGAAAAAAACAATTTATTTAAATGTAAATGTGACAGTGTGACAGTCCACTAAAGAGGTGGTCTCAGTCTGAATATCAGGAGCAAACAACTTGCACAGGAAGACAAAAGTGACCAAAATAGGGCATCAATCACAATAAACATTTTAGGTTAATTTCTATATTTTCTGCCCTTGTTAGATTTTTTTCTGATAAGAACAGAGAGTAGACTGATTCAAATCACACACAAAATAAACCCACATATTTTGCCTTTTGTTCTCTACAGTAAAATAATAGCTTTCACCTTCCACCAAAGTTGAACACCATTCAGTGTATTTGAGGAAAGAGTTAATTTTAGTTGAACTTGTGTTGTGTCAGCCTGGAGGTAAATCAGCATATAAGGGTGTGTCAGTGTTGTTGGCATCTGCACAGGAGAGTGTGGCCGCACTCTTGGTGTTTTGGCCCTGTCAGGCACCTGTCTATGCAGAAAATAATAATAACTTTTATTTACATAACCCTGTACATCTGAAATTTTACTCTTTACATTATAATTTTTTGTAGTTTTCCTTACCCTTGTTGAGGGTTAAGGGCAGAGGATATCACACCTTGTTAAAGCCCTATGAGAAAATTGTGATTTGTGAATATGGGCTATACAAATAAAATTTGATTGATTGATTGATTGATAATAAAAACCTTTACACATCCCCTTTGACACACTTCACTGTAATAGGCAAGGGGAAGTAGCACTTCAGTGCTTAATGTGAAATGAAATATAACCTTTTAATAATGCAGTGACTGTGAGGCCCGGTCTTCATAGCATTATGTCTGGAGGATGAAAACAGGTTGTTCTTGCCCAATGTTCTGCATTTTCAAACGGGCTAAAAGATGCATGAATGGCTGATATGGTTGTCCTGCTTCTGTACTGGTCTTCTGGCTAGGAGTGTGTACTTGAGACTGTACGTGTCTGAGTACATGCCTGTGTGTGTGTAGCTGGTTGGTGGCAGGGCTGAGCAGGACCAGCTGGCTGGCTGTACAGGGCACCACAGTGCCCTCTGACCCCAAGCTGGTGGGGGATCTGGGCCAACAGGGCACAGCCATAAATCCATGGACACAGAGCATGTGGAGGCATTCAGGAGGCAAACACATCACCTGCTGCCTGCTGGCACATCACCTCCCTCACTGCCCTCCTCCACCGCAGTGCCTTTGCTCTCTGTCAAGTGCAAATTGTGCCAATGGAAATAGAGAGTAGCACATTGGTTTTATAAAACAGACAGTTTTAAACAGTAAAGGTAACAGGTCAGGTTGTCAGGTAGTGCCATTTTTTAACATTATCCTCCATCCAATATCTGCCACTTATTTGAATTTAGGTCACAGTGGCAGCAGGTCAGACCAGGTTGTCCAGACTTCTTCCTCCCCACCAGCCCCTCCTGGGGGGTCCCAGAGGCATTCCCAGGTCACTTGAGATATAAAGTTTGTCTAGCGTGTTTGGGTCTACCCCGTGGTCTCTTGCCAGTTGAAGTTGCCTGGAAAAGGCATCCATGAGGCATCCTGATCACATACATAGAACCCCTCAACTGCCTCCTTTCAACACGAGGGAGAAGTGGCTCTACTCCTAGCTCCCTACGTGTCTGATCACCTTTCTGTGAGTCCAGCCACTTTACACAACAAACCTGTTCACAACCTCATTCTTTCAGTCACAGGGTTAGAACATAGATTGACTGTTAAATATAGGCTTAATTCTCTGGCTCAGCTCACTCTTTACCAATCCATTCCAGTCCCACGCCTGCTGACGCCACACCAATCTAGCTGTCAATCTCACGCTCCAATTTCCTGTCACTTGTAAACAAGACTCCCTCACTTGGGGCAAAATCTCGCCTCCAAATCAATGGAAGCAATCCACCATTTTGCAGCACAGAACCATGACTTGGACATGGCAGATAATTTCCTGACAACCACCCTGTTGTCCCTGATTCTCACCATGCAGAACATTGACACTTGTCTAAAAACCCTCGAAAATGCTGCTGCCTCTGCTTCGTGCCCAGCGAACATCAGTGTTGCCTCCTCGGTGCAACCAGCCAGTCAGAGGTTCACTCAGCCGGCCTATCTCCGGCTGTATGTGGGCCACACACTCTACAGTCTTCTCATATTTCCACACGGCTCAGATTGGAAATATTACAAGGCAAAGCCATTAACCAATCAGCCTCATTCTGTGTCCCCCGAGTGTGATAAAGCATCCGCATCTAAACAGAGACTTGTCGATCGGCCAGTTCCTTATGGCTTCAGCATTTACCGTGACACAATCTGCTCCGTCTATTCCGAAAGAACTTGACGCTATCTGGCATTAATCGGCGATCTAAATCTGAGATACAGTATCAGTATCACAAAGACTTTTCCAGCAAAGCTGCACAGTATAGTGCAATTCAATACACACCTGAATTGGTCCGAATTAGACACCGAATTACTTGCGATGATCGCTGGAGGCTCTCAAACCACCTCTCTGGTCCCTTCGCAAGCGCAAATAGTCTCATTCCACCAGAGTCACTCTCTCTAATTACGCCTCGGCCGATAATGCAAATACATGAATAAAGCATTAAATCAATAAAGCAGGTCAAGGAGCTTGGCTTTCTAAAGCAGACATAACCGATGCTTTCATAATCATCTCATACATCTTTCGCAGTGCATTCTGTTCGGCATCAGGTGGGAATCAAAGTTTATTTTGTGGGTCGCCTGACTTTGGGCGTAGGAGCAGCCCGAGCATTTTAACCAACTGTCAGAGATGCTCTGTTCCTGAGAGTTCCAGCTGTTGTTCATCTGTTGGATGATTTCCTCCTGATAGATTCCCCTCAGCTCAGCTGAGGTGTGTCCCTCTCCAACTTAAACTCCCTGTCCGAGTCAGACGACGTGACATCACAGAATCCTCCCGTGCAGTTAAAAATATCACAAAGCAGCAGTTTTCATATAAATATGAAAAATAATGGGTATAAGTGGCTCAAGATAACTTTCTAGCTCTAGCATGTTTGCACGAGGGCACAAGGGCACACGGCCATTTCGGCTACTCTCAGTGAGCACCATGCTAATGTCCGACACACAGCATCAAGTTCCTTTGTTTTTTTGACAGATTACCAACCTGAAATACATGAGAGTATAGTGAATGTCAATGTTGTTAAAACGTTGAATCGTCTCTCCTGATTGTTGAGGGTTAAGGACAGAGGATGTTGCACCTTGTTAAGCCCTTTGAGACAAATTGTGATTTTTGAAGCTGTCAGCTACTGATAAGTTTAAATACGACCTCATCCTCACTGATCCCTGCTCAGCTACACTGCCACTAATGCCCTGCTGCCGGCAACTTGCCTCTACCACCCCAGCCTCCACCTTTTAGCACTGAGTTCATACATGGTCGTGGTAAACGATATTCATCTTGAACAAATGTACCTTGCCTGCTACGCCCATTGGGGGGTTCTGCACATGTTCCCTGTTTTATCTTAGCATGCTGCTTGGCTAATCCAGGGAACATCCAAAGAATGGAGCCATCCGCACCAAGCATAACTGTATTCCTATTGTGCAATAAATGGGTAAATCATGACAAAGTGTTCCTGACTGAACTTCAGTTGTATTGGATTTGGCTGCTGAAACTCCAAAAGTGTTTTGTGGACTCAAACACTTCAATCACCCCTCCATTGGCATAGTGGTGAGTAGATAATGAGTGAATTTAAATTTGTGGGTGAACTATCCCTTTAATGGCAGTAAGGCATTCTGTTAAGATGTAGCAATCAAAAGCATCAGCACACATCAATGAATAATTTGTAATCTTAAGGACAGCGGTTTCGTTACTTTGTCCTTGGAGTTGTCATCGAACTTGGGTTAGTACCACATTTTTCAAGGATGTTGGATATGAACAGGGCTTTTGAAGTGGGCCTATCTGTGGGAGTGATTGATCATGATTTGGCTGTTTAAGTAAAGGTTGAATCCTAGCTTTCTTAAAATAATCAGGGACACAGCCAAGAGAAGGAGAGCAATTAATCATTTCAAGAAGGCTAGAGCCAATAATAAATCAACCAATCAATCAAATTTTATTTGTATAGCCCATATTCACAAATCACAATTTGTCTCATAGGGCTTAATAGAAGAAAATAAAAACAACCCCAGGTTTCTCTTCAGCACTGCAGCCAGGCTGCATATTGCTATTTATCCCTAAATAGCAATATCTTTATGAATTTCTTTAATGATAAAATTCTAACTATTAGAAATAAAATCAACCATCTCCTGCCCTCAATTGGCATTAATACCCTATCAAGAACAGAAATCTCAGAAACTGCTGAGAATCTTACCAATTATTTAAACAGCTTCTCTCTGATCACCCTTGATCAGCTGACCAAAATAATCTCATGTTCTAAACCAACAACTTGTATCTTAGATCCCATTCCTACAAAATTACTTACAGAAATGCTGCCCCTAATTGATAGTACGTTACTGAACACAATAAATCTCTCATTATCATCAGGATATGTACCACAGTCCTTTAAACTAGCTGTAATCAAACCCCTTCTCAAAAAAAACACCCTTGACCTGGAGGTTTTAGCCAATTACAGACCGATATCTAACCTCCCCTTCCTGTCTAAAATCCTTGAAAAAGTTGTAGCCAATCAGCTGTGTGAGTTTCTCCAGGAAAGTAATGTATATGAAGACTTTCAGTCAGGGTTTAGAGCCAATCACAGCACGGAGACAGCCTTGGCAAAAGTCACTAATAACCTTCTAATAGCTTCAGATCAGGGATTTGTGTCTGTCCTCGTGCTGTTAGATCTTAGTGCAGCATTTGACACTATTGACGATCAAATTTTATTACAGAGACTAGAACAGTTAATTAGCATTAAAGGAACCGCCCTAAACTGGTTTAAATCATATTTTTAGATTGATTTCAATTCGTGCAAATTAATGATGAGTCATCTGCGCGCACCAAAGTTAACCACGGTGTTCCACAGGGCTCTGTGCTCGGCCCAATTTTATTCTCATTATATATGCTTCCACTAGGAAACATTATCAGAACACACAATTTCCATTGCTATGCGGATGATACCCACAGTTATACTTGTCAATAAAACCTGAACAATGTAATCAATTAACTAACTTCCAAGCATGTCTCAAGGACATAAAAACCTGGATGACCCGCAATTTTCTCTTATTAAACTCAGATAAAACAGAGGTTCTAATACTTGGCCCTAAACACCTGCGCCAGACGACATTGCCCTTGCTTCCAATGAAACAGTCAGGAACTTGGGAGTGATCTTCGATCCTGATTTGTCCTTTAATTCTCACTTAAAACAAATTTCTAGGACCGCCTTCTTCCACTTGCATAATATCTCATAAATCAGACATGTCCTTTCTCAAAAAGATGCAGAAAAACTAGTCCACGCCTTTGTTACATCCAGACTTGATTATTGTAATTCCTTATTATCAGGCTCCCGCAGTAAGCCCTTACAGACTCTGTAGCTTGTCCAAAATGCTGCAGTACGTGTCCTGACAAGAACCAGGAAAAGAGACCACATTTCTCCAGTATTAGCTTCACTACACTGGCTTCCGGTTAAATCTAGAATAGAATTTAAAATTCTCCTCCTCACCTTCAAGGCCCTTAATAATATGGCACCATTATACATCAAAGAGCTGATAGTACCTTATCAACCCACTAGAGTGCTGCGCTCCCAGAATTCAGGCTTACTTGTCGTCCCTAAAGTCTCTAAAAGTAGAGTAGGAGCCAGAGCTTTCAGCTATCAAGCTCCTCTCTCCTGTGGAATCATCTCCCACTTTCAGGTCGGGAGGCAGACACCATCTGTACGTTTAAGAGTAGGCTTAAAACCTTCCTTTACGACAAAGCTTATAGTTAGAGCCGGTCCAGGCTTGTCTTGGACCTGCTCTTAGTTATGCTGCTATAGGTCTAGAAGGTCGGGGGACACATGACACTCGGAGCTTCTCTTTCCAGCTTCTCCTTCCTCTTCTCAATCGCTATCACAGGGCCGCGGCTGCGGCCACATCGTGGATTATGATGGTGTATCGCGTATCAGAGATCGTGATCGTAATGGTGGATCCTGTATCGTGTTGGTATCTGATAATGGTGGTGGACCACGATCGAGGTGGCAGCTGAACGTGGACTATGATTACAACAAGGCTGCTTGATATATAATATTTCTCCTCAGATACTCGACCATTACTGACAATACTCCATCCATTCATTGACCTTCAGTTATGCTTCAAAATGTTTACCCTTATCAATGCTGCTAAAACCTTTATCTTGATGATGTTCTCCTTTACACTTGACATCTATTGCACTTCTGTCCGTCCTGGGAGAGGGATCCCTCACATGTGGCTCTCTCTGAGGTTTCTACGTTCTTTTTACCCTGTTAAAAGGGTTTTTAGTAGTTTTTCCTTACTCTTGTTGAGGGTTAAGGGCAGAGGATGTCGCACCCTGTTAAAGCCCTATGAGACAAATTGTGATTTGTGAATATGGGCTATACAAATAAAATTTGATTGATTGATTGATTGACATGTCTGATTTTTGAGTAAGTGGAAGAAGGCGGTCCTAAAAATTTGTTTTAAGTCAGAATTAAAAGACAAATCGGGAACAAAGTTAACTCCTAAATTCCTGACTGTTTCACTGGAAGCAAGGGCAATGTCATCTAGCGCAGCTATATCATGAGATAATGTATCTCTATGGTGTTTAGGGCCAAGTATTATAACCTCTGTTTTATCTGAATAGCACTGGAAATTTACAGAGTGTGTCCTGATAATGTTTCCAAGTGGAAGCATATATAATGTGATTAAAAATGGGCCGAGCACAAAACCCTGAGGAACACCCTGGTTAACTTCGGTGCGCACAGATGACTCATCATTAATTTGTACAAATTGAAATCGATCTGATAAATAGGATTCCAACTGGGGTTAGGGGGCGGTTCCTTTAATGCCAATTAACTGTTCTAGTCTCTGTAATAAAGTTTGATGATCGATAGTGTCGAATGCTGCATTAGGATCTAACAGGACGAGGACAGACACAAACCCTTGATCTGCCACACACACACTGACACAGCCAGAATAAAGAGAGCATACCTTCGAGTAAGCTAGAGCCAATAGCACTAATTACTTCTTTTAGGAGTAAGGTGGGTAGGATATCAAGAGGGCTGGAAGAAGAACACATGTGAGACACAGCTGTAAATGACTAAGGAGAAGGGGACAGGCAGGACGATCGGCAATATTTGGAATTACAGTGGAAGTTGGTACAATATTAGTTCTGATGTCAATGATTTGTGGCTTAAATTAAGATAGCACACACACACAAAAGCGTGCACACATGCACTCCAAAGGCTGAGGTTATTTTCCTGTTTAGGTGCTGCAATGTACAGCAACACCTAAGTCAACAGAGTGGGTGACTGGGAGATGGGCTAATGCCAACTAACTCATAGTTATTCAGTCTAGACTCCAGATGTTGGCAAACTTAACCCAGCACACACCCACCCACTTACCATCCCTCACACACACACACACACACGTGCCCACACAGAAACACACACACACACACACACACACACACACACACACACACACAGTGAACAGTCTTCACAAGGTGGCACCCTTGCCAGATGTCACTCAGTGTTGATAGACGCACGATCGTTGGAAACCAGTGTGTGTGGGAGTGTTTGTATTTATCTGTGTGAGCAAATGCACAAGTGCTACTGCTTAAATGTGTGTATGTTTGTGCATATACATACACTTTATATAAAGCAGGGCCTCAGAGCAGCTTGGGAACAGTAGCACCATATAGAATACAGTGCTTCTCTTTTTGACAAGATGCTAAATGTTTGCAGTTCGTTTGAATGTCTGAATTGTTGCCACAACATATGTCTTCAGCTTCTGAGTCATGACTGTGAATATTAAACTGTGGAAGGCTGTGTGCTGTCATTACAAGGGCTTCAAACCTCAACTATTCTCTTTTTTAGCAGCAACACAGCAGGATTGTATGAACTTACTGACAGTGATTGATTGATAGCGGGCTGCTCTGACTCCAAGAGGCACATGTCTTCACTGAGAAGTAGTGACATATCTGTCTGACACTGTCAATGGCTGTCATCTGTATTTAACCTTAAATATGCTCTACGTTTTTAATGACGTATCTTATTTTGGTCACATGCAGATTTAGTTGGAAGAAAATATCAATCTTGTGTTTATGTGTTAAGCATGGAGCAGGAGCCATGAGGTAATTAGCCCAGCTTCATGTAAAGACTGTAAACACCTAACAACCATTTTAACGCGCAGTAATTAACACAATGTATCTTATTCACAATGTAGCTGTGGTTTTGGAAGTGGTAACAATTAAGTATTTCATACTTAATCTCACTTCGCAGTACTTCTAGCCAGCCAGGAATTTCAGCTCTTTTAAGGAATCCAAATCTAATGGCTCAGTTACTTTCCTAGCACCATCTCATTATTCTTATTCTTTTTCTGGGGGGCGTGGGTTACCAGGTTTATGTTTGAAAGACAATAATATGATAGGGTAGGATTTGGATCAGTGACAGAAAATATGAAAGGAACGGCTCATGTGGCCTATGACTTGGTTCCTTTTGTTCTTACCAAAGAGCCGTTCAAAAGAATTGGATCATTTGCAAACATCACTTCACTACTATAGGTCTTTATTTGGGCACATTGATGTGAACCACCATGTTTTTTGTTTGTTTTACAAATTTTATCCCTACTCTATTATACTTGTACTAAAATTGATACAGAAATTAGGTAAAATGTATCTATTCAAAAAGCCTGTGCTAATAAAGCTGCTTGTATAATCAAAACATTGCCTTTATAAAAGAGTTTCAGGTGTGGAGATCAGTTTGATTGACTTAACTGCTAAACTGACCCTGAACAGGATGTTCACCAACAAAGGCAAATTGGACCCACCATGTTTGCAAAATGACTGATAACTGTGTCTATAAGAGACACGAGGGATTACACCTGCATCTGCAGCCATGATGACCTAACACACACAACCAGCCAACCAGCTAGGAGTACACACACAAACACACACATGAGCAGGAGGTGTTTTTTTCTGGGCTCCACTACAGTCCATCTGTTGTCCAGTCAGGAGGTGAACTTGAGGGGGGGTGGCTCCCAGTATTGCTCATGTCCAACAACAGGGGGTGGAGTGTGTGTGATGGCTGGGAGGAAAGCACCAAGACCTGAATTCTAACCTGGGGCCTTTGCCTGGTTGTGACTTTGGCTAAACTCTGACCTAGTTCTTTATTAGCAGGTAGGTAGTGTGAAGCTCAGCCTGGAAACACTTAATTTGCTGTAATTTCAATGTAATTTCATATCCTGTAACCTGCGCTTATTTGATTATTTATAGACCAAACCTTTAATGAGTGAAAAATGGGAGAAATGGTTCAGTTCATTTATTTCGTTGCCACAGTAATATCATTATGGTATTACTAGCAGCATCACCAAGTTCAGGTGCAGTACTCTCAACACCAGTTCGATTACACCAAATGAACGTCCTCATCATTCAAACATTATATCATCAGTGGATGACTACAAGCGCGGGGAACTCGGGTTCTGTGTAAGCACCCCAATAACATCCAAATTGCTGAACATCTAGATGTTAAAACATTTAGCAAAGTAAAGTAAAGATTTATAAATGTGTTTTGTAGAAGACAGGGTTGTGTAAATGCTACACAACAGATGGTATACATTTGATTTAACCTTCATTTAGTCTATCATCAACTCTTCCCCACCTCCATCAGCCATCTTCTTACCCCTCCATCTCATTAAATGATCCCCTCTGTCCTTGCTCTCCAACCTGCTTTCCTCCATTCACCTCCATTCTCCTAATTTTCTCACACAGACCTCCATCCTCACCGTCTCCTCTCTATCCACCCTTTCTGGCCTGTGTCAACACATCTCACCTCCCCACCTTGTCTCCTTCCCATTAACTTTGGAGCAGATGGCAGGGCCCTGCTCTCTCTGTGTGAGCTTGACTGACAGGGGCTGGTCATCAACCTCCATAGACGACCAGTCAAATGACGCTCTGCCCTGTCTCTCCTCCATCATCATGTCCTTTTAACTCTCCTCTTCTATGTTCTCCTCCAAACCTCCTCTGTTTTTTAATATTCCTGCAGGCTGAATTTTTCCTACACTTTCTCTCATTTCTCAGCCTTTGTATTTACCTCTCTTCAAGTAATTTTCTTTTCCTCCTTTCTTTCACCTCTCTCCTTTGTATATTGTAGGTTATGAAAAAATTGTTTGAAATTTTGGGAAGTACACAACAATATAAACTATTGTTTTTTTTACTTGTACAACAATCAGTGTAAACAAAAACAACAAACTTGAGGGTTTTGTGGGGTAATATGTAGCTGAGTTTTTCTTGTTGTCATCTCAAGTTAGCCAGTGGGGGGGTGCTTTATGAAGACAGTAATAACTTTAAGGACAACAGCCATTGCAATATGTGGCAAGCGATTAGAACAATCACTGACTACCAGCAGAGCCACAGCAACCCCCCCTTAATGGACACCTCCTTCCCAGACCAGCTCAACCTATTCTTCGCCCGTTTTGAGGACAGCTCCAGAAATAATTTATTGATCCCAGGGGGAAATTGTGTTTGTTACAATAGCTCCATGCAAGAGTAGAAATATAAGCTTATAAAGATTTTAAAAATTAAAAATTAAAAAAATAAAATATGAAATTTATTCAATATGTGTGTTCTGTTCATTGAGTATTTAGTGCAAGTATGGATATATCAGATATTGCTGACATTGTAATGAGTCCAGTCTGTTAACTCAGAGTGTCTGACACTCAAAGGTAGGAGTTGTATAGTTGGATGGCCACAGGCAGGAATGACTTCCTGTGGCACTCTGTGGTGCATTTTGGTCGTCTTAGTCTTGCACTGAACAGTATGTTGAGTCTATTGGCGTCTGCAACCCTCAGTCTGCTGCCCCAGCACACAACAGCAAACAGGAGAGCACTGGCCACCACAGTCTCATAAAACATCCTCAGCATAGTCCGGCAGATGTTAAAGGACCTCAGCCCTTCTTGTAGAGGGCATCAGTGTTCTTAGCCCAGTCCAGCTTACGGTCTATAAACACTCCCAGGTATTTATACTCCTCCACAATGTCCATGCTAACCCCCTGGATGGAAACAGGGGTCATCAGTGTCCTGACCCTCTTCAGATCCAGAAACAGCTCCTTTGTCTTTGCCGCGTTGAGCTACAGGTGGTTCTGCTCGCACCATGTGACAAAGTTACCCACCACAGCCCTGTATTCAGTATCCTCACCCTTGCTGATACATCCAACTATTGCAGAGTCATCAGAAAACTTCTGGAGATGGCAGGACTCTGTCTGGTAGCTGAAGTCCATGGTGTAGAGGGTGAAGAGGAAGGGAGAGAGGACCGTCCCCTGTGGGGCCCCGGTGTTGCTGACCACTCTGTCAGACACACAGCTGCAAGCGCACATACTGTGGTCTGCCAATCAGGTAGTTCACAATCTATGACATCACAGGGGCATCCACCTGCATTGCTGTGAGTTTCTCACCCAGTAGAGCTGGCCTGATGGTGTTGAAAGCACCGGAGAAGTCCAAAAACGTGACCATCAGAGTGCTAGCCGACTTGTCCAGGTTGGAGTAGACTCGATTCAGCAGGTAGATGAAGGTGTCCTCAACTCCTAGCCGGTGTTGGTAGGCGAACTGGAGGGAATCCAAGTGTGGGCTGACCATAGGCATGAGCTGCTCCAGGAAGAGTCTCTCCAGGGTCTTCATGATGTGGGACGTCAGCACCACCGGTCTGTAGTCCTTTCAACCACTGTAACGCGACGTCTTCGGCACAGGAATGAGGCAGGACGTCTTATCACAGCACAGGGACCCTCTGAAGACTCAGGCTCATGTTGAAGACACGGGGAAGCACTCCACAGAGCTGACGGGGCACAGGCTTTGAGCACCTTGGGACTGACACCATAGGGGCCTTGCCTGAGTGGAGCTTCCTCAGCTGTCTTCTAACATGGTGAGGTGTGAAGAACACTTTAGAGGATGCAGGCTGGGGAGGAGGAGGGTTGGAGTCGTCAGAAAGAAGTCAGCTGGTGAGCCAGAGGAGGTGTAAGGAGGAGGGGGACCCTCACAGCAGTTTGAGGGACAGTCAGGGGGAGGGGGGAGGAGTGGTGTTTTGAAACAGACCACAGAAGAGTTAGGGGGGTTAGGGGCCGCTGTATCAAATCTGTTAAATAATAGATTAAATTCATTGGCCATGTTCAAGCTGCCCTCAGCTCCCCTGCCGCTAGCTGGTCTGAAGAAAGTGATGGTCTTCATTCCACACCAGACCTCCCTCATGTTGGTCTGCTGGAGTTTCCCCTCCAGCTTCCTCCTGTAGCTGTCCTTTGCCTCCTTGATCTTGATTTTCAGGTCCTTCTGCATAGTCCTCAACTCCTCCCTGTTGTCACCTCTGAAAGTCCTCTTCTTCTCATTAAGGATGGCTTTGATGTCTTTTGTTACCCATGGCTTGTTATTTGGGTAACAGCAGACACTCCTTGTTCGGACAGTGCAGTCCACACAGAAGTTTATATAATCTGTGATGCTCTCTGTAAACCCATCAATATCCTGTCCATGCGGCTCGCAGAGTGTATCCCAGTCAGTCACCTCAAAACAGGCCTGCAGTGCCTCATAGGCCAAGTGCACATGCAGAGTATTGAAGGCATGTGCTAACCAGCTTGCTGCAGTTTTCACTGGCATCTTTAACCAGTCACTATAGCTAGCCAAAGTTCCCATCTGTCTGAAAACTGCTACCATCATCCCTCTGCCCAAGACCTTAGCTGTCACATGCCTAAATGATTACCGGACCATTGCTCTCACGCTCTAAAAATCGAATCAACTTTGCAGATGACACAACCTCAGTGGGCCTGATATCAACAATATAGTTGCCTCGGAGAGACACGCAGAAAGAACACGGACACACAAGAGACACTCGGAACTCATGAGGGACAGAGCCGTGCTGAGCTGTTAAGCTATATGCCAGCAGAATGTGTTGGATTTATGTTAGCATTTAAGTTTATGTTTGCATAAAAACATAAAGTCAAAACTCTAACTTAAATTGTCCAACACATAACCTTTTCAGGTTTCCCATCTCTGCTCAGCTCTGTCTATGTTTCTCCCTCCTGGTTTCTCCCATGTGTCTTTGTCTTTCCCATGTGTCTCTCTTCTGACAGCTCTGCTTCTGCCTTTTAAACCAGAGGATCAATCAGCTAACAGCCCTCAGCTGTGCTAATTAATCCTCTGGTACAGGTGGAGGTGCTCTCTGATTGTGAGTGGTGGTGGTGGACGTGAGTGGCTTGGAGTTTGTACTGGTTTTCTGTCTCTATATTCTGATATTTGTTTTCTCATCTGATAAGGTAAGACTTTTTTAGTTTTTTTCAAACGAGTGTTGGTGTAGTGGTTTTGTCCGGGGTTTTTTCAGGAGGAATGGCGTCCTCTGAGACGCCACCTCCGTCTCTCCGGCAGGGGGTGAGGATAGTCCTGCCGGATAGTTCCGTCACAGTGAAGGAGATTCTGTTGTCTGTCGGTGAACAGGTATAACATGATAATCTATTTTATGTGTCACGAATGAACAAGGCGGTGGCTGTGTTCCTGACAGATGAGCCTCATGTTCATCAGCTGATAGAGAGTGGAGTGTTTATCAGGCGCTTGTTAGTGCAGGTGTCACAGCTGTCAGTGCCCTCCACATGGATCACTGTGTCTGGGGTTCCGCAGTCATAGAGAACAAGCTCTAGAGGTTTGGAAAATACGCGAGCGGATTCAATGCTGCAAAGATCCCAAACTGAAACACGTCGATTCTCTCAGGCGTCAGGTGTTTTTGTTCCTGGACTCGTCACCGTCCTTCAGAGTGAAGCACGGTGACGGCTCATATATGGTGTATGCGAGTTTAGGACAAATTATATGTTTTGACTGTGGAGATGTGGGACACATACTTCGTGTGTCCACACAGGCTGGCGGCGAGAGCATCTCCTGTCTTGCTAGGTCATCTGCTCATCTGTGTCTCCTGCTTGTGCCGTGTCTGTGTCCTCCGCTAATGTCTGCGTCCTTCACTGATCCCGCGTCTGCGTCCTCCGCTAGTGCCGTGTCTGTGTTCTCGACTGATGCTGCATCTGTGTCCGCTGCTGGTGCCGCGTCTGTGTCCTCCGCTAATGTCAGCGTCCTTCACTGATGCCGCGTCTACGTCCTCCGCTGGTGCCTCGCCTGCTAGTTCACCATCAATCATAACAAGGACAATCAGCAGCAGGCTTCAGTGGCTGCACTGACACTGAGCTCCTTTCAGCCTGCAGTTGAGTTCACACACAGTCAGCCACTACTGAAAAACATGGTGTGTCAGTAGTCAGGTGTCATGTGATGGAGAGGACATGAAGTTTGACTCTGAGTCAGATACAGCATCTATTGGTGAAGTTACCATCAAGAACTCAGACCTCTATTTTTTAGAGATTAATCAAATTCATCAAATCCGTTGGCATACTGAAAGACTGGTTGGTTTTGACTTTCCTTTCCTTTTACTGTTCTGTGCTGGTTTCCATTTGTCTGTATCTCTTTTCTGACCTCTCTATGCGGAACCTCACAATAGATTCACTAAATATTAATGATGGAAGAGACAGTCACAAAATGGTAAAATGGTAAATGGTTTCTATTTATATTGTACTTTTCTAGTCTTCTCAAAGTGCTTTACAGTACAGTTTGCCATTCACCCCTTCACACACACATTCATACAGTGCATTTATTAGCAGGACTTTTTTGTTCTATGAGAGGCAATTCGGGATTCAGCATCTTGCCCAAGGACACTTCAGAACGGGAAGACTGGGGATCGAAGTGGCATCCTTCTGGTTGGAGGACCACCGCTCTACCCCTCAGCCACAGTCACCACAAAAGAGCTCTAGTCTCTGACTAGAGCTTATAGTGGAAGGGTTCATGTTCCCTTAGCCACTGCACCAATTTCAGTGCAGGGGTAGCCATCGTATTCAAGGAAACTGCAAATGCAACCATCTTATCCTCAACTGATGTTGTGAAGGGTTGACTTCTGTGCTCTGCTTTGTAAATAAATAGCAGTTACAGACTATTGCACAGCAAAATTAGCCCAGTTGGTTTCACAGATCATCATTTTGTCACAATAAAATTGATAATTTCGCCAGGTGAGAGGATCAGGTCCCACTGGTTTTTTAACCATAAAAAATCTGAATTTTGTTCTTTGAAGACCAGGTGGGACCAAATGGTCAGGCACAAATTTGTGTTTTTGGCCAGCAGTTTACCTCACATTCAAGTGCTAGGATAAAGGCAGAGGTTAAAACAAGTATATATCATTAAGAGCATGAAGAGGGGATACATAGAAACCCAGATCCCTGTGCAGGTCAACTTCTGTAGTGGATCTGAGCTCCTTTCTGCAGGAGAGATTGAAGGGAGCTCTGGTGAGGTCTCGCTTCCTTCAGCTGAAGGATATGGATGGGTCAAGCTCATGCTTCTTCAATCTGGAGAGATCTGTGGCACAAAGAAAGCAGATGGCTTGCCTTAAGCTTCCTTGAGGAAGAAGGACGGCAGCTGGCGTTTCTGTGTGGATTACCGCCGATTGAATGCTGTCACAAAGGAGGACTCTTATCCACTTCCTCGCATTGACGATGCCCTTGATTCCATCTCGGGATCCAGCTGGTTCAGTTCCCTTGACCTGCGAAGTGGCTACTGGCACGTGGAGTTGGCTCCCGACTCAAGACCAAAGACTGCTTTCACCATCGGACAGGGGCTGTGGCAGTTCTGCGTCATGCCATTTGGCATCTGCAATGCACCAGCAATGTTTGTGTTGTGTACCAAGACTTTGCCACCATCGCCAGCCCACTTCACCGCCTGACGGAAAAGGGACAGCCATTCGACTGGGATGTTGCCTGTGCTGCACCCTTCGGACGAGTCAAGGCAACCCTCACTGAAGCCTAAGTCTTGGCCTACCCTGATGCCCAAAAGCCGTTCATTGTGGACACGGATGCTAGTAAAGTGGGGATCGGGGCTGTCCTTTCCTAGGAGGGAGGCGACAGGGAGCTTGCCGTAGCCTACTTCAGTCGGGTGACACAGAGAGGAACTACTGTGTCACCTGTCATGAGTTGCTGGCTGTGGTCCTGGCCCTACACCAAATTCTAGCTGTACCTGCCCTGAACCGTGGAGGCCAAGTGGCCCGCCAGGTGGCGGCTGTCCAGACCACCAGCAAAGAGGAGGGGTGGCTCCCCTTGACCATCGAACAACTGAGGCAGCAGCAGGAGACAGACCTTCGCACTAGTGAGAGGCTGGCTGGAGGCAGGGCAGTGTCCCAGGTATCCAGAGGTGTCGGCGCTGGGGCCCGATGTGAAAGCCTTCCACTCTCAATGGGGGAACTTTGAGCTCCATGATGGGGTGATGAACCGGAGGTGGCAAGCCCCCGGACGAGGGAACAACATCCTCAGATCGCCGGCGGCAAAGAGATGGACTACTTTCGAAGACTGAGAGAACGTTTGCAGGTGGTCCGCCACAACACTCGCCAAGCCCAGGCCCATAACGGAGTGTGGCAGAAGAGGACCTATGACAGACGATGCAGAGTGTGGGTGTATTAATAATAATAACTTTATTTGGATAGCACTTATCTAAACGAGGTTAAAAAGTGCTTCACACAAAAGTCCATGGCAAAAATGAAGAATCGATTTTAATAAGATATTCTGTCAAGTCTAATTTAAGTGCCAAATCATAACATAATAAGGTCGAGACCTTAAGTTTGTAGGAAAAAAAACAACAGTTACCACATTGAGCAAGCACTTTGGCGACTGTGGAGAGAAAAAAACTCCCTCTTTAATGGGAGAAACCTCTGGCAGAACCAGAATCAGTGTGGGCGGCCATCTGCCTCGACCGATTGGGTTGAGCAGAAAAATGTCCACAAAAATGGGATCTCCCCTAAGCTTCGCAGCCACTGGCAAGGGCCCGGAGAGGTTGATGACCGACTTTCTGAGGTGGTTAACTGGGTGAGTATGCTAGGTTGGGGTTGCATGATGGTGCTTGTTACGGAGCTGCTCCGTCACTCACCATCAGCGGTCCACACACACACACCCACACGTACACACACACATGCACACACACACACTGACTTACCAGCGGTTTGGGGACGCTGCTCGTTCGTCTCGCTGTCAGTGTAGGAAGTTCGAGGGATTAAACAGGGGCATAACTTCCTGTCGGTTGTAGTGGAAAATTGCACTGACCAGTGTCTAAGGTATTGGAAATCCCCCTGACCAGGTGTCTCACTGCTGTGATACTGTCTACCTGACAGGATGGAACCCTTATTTGGCGGTGTGTCACTGCTATGACCTTGATAAAAAGGGTGCATGCCCTTATTTGGTGATGTTTTTCTTCCAACTGCTACAGCGGACGGACAGACACAGATGATCTCATGTCTTTCATGTCTTTTTTCATATTATGTTTTCTGAAACGCCTCTTTGTATAAGTTCTGGCTTTTGTGAACTTGCGGCCAGTTCCATTTTGAGCACCCGTGCTTGTTGTGTAACCTCTGCAGAGCTTACTATTATAAAGACTCAAAGGCAACTCCAGTCTGAGAATTTCATTATTTCAAATCTCAAGATGAATTTCCATCACATGGTTTAAATAGTTTCCTGTTGTGTTTTTTTTTCAATGATAATTAGTTCGAGTTGTACTCTTTATAGTTGATACCTATTGAGTCATTTGATTTGTTTAAAGAGGAGATATTTTGTGACATAAAGAAGTCATTGTAACCTGTTATTTTTGTTTCCATGCACTGGTTTTGCCCATTATATTGTTTGAATTGGTAATTAAGCCCTGTGGGTGGGGCTGAAGGTATAAAAGGGCAGCTTCAAGCCCTTGCAAGCTCTCTGAGTCTGAGTCTGGTTACAGAGGAGGTAACATCACAGCTCAAGGGAGAGTTAGGGAAGAACTTTTCCTGTCATTTTTGATTTAAAACTATTTTGTTTTATATTATTGTAAATATGTCCACAAGCACCTTGGGAGCCGGCTGTAAATAAATTGAAAACACCACACTTTTTTCCGACTACACATGTGTTTTCACAACTTTTTGAGGAGTTTTAAGAGAGACCCCGCCACAGTGCTGCACCAGGACAGACTCTCACCATACCGCCCCCTCGCCCCGTCTGCTGTTGAGGAGGGCGGTGACAGCAGCATCCCTTGCACCATTCAGTGTGACTCCCCACAGAGTGTACCCCCTGTGAGCCCCAGGCGGCCTGCTCTGGCAGCCGGGACATTTGAGGGACTTTGTGTTGAGTGATGGGGTCGCCGGGGACGTCTGATGCCTCAGGTGGGAGCTATGTAGCAATCTGTGAGCTGGTCGCTCTGATTGGACAGCAGGTTGCAAAGGCTCATGGGACTGTTATGTGTTTTGCCGATGTTTAGCCATTTTGACAGATACTTGTTTGATGTTCAGACTTTGTTCATGTTGGGACAGGGTTTTTGTGAAACCACAGTTCGGCCTCCATGTGCAGTCAAAAGCCTGAAGCCGCATGTCCCTTTGTCTGGAGAAAACAAGACCCTCCAGAATGTCACACAGAGGTGTGAAAACGCCCCAGGGACACAGGTTTCAACTTCTATTGGTCACTTTGGGCCCCATGACCTGTGAGGTCACCAGGCCAATATAAGGCCTGTTCCCCCTTTCTTCTATCTCTTTCTACAATCCTTCCGAGGGGAGAAGGCTCGGAAGTCTGAGAATTTCATTATTTCAAATCTCAAGATGAATTTCCATCACAAACTTGGCGTCACGAACAGGATCCCTTGAAAGATCGTCTGGACCCGAGAAGTCTTCGGTGACTGATCAACCAGGAGAGAAAATCTTTTGCCTCTACCTCCAACAGTTAAGAGAAGAGAGGGCCGAAATAACTGGGGTTCCGGACCTTCTTCACAGGGATCCAAAGACCTCTCTTTGGTCAGCTTATATCTGGTGAGATGTTGAAATTCTGATTTTCATGACTGTTTAGATGATTTCTCAAATACAAAATCAAACATAAGAAATAATACATTTAAAGGGTTTTATTTGGAACGGGTGTATTAGTCATTCTCTCTGGATTATTGTGGATTAATTATGTTAATCTGACTCGTCCTTGTGGCAATCATCCTAGTTGAAGGCATTTTTCCTGTTTTGCCGGAGAAAGAAACAAGGATTCGTGGAAGGCATTTTTCCTGTTTTGCCAGAGAAAGAAACAAGGATTCGTGGAGACGTCCACGTCTTAAATTGAGTGTTCAAGGGAAATTGTAGGTGTGCACGATTTCATACACTTAATTGATAAGGATGGGTAACAAGGGAAGTCAGGGACTTCAGAACCCAGAAAGTCCAAATGGTGGGCTTTATGGTTGCAAGAGTGAGGACAGGAAAGTGTGACATTTTCTTCCGATATGGTCCAGAGACTTTGCTTTTCCTCATAACGGGTCATTCATTGTCGAAAAAATTAAACTTTTAAGAGAGAAACTCCTCGAGAAAGAGGAAGAATTAAAAAGCAACAAAAAAAAAAAGAGAAAAAATAAATAAATAAATCAAGGTCGCAATGTGGAAAGACAGAAGATAATAAGAAAGTGTCTTGAAATGTGGGAAAAAGAGGCAGAGTGTAGGGACAGAAAACAAACATTTAAACAGATGGCTAAGGTTGATAAGAAGGAAACTGAGAAAGTTGAAAAGAAATCATATAGATCTCTGTATTCTCCAATACAGGGTGTGGCAGTCCTCTCCTCGATGCCTGCCTTCCTCCTCACCTACGAAAAAACCCTCCTCCATATGATGTGCAGAGACCAGACTCCACCAATCAACGATCAGGCCCATCTCAGACTCCACCCACCACTCTCCCAGTCTATGGAGACGGGGCAGCGGGAGGACTGAATGATGACGCCACCTCTTCCTCATCTTTAGGCCCCACTGACTTTGCAAAGATATGTCCGCACGGTGGGGGAGACCTCCGTCTGACTTCACCTGACTGGGATGATGCGGTTAATGCAGCATACGTCAACGCTCTCAACACACTCCTCAATGCCCTGAGGACCGCCTTCCCCAATAAAATTGACATGTCCAAAATAACGGGGTGCAAACAACAACCAGGCGAAACCGTAGGAGATTTCCTCACACGTCTGACCGTCCTGTTTAATCAACACAGAGGCATCCCCATACCTGACACCCTTGGCAATGAGCCAGGGGCTTATGAAACACATTTGAAACAGGCCTTCCTGAATGATCTGCTCCCCCCACTACGGGCAGACGCAGGCCACACCTGCATTGGGCTTGAGGATGCTCGCTTGACAGAGGTCAGATGTCATTCTGAACATGCTGAACGTCAACACAAAGAAACCAAAGACAAAACTCAGCAGAAAAAGAAACAACAACTCCAGAAAGCACAGCTAACCATGATGCAGGCTGTGTCTGCCCTGTCAAGGCCATGCAGACAAGATAACGCTGATAGCAGAGCCAACTTCACTGTACCAGGAAGAGAGGGGCGCGGACGTGGCCGTGGGCGAGGCTTCTCTGTACACTGGGCAAGGGACTGCCCCCAGCAGCGAGAGGACGGGGAGACAAGAACTTTCACTGCCGACTGAAATGCAGAAAGTGAGGAGGGGGCAGACGGGGGGAGACGACCAATCTACCCGCCGAGGATCAGAGAAAGGGAAGTGAAACACAGATACATACATGCCACTGCAATGAAGAAAATGCTTGCAATTCTAACCACACACACACAGAAGCTAAAGCAATGAAGAAATCACTTGCTAAACTAACCGCACAAACACACACACACACACACACACCAGAGCAAACACAACTTTGTGGTTCTTATGTTAAGTACAATAGTGATGCTTTTAAGAAAATGCCTCAACTCGAACTGTGTGTTAACGGTCACAAACTTAATTTCATGGTCGACTCTGGTGCAGGTTATTCTGTGGTTAGGATGTCAGATTTGCCCACATCTCCTGAGATGAGTGGTCGCTTTATATTCTCTCAAGGTGCCAGCGGTGCCAATGTAAAAGAAAATTTCACAAAACCTCTCAAATGCGCCACTCAGTTTGACAAACATCCCATAAGGTTTGAACATGATTTTCTGCTGTCTCCCTGTTGCCCAATTAATCTATTAGAAAGAGATTTGATGATGGTGTTAGGCCTCAATTTAGTATCCTCCCCTGATGGAGTTACAGTTACGCACAATTCTTCTTCACAATGTCACAGACCACACATGAGGAGCTGCTTGTATATCAGTGGCAACTTCCTATAAATGCCTCCACTGATCTGCTCTCCAAGTCACACTCTCTTATCACTCCTTTTTCAGATTTTATGCACATTGATTCATTGCACTGCACTTCACATGTGACAGACACAGCAGATCACGTTTATGAATCTCTGTTTTTGCCTTTTCCTGATGATTCTCTGAAAGTGTCCAATATTTTTTGGTCTGGTTCCAGAAGTTCAGCTGCTGTCTCACTCACTGACCAGCAGATGGCACTGTTTCGCGTCTCGAATTCCAGCCCTCACATCTCGCTCTCCAAGTCCCATGATGACCAGTGGCAAGACTTAGGCCCATTTGTCAGATCATGCCAGGCTGCCATTGATTGGCAACCCACAACCACGCCTGATGTAATGTATTCACCCAGTCTGAGTGCATTTGATCTAAAAATGTCTCCAACCTTCTGTTCTCCAGCCACACGCTCATTTGTTGTGACTGAAAATCACCTTCATTCTTATGCAATGTTGTCCAGCCCCTCTGATGTTTTCTCCTTTACTTTCAGATCTGCCTGAAACACTGTGGGCAAAGGACAAATATCATGTGGGCCTCATCAGAAACTGTGATCCAGTCAAAATCACTCCAAAATCTGATTATAGGCCATGTAAAGAACAATATCCACTCAGACAGAAAGCAGTGGAGGGGATACGTCCTGTTTTTTAATCCTTTTTGCAGGCTGGTGTAATTGTCCCCTGCCCTGATTCATCGGTCCGCACTCCACTGTTCCCAGTTAAGAAGATCAGAGACAAAGGTCAACCTACTGAGTGGCGGTTTGTGCAGGATCTGAAGGCTGTGAATGATGCTGTAATTGTTCGATCGCATATTGTTCCCAACCCATACACGCTGCTTTCCCAAATTCCGTCTAATGCAGCGTGGTTTTCGGTTGTAGACTTATCCAATGCTTTTTTGTTAGTGTTCCTGTCCACAGGGACAGCCAGTACTGGTTAGCTTTTAATTTTGAAAACAAGGCCTACACGTTCACACGCCTATGTCAAGGCTACTGTGAATCTCCATCATTATACAATCAGGCTCTCAGGAACAGTCTTGAACCCCTCATCCTCACTCTGGGTTCAGTTCTCTTGCAGTATGTTGATGATCTACTAGTTGCCAGTCCCACACAGGAGCAATGTGAAACAGATACGATCGCTTTGCTGAGACATCTGGTTCGTGAGGGCCATAATGTCAGCCTCAGCAAACTAGTTTGTTCAACAAACTGTCACATTTCTGGGTCATGTCGTCACCAAAGATGGCAAATCCCTGTCTGATAAGAGAGTAGAAGCTATTGTTAACATGCCTAAACCCTTGACGAAGAAACAACTCATGTCATTCATCGTAGAACGTTCATTCCTGACTTTGCTCTTCTTGAAGCCCCTTTAGGTGCTCTGTACCATTGCAAATCACTCACTCCTCACGAACGTATGGTTTGGACTCCAGAGGCAGACAAGGCATTTGTCACACTGAAGAAGACGCTGCAGCAATCTCCCACTCTTGCTCTCCCTAACCCTGACAAACCTTTTGTTCAGGCTGTGGATGAGAGAGACCGCTGCATGACTTCTGTCCTCCTTCAGTCTCATGGTGACAAATATCGCCCTGTCGCCTACTTCTCCGCCAAACTTGATCCGGTGGCAGCTGGCCTTCCACATTGTTTGCGTGCAGTGGCCGCCTGTGAAAAAAAGCTGTCCTTGCCTCACGAGACATAGTAGGTTACTCTGACTTGACACTCCTTGTTTCATGCTGTGTCTCTCATTCTTACAGAACAGAAGACCTCACATCTCTCTGCTGCTCGCTGGTTGAGGTATCACACTGTTCTTCTTGACATGCCCAACATCACAGTGAAACGCTGTTCAACTTTGAACCCAGCCACACTTCTTCCGCTTCCGGATGACGGGGAAGAACACAACTGTGTGGCTGAACTTCATGTCCAGTGTTCCCCACGACCTGACCTCTCTGACGAACCTCTTTCTAACTCTGACTTGATTCTGTATGTCGATGGGTCCGCCTCACGTGACCCTGTCTCTGGTACTAACTGTGTTGGTTTTTCTGTTTGTTCAGATAACGAAGTTCTCCTCTCGAGTTCTCTTCCTCATCACCTCTCAGCACAGGCAGCAGAGTTCATCGCACTCACGGAACCATGCAAATTGGCTACTGGTAAAACACTCACAGTCTACACTGACTCCAGATATGCGTTCGGTGTAATTCATGATTTTGGCGCCCTTTGGCAACACAGAAACTTCCTCACATCTTCTGGTAAAAAGATAGCACACCACGGTCTCATCACAGATCTTCTGTCTGCCATTTTGCATTGTTAAGAGACATTATTCCACGATGGGGAATTCCTAGCAGAATTTCCAGTGACAATGGCAGACACTTCGTAAACGAAGCTGTCAAACAACTCGGTTCTCATCTAACTATGGACGTGCAAACACACTGTGCATATCATCCAGCCAGTGGTGGAACTGTGGAACGAGAGAACGGCACACTCAAAACTAAACTTGCAAAGTGCTGTGAAGGCACAGGTCTTGCATCGACAAAAGTCCTGCCTTTGGTGCTGATGTACATGAGGATGAGAAAACGAACCCCACATTGGTGTGGATCCTCCGTCTTCTCCGCTTCCATCAACAGACTTGTGTGATCATGATATGTTGTCCTATTGCTCTAACCTGACTTCTTCTCTTTCAGACATCAGGAAACAGGTGGCAAGGGCCCTACCAGGTACTGCTCACAACCCACACAGCAGTGAAAGTTGCTGAAAGAGCCACCTGGATCCACGCCAACCACTGCAAATGAGTACCAGCTCCATCTGACCAGCTGACGCCTTCAACTCAAAGCACACACACTGATACTTCCACAGGTTGAGAAGCACCGAGAGTGTTGTATGATTAACCACACGAACGTTCTGCCACAACACAGAAGAAATCTGCCTGACAACTGAGACCATGGACAGGCCATGGCATCCATTTCGACATCCAGGGTTGTGTGGCCTGAGAGGCTTGCTATACGTGTTACTCGTGATCTCTTCTATTATTGTTTTGCACATTATTCTTTCTAGATGCACTCCTGTAAAAGTCTCTGATGATCTAACGAACTGTCTTTTCCTACAGTGTCCTCTCAGAACCATCCAGCACATGCAAATTTGACTAGACACAAGAGAAGTGATTCAGGTCCCCTTGATCCGTAACTTATTCCCCATCCCTCCCTACCTGGACACTGACAGCACAGATGGTTCTGATGACGATACTCAATTTTAGGTTTTTTATGTTATTTTCTCCCCCCAGCTTGCTTATGTGTTTCTTAGTGATTTCACTAGACAAAAACAGCTACTGCAATTATCCTTTCAACTTCATATTTTATGATGCTTTAATTTGAATCTCTGTGAATTTTTAAGGTTGATGTGAGTTACTTTATCAAGTTTGTACATACTGAATCAATTTTACTTCCAAGCAAGAATTTAAAAAGTTTTTACTGGATCTTTTCAACCTTAGATATACTGTATGTTGACATTTAACGTTTTATTACATTTTAATATGAGTTACTTATGCCAATCAATACAGTATGTTAAATTTTGATAATGGTTAATGAGATGATGATGTTGTTTGACCTGATTTCCTTCCATTTTCATTTTAAATGCTTGCTCAATTACAGGAAAAGAACTTTTTTCTTTCCACAAAAACAGCAGCGGCTACCTATTGCACCTCCCTGCCATGCATCGATGTTCTAGAACCTCTCCATGGTGGATGTGACCCTGTACGTACGCAAAGTACCAGGGTTGAAGACTCATCGATATTCTTCAATGATTATGATGTTGATTATGATGTTTCTTGATTATTTTTCGTTAGTGATCATATTTTTATTGATGATCAAAGTGTCGTGGAAAATTGCACTGACCAGTGTCTAAGGTATTGGAAATCCCCCTGACCAGGTGTCTCACTGCTGTGATACTGTCTACCTGACAGGATGGAACCCTTATTTGGTGGTGTCTCACTGCTATGACCTTGATCAACAGGGTGCATGCCCTTATTTGATGATGTTTTTCTTCCAACTGCTACAGCGGACGGACAGACACAGATGATCTCATGTCTTTCATGTCTTTTTTCATATTATGTTTTCTGAAACGCCTCTTTGTATAAGTTCTGGCTTTTGTGAACTTGCGGCCAGTTCCATTTTGAGCACCCGTGCTTGTTGTGTAACCTCTGCAGAGCTTACTATTATAAAGACTCAAAGGCAACTCCAGTCTGAGAATTTCATTATTTCAAATCTCAAGATGAATTTCCATCACATGGTTTAAATAGTTTCCTGTTGTGTTTTTTTTTCAATGATAATTAGTTCGAGTTGTACTCTTTATAGTTGATACCTATTGAGTCATTTGATTTGTTTAAAGAGGAGATATTTTGTGACATAAAGAAGTCATTGTAACCTGTTATTTTTGTTTCCATGCACTGGTTTTGCCCATTATATTGTTTGAATTGGTAATTAAGCCCTGTGGGTGGGGCTGAAGGTATAAAAGGGCAGCTTCAAGCCCTTGCAAGCTCTCTGAGTCTGAGTCTGGTTACAGAGGAGGTAACATCACAGCTCAAGGGAGAGTTAGGGAAGAACTTTTCCTGTCATTTTTGATTTAAAACTATTTTGTTTTATATTATTGTAAATATGTCCACAAGCACCTTGGGAGCCGGCTGTAAATAAATTGAAAACACCACACTTTTTTCCGACTACACATGTGTTTTCACAACTTTTTGAGGAGTTTTAAGAGAGACCCCGCCACAGTGCTGCACCAGGACAGACTCTCACCATACCGCCCCCTCGCCCCGTCTGCTGTTGAGGAGGGCGGTGACAGCAGCATCCCTTGCACCATTCAGTGTGACTCCCCACAGAGTGTACCCCCTGTGAGCCCCAGGCGGCCTGCTCTGGCAGCCGGGACATTTGAGGGACTTTGTGTTGAGTGATGGGGTCGCCGGGGACGTCTGATGCCTCAGGTGGGAGCTATGTAGCAATCTGTGAGCTGGTCGCTCTGATTGGACAGCAGGTTGCAAAGGCTCATGGGACTGTTATGTGTTTTGCCGATGTTTAGCCATTTTGACAGATACTTGTTTGATGTTCAGACTTTGTTCATGTTGGGACAGGGTTTTTGTGAAACCACAGTTCGGCCTCCATGTGCAGTCAAAAGCCTGAAGCCGCATGTCCCTTTGTCTGGAGAAAACAAGACCCTCCAGAATGTCACACAGAGGTGTGAAAACGCCCCAGGGACACAGGTTTCAACTTCTATTGGTCACTTTGGGCCCCATGACCTGTGAGGTCACCAGGCCAATATAAGGCCTGTTCCCCCTTTCTTCTATCCTTCCGAGGGGAGAAGGCTTTCCAGCCTCTTTCCATCCAACTCTTCGAGAGGAGCTCAAAGGTGCAGCTTCCAGCTCATCTCACCAAGGAAACCTCCTCGCAAGCTCTACCAACCTCCTAGCAGCAACGCGATGTCCTGCAGGAGAACTTCAACCAGCAACTGAGCTACACAGCTCAACAGAATCACTAAGGCAGGAGCCACACAACCAGCCAGAAGACTTCACAGAACTTCGAACTGCACAGCAACTTCCTTTTTCCCCTTTCCACGGACGGGTAACACAACTGGGCTTAATAATTATACTAGGCTAAGCAAGACTGTTTATTCGATTCTGTGTGATGTTTATAAGTTTGATTTGTGTTGTGATATTTTGGTTATAAGTTATTCGAAAGTAATGTTAGTTTGTTATGCCCTTCACAGTCTTTCTGTGCATTTCACTCTACACTATTTCTCTAACTTGGCACAAACACACACACAGACACACGCATAAATCTTCACCTAATTATCTCTACATGTCGTAAACATTCCAATAGGGGGGGGGAGGGTGTTATCTCTTTGGCCAGCCGCCATTTTGAAAGCACGCTGACTCACACAGACACACACACATGCATACTCACATACCTATCTTTGTTTAATAAGTACACCGTTAGTAATTTGTGTTTTTATACTTTATTATATTCATAATAAATGTTTTTTTATTAATGTTGCATAAGTGAATTTTGCCAACCTCTACACTGTCAAGAACTCCATATCCTTCAACTTAGCTAACTATCTGATTTTGGTTATAGTTATTAATTTAATTGTTAATCAGAGTTCCTAATTTTTAGTTAGTACATTTATGAGACTTAATCAATAAATTGGCTATCTTTTCCCTTCCTTTGAAGGGTGGTGCCCCGAGGTAACTTTAATCAATTAAAGTTATTATTTAATATTAATAATAAAATATTAATATTTAATATTTTATTTTGATAACCAAATTTATTGAATGCCGAAAGGCACACCATTTTATGGTATCACGTTTAATGCATTATTGCACAACATTCATATGGGTTTAGTGTATTTGTGTTCGTTGGGTTGTAATTTTCTGTTTATTTAAGTTCACTTGTGTAGCTACTGTGACTGTGGGATGTAATTTCTGTGACGGGGTCCAGTCACTTTTCATATGAGAAGCGTTCATGTAGTGTTTAATAAATAAGCCAGCTTGCTGTTGTGCGGTGTATGGGACACAAGTTAAGTGTTGAAAGAACGTTCTCTGTGCAAGCCTCGTTATTCTCACACGCGCTGCCCACAATATTTCTAATCCAAGATGTCATTGATATGTCCAAATGTTATAATATCAACTTTGCAATGGTGTATAAAGTACTTGAAAGCCATACTTGAGTAAAAGTACAGATATCTTACTGACTCCGGTGACTCCGGTAAAAGTTAAAGTCACCCGTAAGAAAATCACTTGAGTCAAAGTCTTAAAGTAGCTCATATTAAATGTACTTAAGTATCAAAAGTATCTGGTGTTGAAATGTACTTAAGTATCAAAAGTAAAAGTAAAAGTACTACAATTAAAAATGCAAAGTGCTTATCATAGTAGGTCTACACACAAACAAAACTATAAAAAATTGTTCTCTCCAGGCTTTATTTCAGTTTCACTGAAAAAATATAACAAAAATATATATATACTGTATAATTTTACAAATTTTGAACCCTAGATGCTGAGGGTTAAATAGTATTGGATTTAAATTCAGATTTTAATCTGTAACGAGTGACGAGGTGTATATATTTTTTGTTTCAAATGTAGTGGAGTAAAAGTGGAAGTCCTGATGAATATAAATACTCAAGGAAAGGATAGATCCTCCCAAAAACTACTTAAGTACTGTAACGGAGTACTTTTACTCTTACAACTTTGGTATTCTATCTTTAGACCAAGAGAAGGCACTTGACATGGTGGATCATTCCTATTTGTTTGCTACACTTAGAGCTTTTGGTTTTGATGATGGTTTCACAGATTGGGCTAGCTTACTGTATGGGGTGCACAGTGTATGGTGAAGATGGGGCGGGGCTGAGTCAACCAATCCCTGTACAGCGAGGGATAAGACAAGGCTGTCCGATTCCCAGTACACTTTCTCTTGATTAAAAGGCTTCTTCTGCACAGGTGAACTGGGGTAAAAGTGAGGCATTGTTGGTGGGTCAGCAGAGAGATCAGGCAGTAGCCAGTCTGCTTGGAGGTCTTGAGTGGGGGAAGGAGGGGTTGAGTTTAGGCACTGAAGTATCAAACAAAAAGCTGGGAGGGAGTGAAGGAACAAGTGTGCGATGAGTTGTCTGGATGGAAATGGTTGCTACTCCAGTTGTCATATAGGGGAAGAGTTTTGGTTGCCAATAATTTGGTCACCTTGAGTCTGTGGCACAGACTAACTGCTCTGACACCACCAAGAGGACTGATGGAAGATATTCAGACGGCAATCATGGACTTTTTCTGGTCTGGAAAGAACAGGGTTCGGGCCGCAGTCCTCTACCTACCTGTGGCTAAAGAAGGCCAGGGAATAATTGACAATCTGGCTAAAATGGCGTCTTTTAAACTGTGAACTGCACAAAAACTGATATACCACTGTGGTCCAAGCTGGTTCACCACAGCTCGTATGCTGCTGAGGAGAGCCAGCCGATTGGAGTATGACAAACAACTGTTCCTAGTGCAGCCAGATTTTCTGGATCTCACTGGGCTGACACCATTTAACAGCTTGGTACTTAGGCATGGCAGATATTCAAAGCTGCATGTAATACAGAAAAGACTCCTGGCTTGTGGTTGTTTGAAGAGCCTTTCTTTTTTAACAACTTCATCAAGAAAATCAAGAAACCTGCAGTCTGACCCCCAGTGAGCTCAGAGAGGCTGACTTTACCAAACTTGGTCACCTGATATAGTTCACAGCAACACCTATGGAGGACCTGGGAAAGAGGAGCAACGTCAACTCTATCAGGCTCATCAACAGAGTTGTAGAGGAAGTCTGTGCCACCCTGCCACCAACCTTAAGAGCTTTTGCAGAAAACCAGCATGACCAATGGAGTGAGGGCTCTGAATACAGTTTCCCTTCCCTGTCTATCACCCCAGCGGCGGCGGAGTAGCAGGAATGAGGAGGGCAGCTGATTTCTTTTGCAACTCAGCTGGACAAACTCCAGGTTGTGAAGAAAAGAGCAAACTATCACATCTGCACTAAGATGCTGCTCTTTGGCAGGGATGAAAGAGTCGAGGTGGACTGAGTTCTTTGGTCCAGACTTGGTGAGGATTTTCCTTTGTTTTGTTTATGTTTGGTCCCAAAATATTCAGCGAAAAAAAAAAAAGACTTAATTTGCTTAACTTTGTCTCCGGTTCCGCCAAGTTGGCCATATGGCTGACACGCAGGAACCAGCTTAAAAACACTGGCTGTGTGGAGCCTGTGCCAGTGATGGTGGGACTGCTGAATGCCCGCCTGAGAGTCAAGTATGCCTACTATAAAATGATGGACAAGATACAGACTTTCAGTGACATATGGGCTGTTGGGAGCATGCTTTGTTCTCTGGGCAAAGATGGAGAACTAATTATTAATTTCTAATGAGAGACTTTTTGTTTTAGATTTTTAACGTTTTTCTGTTTTAGTTAGTTTTTGTTTTGTGTTTGAGGGTTGAAAATTAAATAATGGAAGGTATTTTTTTCTTTTTGTTAATATCTCAATAAAGGGACCATGAAAACCAACCTCTCCTCTCCTCCAATGCGTTTCAGGGAGACAGCTGTGGTGAGCAGGGGGGAGTTTTCAGCTGCTGAAGACAGGCCAGAACCTCCAAAGATAAAATGGGACTCAGGAAAGAACTTTAGCTCAATGTCAAATCTTCAGTTTTTTAACAGGGTCTGAGCTGCTAAAGTTTCATCAAGGTTAAGCTATATCATCTGAAAACACACCCAAAGCACCTCCTATTTCTGTTAGGGCCTTTGCAAAATAAAAGCAAACCGTGACTGCATTCTTGTACAGAACAGTATTCTTCACCACAGTGATTGATCAGAAAGTCAAATTGATTTTCTTTCTCTCTCCAGGAAAAGAGGTAGGTCTCTGTCCCTCTGAAGAGAGTAAACTGGCAACATAAATAGAGTGGCAGGATGGAGAGGAAATGAGCGAGGATCCATCTTCAACGCACTGCAGAGAAACAGCTGTTTCAGGTCGCAGCCAAAGATAAGCCTCTTTATTTCTCTCTCCCTCTCTCTTCGTCCCTGTTTCTTTTTCAGTCTCTCTCTCACACATTTGACACTCCACCCAGCTGACTTAAATCAATCTTTAACTGCATCCGTCCGACTGCGCTTTCGCTCTCTTTCTGATCTGTGGCTCTAATGGGAAAGTGCCCATTGTGCTCACCCTCTTGTAACCTTCACAGTCCTATGATGCTAAGAAACACGACACACTGATGACAAAGCTACAATAAAAGATGTTCCCAACATCTGGGCACTGGTCCAGAATAATTAAAGAAAATGACCTAAAAATGGTGAGTTTGTCTTGAACCCATGAAGGTTATTTGGGTGAGGGAAGTGGAATCCACACTGAAGTTGGAAGTGAACAATCCTCTACCTTTAATTCACAGGATTGATCAGCATTAGCTGAAGAACAAGCAACCTGCCTTGGTCAACAACTTCCAGCCCGTGTACGAAATTATGGCCTTCACTCTTATTTTACCTGCCTTATAGTTAGGGGACATGTCAGACTAGCTACAAGGCATGCATTATATGGAAGTATCTGCTGAACTACTGACAAAGTGTGTCAGTAGCTTCAGGAGCAGTGCTTTTTGTATGAGAGAGAAGCTCTCTTAATCACAGACTTTGGGCTTTGAAACTTTGCACCTTTTACATACACAGAAAAAAACTTAGAAAAGGGAAAAACGTAAACAAATATTTGTCTCATACTAGGATGAGTGCATATTCATCGTGGGAGGTGGAGACAATGTAACTCATTTGAGACGCGCATATATTGTTAATTTGATAAGTTAAATGATCAGTTCGATTTAGTCAGGTTGTCATTTCAATTCAGTTGACAATAATCATTTTGCTCCATTACATTACATTATATTTCATTTAGCTGACGCTTTTATCCAAAGCAACTTACAATAAGTGCATTCAACCATGAGGGTACAAACCCAGAACAACAAGAATCAAGAAAGTACAATTTCTTCAAAAAAGCAAAACTACAAAGTGCTATAAGTAAGTGCCATTTAAGTGCTACTAAATTGTTAGTTTAAATTTTTATTCAAGGTATAGTCGGAAGAGGTGTGTTTTTAGTTTGCGGCGGAAGATGTGTAAACTTTCTGCTGTCCGGATGTCCATGGGGAGCTCATTCCACCATTTAGGAGCCAGGACAGCAAACAGTCGTGATTTAGATGAGTGTTTAGCTCGCAGTGAGGGAGCAACAAGCCGATTGGCAGAAGCAGAGCGGAGTGAACGGGCTGGGGTGTAACGTTTGACCATGTCCTGGATGTAGACTGGACCCGTCCGTTCGCAGCACGGTACGCAAGTACTAATGTTTTGAAACGGATGCGGGCAGCCACCGGTAACCAGTGAAGGGAGCGGAGGAGCGGAGTAGTGTGAGTGAATTTAGGTTAAAAACCAGTCGAGCTGCTGCATTCTGGATGAGCTGCAGAGGTCGGATGGCACTAGCAGGTAGACCTGCCAGGAGGGAGTTACAATAGTCTAGGTGTGAGATGACCGCCTTCTGAGGGAGAAGGGGACGTATTCTCCTGATGTAGTACAGCATGAATCTACAGGAACGTGTTGTTGCAGTAATGCTCCACAGCACAAAGGTCTTTCTGTGGGGAGTTTAAAGGTCCTCCAAGGATTTTTCCAGGTTCTCTGGCTTCCTCCCACAGTCCAAAGACATACAGATTGGGGTTAGGGTCATTGGAGACTTTAAATTGACCATAGGTGTGAATGTTTGCCTGTGATAGGCTGCCGACCTGTCCCTTCAAGTTATGGATGATGGACTATGTGGATGACTTTAACATAATAAAGTTAATCAGTGGATTTTGTTGGACTGCTGATGAGTTAGAACGTGGTTTTGTGCAGTGTAGTTTAAAGTTTTCTTACTGGGAGGGGCCTTGGTTTGTCCTGTCTTACTTGAAGCCAACTTTTCTTTTGGCCAGAGTTTAATCATAGGAGTAACACTATCCCGAAGGTGAGATACACTAGATGTAGTAATATCTTCCTTGCTGTAGTGAATCCCTCCTCTCTTACTGATAACGCTGTGTGTCTGTACATGTACTGGATTACACTACAGAGTCTCGAGACAGCTTATTTGGTGTGTGTGCAGATACAAAAAATATGTATTTGTGTATGTGTGTTGACTGTGGAGACCTCTAGACAGCTTATTCACAGCACACAGATAGCAGTAGAATTCTTATCTTGCCTACCTTCTTTGATAGTGTATTGATGGGGCAATCTGCCTTAGACTGCAGAATTCTGGAACAAAGCCACTGATAACTATGGCAGGAGAAGAGGGTGCAGGGACTACAGGGGATTTTTTTACTCTGCATTTGTGCTGTAAATGGTAAAAGATGTGAAATAATAAAGCTCACCTTTGGGCTGAATTATAAGGGACAAGGCAGCAACGGCTACAGAATAGAGAGACAGAGAAGATGATTCAAAGCCATTGCTTTTGGGTCAGAATGGTGTGTCATCAAATAAAACAGATGTTAGAGGTGAAATGAGATCTCAGCATGCTCTGCTGCAGAACACTGAGGGTACACAACAACTAAGACGAAATGTGTGGCAATGTTGTCTGCTTACTGTAAATACTAAGTGATGCACACTGGAAGTGAATTGACAAGTATTGTATTCCTACTTTAAATCTCTATGAAAATTACATGGCACACATTTGTCTTTCTCCATGTGCTCACATTCTACAGTTCACAGACTATAAATCCTGATGAATTATTGTGGTCCTATGTTTGTCTCTTGTAGTGTCAGCATGAGGTTAACATTTAGTGCTCTGTTTAAAATTGGTAAGCTTATTGTCGCAAGGGAATTTAGGACATCTGCAAATGGTCCAAATCCGGCACACTGATCGCTACAATACCTTTAGAATAACAGTAAAATTCTGCACCACTGACTTCGGACCAGGTGTTTGTCAATTCAGTGTGTCTGACCACATCTCATTTTAAGACCATTATACCCATGGTCATGGAGGGCACAATGCATGTGCAGCATGGGCACTGGACAAGAAAATGACAACTATGTCAGTTTGGTGGAGCTTTACTTTGGGTGTAGGATGGGGCCCTAAGTGTGTTTTCCTACTTTTTTTTGTAAATATATAATATAAATACCAAGGCGCTTTTACCTAGAAACTGGTTGCACTCATTAGAGTGCATGCCTCTGCCATGGCCAAACAATCCTACGCTTTTGGCATGCTCTGACAAGTAAAATATTAGGAATAAGTAAGTTGTGTGAGAAACTGCACCAGAGTGTACAAACCCATTTTTGATTTGGTTCATTAGTTTATGGCCAAATACTGTAACTGCAACACTTAAGACATTCCCATCAGCATCAGCTGTACTTTATGTGCATGTTGGCATGTTGTATCCATCATGTTGCTAATGCTGTCTTGTAGCCGTTGGTGTCAAATTCAGCATAGATGCTGGTTGAAGAGTATAGTAATGACAATGGTCTAATTTGTTTATTATTATTATTATTATTATTATTATTACTTGTGAGAATCTTAAAATCGTATAATTTTATTATTCACCTATGTGACAAAGCACCTTAGAATGTTATTTGTGAATGATTCGTTCAAACTTAACAAGATGGAAGGGTTGATCCAATACATTTTTCTATATGCTGCTGAAGTTTTTGTTTCCTTTTAATACTTTATGGATTATTTGATTGTTTTGTTTTTTTAACAAAGGTGGTCAAACACTTTCTCTACCACCTCTCATTTGACTTGCAGTTAAAGAAAAAACAGAGTTACTGTTTTCATTGTCACTTTCTAATAAACATTATTGGAAAGCGAATGAGTAAATTAACATGTAAGTCATGTTTCAGTCTGAAAAAGTTTTTGTATTAAAACATTGGTCCATTAAAAGTTACTCCTCTCCATCCAGCTCAGTAATTTGGCTTGATGGAGTTGAAAACTTCCTCTCTCGACCTTGGTCTCCTTTCAGATTCAATTTGAGTCTCAATGATGTGTGTGTGTGTGTGTGTGTGTGTGTGTGTGTGTGTGTGTGTGCGTGTGTGTGTGTTTGTTTGTGCAGTTTTGTGTCTGTTCTTATGTATGCAAAAATGTAAACATTTATGTATTCATATGTGTGTATCTATACCATGCATGTGTGTGTTGTGTGTGTGTGCTTGAGAGTTGGATGCAATAATTCTCACACGTCTTATGATTAATTTATGTCTTACCTGCCTTTTTACTGAATTACTTGGCGGGCCCTTAGGGGTTTGTGCTGCACGCAATGCTGCAAATAACAGCTCAAATGAAAAAATGCAAATGTTCAATCTAGATCCAAGTAGCAAGTCCATAGGGACAGCACAGACACACATACACACTCTCACACAACCACACAGGAACACAACCACATAAACAAACTCTGTCTCATGCACTTTCGCTTTTTCTCTCCCTGTATAACTTTCCCTTTCCCCCTCTCTTTCTTTCTATGGGGAGAGGAAGCCGGATGAATATCAGCAGGGGTCAGAGAAAAGCTTGCAGTGAATAACAGAGGCATAATAAACAGAGGCCTTCAGTCGAATTATGAGAGCTGCAGTTTCACACACGCGTGCACGTGGACACGCACACACACACGCTCGTACCCACATGCACACAAAGAAATCCAATCAATCAGCAAAGTTGCCTTATCTCCTGCATATGAAAATGGAACTTCAGAAATTAGCTCATTTATTTTGGACAATTAGGGTTATTGAAGTGTGACAGTGAAAATTTAGTGATCATTGAGGCATACGCCCGGCAACAATAGCAGGGAGCCAATTGAGTGCGAGAAGCATTTAAAGCTGTAGTATTTACTTATCAATGTAACCGGCGCTCTGTGTTGCTCTCATTAAAACCTCTTCCTCTGTGTTCCTTTATTTCGATAGGACAGAGACAGAGACAGAGACAGGAAAGGAGGAGAGGAGGAGAGGAGAGCTGAGCAGAAACAGGAGCAGTCATCCCTGCTGCATATGATATTATAGCCTGATCAAAACACAGAAACATGCAGAGTTTTGAAACCGAGGCCCTATTGGTGACATTGAGGCTGCTCTGTTCTGATGCTTGAAAAGTCATCTTAATATACAGTGATAAAAATTTCACATTTCAGTTTTTTCAGTGCTGCTGTCTGCAAAATAATAGTGGAATGGTTTGGCTTTGGTTTTGGTCCCTATGTCTGATTTCTACAGGGATCTCAGGCTTTTTTCATCAATGGAGCTGCAAAGTTACACATTGAAATTGCTTTTGTCTTATATTAAAATCTTGAGTAGATTTGGGTTCATCTTTGATTAGACCGATACTTTTTAATTCCTTCTCTTCAAATTGTTCATAGTTTCATGTTTCTCCTACAGATGTGTTTGAGAAATTTAAACATAAACATTTAAATCAAATCAATGTCAAAGACATGCATAAGTGTTCTGAATGATCCTCTTCTCAATTTGGGATGTTGGCTATTTATTTATTTATTTTTACATTTTTGGGGCTTTTTATTATTTTTATTTCGAGAGGACAGAGATCAAGCTGTGAAGGGGGGCAGACAGAGAGTGGGGGAAGACATGCAACACAGGGCAGCGGGTCGGAATCAAACCCGGGACGCTACGGGTAAGGCCGAGCCTCGATGGGGCGGCAGTTCTACCAGCAGTTGTTCTCTGCTGATGGGGGCCCACTGAATCTATCAGATGCTCTTTATATGTTTAAGCTCCTGCTCTTCAGATAGCCTGAGTCTGCATCTGCTGAGGAGCACTGTCAATTTCATAGCCCTGCAGAAGTCATCTCTCTGCAAGCTACTGTGCGGTATTCCCTAGATCAAACAAGATTAATACCCGGTTAAATTTCCTCCACTTTCTCAGTTTCCTTGAATTCATCATCTAATTTTACAGCAAGTAACGATGATATATTGTTACACTTCATCTCTGAATGCCTAACCTGTTTACAGTGTCCTTTGTGATGTAAGCAACAATCAGGTATTCACCAAGGAGATAAATAATAATTTGTTGCAGCCACTGCTCTCCTGTGAATTCCAATGACTTTGCACCAAACTGTTGACAGAGACAAACCACAGATGCATCAACCACAGCGCTGAATCTGTGCGTGCAAACACATCACCTATAAAACAATGCTTCACACACTGCTAATAACATAGCAAAATCCCAATGCAGTGTTTGCTCACACTCTAAAATATAAATCTTTTAAAAGGTTTCATAGAATCTCAAGGTCAGAGATCAAATTTTTAAATGAGCTACCGCCTTTTGCTTCATTCCTCACCAGTCTGCATAATTTATCACAATCTACTGTGACAGTTGATTTATATCAGGCCATTTGTGAAGAGGTGTGGGGGCTGCAATGATCTTAAAGGAGTAAATATGTTACCTTCATCTCAGACGGTAATCTACAGGAAGACAGATCAGGAAACAGCTGACAGCAGCCATCTATAAAGTTAAAAGTACTGAGGGTTTTAATAAGTAATATTCTACATAGAATAAGGTTGTGTTATGGCCTTCTGGTTTTCATTATTTATTCAGATGTTGGTGTGTGTTTCTTTCTGTACCATCAGCATTTCTTCAATATTAACACCTCTGCAGATGGATTTCTGATTGCCTAGCTAAATCTGTGTAACCCCTGCTTCTAAATTATTACTGTGAATATCATTATTGATTGCTTTTCCATTTTCAGACAATTTACATCCCACTCTTTGAGTGGAGGAGACATGTCTGTTTCTCCTTCTCTGTCATTTCTCTTCCTGCCTTCATGTTTTAGTTCCCTTTCTTGTCCCCCTTCCCATCTGAGAGGCCTTGGCTATGTGGACGGAGGATTTATTGAGTCTCACTGAACTATGGGATCCATAATATAAACATGTCAGTAATGTATTCTATATGTAAATGGAGGAGAGGGACTGCAGCACTTCATTACTCAGAGTACGTGCAGGGTATACGCGTATGTGCGTGTGTTGAAATGCAGTTAACGGCAAGAGATGCCTGGCTGCAGAACTTAATAATTAATTGTTGGTCTTACTGCTGATCAGCTGATCATCGTTGCACTGTACTGGGGCCTGTTGAGGATAAAGACAGGAGTCACGGTTAACAATCAGTTTTCTACATTGGTTTGTACAAAATTATAATGTAAATGCAAATATTATTTCTCATGGTTCTTAACTGAATGCATCTGCTGCAGTAGTTTCTATTTACTATTCATTTGCTTTAAGTTAATTTTAATTTGCTGCACAAATGTCATAATGAGGAGGTAGAGTTGGATTCTGGTATTAAGTTGACACTGGAGACCAAGGCATCTTTCCCAGTGAATAAAGTTAGGTCATGATCATGCGTGAGAGAAATGCACTGACTCACAAGCTCAATCTTTCCCTTTACTTGAAGGAGAGATTTTTTTGTTTCTTTAACATAACTATAAAAACATAAATCATGATATAGAGAAGTTTAACACTCAATCTTTCCCATTACTTCCCAGAGAGATTTGAGCTACATACACATTAAAATCATCAATCATGGTCTAGCTGCGAGACTAAAAACAAATGATATATAGTACAGTCATGTTTGGTTTGAACATATCTAAATTCATTGGTGTGACAGTTTCACCTGTTAACCGTGGGTCTTCACGTCAGTCAACCACAGGACTCTTGAGTTACAATTCTGCTGTTTATTTTGTCTTTACAGACAGACAGACGCACACACACTGTTCCTTTCTCTGCCGTCCTCCGGCCGTCTTCAGGACAGTGTCTCAGTGATCGGCCCAGGCCCCAGCACGCCACTGCTGATAAAGGAGAGAGAGTGATTAGCCCGACACAGAACACCTGTGCACAATCAGACTCCCTCCCTGGCAACGTTCCCCGAACTCTTACTCCTGCAGATGACGCTGGTCACACCCCACTACCACAATTGGATACAAGTATGTCTCACAATAAAAGTACTTGCTCATCCAAATTAGTTGTATACAATAAGAACAGATGCAGATGAGCAGTTGTGTTTATTAAATGTGAAATACAGAATTATATGTCATTGAATGTTTTACTCATCATTTGTTGAAAATGTAATCCTGTGGATGCCATTGCCTCTTACCCACTGCTCTTATGGAATGAACAGATCGACACTCCGTACAAGCTGTTGAGCAATCTGCACGTGGGTCTGTCCTACACCCAGATACATGTTGCATGGAAAGCAGTGAAACCACAGCGACCCTTCTTAGCATGCCACTACAACAGAGGACACTTTTCTTCAGTGCTCCGCAGATACACACATACACACACAGCCTCTACCAGAATGAGTGAGTGAGGCTGGCAGCCAAAACAGGCTTGGCACGGAGCCTAATGATGCCCGGCATGCGTCTGCTCTCGACAACGGCGGGGTAACACCTGCCAACTTTTACTAAGGTGTAAATGTCTCTATTAGCAAGCGGCTGGTCTCGTGTGTACAACGCTCAGATCAGATGAGGGACTTTGGGCACCCTGGTTGCTGTTCAGAACCTGGTAATCGCTGGGTCCAGTGGGCCTGTTAGGCACACCGCTCTTTTTTTCTACTCTTGAATGCAATCTTTTCACAATATTCAGGAAGAGCTGGTGTAAATGAGAAAATGGATCTGTGTGTAAAAATTGAACGTTGACTATTCCGCTAGCTCAAGGCCTGGTGTTTCTGTTTTAGCTCTGCTCCTGTGTAATAGCATCCTTTACAAGAGCTTACCTTTTTGCCATAAAAAGGAGCTATTTTACTAAATTCTCCCCAAAATTGATTTGTTTCAATTTAATTTGTTGCATCCAAATTTTCACACAATCACACTGGTGAGAAAAAAAACGTAACTGTCCTCTCTTGAACTTGTCCCTGCACTTGCGGGCCTGGCCTGAAAAGAAAACACACTGACTACAATATTGATGGGATCGGAATGGGAAATGGCTTTCCATCTCAATATAAATAAACATCCCATTGGTTTATAGTGCGCTTTATTTGTTTGATAAAATTTTACTGTAGCAAACTGAAATTGCCCTAACTGTGATATCCCTTAGTCGTGAACTTTTCTTCTTTGTGGCCAAGTTCTCAATGGAAATAGGATATTGATTTTTCTGCGTTTGTATTTTTTACTTAAACTGTCTGAAAACCAGATGTGCCATGTTATGCTGCCCCTCAAGCTGAATGGAACATCAAAATATTCAATATTTGTTCAATCCTGACCTTAAAATCAGCTCCCCAACCAAAGTAAAGCCAAGGCCTGTAGACAGGGCTTGTACGATAACTCTTCTCAGGACAGAGAGATGACCCTGGTTTTATACCTGTGTCCAAGCGCGGTTTATTTTTCTGTAGTCATAATCCTCATCAACACCCTCACCTAACACCTCCTCCAATATCATACCCATAGGACATATTGTAGGACAAAGTTTGGTGTATTATGCATACTTTAGATAACAAACTACAAACAGAGGGTATTTGCATATTTTGGCCAAAGCTATTGTTACATTTGATTATGCACCGTTGAAACCTATATTCCTCTGAGAGATGAAGCCTAATGTAACTATGCACACTCCAATAATGCCATTTGTAACGCCATAGGATTAAGTGAGGCTTCTTATGCTCAAGCGCTGTTAGAATAATACCTAATATGGATAATAAGGGATTGGGTTTCTCCTTATTGGTTCATGACTGGTAAGTGAATCCAACTGCCACTCCACAAACCAGTGAGACACATTATTTTGTAACTACAAAAAATTCATATCTCTGAATCAGCAGGGAGGCAATGAGGGGGATTTATGACCCCAATATTACCAGACAACTGGTTGGTCCTTGACATTATTGAGTCATTTTCTCCATCATTTAAGTCTTCTTACTGAGTCTTATTTTATCAAGTAAGAAAGGTGAGATCATTGCATAGTTTCCAACAAAACCTGCTTTCTTTGGAATCATTTTATTTCTCTTTATTCTCCTGCTGTGATCTCTCTGTTTGTGTCTTGTTTTATCATACAGAGTCTGTTTTGGAAATATATTTATTTTTAGTGGTGGCAGACTTTTAGAAGTATAGACACTGAATTTTTGAGGACATTATACAGTGTGAAATATTCACACTCTGTTTTCAGTTATTTAAATAAAATGGCAGAGGTTAGATGTTTGGACAGAGTCAGTGTAAAGGCAGCTTCCGTGCCTGTTCATGGTAACCTATTTTTCACAGGAAGGTTACTATATATTTAAAAGTCAACATTTTGTTCCAGTGTGGGAGAAATAAATTAATATTCATTTCTTCAGTTTCTTTGGTGTCCATTGGTGTGGAATGCCTGCTATGGTGCATTGTTTGCTCGCCTCAATATACACCCCACCAACTCCTAAAATCTAAGTTTTTATCAAATTAAAAAAAATACCTACTTATGTTTAGTCTGTATTATTAAGTTTTTTGTTACCATGTTTTACCTAGCTATACCTACCTATGTTTTCTATCTATCTATCTATCTATCTATCTATCTATCTATCTATCTATCTATCTATCTATCTATCTAAGCTGTCACTGTAGAATGATCCTGGAGAATTTGACGTTATTTTTGTGCCACATTAGCTTGTGCGCATTGGGACTCTCGCAAGCAAATATTATATATTTTGAACAGTAAATATGAATCTGAGCAAACAAAAATTTGTCCTGAGCGCGCTTAACTCTGCCTACATGCTCGCTCAATCTCTTCTCGGTATGCTGGCAGACACCCAGGTGCACGCTCACCTCATCTCTCTGCTCTCATCTTATGTGCGCTCTCAACTCTGCCAGGCTGCTTCCACAAGAAGCAAGCGATGGATTTTGAAAACCACTGATCAATAAAGAAGGATTTTCTTATGTAGCAAGTAGGGTTAGGCTGACATCGATCATCCCCCCCCATTCAAAACTTTTCTCGTTCACTTGAAGAACATGTACAGCATGTAAGACTGGTGTTGCAAAGAATATTGGAGAATAGATTGTAAGTAAAAGCAGAAGAGTGTGAGTTTCACCTGTCGTCAGTCAGTTTTTTGGGGTACATAGTGGGAGAGGGACAGCTTAGCCCAGACCCTGCAAAAGTTTAGGCCTTAGCCAACAGTTAGAGTTTTTTTTGGCTTCACCAATTTTTACAGCTGCTTTATCAGGGACTACAGTAGAGTAGCTGCACCTTTGACTAGCCTGACCTCTGTTAAAGTTTCCTTTGAGTGGTCTCTGGCAGCGGGGTGTTTTTTTAATTTTTTTATAGAACAGCCCTATAATATACTAAACCAAATATATGTAGTAGAGACGGTTGAATGCTCTTCAGCTACTAAATCTGTTTCTGTTATCGTTTTCTCTCATGTTCTTTGAAAATCCTTCTTTATTTATTTTCAAAATAACTTGCTTGCTTCTTGTAGAAGCAGCCTGATTGGATGTAAAACAGCCAATCAGAATTGCTTCCTCCCAGTCTTTGATTGGCTGGTTTTGTGGTACAGTTATAAGTACGCTGTGCCAAGTGCAACTCGAGCGAGCGCTCAGGCACAAAAATGATACTATAGGAGAATGGTGTGGGGCCCAGCAGATTTATCACATCATGGCCTGATGGCTTCTGCAGGACCTAGCGATAGGTAATAACATCACTTAACATGAGTGCTGTGCTTCTATGAGAATGCTCACCCAACGTTTGGCACAGTTAACTGTGTAGTGATACATTGATAAATATAAAGCTTTTGTGTGGACTAAAGAATGGACAGTGACACATGTTCATGCCTTTTATAGGGTAGCGACACTAATGCACAGTGGACACAGACACAAACACAGCACATGTATGGTAGGAAAACTGTCCACACCGATATCATCCTTGACACCCCATTTCCTATCCCAGATGAACGTAACTTTGGATCTACCTGAGCTGCTGTAAAAAGTTGCGCAGTTACAATGTGAAGACCTTTAGAGGTCACAGATGGAGCTTCTGTGAGTCTGCACAAAGACTGGTTTTGAGTAGGGGCAGGTTGGGGAGCGGTCACAATGAGATGAACAGGTGTGAGCAGAGGGAGGGCCCGGCATATCTCTGTAACCTTGTTCATACACTGTTTGTGAGCATATACTATAGATAAAAGCAAATATGCAGTGTGTTCATAAACATATATGGCTCAAAGTAGCAGGCTAGACCTCATGTATTCTGTCGAGTTCATGCAACAGTATCGCAAATGTTGAAAGCAGATATTGCAGGACTAGGATATGCAGTGTGTGTGGCCTGGTGTGCAACCCAGTTTATTTGTATGTGGTGCAATGTAAGAGGTGGGAATGTGGAAATGACCATAGTGCACCTAGTGTTAGGTTTCATCCACTGTAACACAAAGTGAGGCTTGAGAAGTGAATGTACGCTGTTATTGCAAGCTGGAAAGTCCTGGCAGGGCAGGCCAAGTTGTTTTTTACCACAACACACACACACACACACACACACACACACACACACACACACATTCAAATTAGTGTCTGTTACAATTAAGAGCTTTACAGAGCTTAAATTTCTGTAATAAGATCATTTGTTACAGGATTCAGCACTATCACTATCATACATATACTTGATATCAGATGGCATTTTCCTTTACTATTTCAGTTTTCTGTCAGCACTAGTGAGAGTTGCACTAGTTCAGCATTTTGTACCACAAGTTGAACAACTATGCTTACTCATCAACCCTTTTCTGCAATTAGAGACACTTCTGTTAAACTAGTTTGCACACAGTCCTTACTAGTAATGTTAGTTTGCTAGTAAGAATCTGAGCATCACAATTAGGTCCAGTGTTCCACTTGTCTGAAAGACATTTGGGATTTCTCTGCTACTAGTGCCTATCAGTCTCACTAGTGCAGCCTGTGTATGACCAACTTGGACAAAAGTGCCACTAGTGGCAGAAAAAGGTTGGCAAGTACACAAAGATGTTCAACTAGCAAGACAAAATATCATATATCATATAATGATTTTTAGGTCTTGAAAGACATTCTGTTTCTGTTTCACTTCAATAATATTTCACCAATGGCTACTTGAGCTATTTCCCGCCACAAGTGACAAATTTAAAGACACATGTCCATAATATGAGTCAAATGCCAAAAAGACTGGATCCTTCAGTTCCCATAAAAACACCTTTTGTTTAATTCTACCTACTTGGTAAATGTCATACTTTAAATGTAAATTCCCCACCCTTGTTTGTAAGGTAGCTTAGACCGACCTGCTGAAATGAAAACGAAGGTGTATCCAAGGACATAGAAGAGTTTACTTACAGGCTTACAGGGAGTATTAGTCCCTATGACAAGCATGGAACTCTGATGTGTAAAATAAGTGGAATGTTCCTTCAACGATACTGCTCAGGCTTTTCAATTCAACACAATATATTAAGAAGTTAGCAGCAGAAATATTAGCATTAGACTTTAAATCTCAACATCAGGAAAATGCAGCCAGATTGATAATATACAGTGCCTTGCATAAGTATTCACCCCCTTTGGACTTTTCTACATTTTGTCATGGTATAACCACAGATTAAAATTTATTTCATCGTGAGTTTATGTAATGGACCAACACAAAATAGTGCATCATTTGGAAGTGGGGGGAAATATTACATGGATTTCACAATTATTTACAAATAAAAATCTGAAAAGTGTTGAGTGCATATGTATTCACCCCCTTTACTGTGAAACCCCTAACAAAGATCTGGTGCGACCAATTGCATTCACAAGTCACATTTGCAAGTCACATAATTAGTAAATAGGGTCCACCTGTCTGCAATTTAATCTCAGTATAAATACACCTGTTCTGTGACGGACTCAGAGTTTGTTGGAGATCATTACTGAACAAACAGCATCATGAAGACCAAGGAGCTCACCAAACAGGTCAGGGATAAAGTTGTGGAGAAATATGAAGCAGGGTTAGGTTATAAAAAAATATCCAGAGCTTTGAACATCTCTCTGAGCACCATAAAATCCATCATAAGAAAATGGAAAGAATATGGCACAACCGCAAACCTACCAAGAGGAGGCCGTCCACCCAAACTGAAGAGTCGGACAAGGAGAAAATTAATCAGAGAAGCAACCAGGAGGCCCATGGTTACTCTGGAGGAGTTGCAGAGATCCACAGCTGAGGTGGGAGAATCTGTCCACAGGACAACTATTAGTCGTCTACTCCACAAATCTGGCCTTTATGGAAGAGTGGCAAGAAGAAAGCCATTGTTGAAAGGGATCCATAAAAAATCCCGTTTGGAGTTTGCCAGAAGCCATGTGGGAGACACAGCAAACATGTGGAAGAAGGTGCTCTGGTCAGATGAGACCAAAATTGAACTTTTTGGCCTCAATGCAAAACGCTATGTGTGGCGAAAACCCAACACTGCCCATCACCCTGAGCACACCATCCCAACAGTGAAATATGGTGGTGGTAGCATCATGCTGTGGGGATGCTTCTCTTCAGCAGGTACAGGGAAACTGGTCAGAATAGAGGGAAAGATGGATGGAGCCAAATACAGGGAAATCCTTGAAGAAAATCTGATGCAGTCTGCAAAAGACTTGAGACTGGGGCGGAGGTTCATCTTCCAGCAGGACAATGACCCTAAACATACAGCCAGAGCTACAAAGGAATGGTTTGGATTAAAGAATGTTAATGTCTTAAAATGGCCCAGTCAAAGCCCAGACCTCAATCCAATAGAGAATCTATGGCAAGACTTGAAGATTGCGGTTCACAGACGGTCTCCATCCAATCTGACTGAGCTTCATCTTTTTTGCCAAGAAGAATGGACAAACCTTTCCATCTCTAGATGTGCAAAGCTGGTAGAGACATACCCCAAAAGACTTGCAGCTGTAATTGCAGCGAAAGGGGGTTCTACCAAGTATTGACACAGGGGGGTGAATACTTATGCACCCAACAGATGTCAACTTTTTTGTTGTCATTATTGTTTGTGTCACAATACAATTTATTTTGCACCTCCAAAGTACTATGCATGTTTTGTTGATCAAACGGGAAAAAGTTTATTTAAGTCTATTTGAATTCCAGTTAGTAACAGTACATAATGGGAAAAAGTCCAAGGGGGGTGAATACTTATGCAAGGCACTGTATGTATAATTTTTTCATGTAACGTGTGAATGAGGGAATGGATGTAGTTTATCCTGCAGATTAAACTATTCAATGGAGTATGCTCAGTCCTGATCGGGGCATTTATCACTTTCCAATGTCAACCTCTGTTTTGAGCTGGTTTAATCTCGTTACATGCTATAGTATCGGTTAATCCATACGTCAACAAAGTAAGGTGTCACAAGCATTACTGTGTCGAATGTGACTTAAGGGTGAGACTGGCTCTTGTATTAATGTCAAAGGCAGTGAGGGACTTCACCTTTGGCAAACACAATTGTTTTAAAGAGATGGAACATCACAGAGGAGGGTTTCTAGGAGCTGTGACTGACCAAACATTTATTTTTTATGATCATTAAATATCAGTCAAATGCCTTTGTTCTCTGTGCAAATAAGCTTATCTTAAACATGCAGAACATGGTGCTGTGGCGAGCAATGGGAAAATGAATACTCGCATAGTCTTACTTTCTTTTCACAGTGACTTTTTTCATTTATCATTGTGAACCCATGTGAACAAACATGACCAGCCCACCACACACCTGCTAACTGCTCTGCGTTGACGAGATTGATGAATGCAGAACCGGTCCTGAGAACGAACACACACACACACACACACACACACACACACAGACACAGACACAGACACACACACACACACACACACACATAGCACCTCCATATTGTTCAACATGAGGGCAAACTCCATTTTAGCAACTTTTCCAGAGCAGGTCTAGGTGGACCAACAGCATATTACCAGTGTTTACATTTTAAAATAATCAATTACTCATAGTACATCACACTACTATGCAAAGTATATTAGTATCACATTACAAAATTAAACTTTTATATTAAAGGCTTTTCACATATGATCTTTTAAACATTTTTGCTTCATACAAACCATCATCAACTTGTCTTGTTATAACAATATTGCATTACTTTTTTGTTATAACAAGAAACATTTCACACAATGCAAACAGTTTTATAAAACATTTTACATTATAATGTTATTAATTACATTGGTAACATCTCAAATATTTCACGTCATGACATAACTTGACGAAAAACATTTCACGTCATAGCTTATATTGTTATTTATGTATATCAATCCTCACCGACCTCACTCATGATACTGACCTGTTTTTCCCTTTATACATTCTGTAGAAAAAGTAATAACATTGCTTTATTCATTAGTCTAAAGCAAAGCAATGTGTGATAAATTACTCTTTACCTTTGTTACACAACAGCTCCATCAAAAGTGCATTTGAATAACTTTAAATTCTCCACACCTGTATGTTGCATGTTTTGTTTTTAACACATGCAGAAACAAGCTTGGCCTTGGTGACTGTGCACATCTTTCCAGAAGAGCTGACCTTGGATGCTGACACTGTGTCAAACCTGCTTACTGATACACACAAGGTACCAATTATGTACATTGATGCACAGGATTTTCAATTGACTCAGCAGGTTAATTCACCTGCTGCAACATTAGATTCTTTGAGCTTTGGAATTGCCATCAAAAACCAAGGCATTACACAGATTTTCTGCCAAAAATGGCTGTGATGGCCGCACCAGTAGCCACACACTGAACCTCAGGAACATGGTGTTAACATTTTTGTCGTCTGTTTTCTTTTAGCACAAACTCAAAATCAACATACACGGATAAATAGATAATTAACTAGACACATAGATTTTGGTTTCATACAACATACTCAAGCTTTATTAGCAAATTTTGACAATAGGTATATTTAGAGTGCACATATTACATTTTTTGGTCAATTTTGCTGTATTTGTTTCATTAAGCTATACATTTTTCATGACATCAATTAAGTTTTCTTTGAGTTACCAGTTTCTGAGTTTGTCTGGCTGGCCAACAAAAGGGGTTCCAGCAGCAGCAGACAGTCTGAAATAGTATTGATTGATGATTGGATTGCACCATGTTCCTCATATTCATGGGGAAGGACATTGTTTTATTACTTGCCTTTTGGTTGTTACATTTTTAATAACTTTGTAAATTATAATTTTTATTATAATAATCTTTTTTAATTGTTTACTTAATTAATATTAGGCAGCATTATTCTGGCAAGTTTTGTGGTTATTGTAGTTTGTTTAAACATTTGTTCGGCTGATTCTATCCCTGTTTGTGTTTAAATGACCTGATCAGCAACAATATAGGTTTCCCCTAAGACTCAATCCCACGTCACCCCTTCTCCCTACCCTTACCCCTTGTTTTTTAGGGTTATCTTGCGCCTTGAAATGGACTTAAAAGCCGTAGTGATTGAAATCTTCCCCTACGAATTGGGACAGCCCTTCAAGAAGCAGTTACGTCATCAAGAGTTGTTGCGAGAAACTGTTACGTGATCAGTAGTCGTCGCTGTAAATAGACGCAACAAAAAGTTTTGCTGGGGATGTCATTGTAATAACTTAGTTGAGATCTTAAATAAACCAATGCTATTGTTTGTTACTAAAGTGACAAACCTATAATGTCCTAATAACATCTATGCTAATACAGGTGAATCAAATTACCAGGTAAATGCTCAGGACATGTTTTCCTGCTTTCCCTCCATACTATGGCAATAATGGTATAGCACAATGACATTTGGCATTCATCCAATAGAAATTGAAAAGCTTGGATGTGCGGTATTATTTCACGTATAAATCAAAAGCACACAGCTCGAGGCTACGAGCAGTGGTCTGAATGCAACCCTGCCAGGATGCATTGTTATTACACGAGCAGTTAAGTTCAGACACCTCGCTGCTATACGCTATTTAAATTAAGTGCATCATGTATCTTGTTATCTAATTATGTGAAAAAACGGGATTATCGTGCATAATTCAGCATTACCAATGTAACGTTAGCATGCTAGCTACAGAGACATTGGTAGGTGTAACAGTAGCGATTTTTTTTAAGGTTGTTGTGAAAAATTTGTCATCATACATTGAAACGATATTAAACTAGGATATTACAATTATTATCGTAATTTTTAAATCCTAATTAATGGAGAAAATTCTACATTTGTTGGTCTGTCGAGTCGCTTTTGCAGCTATCTTGCCGGTGATTCGCAAGGCATTCTGGGAACTTTTCACTGTATAGCCCTACACTTGCCCCTACCCCTCCATCCCAACAAGAATTGGGACAACCAGCCACGAATATACACAAAACGTAAAAATACTTATAATACACATTTTGTGTATTCGCGGGTAGGGTGTCCCAATTCTTGTTGAGACTGCTAGCCTAACAGCTAGTTTTTCTGTTAGGTGCACTAACTAACTAACTAACTAACTAACTAACTAAGAATTAGGTGCACTAATTCTGGGACCAGAATTATTGGTTAGATTATTTTTGGCTTTTTTCTAAATAAAGAAAAAAACCCTTTTCCAAAAAAACTAACTACCTGTGTCTGCTTAGCATACCTGCTCGGCCCCTGACAATGGCATTCTTGTTTGCTTCCCATTGTAAACTCCAGATTCAAGGTGGCAGCGTGCAGATCAATACTGAAATATCTATACTACCAACCCAAAATGTTGCAGTATAGTGTTGTTTGTACAACACTATACAGCAGGATTTAATCTAAATGATACTTGGTTGATTGGAACAAATTCCTCATTTGCCTGTCATAGTCATATGCAAACTAATACTCTACAAATGCATAAGCCAGTGAACAGTGCAGCAGCAGGGCTGTATATGATGTGTGGGAGGACTGTGAGCAATTGTGGCAACACCACAAACCTTGTTAAGCATCTGAGATTTATTCACAATATGGATGATGATGAAGTTATGATGTGGCGGTCTGAAGAAGGTGCTGCAAAAAAGCGAGTGCCAGTGCCTCTATGGTCTGGCCCAAGGGGCAAGTGATGACATCAGCGATACTCAGCAGTAACTGCAGCTATGCAGCAATGCTACCGGAACTTATCGCGAGTTCCCGCAGATCTCGTCTCGCGCAACCTTGGACGAAAGCTTGTGTGTGGTGTGTGCGCGTGAACGTGAACACAGCTCCAGGCAGGAGGAGTGGACATTTAGGCTAAAAACCCAGTGTAAATGACGCCGTTTCGAGTCGAATTTGATTGTCGGGGCTCACGGACACTTGGATGACACCTCAGGAGCAGTATGGAGGCATCTTTTTTTCTGTTGTTTTTCTACATTTGAAGAAGTGTTCAGCATTTACTTGAATTGTGTTGGATTTGGCTGCAACGCTGTTTACCACTGAAACCTCAAAAGTGTTTTGTGGACTCAAACACTTCACCCACCCCTCCATCGGCATAGTGGTGACTAGATAATGAGTGCATTTTCATTTTTGGGTGAACTATCCCTTTAAGCCTCAAAGCTTTCTTACTGTTCAGATCTGTTTATAAATACACAAGATACTAAATAATAAGATTAAGGATTCAAATTGGAATTCATCTTATGAGGTTACAGGACAGTGCCAGGTTCAGTTAAAGTGATGCATTCTTTGCCTCAAACAAAGGCTGGTTAATTTTCTCTGTTTGCAAGAAATATGCAAAAGAGATCAAGGAAAACTGTAAAAATGACTCCCAGAAATATTGAGTAAGCATCAACTGTGGCTGTGTCTTGTCTCTGCTGTGGAAACCCAGAGACTTGCTGGGCCTATCAGAAAACAGCTTACTTTTTAATGAATACACACTGGCACAGGAGGAATATTTCCTTATTAGTAATTCAGAGTCCCCGCTGGAGGAATGTTGGCCACAATAAATCATTTAGCACGACCGGCCGCCCTCACCAATACTGTCGAATCAGCAAAGCACAGCCAAGTCTTATATGACCATCAATTATTAACACACACTAACATTATTAGCATATTCATCTCAGCTGCATGCTGGATGGATGGATGGATGGATAGATAGATATTTCCTGCATGAATCATCACCTACTCTGGTCTCTAATCTTGGTTTCTAACTAAGTAGGAGCTGGATGGAATCTGACAGATGGATTATGAGGTGCTTATTTATGGAGACTTTTTAATTAAAATAAAAACTGCTTATTAGGAATCCTCAGTTCCCTCATTAATAGCAGGCACAGGAAGAGTCAGTGTTGTTAGAGGGTTGACGGGGGGCACTAATGAGAAGGTGGTAGGGATTGGGGGAGGTTTAGGGGGCTGAGGGGGGCCTTCATTAGGAAAGTGGGAGAGGTATAGAAGTGTGATTAAGTGGGGTGCCTTGGATTTTTCACATTGATAACACATCATTTGAAAATGCTTAAGGTACACTCAGTCCATGCTAATGGTTCAAACCAAGCATGGACCGACACCTACAAAATGTATTTTTATATTAATACATGCATGGCAGCAGTGCAATCTGTACAGCAATTCAGATAAAGGACAGGAGATTCAGTTAATCTTCACATCAAACATCAAGATGAGGAAAAATGTGATCTCACTGACTTGCATGATCGACTGTCTTGTTTGAGGCTTTCTGAAACTACTGATCTCCTGGATTTCCACGAGCAACAGTCTCTGGAGTTTTTATGGCAAAAAAACAAAAAAACTCCAGTAAGCAGCAGTTCTTTGGAAGTAAACACCTTGTTGATGAGAGAAGTCAGGTTTTTTTTCAAGCTGACAGAATGACTTCTGTAACTCAGATATTCTTAACATCTGTGGTGAACAGAGAAACATCAGAAAGCATATCATATCCAACCTTGGGGTGGATGAGCAACTTCCTGACAGCCAAGAACAGAAATCTGAGGCTGCAGTGACACAGACTCATCTACACTAGACAGTTGATGACAGGGAAAACGTAGATTGGTTTGTTGAATCAGGGTTTTAGCTAAGGCTGCAAATGGTATAGGGTCAGAATCTGACACCAATAACATGAATACAGAGATCTAACCTGCTTCATGTCAACAGTCAAGGCTGCTGGTGGTGTAATGGTAATTTCTTTGATAAAACAGTTTTTGGTTGTAGAAAAGCTAATATCAGTAAACTTACGTTTGCTTGCAATGGAGAAAATCTAGAGATTGTCCATTGCTTTAAATATCTCAGGGTCACTATGAACTATAATGGTTCCTTTTTCGCATAAGCATTTCATAATTTGCTTCTGGCGGACCCAAAGTGCACAACATAAACACAGCAGATTGATGGTAACAAAAAAGGTTTAATATTCGATTGCTGGAGCTGGGGTGGTGGTGGCCGGCAGTGGAGATCCAAAGGTGCTGGTAGGCAGAAGCCGGAGCAGATGAAGGTGAACAAACAGCTGGTTCTGAGACAAAAAAAGGAGCATGGGGTAAATAAGCAGGATAAAAGGCAAGAACAAAAAACACACTAGAGCAGTGGTTTTCAACTGGTCTGGCTGCGGGACCCACCATCACCCCTTAATGACAAACCGTGACCCAAATCGAGGAACATTTTCAACTTCTCAAATGTATTTAATGAAAAGATGGTACAGTTTGAACCTGAGATAGTACGGAATATCACAGTATGCCAACACAAAAAAACAAGTTTAATGATAAACCAAAAGGACCAGCAGGTGGAGATGCTAGAGAGGGAAATATTCCCTTTACACTAAATTAGCTGTATTTTAATTAAAAACCAAAAAGTGGTAAAACAACATACATAACAATTCAGTAACTTCAGCCTTTTTTAACAGACTCAACAGTGCTGTCATGCACAAATGTGAAATAAAAAAGTCCAACTACTGAGAAGTAGTTTCAAAAAGACTCAAATTATGTAGCTTTAGCTAAGAATACTCACTCACTGAATCTATGAAAACAAAACTGATCCTAATCACACTCCTTAACAAATACTGTTAAGGAGTGTGAATAGACGGCACTCCGCTGCATAAAAAATCCCCTTCAAAATAAAAGCACAGGATTTTTTTCTTAACCTTTTTTTTTGCCCAGGCAAAGGCCCGCGACCCACTGAAAACGGGTCCGCGACCCACTTTTGGGTCGCGACCCTCCAGTTGAGAATCACTGCACTAGAGGATAGACGTTCAATAACTAAGCCGAGATAGGTTACCACACTGGTGAATGGACGATCTGGCGACGACAGGAGAGATGAGCTGGGATTTTGTAGACTGAGAGGTGGAGTTATGAAGAATATGAAGCTCAGCTGCACAGGTAGTAAACAGGAGGCCCCGCCCAGCTTCAGGTAGAAACACAGGGAAGGAGAGCAACAAGAACACAGAGCAAGAAAAGAGGTAGAAAACCTGGTCCTAACAGAGCAAGCCTCTCATGCAATGTTTTCCACTTTTTGTAAAGGCTGAAAATCTATGTTGTATGCATGTGAAGTGTTTGGTTTGAAAATTAAGGATTAAGGATTTAGCATTAAGGAAAACCTATACCCTAAATTTCTAAAGTACACCCTAAAAGTTAAAAAGTCAACCTGCAATAATATGGTCGTTTTCAATCAAATAGATAATTAATTATAAATATGTCATCTGCTACAAGCAGAGAGAAAGATCCTAAATTGCCCCACATTTATCATTTGTATCATCACCATCAGTACCATAGTGGAGACAAACAGTGGCTGTGAAAGAAGCTCTCATGTGGATCACGTCATGAAAGGGAAAATATTACACTTTGAAAAATGACAAACCAATGGAGCATGAAAGCATGCATTGCCAAACAGCAATTACTGTTTCCTCCCACAGCCCCTGCAGAGAAACTCCACACTTCTACCATATCCACCACGTCCGTGTATGTAAGCCGTATCATGAATTAACCAGTAACTACTGATCCAAAATTGACTGATGGAGGAAAACAGCTCAGTCCGGCCGATGTGGACAGCCAGGTTGTCCACCTGATGTTGTGCACCCTAGGGTGAACCCTTTTGCTTAGAATAAATTATTTGAATTTGAATGCAATTGTTGTGATTTGACTCCAGAAAGTCTTCCACACCAGTCAAATAAGATCTAGAAAATACCCTGGAGTGGGTGTGCAGTCAGTCTGAATACACACACACACACACACACGAACATGTGGTGAGCCCTAATGCTGGAACTCTCATATTGTCTCAGTCCAACAATGCAGCAGCTGGCACAAACAGGGAGCTATTTAACAGCCACCAATTGATACTATGCCACCAGGTGCTACTGTGTGCCTTTCCCATCCTCATTTTATGCATCAGCAGAATTTTGTTTGCCTTTATTTTCATAGCTCTAATGCTAGAAAACAGGAGGGGTAGGGGTTGTGGGTTGGTGAAGGGGGTCCATAAACGCTGATATTTATGCCTGGCTCCTGAAATGGGGCAGCGTGAAAGGTGTGACATTGTAGTTTCACACATAGAGAGATACCTCTTACTTTGCTGCCCCTCTCCATCTGTTTGTGCAAACACATCTATTTTACACATCCATCCTGTATGTTATGTGTATTTTGCATCTGTATTTGCACGCGCAAACATGTGCACATACAAATGCAGACACCACTACTTGTCTACATCTGTGCGAGTGTTTGTTTCTGTGTCTCTGTATCTGTGGGGGTTGTAGGCACCAGAAATAACACACTTCCATGGGACCTTTTAAATGGACACCATCTGTCTCTATCAGCGAAGGGAAAACTAATGCTGCAGCTCAGATGCTTTTTACCAGCCGCCACCCAAAATGAATCGGCATCATTACTCTGTGAAGGAGAAGCCAGAAGAACTGCAAAAACAAGTTTGAGAAAGAAAAATATTTTCTTATTCTTCCTCTTCTGATTTAAAAAGTCGAGAAGAAAGAAAGACTGGTGACTGACGGGTGACAGCCTTTTCAGCTATCAAGATTTTCCTTCACACACAAAAATTGTGTTCCAATGCAAACAAATTCTGAATGCAGCCCCATACACACAGACACACATACACTTTCAAAAAGAGCACCACCTGGGCAAACTCCCTGTCTGCCTGAGCCCATATGAAGAGCTTATTATTCATCATAGTGGCTCCCTTCTTTCAGTATTTCCACTGCCCTCTCTATTGTTTTCATGCAGCACATGACCAAATGGACTGCAGCTACCATTGATGCACCTGGGCCACTGTGTGTGTGTTTTGTGTTTATATGTGTGTGTGAGTGTGTGGTCGCGTGCGTGTTAGTGTATGTGTGTGAGCAGGTATTGCCTGCCTGTCTGTATATTAATCAGTTGATTAGCGTGTCCCTGTGTCTGTTTTTCCATCTACCTGTCTGTCTTCCTGCCTGTCATTTACACTACATGTCTGACAGCTGTCAGGCTGAAACTTCTCTGCCTTCCCTGTCAGGACTACTGAGACAGACACAGACGTGATGTGATGGCCACACTGTCTGATAGCCCCAAGATCCTTCACGCTTTAACTGGGCTTGACTGTGGATGAGCCTCTAAAATGCTTGGCGACAATAAGGGACACGTCAGAGAGAATGGGTTTGACCCTGCAGGTCATCTCACTTTTAAGCCTGTTGGAGACAACATTCGGCAGATCCACAACCAATTCACACCTCAATATACGCAGCCACACGCACGCACACACGCACACACACACACACACACACAGTGCAGAGTAACACACATGGATGGAAAGATAGAAAGAGGCAGGTCTGCACACCACTGCCTATGTGTTAATATGTTTAAAGGGGACATAGCATGCCCATTTTACCACAAGTTGATATGGTTCCTTGGGGTCTTAATGAAATATCTGTAACATACTTTGGTCAAAATACCACAAGGATCATATAAAACAGCACCCTTTTTACCCTGTATAAAACAGCCCTCCACAGAGTGACCTGTTTTGAGTGCCTGTTCCTTTAAATGCTAATGAGCCAGCTCCCCCCTCCCCCTCTCCCCCCATGATTTTAAACGATATAAATTACATATTTTATATGATATAAATTATCAAATATGCATCCCATACTTTGTATTCCCCTTGTTGTCCTGGAGTTTTAATTTTCCCAATCACATAATTAAATGTCCCCCTCTGCCCATCCACTACAAGCACACAAGCAGACAGACAGAGAGAGAAAGAGGGGTGGGGGGGGGGCTATGAAGACCATCATTTACCCCCGAACCCCGACATTCAACGGGTACAACAACAAGCGGAGAAAGCAGAATCGCGGGCTGACCTTATATATACAGTCTATGGGGCTGACCAGCGGAGAAATGCTCGTCCCGTGTGAACAGCCAGGCGGCTGCGTGCTGGAGAACGGCGCTGCGCTGCCTCGCAGCGGCACTTCCGCGTCCGGTGTACCCCGGCGTAACTACTGTAACCCGGCGTAACTACTGTAACCCGGCGTAATTACTGTACCCCGGCGTACAGTAGAGCTGAACACTGCGGAAGTCTTCCACACAGCTGGCAGTGTGGAAGACCGCTGCGAGGCAGCGCAGCGCCGTTCTCCAGCGCGCAGCCGCCTGGCTGTTCACACGGGACGTGCATTTCTCCGCGCTGGTCAGCCCCATAGACTGTATATATAAGGTCAGCCCGCGATTCTGCTTTCTCCGCTTGTTGTTGTACCCGTTGAATGTCGGGGTTCGGGGGTTACAGTAGCGCTGAACACTGCGGAAGTCTTCCACACTGCTGGCTGTGTGGCGCTGACACAAATTCCAGCTCACGCACGGGAGAGCGAGCGGTCGCTCCCGAGCAGCTGCTGCAGCCTCCCAGTCCCAACGATCCAGACAAATGCCACATGTGAGTGAATCGCGGGCTGACCAGCGGAGAAATGCTCGTCCCGTGTGAACAGCCAGGCGGCTGCGTGCTTGGGAACGGCGCTGCGCTGCCTCGCAGCCTCGCTGCCTCCGGTGTAAACCCGGAAGTAACGAGTGTGGGGGGGACGGGGGGGGGGGGTGGGCCAAGACCATGTAGGGAGACTTCCAGTTCCTTGTTACGACACAATACCCAGGAAGCGCAATCGAGTCGCTCAAGCATGACGTTTCTGACTTAGAGGAACTATAACAAAACGCGCGAGTGTTTTTTCCCCAGAGTTTTTGGGTTGGTAGACATGCCAGATACCCACATTAACCTGTAGAAGCACTAACAAAGTGGAATTTGCATGCTATGTCCCCTTTAATATTATATGTGTGGGAGTGATTTGTGTGCATGTACCTGTGTTGTTGGTCACCTGTAGCATAAGTAGATATCACATACACAGACCAGGAGAAGGCCCCCCTGGGTTTTCTCCAGACTTTAAGCCTCCCTAATCCCGAAAAAGATTTGCAACAGATCCTTTTGCATTTCAACCTTCTGCACTCCCAAATGCCTCCTCTGATACGACTTCGCCAACAATCCATACGTTATAGTTGGATGTAATTAGGGCAGTTAAATGTTCTCCAACAATGAAACACTTCTTTCTAAACATAAAATAAACAATGTCCAGCCACAAGTCATAACATTAAATCAACATATATATCTATATCCTATAGATATTTGGGGCAGGTTGTCCTCAAGCCAGAAGGTCGGTGTTTCGATCCCAGTCTCCCCATTCTGTATGCCGAATTGTCGATGGGCAAGAAGCCCAAATTTCCGCTGACGGCTGTGCTGTTTTCATAGAAAAAGTGCTGGCCATAGATGCAGTGTATGAATGTGAATTGGTTAATGGCAAACACTGTACTGTAAAGCACCTTGAGTGGTCATCAAGACTTGAAAAAGTGCTGTATAAATACAGTCTATTTACATATTTATCCTTTCAAGAGTCACTGGAGCTAGTCCCATCTGACGGAGAGATGTATATATAGAAGTTTATTTCATTCATCGACCAAACAAAACAATTGACAGTCAATTCAATTTTATTTGTAACGCGGCAAATCATAATATACACTAACTCAAGGCACTTTACATAGAAGGGTAAGACCTTAAAATTGCAAATGCAAAATCACATATATTGAATGAAATGTAGAAGAAAGAAGAAGAATCTTATATAATCTGCCCCTCTTTCACAAGCCATTAATTAACAAAGCAATAATTAATAAAAATGTATAAATTTAAATAGCTGCAGGTCAAAGCAGCCCCTCACATACCTCTATCAGTTCCCAAGTTACAGTACATTTTATATTCTTTAAAAAAGCTCACAAAATGATTTCCCTTTCACAACAAAACAATTAAGAAATGTTTGTTTGGTTTCTTTGTTGAGATTGTTGCATAAACTGATTCCTTTCATATCGATTTGGTTTTGAATCTCAGTTTTTTAAGATATCTGTTCCTTTTAAGTTATAATTGCTTTCTGTTTTTTCAAATATTTTATTGATGTTGGTAGGCAAAGTTTCTTTAAACATGATTTGCAGAATACTGTAATTTATTAGTTTGAGTTGTATAAAATATACAATGCTTTATTATCTAATGAATCCTTTACTTTATGTAACAGAGCTATTGTTTTAGATATTTTCACCGTTGTGTAATTTTTATGCGATTTCCAGTTCAAATTCTCATTTGAATGACATCTTAAAACTTAGTGTCCTTGACTCTACAAATTTCAATACCTTCTATATGTATTGATTCATCAATGCTTTTCCTTCAGTTACTAAATATCATAAAGTTTGTTTTGTCAAGTTTCAGTGATAATTCATTAATACCAAACCATTTTTTCATTCTTCATTCTTTTTCAACCACATCCAACACCTGTGTTAAAAATGTCCTAGAGTAAGATAAAGTAGTATCGTCAGCAAACAGAATAAATTTTGCAGTTTGAATACATAAACCAAATCATTGATATACAAAATGAACAGTTTTGGTCCAAGAACTGAGCCCTGAGGTACCTCACAATTAATAATATATTATTTAGATTTTATATTATTTATCTGAACAAACTGTTTTCTATTTTGTAAGTAATTTGCTACCCAGTGATGTGCCACCCCTCTGATGCCGTATTTGCTATGTTTCTTAGTATGGTATGATGTAAGAAGTATGGTATGATCTATGGTATCAAATGCTTTTTTGAGGTCAACAAAGATGCTCATTAAATAATGTTTCTTATCAATTGCAATCGATATTTCTTCAGTTAATTCCATAAGTGCCATTGCTGTGGAGTGATTGTTCCTAAATCCACATTGACTACTGCTTAAAATATTGTATCTGTCTATGAATTTGTCTAACCTAGCTACAAGTAATTTCTCTAATATTTTTGAAAATTGTGGAAGCAAGGATACTGGTCTGTAGTAGGAAAAAACATGTTTATCTCCAGTTTTATAAAGTGGAATCACTTTAGCTGTTTTCATTCATTCAGGAAATACTCCTGTTGAAAATGACAGATTGCATATGTATGTTACAGGCTCAATAACCATTTCAATTATTTTCTTCTTACTAATGTTTACTAATGTAAATTTCAGTTATTCAGTTATTATTTCAGAATAATTTCAGTTATTCATCCTTTCCCACCCCTATCCATCATTGGCTTTCCATCTGCATTATCTTCCATTATTTTGGGAATATTTATTGCAAGAGTAGGTCCTTCATTTACCAAACATTTATTATATTTGTTTACCATTTTATTTATGTAATTTGTCTTTCACAAAATAAAAATAAATATTTATTACACTATTTATTATTCCCCATGTAGCCTTCATATTGCTTCTGTTTTGATTTAGTAAATAACCATAGTATTCCTTTTATTCCTTCTTATTATCCATTCCAATTTATTTTCATATTTCTTATAACTGTTTTCTGCCTCTTTTGTTCTTATTTTAATATTTTTTCTTCTTGCAGGCATTTAGTAGTCCTTTAGTCATCCATGGTTTATTTACACTGTTTTTTTCATACAAACCTATCAATAACGTCATAACTGAATCATAACCTGTATTAACATCAATTACTTACGCTTCATCCCAACTTTAAGGTCTTCTTTTCAGTCTTCTTTCAGTACCTCTTGATTGTGATCTTGTAATTTTTTTGCATTGTATTAAAGTAATAATTGGTATACACTGTAAAAAAAAAAAAAGTCAGTCGTCAAGATCCCACTCACTACTATTCCGTCTGTTGTATAATGTTACGAATAACATTGCTGTGATTTTTGTTGGTTTAGTTATCATTGGAAAAAGACTCAAACTAAACATTGCATTAATGAATTCACTTGATGTCCTCGGCCCACATTGATTTTCCAGATTAATATTGAAGTCCTCACATAGAAAAACATTCTTATTATAGATCTTGTTAAACAACTTCGTTATTTTGTCTGTGGATGTCTCAACACAGGAACCTGGTGTTCTATAGACACAACTGTATAACATTTTTTCAGTGGTGATCCTTTCCATATTAACAGTTGACGTATTGCAAACAATTTTACATTTCAAAGTTGAGTTTATATAAAAAGCTACTCCTCTACCTATTCTATTTCTTCTATTTGCATAATATGACTCATATCCACCTATCTGATCTTCATCCATATCGCCATCCTTTAAACAAGTTTCTGTTACTGCGATTTCACTAAATCTTTTTCTGAATTACTTTATATTGTAGTGGACATACACGAGCTGTTCCTCAGGTACTATCGTCACAGATTGCCGGGTGTTGGCTGAGGAAGCCGATAAATCTTTCCTGGCGGGGCAACAGAGCTGCGCGGCTGCGTGGGACTCATCCGGTGACTGTTCATCGCGGCAGGGGGAAATGGCTGATGTCAGCGCCACAGTGGTTAAACGGCAACAAAGCTCCCACTTGGGTTTTTACCATGCACAATTTGGTTTCAAGGCTAAAAGGTGTCGCTCCCCATGCCATTTCAACGGGACAGGAAACGGAGTGGCCAGCGCCCACTAGCTGCCATGAGCGCCGGTCGGAGACCAACGTTTTGGAGACCAACGTTTCAGCTTGGACTTTGTTAGAGCAAAAGTTACTGTTCCCCTGTTAGACGCGGATCTCCTGTGTGCTTATGGGTTGTTAGTTGATGCAGTGAATTTTTTGTTCATATGCCTGTTCACATGGTGTATCAGACTTTGTGGGAATGTCCAGCATTGTACCTGCCACAGACGAGTTCCACCGCCTCCTGGTACAGTTTCCAAGTTTAACAAAGCCCACTTTCTCATCCAACACCAGCAATCATTGGGTGGAACATCATATCTCTACGGCTGGCCCACCAGTTCACACTCGGAGCCGGCACCTCGACCCGGTTAAGCTGGTTATTGCTAAGGCTGAGTTTGAGAACATGGAGCGTCTTGGAATCATTCGTCGTTCCAGCAGCCCATGGTCTTCACCGCTGCATATGGTGGCAAAGCAAGGCGGCGGATGGTGCCCATGCGGCGATTACCGCCAGCTCAATGACCCAACGACGCCCGATCACTATCCAGTCCCACACATCCAGGACTTTTCTGCCCGCCTGGCTGGTAAAGTCATATTTTCCTAGGTGGACCTAGTCCGTGGCTATCACCAGGTGCCTGTGCACCCACTGGATGTGCCCAAGACAGCGGTTATCACAGCATTTGGCCTTTTCCAATTCCTTCGGATGCCTTAAAAATACAGCACAGACTTTCCAGCGACTGATTGATACTGTGCTGAAGGACCTGGCTTTTTTATTTGTTTATCTGGAAGATATACTGGTCCTTCAAAGGTGGACGCTGTCACAAACTTCCCACTTCCACTCTTGGTGAAGTCTCTGCAGGAGTTTTTGGGTATGGTGAACTTTTACCATCGCTTTATACCACAGGCAGCACAGCTGAGGCTCTGAAGGGGAAAGCTGCCAGGTACGCAGTGATTTGGACTGAGGAAAGGAATAAGGCATTTGTGGAGGCCAAGGCAGCCCTGGCTAATGCGACGATGCTGGCGCACCCCGCACCCAATGTTCCAATTTCCATCACAACTGACGCTTCTGACTATGCAGTTGGGGCGGTGCATGAGCAGTGGGTCAATGGGGCCTGGCAGCCGCTTGCTTTTTTCAGCAGACAGCTGTGCCCCAGTGAGCGGAAGTACAATAACATCGATCAGGAGCTGCTTGGCCTTTACCTGCTGTAGGGCCGACGTTTCACAGCTTACGTGGACCACAAGCCAGTGACTTTCGCCATGGCTGAAGTGGCAGAGTCGTGGTCAGAGTTCACCACAGATATACATGTGGAAGGCAAGCACAACCCAGTGGCTGATTGCCTCTCCCGAGCGGTTACTGGAGCCGTCCATTTGGGTTTGGCCTATGATTGCATGGCAGCAGATCAAGTTTCTGATCCAGACATTCAGAAGCTGAGGATAGCTGAGACAGGACTGAAGTTGGAGGATGTTGCTTTTGGTACGCGGGCACTACACTGGTTTAGGGTCGAATATGAATGTCGGGGCTTGTGGACACTTGGATGACACCACAGGAGCAGTATGGAGGCATGTTATGTTCTTTTTCTTTAGTTTTTTTACGTTCGAAGATAGCTCACTGATATCTTCAATTGTATTGGAATCGGCTGCTACCTGGCTGCTACACTGTTTACCCCTGACACTCCAGAAGTGTTTTGTGGACTCAAACACTTCACTCACCCCTCCTTCGGCATAGGGGTGAGTAGATAAAGAGTGAATTATCATTTTTTCGGTGAACTATTCCTTTAAGCCTGGATTAGTTGGGCAGCACCGAACTGGTACTGGTTAACACAGGAAGTCGATGTAACTGTCAGTGAACAAATAGTAGATGAATGATTCAGTTTGTTGATTTACAAAAACATAGATCGTGAATATCAACATTAAGGGAAATGGTCATTTAATGTCATTAGTTTCACCATGTTTCAATACATTTTACATACGTGTAAAATGTAAAAGGATTACTTTATAGCTTATCCATTATTACCCCAATTTACTCATTTGTAATGAGTAAATGTTTTATCTCTTATAATATACATACACTACATGGTCAAAAGTATGGGGATAACAAAACATTACATATTTAGCTGCTGTACATGAATGTGGGCTGATACGTCAACATACCAGTTCATCTGAAAGATGTAGTTGAGGTCAAGCCCCCAGTCAAGTTCCTCCACAACAAACTAAAGAAACCACTTATTTATGGATATGGCTTTGCACAAAAATTATGTACACAGTCTCTATACTTTAAAGGGCCCATATTTTACACCTTTCTGGGATTTAGTTTGAGGTATTGGTACCCCTAAGATGATATATCAGTGGTTTAAAGTTGAAAAAACTGCTGCAATGTGTATTTCCTTGTCCTCTCTTCTGCCTCTCTCTGGAGCTGCAGACAGAATAGGCTGTTTTCGCCTGCCTCTTGAGCCCCTCCTCTGATTGGCTGACTGCACTTTGAGCGACATGCGACCAGGCTTATCACCGGTCTCATTCTGGTGCATTCACTGTGGTAAACACAGCTGAAAGTCAGTTGTTATGTTTGCAGCTATAGAAAACCAGCCACATATTTACAGTCGGTTACAACAGGATGTTTCTGAATGGTAAGTTACACCGTCCTCATGTTTGTTCAAGTTTTAGCAGGACCCTCGGCCAATTTAGGAGTAACGACCCGAGTTACAAGGAGTTTCATAACGGAGTTTCAATATGGAGTAACGAGTAACGTCTACGTTACTCCATACCGAGCACACCGACAATGCACATCAGAAGAAATAAAGCGTAACCGCTGTTCTCGAATAGTATCGTTCTTAAGACGAATGTGCAAGGACACATTCTCTTCCTTGCATCCCTCCACGCTGCAGTGTTTCTTGTGTGTTGCTTGTTGTTGTTAGCCTGTGGTAGCTAACAAGCTGCTAGCTCAGCAACATGTCTGCTTGGTGTCGCGTTCGGTGTGGAGGGGTGGTGTTGGTGGAGGTGAAGGGGAGCGGGGGTGGTGGGTTCGGAGGCTGGACTGGTACTGGCTGGGTGGGGCTAGTACAAAGGAGGAAGTACAAAACGAGACGTTTCGATAACATATTTCTTAGAATGGACTGAGTGAAAAAGTCCGTGGAGTGACTGTTTTCATACTTTGAGGGTCTCTACTGACCCCCTTCAAGTAATTACGGATGGTTAAAGCCCAGAAAATGTATTTTACACAATATGGGCCCTTTGAGCCATATATTCAGTAGAATGAAGTATGTAAGATGAGGTATAATTATTTCTTAAAGTTTTATCATATTAATAACAGGCTCATGTGGTTTCATTGACTATTATAATTTTATAATGTTGTGGACAATCAATATTTCATTACTTAATTTGTTCGTATAGTAGAACAGCAGTCTGCATTGTGATTAAAGACTTAGAGAGGAGCAGTCTGGGTAACATGTCGCCTGTGAGGTAGAAAAACAGGGCCACTCAAAGGTCTTGTACTCATAAATCACACACAAACACACATGCGAGTATGCAGGTATAGAACAAACACACACAGCTACACTTACAAGCTCATGCTCCCTTTCCATTTGGCAAGCCCATCTGCAGGTGGGAAGGTGATTACTCACCTCGAAACACAGGTTGGACAGCAGCATAAGGTCGGCGTTTAACTGTTAAACTTTAATGCTGGCTTCACAGGAAGACCATAAAGAAGAAAGAGTACACTCATGGTTCACTGTGCTGAAGGCTGAACACAGACATAATTTGGTTATTTGGGTGACTGCAGAACAAACATTAGCACAGTTTGTAGTGCAAAACATTTTATTTCCAGGAGATATTTCCCGGACTCAGTTTCAAGGCAGATTTTTATTTATTTATTTTTATTTCAGCACAGATAAAAAATGCATAGCACTACAGTGCAGAGGGATGCAGAAAACCAAGTGTGCTTAGTTTAAACCCTCTACCTAAATATTGTTATAAAGTTTCACAAAAATTGAAAACACAAAATTAACATGGAGAAAATATGAGTCAATAAATCAACAATAACATTTAATAAATGAAACAACAACACCAATATCGATATTTATATAAAAGCTAAAGATGTGTGAATGTGAGGTGGACGTGCATTTACTTATTCTGTGCCACATTAATTTCAGTAATTGAAGGGAATGTAATATTAACTAATATCTCTCTGCTCATAACACTTCCTGCGTGCCGCAGAATTTTTGCCCTGTAAAGATGTAATGGACCCTTGCAACATACTCACACATCTTACCAATAGCAGAGAGAGCAGCAAAAAGTATAAGTAAATATATCTGAAGGATATCACTGGTTGAATATTGTTCAGAGGCGATTTGTTTTTGTAATGAAGAAATAACTATTTTATTAGTGGCAGCAGAGTCACTAAGAGAAGGTTATTATGGATGTTAGATGTACAAAGAGGTACGGTCACAGACCAGAGCCAGTCTTTTGTTTTGTTTTGGCAACAAAAGCACTTTGGTTGCTTAAGGTTGTAGTTTTTCATGAATTGTAAATAAACATGTTGTATCTGAAATCAGTGTGAACCAGGGGCAGGGCCAGGGGAGCACTGGCCTTGGCTGAAATCTGATGATTGGCCTCTGAAGTGTCCTGTCAGTAGTCATTTCTTTGTAATAGTCACTTTCAAAACTATCAATAAATTAAATAAATAAAATGATTATTTTCTTTTTTCATGGAACAATTTCCAAATTCTTTTTAATGATGTTTTGCTTTGCTCAACGCTATAGAGCTAACAGGAAAAATGGAATGACTTAAATATGCACTTTACTGAACCAGGAATTGTGCATGAATGTTGGACATATAATTGCCCCCTCTTTGAAAACTATAGCCCTTCAATGGACCCTGATTTATAAAAATCCTAGATCAGCCCCTGCTGTGAACAATTTCAACCAGACCAGTTTGACTGTTCAATATACTTGAGACTTGACAAATATTTATACTAACAACAAATCCTCAATACGTAAATTGAAAACTTAGTTCAGATGCAATTGAATTTCCCAGTTTGTAAATGCTTATTAATTGTATATATAAATAATTTTCTAGGAGACGTTGATTTATTGAGATTCATATTTTCTCAGCATTACTCAACTTAAATTTAAAGATCATTTGCCTTTGCTACATTTAAAGCCATCACATCTCTGGGGATTTATTCAAAATTGTAACCATTTCAAACATATTTCTCAACATTTTATCTTAAGACTTTACAAATCTAAGTGGGGCTGTTCCTCTGGTTTCTCTGTGAGGCACTACAGTGTTTAAGAGCCACTCCTGGATATTTTCTTTTTTTGGGCCATTTTTGATACATTGCTTCACTTTGCATCATTGCTCTTCAGAAGATCTTATCCCTCTACATTATGTTTTCTTTTCTTCTCCTACATATTTACTTTCATTGCTTCAATACAAATAAAGAAATTATTGAGTGTGCTGGTATCTACAAATTAGAGTTTACTGAAATGTTTGTTTGTAGTAACTACCTTAATACTCCATAGCCTTTACCCTGCTCAGTCAAATACACGTGACTGGTATCCACACACACTCGTATACACACACACACACACACACACACACACACATACACACACACACACACACACACACACACACTGTATTGCTGCATCTGTTCGGCAATTAGAAGGCATTTTTTTTGCTGCACTCAAAATATGAATTCTTAGTCCAAAGTAAATGCATGTATCTATAGTCTATGAGTCTGATATGAAGTATTGCCAGAGATCCAAAATTAGCAGGCAGCCTTGTAGTGTCATGCGGGGAAATTAAGACCTAATAGGAACCAATGGATGTGGCCTGTCTTTGTTTTGATCAGTTATTTACTTATGGTAATAATAATAATACAGATTATTATACCACCATTGATGATTAGGACATGTCATGGCAGAATTGGAGATCTAAGGTTTTCAACAGCAACCTTAGATCCAATAAGATCGACGGGGGGATTATGGAATGTAATTAAACAGATTTTGTAATGTTTGCTGTCATTTGAGAAGAAAAAAGGGCATCACAAGATGAGTTATAATAAACTAAATATGCAAACATTTAAGCCACATGTCATGATTTTTATTGGACAATTTTGAATAATTACTGGAGCTTATAAAGCTTAGACTATTTATTAAAGCCAGCAGTGTCATCTTGCTTTAATAAGGAGCTGTCATTCAATTTGAGTATGTATGAAAGACTTACACACTGTCTAGAATGAGGACAACTGGTGTTTTTTAAATATTTTTACTGTGAACAAATACTAACTGCATTTGAGACTCTGTCTCTACTTTCCCGATCTCTGTATCTGTAGCTAGCTAGATGTGTACATGATCCACCTATTTATATCATTTTTTCAGTGAACAGCTAAAAACTGGAGTTATGGCAGTATAAGCAGATGTCAGTAGAATCATTTAAAAAAAAAAAAAGTTAAACTCCTCATGACTGTATTCATAGCTCAGGTTGTTCAATTTGTCTTCATGCTGAGTAAAACCAGCAGTAACAGTGGGCAAGATACAGGGAGAGAGAGAGAGGTACTAACAGAGCCTGTAGCACCTCAAAATGCTTCACAGTAAATTACATTTCAACATTATCATATAAATAAATGTCCGCTTTTCTTCTCTCTTTCACCAAGTGATTTAACTTTAACACAATAACATTCAGTCTATCGTCAATTTATAGAAGGTTATATTTGCTGGTTAAAACAGACAGTGACTGCTACTGCTATTCATAACAGGTGCTCTGAAAAACTGAACACGGTCACATTAGATATCAAATAAAAACTAAACTGATTTTATGTGGTGTGGAATGCTTCTTTACAAATATGACTGTTCTTGCATCCATGGGTATCACATCAGATGAGTGGTCTCAAGTCAGTCACCCAAAATGAACATTAGGAAGAACAAGATGAAAAGAAAGGAGGAGAAAGAGAGAGGGATTTCTGAGTCAGTTGTTGTCTATATGACTATCTATGACTCCAGCGCTTGTAAAAATGTCTTAACCCATATGAATTTATCAAATAATCCATGACATCAGTTGTCACTTAAGAAAAACATACAGCACAGGCCTACTCTCAAATGTCAATGTCCACATATGACTAACCCTAACCCTGATATAATTTGGTGCAATTGTTCTCGCTGTGTAATCCAGAGACCGTTAATGGAGGAAGAACTTGCTCAGCACTGAGTTTAATCTCTTTAACTACAGTACACAATGTCTTAAGCTTTGCTATTTGTCTGTGCATTCAGCCTGGTCTAGACAATATGCCATCGATTTCACAAGTAGGAGCACGACAAGCTGTTTAGGAAACCTTGAGGGAAATGTGCTGCTGCAATATGGCGTGGCTTACAGATAAGCCTCCCTCCAGCACACAAAGTCAAACAAGAGAGAGTTGGTCCACTGCCTGCCAGCGTTCACTGGCATTATTGACATAGAGTCTCCACCCTAAACACAGCCACATTTATAAAACCTTTTATACAGAGATGCTGGAGATGTGGTTTTATTTTTTGACAGCATATTTGTGTTGCACTTGATTTATTGATATTGCTGCTGTATTGATTCAGTGTCTCCCACATCTTTTTATGGGATAATTATTTAAAAGCAACATACTGTAAGCTGAAGTGTCCATGCAACTCAATAGTTATGTAAAGTGAGTTTAGTGGCTGTAAAAATATTGTATTTTCTCATGTATGCACTCACACTCATTAGCCAATTACAAATATATATATATATATATATATATATATATATATATAATCCCTTGTGCCAGGAACAACATTATATGCTCCTGTAGAAGCCACAAGTCTATATGATATCTACTATATTTTAGGAAAATGGTTACATACTTAAGTACAGTAACAAAGTATTTGTACTTTATTACTTCCCACCTCTGCTCTTTATAATTGTCTTGTACCTTTACCTGCAATTTACTTGCAGAACCTGAGCCCTTCTAAAAGTGGGTGGTCACCATTTTGCTCAGTTGTAGTTCGGATCGATAGATTATGGAAAACCTTAAGCTTAATGCATCTATAGACAATGTTATCAATGGATCCTTTCATCCAAATGACAAAATGCATAAACATAAAATTAAAGTCTATATTTTCTCATTTAAATTGGTGGCTAGTCAAAATGACAACTGTGGTTTTATTTGTCCAAGTTTAGATATATTTTTAGGCTAGACAGGTTAACTGGCCCACAGGTTATTTCTGTTTCTTCCTCTTGTTATCAGTTGTTTTTATTATTATAATCAATGTCAGGTTATTTTTCATTAAACTGCTAAATTAACTTCAGCAATCTTTAGCATTTTAAAAGAAAGATTCAAAATGCACCAAAAATTAATTAATTGTTGCCAAAAACACTCATCACATTGTCTTGAAGCAGCAGATTTTTCCAGGATGAAAAGCAATGCCTCCAGTGAGAAAAGCTTGTAATCTGGATCAGATGCCTGTGTGTAAACCAAGTACAGTATTTGTTCCAAAAAACAGAGACGGTATCTATATTACCTAATCATCAAGGAATACATTTTGGCAGCAGTACACACAGTGAGCATGGATGAGACTAATTTACTAAATATACCCTCCAGTCTCATAATTACATGTAATTTTACCGGCATAATTAACTAATTTAATTACTACTCCTCAAGAGCATCAATTATTGATATTACGGAGCATTCAGATGGCAGGCAAAGCCCTCGACGTGGCATGCATTCAAAGGGTGGTAAACACATGCTGGCTCTCCAAGAGTCTTGGCCAGCTTCCTGAAAGTGTTCAGCAGAGGGATGAGAGAGATGGTGATAGACATGGGGAGAGAAAGAGAAGAGTAAATAAAGTGCGTGCGTGCGTGCGTGCGTGCGTGCGTGCGTGCATGTATGTGCGTGTAAAGGAGAATGACAGAGAGCGTGCCATCACAAACATCAAGCGTTCCGTCATTTTGTTAATTTGAGTTTTTGCATCAGCTCCATGATGAATTTCAGAGGTGGACAAAAGAAGCTGTATGACTAGATTGGTTGGGTGTCAGCCCAGATGTGTTATCATTCAAACTACTGTGTGAAAGGAATATATATATATAAATATATATATTGTTGTACTTAGGTTGAGTTAAAGGCTTTACACAGAGGTCTCTAACCTTTAACTTGTGGCCTTTAAAACTAAACAGTGTCTACATGTTTTTTTTCTGAAGTATTGTTGAGAAAACCGCAATTTGCGGGATGATTGAGAGATGATCATTAGTAGTATTAATAGTAAGTGTAAAATAGTAGAGTTTCCACTGACCTACGTTGTTGTACGTCATAATCCTGCGACAAAGAAAACGTGTCCGAAAGTTTATTTTTATTTTTTCCAATGATCTCACTATACAGTTCCCTATATATAAGTCAATATATAGTGAAGTAGGGAATAGTGAGTGGGGTGATTATGGACAAAGCTATGAACTCCAGCTTCACTTCCTCCCATTGTTCAGTTTCCCGCTACTGCACTAACCACACCTGCACCTCACTACAAAGTACATATACACCTGCTCACACACCTCTTTCCTGCCAGATTTCTTATGTTTCCTCCGTGTACAAAGCTCTCTCTCGTTTTCTTAGCATTGCTTCACAGTGAGTGACTTTTACCTTGTCCCTGGTTTTTCTTCCTCAGTGTTCTCTGCATTTGAGTCGCTTGGTTCGGGCATTGTTACAGTGCTTTACACTACAAGTCACTTTTACCTATTCATTAACACATTCAAACAGCGTTTCTATATCCAACGATTTTTGTAACATCATCTTGTAATATCATAACTTTGTTCTTATAGTGACATTATTCTAACATGTTCTTATTCTCGTAGAAAGTGATCAGTAATTTGAAAGCAATGTAATGAAAAAGTATAATACACATACCTTTTAATGTGATTCAACAGGGTCACATTGGTGCCGACTTGTCCCAGGTGAGCTGGCCGGCCTGTACTTGAAGTGGGGAGGTGAGGCACACTGAGCACTAGGGTGAAAATGAAGTGTCTGAAATCACTACAGGAGTGTGTGTGTATGTGTGTCACCATGTATGTGTGTTAGAAAAAGACAGTGATACTAGTCAGATAGTGTGTGAAAAGGACATGTGCATGTATGTATTATTTGGCCTGTACTGTTGGTTCACATGCATGATCATTTTGTGTAAGCACAACAAAGTAGTTTATACACACAGGTGTGTGTGTGCTGACATATGTGTTTGTTCGCTCACATGTGACTGTGTGTGTGTGTGTGTGTGTGTGTGTGCCCTGAGCATCTCCTCTGTGCTCCTCTGTAATTATATTCATAACAGCAATCTGAATGTGCAGGGCCCATGATGAATGTGCCACCCAAGTGTGACTTGCTCCTAATAGGATTCTGGGATATGCCAGCAGTCGACAAGAGGGCAGACAACACCCCACGCCTTGGTGTCACTCACACACACAAAGACAACCACACATATACACGCGTAAATACATAGACTTTAATTGCAGACACAAATACACAATCACATACACACACTGTATAAAAAGTTCACATGATTGTGTCAGGGAGCTTTTCACTCTTTCTTTCTCACTCACTTGCTTTACTCCTCATTATCCTTGCTCCCTATACATTTGTAAATCTCACCTTCACAGAGAAGTTTTCTCTCCAACCGATACACTGTAAGTGTGTGTGTGTGTGTGTGTGTGTGTGTGTGTGTGTGTGTGTGTGTGTGTGTGTGTGTGTGTGTGTGTGTGTGTGTAAGTTCCTGTCTAGGAATTATTCAACCCTGATAAAGGAGAGTATTTGATGAATCTCATGTGTACCTTTTCAAGAGTGTGTAAATTATCTTTTTCACTTTTGCTAATGACAAAGTAGTTATCCCACACTCTGCCAACCATGGGCGTCGTCAGGCTTGGGCATGCAGGGCTGTAAGCCCTGAACCTTTATTTCATCAGCCCTGAATAATTAGCTAGTCACCAACGTATTGCTTTTCATTTCAGCGCCCATGTTATCAGATTAGAGCATCCACATTGGCTGCGTGGGCAGCGAGGCTCAGTCGCAGATCTGTTGTTGTTGTGAACGCGTCCGAGCAGAGACTCTCCTTCTGTATTTATATGTGAAAAACAAACTTCGGGCAGAGTCCAGACCGAGTCGTTTGCACATTTTCTGACAATTATGTCTGAAAACGTTTCACCATCGTTGCTCCTTGTTCATTGCATTTTCTGTTACCAAGCAACCAACTGCAGCATAGACTATCTGCTTCCTGTTTACACTGGCCCAGTGTACGTAACTAGCAAAAGTTACCACCATCGCACCATTTTTCTCTGGTTTCTGGTCTGAAATATTTAAATTTAATTACACCTAACACCATCAGATAAAGTACTCATTTGAATGATTATTATATTATTTAATCTCTATTTAATCGCTCTCATGACATCACCACTGGTTTACTCTAATAATATGAAATAACTAAAGCTGTCAAATAAATGTAATGGACTAGATAACACGATTCCCTCTGAAATGTATCAGTGGAAAGTATGAAGTAACATAAAGTGGAAATACTAAAGTACAAGTGCTTACATGTTGATAAATAAAACAAGAAATATTTGGGATTTATAGTATTTGTGACATTGTGTAGTGTAAACTGTCCAGCCTGAAGTTGAGTGATCATATATCCCTTGGGGTGCATGGATAAACTGGATGTTCTTCTCTTAACCAGAGACTCTGGGCTTAGCCCTGGATGTTTTACAGTGCTGCTGACGCCCCTGCTGCCAATCACTCATTCATTGTCCTTTTTTTTTTACAAATTCATATCAGATAATTGTGACCTTTACCTTTGACCACTGACATCTAATCAGTTTATCTTTGAGTCCTAGTGAATGCTTGTGCCAGATGTAATGAAAGTCCTTTTGGGCATTTCTGATACGTCGTGTTCACAAGTATGTGAGGCGACAGTGACCTTGACCTTTAGCTCCCAAATCAGTTAAATCTTGAGTCCAAGCGAATGTTTGTGCCAAATGTGAAAAGATTCCCTTGAGGCATTCTGTAAATGTTGCGTTCATGTGATTTGTGAAGTAACAGTGAACTTTAAATGTAACTTTTGTCCACCAAAATCCTCTAAAGTATTTGTTATATGAATGTATTTCCTTTGCACTACTTGTATGGTGGTTTTCCATGTAGTGTGCACAACAGGATGCACACATTTTCTGATGTTCACTGGTTGTTACATACATAGTGATTGGAGTGTATGTATATAGAGCAAAGTACTTGCAATTTGATTTTAATTTACCCATTCACATACACACTCACACACAGCAGTGAGCTAGCTAACAAGGTGCTGGTCTGACCATGAAGAGCAATGAGAGGTTCAGTGTTTGGCGCAAGAACTTGTGGACAGAAGAAGCCAGAGAATGACCCACAATATCCATTGACCCACGCTGGCCCATTATTTGACTGAATTATTCTGCGCACAGCTTTAACTAGAATGTGTCTAGTCACTAACACAAGAATCATGTCAAACAGCACACAGAGAGTCTATCGATGAGAGCCACAAAAGTACAGTCGAGGGCTTCAAACAAACCCAAATACTCTGATATCACAAGAGGATTTTCCTGCAACACAACAGACAACAAAGAATTGTGAAGATAGAAGGAGACAGCTGGTGTTGCAACTTCACATTTACAAAGACATGGACATAATTTACATGGATTAAAATTGAATAATGATATGTATCATTATATGGATATGAAATGGCCTCTATGGGCATATGAGGCTTTGGTCATATCGCACAGCCCTGAGAGACACAGTCAAATCCACTCGATTGACAGAGGTGCTCAGAAATACATGCAACCATCTGCGTGTACTGTGTAGAGTGTACTGAGAATGGAGCCTGCTCCCAGGTCACAGCCCTGCTACAAATACCAGCTTTGTGGTGGTCCCAAAGTTCAGTATTTGTTGAGACTATGTCACAGTGGTGTTGATTCAATAATGTGTTCCTTTTTAAGGCTGTCGGTCTGTAAGTTGACAATCAGCAGGTGTATGTGCTGCAGCTTGTGGCATTGTGGCTTGTGGCATCATTTTTCAACTGTATTTAAAAATTGTGTATTCAAAAATATTATGAAATTACATATAACTATTTTAATAAAAAAATATGTAATAAAAATTACAAAGGATCTTGCCTTGATCCTCAAGTATTACTGTGATATTCACTCAAGCCCTTTCTTATCCAAGAATATTACCATACCATTAACGTATTCAGGATTATTACAGTGCCCCTTTTTTATTGTATATGATGCTCATATAGCATCTGTCCTATGTGCTGTATCTTTTGTGCTCAGTGTGTGATTACCATAAAAAATCTATGTGTTTTCTACTTTCAGGATCAATCAGTGAGCTGCACCTCCTCAGGTAAGATATGACATCTGAGACTTGGAGAGTATGTATGGGATAAGACATATAGTCAAATAGGCCTCTCCTCTGGGATGCCATTACCATGGTGAGATGGCACAGGAGGCCCTTCCTCACAAACACACCACTCTGCATTCATCTGTCAAAGTGTCATCCTGGTTTCTTTCTTTCTGCCTCCTAAGAAAGCATTGTGTTGAAGCAGTAGTGTAACCCTGTACCATATATATAAACATCACATATCTCCATCCTGTGACTGACATCAAAGCCATGGCTGTTTGATGTGTTGGCCGTCTTGGTTGGTCCCACATGAGCAAAGGGGGAGTAACAGGAGGTACACACACATAGATGTGTGGATGGACACTCTCACACATACACACACACACACACACATGCAGGCAGGCAGGGTATCAGGCGCCCACAGGCCCCCAGCAGGCCCCTCAACACAGCTCTGATGGGTGGAGGCATTGATAGACCATCTGCATCTGTAATTGTATCACGTTGGATTACAGTGAGTAGGAGAAAAACACAAAAGAGGAAAAAAGAAGAAAGACAGAGGGAGGGAAGAGGAGAGAGGGAGGAGGGTAAGAATGAGGGATCAAACCCTCTCCTCCTCCAAGAGACAGGTCCTTATCCTGGAAGAAAAGACTTAATCCCTCACACCCCTAATTTATCACCTCCCTCCTCTCCTTCTTCGTTGCTCTCTCCCTACCCCTGTGTCGCTCTCTCTCTCTCTCTGCTGCTGAGGGACAGTTGTGTCTCAGCTGTAAAGCATTTTCTTCCTTGTGGGAACCTGTCGAGGAGATTGATCTGTGCAAAGACTTTGGGGTTTGAGTACCACAGAGCCAGTGATGTATCAAGATGTATCCAGCATGGGGGTAGCCATACCTGTCTGATCGAATCATGGCTAAACGGACAGATGATGGGAGGAAGAGGGAGCACACGGGGTGGAGAGGAGAGGGGGTTGGATGGGGCTGTGCTGCTTGTGTTTGAGACAAATTGAAAAGCAATGAAATACAGGATTAATGATAGGATAATGTTGTGGGTAGATTCAAGATAAGTCTTTAGTCAAATCAGTCAATTTTTCATTCTTGGTTCTCTTTATTCCTATAAAACAGAAGCTCAGAAAGTTGCCAAAGGATACAAAATTAGGATTCAGAAAAGAGCTTAATCGATTCAAAATGTCTGTCCTGAGATCAGATAGAGGATGTATAACACCAAAGAAATGAATGCATTCTATATGTTTATTTAACTGACATTTTGTGATGATTGATCCAAAAACAAAGACTTGCATGCAGGAATCAAGTACAGATCAACAGTCTCGGTTTTAATGCAGACAGCATCTTACATGGGAAGGCAGTCAGTGATGAAAAGGTTATAGTCAATCCACAGGCCAAAACCCCAAAATCAAAAAATAAGCAAAAATTCAAAAGTCAAAAATAAAAACTAGGCCATGGTCATACAGAGGAGGACTATAGATGAGTGCAGGAAAGCTCGATCTGAAGTGCAGAGACAATCAGAAAGGGAAGTAGTGTGTCAGTAGATGTATATATACTGGGTGACTGGTTTGGTGATGTGGTGCAGCTGTGGTAAGTTCAGTGGCGGGAAACGGAACAATGGGAGAATGTGAAGCTGGAGTGCTTGAATATATACAGGGTGGACAGGGTTTGTAAATATATATGCAAAATAACAATTTTCTCTGCATTTGGGCCTTTCAGTGTGTATATTTCCCAAAACTTCTGCATATCAGGTGGTACATGTTCAACTGAGCGTTTTTGAAAGGATGACATCAAAGCTTACTTCGAACATGCCAACTGTTGCTTCGTGTAATGAGCATGCTCCAGGAACAACAACAAACAATGGCGGCTATAACCTATGTCAGTTTCTGTACACTTGGTTAACACTGCCATGTCTAATTACAGGTTTGCAGCAACATTTAGCATTACTGTACCACATTAGCCGCATTCACAAACATCTGCCTCACCCGATACCTCTTGGACTACAGCGTTCCTCTCTGGTATTTAACATACTGTTGATGTAGACTTCATCGCCCTTGCCTGATATGCTTGCTTGAGCGTTTGTAGTCATTTTATTGTGTGGACAAGGGGAAAATATAAATAACAAAAAACGTGACAGCCAGGATTCAGTGTGCGTATGTGATATGATACATTAATTGCATCCTCAAATTCTTTAAAATTCTCATAGTCCTGGGGGACTATTCTTTTCTAAGGTAATTTCAATGGGAGTTATTGTTTGCCTTCCAATATATACATATATATATATGTATATATATGTATGTATGTATATATATATATATATATATATATATATATATATAGTTTTGGAATAGACTTTCTGTACTTTCTTTGTTGCTTGTTTAATATGATGTGCCTGACAGGAGCATGATACCTTAGCTCTAAATCTATGTGCTGTGTTACCAGGCAGGGCGCTAAAGCTCGCCCACACACTTTGTCTCTATTTCTGCTTTTCAACTATCACATCACGTACACAACACACACACACACACACACACACACACACACACACACACACACACACACACACACGTACTTCCTTGTTGCTCTACCCCTTGGTATTGGGCACACTGCATCAGTGAGATCCAGTCTCCAGTCAGTGTGCTGATGTATCTAAGAATCCTATTTTGCTGTTCTTTTGTGTAAGTGGAGATAGAGGCCCATCACTGAGAGCGCAAGGTCACCGAACACATCCACACAAAGATCCCTATCTTCTGCTCTCTGTCCATGTGTGAAAGTGTGTACTCTCTCTATCTATCTATCTCCCTGCTTCTCTCTTCCACTTCCACCTACACACACACACACACACACACACACACACACACTATCCTTCTGCCTCTCTCTCTCTCACCTACACAAGTATACACACACACTCTATCTCTGCTGCACTCACTCTCTATTTATTCATTCTCTTTACAAGCATTGAGCAGACAGCTCCTTGAATGCCCTGACCTCAAAATTCGCTGAAATAGCCACAAAAGTCTCCCTGACTATGAAATGCCAGTCCTCTCAATCTGGACTCGCTGACTCAGAGCTTGTTATCCAGTTGTGAAGAGTGTAGAGAGATAGGAGATAGGAAGACAACAGCAGCATTGTAGGAAACTTCTTTATGTCAGGGAACGATTGGATAAATCATTTTAACAGTTCCCATTTTGATGAATTAATGCTGATATTGATAAAGAATCTCCGATGATGTTCTGATGAGGCTTTAGTGGGCTGTTTTTCAAATCAAGTGGATTTTGGCGAAAGCTATGGTACCAGAGCCATGTGGGATATGATCTGTTTGTCACCTGCATATTTGTTGCAGGGACACAATGCTGACAATATTAATTTGTTCTGGTTTTATTTAGGTTCACATAATAAAGAAAAAACTTGCAGTTTATTTAAAGATGATCTGTTCCTCAGACTGGACTTCCTGGATCCTATTGCCAGACTGTAACTGAAAAAAACATGCTCCCACCAATGCATACTTTGTGGCACAGAGCTATTTTCAGTCTGAATACCTGAACAGCAAGGTGGTATGGTCAGCAGAATAGATAACTGAGACCAATAACTCTCTCAGGATATGTATACGAGTATTTTATTTATATAGAATTCTCCCTTTAATTGTGTCATATCAGAACTTTCTATTTTCTGTTATGATCAGTGTCAAAGAACATGATAAATATGCTCAACTGGGTTCATTACAGAGATGTAAACCCAAAAGCAACAGAGGTTGCAACCTGAACTTTCCCTCCAAGTACAACAGACCTTGACCCTGCTATCAATACTGATCTTTTATTTTAAATTGTAGGGTTGGCTTAACACAGATTCACACTTTTGATACTGTACGTTTTTTAGGTTCATTAGTCTGCTATAATAGAGATAAAGAGTAAATTCTTAATGGTATTATTTCACTTTATCTGGGCATTTATTTCTCTTGCTTTTTACATTTTGTCAAATTTAGTTGTGTGGCAGATCTAAAAAAACAAACATCTGTTCTGACTTTCCCAGGAAAAAGAACATCACAGAAACAACAATATCCATGGTGGAATGTATAGGCCTTTCTCCACACATAGGAGCCTGCACTTTCTTTCTCATTAGACAAGCAGAGCAGCCATCACCATGATCATCTGATGGCCTGCAATCATTACCATACAGCATACATCAATATCATTAATGATCTGCAAAGTGAAGCTCTACTCTGCTACTTTGAAAAGTTGATGCATTACATAGGCTACAACACTGTGCTCTTTAATCAAACATGCTTTCTGAGCCTCTTCAGAAATATATTTAGCATCTCTAAGGAATGTGTTTTTTAATCCCCCATTTTCAATGGGGGATCCTTGTTGAGAATTCTCCCAATATAGAAATCCCAAATGAAAACAGTCATGGCTGGCCTGGATCTTCAAACAGACAATCTGCAGTATATGGGCCAATGCATGGGAGGTAAGTGATTGTGTGGCATAAAAGGGAAGAATTCTCAAGACACAAAACGTTCTTCTGTTAACAACTGTCTACTACATACAGAAAAAACATATTTAGTGCGTCAGATAGGAAGATAAGAGAGTTAATAGTTTTATGTTGATGCTGTTAATTCCACAGAGCAAGCCTGGAAATTTGGTTTCTATAACAACAGATCTCTGTAGTAGGAATGTAACCAATATTTGGATTATATTCAGATGCAAGGTATGAATGAATCTATCAACAAAGTCCTACATTTGTTATCAACTGCGTAAAGTTTTCAATTGTTACACCCAGTGGTGAATCTAGGACTTTTCTAAATCAGGGGCCATCAAGGGGCACAATTTACACAGAGTGGCCAATTACGTATAAAACATCCATGTACCATTTGTGATTCAGTAAGGTGAACATTTAAGTCATTCATTGTTTACTCTATTACTCTATCTATCTAGCTAGAGCAAATCCAAGCATCATTCAATATATTTTAAAAATGGTTCCTTGTTCAAGCACATTGTGTACTTAAAAAATGCTCATAGCATTGTTAGTAAGTGATTAGTTTATAAATGAAAGTACATAAGTGACCATTTTATGTAAAGAATCTGTTTTGTGTCAAACCAGATCACAATATTTGCAGTCTGGTTGTGTTGTAAGTACCTTAAAATAACAAAATGTTTAACTATGCTGTATTCATATGGATATTAAGCTGCTAGATCAGACATTTTAGCAGGAAAAACATGCTCTCTGTGAACATTTTACTGATAGAGTTGTATCTTGATTATATTAATAGAAAACCTAATATGGTTGCAATTATATTCCTACAAAAAACATTTACTGGTGCAATTTAGATGTATGGAAACAGGGTTTCACAGGGATATAGGTCTATGCATATGGATATCTGGCAGCAAGAACTTGATATAACGATGGGGTTGTGTGTATTTGTGTGTGTGTGTGTGTGTGTGTGTGTGTGTGTGTGTGTGTGTGTGTGTGTGTGTGTGTGTGTGTGTGTGTGTGTGTGCGTGAACAGTACACTGCAGCTTGCTACATAAATATTGCAGTGGGTTCTTAACCATCCTCTAGAGTCTCCTTTTGGCAACTGGAAGTGAATAATGCATTACAGAGATGCAGGGAAGATAGTGCTTTATTACAGTTTTGAAGTATAATATGAGCTGTTTGCCTCTGAAACTGTTCATCAGGGAAAATGCTGCTACTTATTGTGGGCCTTTTTTTGGGCCGTTCTATTTTTTGCTCTTTTGATGCATGTTTAATAATTATATTAAAACACCCACACACACACATGCGCACACTCACATACACACAGCTACATGGTTGTTTAAGTCACAGGACTAAAAGCTCTGATCAAAGCTGTTGTTCTTTTGGGGGATCTTGGTTTTCTTTTTGGATATTCTGTGCCTGATATTGGTGTTTCCATGGTGACACAAATCGTTTTTCTCCCACTAAACAATGGATCAAATGGAGCTAAAAACATTATCAAAGCACCTTGGGGGTGCATCTTGAACTTTTTCTTGAAATAAAAAAATACAATGACACTCAGTACCATACCTCAGGCCCAACAGTCTCCTTAAATTTAATCAAGCTGCACCAAATTTCAAAAGCTTATAGATATGAGTCACCTAAATATCTCAGATTTTGCTTATCACAATGAAAATGAAAATCTTCAGATGTTTTAAAAGGATCAGTAAGACACAAAATGCTTTATAAATTGTATAAAAACATACTGTACTAAGCATTCATTTTTGCATCATCGTCATCATTTTGCCATCAATTCTCTCAGCCTATCTATTATCATACAGAATCCTACTTTACACACACACACACACACACACACACACACACACACACACACAGTGGGTTGTTGTTGTTGACTGAAAATATCCAGCCTGTAACTTGGACTTGACTGTGAACAGTTCAGGAGATATAGTGCTGAGAGGCCTGACTGTCCCTCTCTGCTCTTACCATGTGCAGGCTCTTTCATCTGGTAAACAAATGTCTGAGATCTAAAAGCTTTCCCATAGTTGTTATGCTAACCTTGGAGAGCGAAGCCACCACATTTGCATTTGAAGGAGCTAAATATTAGCTAAGAATGAGAGCGCTCCCATTTAAAGGCATGAGAAAAAGTCTGCTGCCTTTGGTACCTAACCATCTGTGCTGGCTTCTCTCCTTGCACTGCAAACACAACTTCAGGAGCCACCCAGGGCTCATACTTTGAACCCTGCCTCTGAAAATAAGCCTTTCTTGCACAACTTCTATTAATTCAGATAGGCTCCAGTGCTTTGCTCATCCAAATAAAGCTGTTTGGATTCGAGACCAAGCAGGCAATTTTCCATGACAAGTCCATTTTTGAAAATCTCTTAGTTTGTAATAGATTGTTTGTGGATGCTCTGCCAAAGCAGACAACCAGTGTGTCGGGATATAAAATAACAGGGCTGTTACGGAAAATACATCAAACGTATCACTTCACAGTTTCAGGATTTACTCACGCTCTTAAATTTGGGCCTGAAAAAAGTAGATTGTACAAAGTCTCCACTTCTTTTTTAATGCTAAGTGGTTGTTAGAAATATTTGGAAATTAACTGCTGCATCTGGCTGAGTCTGTTTCATTTTTATAATAAAATTTCAGTCAACAACTCAAGAAAGATATATCTTCAAAGCTGCAAATAATTTTGCCACTAATTCTGCCTCAGAGGCTGAGATTTTAGGTCAGGTTATGATTGAAACATTTATAAAAGTGTCATCCGCATATTGTTTGTTGTGCTGCATTTATATAGTGCTTAAGGACCGCTCAAAGCGATTTACCTATTCTCACACAAACATATTCATACAGTGCTTTTTCTATCACACATCATGTACACACAGACAACATAACTGTCAGGTGTAATATGGGGTTCAGTGTCTGGCCCTAGAACACTTAAGCATGTGGAATGGAGAAGCCATGGATTGAACGACCAAATGTAGAGCTGGTCAGTGGATGACCAGCTCTACGTTTGGAGCAACAGCAGCCCCCCCTTATTGCATATAGTGGTTCAGAGTGGACACACTGGAAGGTGGAGTAAAAAGTCTGTCATCATAAAAAAGGACAAGACATCGTAGCTGTTTAATTGGGGACAACACTGCCCAGTTTTAGAAAATCATATGTCAATTTTTCATAGTGTTGCTCCTTGATGATATAAAAAGTGACAGAAGTAGAAGAATGAAAATAGAGACATTGAAAGAGACTTATATTTTGCCTACTTTTTCACCTTTACACACCTGACGAATCAATGTGTGAAGGTGGGGGGCTGACCAATGCATGGACCAATGCAAGACCCCCAATTCTACAGTCAGAAAGATTGGAAGAGGGAGTTTCTGTCTCAATTTGTGAAACAAAAATAGTGTTCATAGTGCTCTGGAAAACAAAATGGAAATTCGATCATTTACATAATGCATTCACCTGCTGAGTAGGACAAAGCTCCAGAACAGGGACCAAATGGACTGTGTAGTGAGACTGTTTTGTCATTATTTCCATTATGAATTATCTTTCTCAATCATTTTATGATTGATCCATTTATCGTTTAGTAGGGTTAGGGTTAGAAATATCAGCATAGTGAAGAGTTTCTCAATGAAATAGCACTTTGATTTAGTTAAATGAACAGCCCAAAACCAAACAATGTGCTGTTGAGTTATATATAATGGAGAAAAGTAGCAAATTCTCATATTTGACAAGCTGTGTTAAAGTTGTTAATATGTTGTCTTGGTTTAGTTTTTTTCATGAGTGTGTGTCATGAATTGCCTGTTAAATTATCGTATGAATGGAGAAATTAACAACCACATTCTTTGACTCCTTTCTCAGGAAGGCCACTGGAGCCAGTGGGACTGGTGGTTGGAGACAGGATGCATGCCGGGTCACAGCACCCAGAGGGGGTTCAGAGGCTTGCCTGCCTTCAACCCTGCTGCTCTGGAAGGCATAGCCTACCTGTGGAGGCTGGGGCTGTGGAGGTGTAGGGGGCACAAGAACCTTGGAGCACAAAGAGTGCACACACACATACTTTGCTCCCACAAAAAAAGTCAGCAGGGGGAGGCATGCTTTGTAGAGGAAAATCTATTTTTTTAAAGACAACAAAGAGAAAGTGGGCACAGGCAGACATTAGTGGATGAATGAAAACAGATTTTATAAACAGCATGTGTCCATTTCTGAAGTGTTATAAAAATCAATTCAGAGATTAGACAAGGAAATCAGATGAATCATCTCTTGTATCTTCTGAAGTGATAAGAAGAGGAATGCATAAGGATGACGACAGGATGGATTAATGATTTGAAGGTGGGTCAACCCACATGGGCCCCATGTTTTCATCAGAGAACAAGCAAAACATAATACCATCTACTGCTACCACAGGTGGGCTTTAATAAGGAGTTAGTGGCAAGGTAAAGGCAGAGGGAAAATTTATCAAATTAGATAAACTGATATGTCTTATTTCAGAGATATCTTCGATCAGAATTTCTAATCAGATGCTGACATGAATGCTGACGTAAATGCTGATGTCGTTCCTGGCTGGTTCCATATGGCCATTAAGAGTGATGCAAGCTGTGTTGCATATTGACGAAATGTAAAGAAAAACAGATATTGAGATAACAAGCTAATGAGCTAACAAGCGAATGTTCCGGCAAATAATATGATTCATCAAAGGGACTATTGAATGAAAGGAAATAAATACAGTTGCTGTTAGTGTTAATATTTTGTCAAAAATAAATCACTGTCATGTTAGACTATTTTACTTCTTGGGACGAGTGATTCTGTTTTGGACAGGAAGCCTTTCACCAGGTTGGCGGTTCGATCCCAGTTTTCCCGATTCAGCATGGGCAAGATACTAAACCCCAACTTGCCCCTTATCAAAGAGAAAGTACTGCGCAAAGATGCAGTGTATGAATGTGTGTGTGAATGGCCAAAACTGTACTTTAAAGCACTTTGAGTGGTCGTCAAGACTAGAAAAATGCTATATAAATAAGAAACAATTACCACTTTCAAGATTTTGATTGTTATCGCAGGACGGGAAGTTGCATGGCTTCATACCGTAGAGTCAGACATTTAGTTGCGTTTATAATCATACTTTTATTCAAGGAAATAGAGTGATTTACAAGAAACCTTACATTGCAGACATGAAGCAGAAACGCTGCTTGTATGAACAACAGACGGCCACGACACGCAGCAGATCCATGGCGTAGCCGTCATGCATGCTCCGCTCATGCAGCCAGTGTGGCCAGGGCATTACTTGAGTACAGCACTGAGTTTGTCACTGTACTTATCATGAACTTGTTTGAGGTTTGTCTTCACACCTTGGCCATTTTTCCCTAACTCCTTACGAATTCTTATTCCCATCTTTCCTTAACATCATGACATTTTCCATTGAGTTCAACTCGATTTATAACTGCAGCCATAGAAAGTGGTGGAACCCAACCACTACAGAAAAAGAAGGATTTAGTGGCCAAATCAAATGTAACAGTGGAAATACATTTTTCTATACGTAAATGTTATAAAGCCTCACTTTAATAAATAAATAATAATTTGGGGTCGGGATCAGAAATCTGCTTGATGAATGGTTCCAGTAATTGTGTTTTTCAGACCTTAAGAGAGATTCAACCTAACCTAACTTTTGGTTCCTTTGCAACAATTCAAAGGTTTGCTAAGCATTTGGATGACAGTTTAATGGTATGATACAAGGAGGAAAGACACCTTTAGAGTAAAGAATCCAAACCCCCTATATCATGATTGTTGTGCTCTCCAGATGCTCTTCTTTCTTTCTTTTTTCATTCTTTTTTTCTTTCTTTCTTTCTTTCTTCTCCTCCCCATCCTGCCGTTCAATAACATTCCAGTCAGTGATACGCAGTTGGATCATAGTGATGCAGGGTCTCTACTGGCGTGCAGGGTCGCCAACAAGAAAGACAAGGAGCAGATGGTGGTCTTTGTCATTCACTCCTTTTCTCAGCCCCCTGGCAAGCCTCACTGCCCCCCTTCTTTCTCTCGCTCCCTCTCTCTCTGTGCACCACAGCAGCACTCCGGGCGTCTGAATGGTGTCCCAGCCTCTGCAATGCAAGCAGCCTCATAGGTATGGACCTCAGCAACCAGATGGTGAGATTATTTGGAGCAATTAATTCTTTGAGAGAATCAGTGAGAACATGTTTGCAGCAGAGATTTGGGGGCACATGGTTGAAAGACATTCCTCCTTAAAAATCCTTCCAAGAAAAAAAAAGGTTTAGAGGTTTTATAAGGGTGAAGGCTTCTAAGAAGAACAGGCAAAAAAGGAAAGGGGGAGTTTTTATCCAGGCAAGAAAAGCGTGCGTAAAGTATAAGGCTGTGTATGGGAACTTTTCTCAATGAAAGAGGTTCAAGGGTCAATAAAGGAATTTCTGCGTTCCACAGCTAAATCTAAACTGGAACAACAGAATATACTCACAGTCGCTCAAACTGCTTTTATGAATGTGACAATGACTTCAGTAAACTACAGTGACCTCCCCAATCACCTGATCTGATTCCAGTAGAACACCTTTGGGTTGAGGGAGATTTGCATCATGAATGTTACTAATTAAGTGCTCATTGAGTGTATATACTGATTTTCATTACATCATACAAATCAGTCGCCCATGTCAACTAATTAGTATTCCAAAGTGATCAATCAGCACTTCAATCAATTTGTCCATCAGCTGCAGCCTTTTTAACAAAGCAGTAAAATGAGGTCTGTACGCTGTCACCTCAGAGCATTATAGAGCTCCCAATGATCCTGCAGGTCACAGGGTCGAGTTCCTCATTATCTCTGACACAGTTGTTGTCAGTCTTGTCTCCAAACAATTACTTCTCATTCCCATTCCTGTGAATTAAACAACCCTGGTGATGAATGGTGGAACAGAACAGACCTCTGATTTTAGTGAATCCTGCTGAGATGACTCAATGCCAGGGGTGCAGTGATATATATACAGTACACAAAACACAGACATTGTTAAACTATCACACTGTATTATTTTCAAACAAATTAATACATTGTTCTCACTGAAAATGGTTCAGCTTTTGTATGAATAAAAGAATAGTACTTGATAATGGAGATACTTGGAAAGTATTAGTGTTGTAGCCATGGATGCTGAAAGAACTCTTATTAAGTGAAAAAATGAAGATTCCATTAAGTCCACTAGAATGGCACTCTGTAGAGAGCCTGCCTCTGCCAAGGCCCAACAGTTCCCTTTCGAAGTACATTTAAATCCAGTCATCTGCACCAAATAACACATTGTCATGGATACTACTAAATATCAAGATCCATGCATTATTCTCTGGGAAATCTGTGAATTTAAAAAAAATCTCAAAATGTTAAAGAAAGTGATAAAATAATTTGTAGATCAGCTCCTCTGTCCAGATTCACAGTAAAAGTTAATGGGTACTTTTTTGGCATAGAGCAATGGAAACTCAAAGAGCAAATCCCGTCGGTCAGTTTCAAATGAGGCATGAGAAAAAGTTACTCCACCTGCAGTTGTCAACTGTAACAATAACTAATGATTTCTACGATCCATCATGTCTGCAGCTGTCCATTGGAGAGGTATCCCTAATGAATGAAAGATTAGTAAATGATCAATTAACCACCGAAAAAACCCTATAAATGCAGTTTGTTAAGCATTTTTTAAATGATGCAATATAGAGTGTTGTATCGTTTGATAGTTTCAAGACTGTTATCTCCTTATTCCGATGCTCTGGCAAAGGATGTGGTGTTGATTTGAATCCACCGCTTAATAATGATTAACTACACCGAATTTGCCCTCGCTTTCTCATTCTACCGAGACACCAGTTGCTCAGCTTTTCCCACTAGGAGATCTGAGTTAGATGATTATCTCTCTATCGTGCTAGACATGGCCTTATGTTTCGGAGGTACAGGCTTCTATAGCTACCATGCCCATTTTGCCAATCAGGCGAGCTATGTGGAGCCCCTTCCCACTCAGCCACAGCTTGCACAGTTACTGCTACACCACCTCGATCACCTGTCTTCCCCACATGGCTCACACATATCAAGCATTAACAGTCTCACCATAATAGAGTCGTCCAGGACAACGCATGCAAACTGGAAATGTGCCTGTGGCAACTTTTCTGTCCTCTTGGAACAGAATTTTGTTCTTTTATGATGACTCCATCACTCACCCTGAAGATATCCAACTTTTAACGGACGCAGCCCCTTCCACAGGTTTCAGCGGCTATTGCAGAGGGAGATGGTTCACTTCTGCTTGGCCCCCAGACCTTAAATCTCTCGAATCAGACTCCAGCCGTCCTTCATCTGCGCCTCATGAGATATCCAATAGTCATAGCTGCCATTCTTTGGGGGCATCAATGGTCCAGGAAGTCCATACTCATCCACACCAATAACAACACAGTCAGAGATATCCTCAACAAAGGTCGCTCCCGGTCTCCAGCAATTCCTGTGCGGACTCACATTAATCTCAGCCCAACACCAGTTCACCCTCAGGGCAGTCCACATCCCCGGTTACCTGAACAACATCACTGGTTCACTGACTCGGTTCTCATTTCAGAAATTCTGACTCTTGGCCCCAGAATTGGATACTCATCCCATACCAGTCCCACCGTTTTCATCCCTAATTTTCAACTAGCTCCACAGTTGGAAATCCTTATTCACACCTCCCAAGAAGCCATCCTTAATAGCCTCGCCCCAAGCACTCTCTCAGCCTACTTCACCGGCTGGATTTGTTTCAAGGCATTTCATTCTATTAAAAAAACTTGGTCCCCAACCATCCAGAACTACCTGGCCAGAATCAACTTCTTTGTCAAATTGGACACTGATTAACAATGCCCTTCTATTTCTCATTCCCACGAGACAAAGTTGATCAAAATCCTGCGGAAACAGGAATTTGTCCTCACCACTAAACGCATGCCACTCACCTCTGACCTTCTCAGTCTCTGCATCCGCCCTCTTTGTTCAGGCTATATATCCCCTGCAGTCGATTTAACCCTAGAAGCCATGTTTCTTTCAGCTTTGTTTGGCTTCTTGAGGTGCTCCGAACATCTGTCTACAACCCTTTTCGCCATCCCAGCCTATCAGACATCTCCATCTATACTCCTGTACCTCTCATATTTACGGTCCCACGGAGTAAGACAGATCAGCTGGGAGTTTCTTTCCCCATCTACATATTTCGCCTTGATTCCTATCTCAGCCCATACGAGCCTCTGATCAAATATTTCAGCTCCAGGTACACCGCCATGGCAACTCCACAACACTCTCTCTTCGTCACAGAGACAAATTAAATGGCCACCAGATTCTGGTTTCAAAAGCACCTAAAAGTTTCAGGCTTTTCGTCTGATCACTATTCCTACCATTCCTTCCGCATCGGAGCAGCATCCACTGAGGCCAGACTGGGCATCTCAGATCAAACCTACCAGGTCCTTGCCGCTGCTCATCACAAGCATATCGTTCCTACATCCCCAATAACCTCAACGATATCCGTCCATCCCAAACTCAACTGAGCTCAATTTAAATCTGATCTTTTGGGGGTCAAAACCCCCACACTGAGTCGTTGTGTCGTCCATGGGCGGCTGTGGCTGAGGGTTTAAAGCAGTTGTCCGGAAGATCGGCGGCCCGAATCCAAGCCCATGCGCAAATATTCTTGGGCAAGATGCTGAACCCCAAAAATGGCCCCTCATAGATGTTGAATGTAATAATTGTAATTGTAAGTCGCTTTGGATAAAAGTGTCAGCTAAATGACATGTAATGTCCATGCTACTGAATAGTTTCTTAAGACAACAGCTAGTGAAACTTCAACACATCATCAGTGATGAACCCAGAGTGTTTCGGTCTTTGATCATCATACACCCTCACCTGTCAGTCCCCGGTTTGTGTCAAAGTAGCTTGCTTGGTTCGCAGAAGCTCCTGCTGGCCACAGCGGGCCCTCTGCCCTTGACTTCTGAAAGATCTATCTCAAAGATCGAGATATTTGGCCCTCTTATGCTGGTTGGCCTCCTCCATCTTGTCTTCCCAGGGGACAGTGAGCTCTATCATGACCACCTGCTTGGACGACTCTGATGTTAGAACCATCTCTGACCTGAGTGTTTTCCTTGCAATGTGATCTGGGAACTTCAGTTGCCTCACTAGGTCCATCTTCAGCTGCTACATGCGGGCTATGACTAGCAGCCCAGTTGAGGCCCTGTGTGCCACCTCAAGTCTTTCTCCCGGTCTGACAAAGGTGATGTTGTGCCAAGAGTGTGGCCGCTGCTTGCTGTGCTGGATCCCTGTGCAGATAGTGTCAGCTACTGCCTTTTCAGTATCTGGTCATGCCGCCACCTGTACCTGCCCTCTCCCAAGGCTTTCAGGCAGTAGCTTAGAATGTGCTCCAGAGAACCTCTCCCCAAGCATGCTCCTGTGTCGGCTAGACCCCAGGAATGCAGGTTGGATGGACTTAGCAGGACATCATACACCTTGAAAATAAACTTCAAGGACTGCATTTTGTAACCGACAGAACACAAATCCAGTCTCAAAAACATACAGAAAAGTAGTTACTGTCTATGTTACCTCCAGACTTGATTGTAATTCCTTATTCAATTCCATTCAATTCTTGTGAACAGGAAATTCACTTTGGCCTCCACCACCAGCAGAGGCCAGAGGATGATGTTTTCTCCGACCTGACCAGGCAGCTGCCTCCGTCTCATTCGAACTCACCCTGGATCCTGGTGGGCAGCTGCTTGTATCCAGAGATCTTCACCAAGCAGAAAGAAGGATTTGAGGTAGTGGAATTATTTTACCCTGGAGCGAGGAGTGCTCAAGCTGGAGCTTATTCTGGAGACTGAAATGTCCCCTGAAATTATACTGCAACCTGACAAACGCATTTCAGGGCCCTGCCCTAATGTGCTGATGCTGATCCTTTGAAATGCAACTGTGATGTCACTGAAATTGTGTCCCTCTGTGTCCTTGTGCCCTCTTTTTGATTCCCGCAAAACATTTTGTCCCCTCTCTGGCCAAAGAGTCATTTTCTTTTCTTTTTTTTTCTTTTATGAGGAAAGTAGGATAATGACATTCAGTCTAGCCACGGCAAATTGCACACACTCATAAATATAGCAAATTTCTTTCAATAATATTTGATATAAAATGTGAAAAAACTAACTTTGACCATATTGCAAGGACATCCATTCATCAGTTTTAGTGTAACCCTGCTGAAAAACTAACAAACATGTCTGTGAGGATTCTCAGTCATCCGGGTCATGGTATCTTCAAAAAGTGTACGAATCTATGTAGGCAACTGGACTTGCTTGTGTTACTTGAAAATCTTCAAGAAACACAAGCAAGTCCAGAGTAAACACAAACCCTACAGGTGGACTGCCACATTATGTGCACCTCTGTGACAGGAATAGTTTAAATGTAGTTCCTTTCCTTTTCAATGTAGCTGCAGTAGTCTGTGTGTGTGTGCGTGTACGTGTGTGTGTGTGGTTACTCATGTTGCACAATGTAAACAGTGAATGCACCTGTGTAAATGACACAGCGAGAGACGTTGATCTGGGAGGACATCAGGGAATAATGCATGTTGTGCAAAATGTGTCACCTGGAGAGAAAAAGAAAAGTGTGGCACCGCCTATCACAACCAAAGCTGAACCAAGCAATTTGAGACAGATCTGGGTTCAGAAGATACCTGCAGCTCACCTGTATTTGATAGGTAGTAAAACTTTGCATGCAAATGAAAGATGCTGTATACTTAAGGATTAAGAAGTGTTGTGTTGGATGTGACACTTGGAGACAGTGTAACAGAAAGCAGGATTATTAAGATCTGTTGTGCTCTAAGAACAGTTGGGCTGTGTGTGTCAGCTGGAGACAGTTTGAAAGTTGATAAATGGAGTATAGAAAAAGTATGAAAAGTCATATTAAAACTTTGAATCATCAAGAGCCATTTCAAATGATATAACATCCACAGGGCAAAACTAAATTAGTAATATATATATATATATATATATATATATATATATATATATATATCATTCTAACCAATGCAAATCACTGCTTATCCTTGATGAGTGTGTCTGATGTTAGAAAGTAGTGATGATGATGATGATGATGATGATGATGATGATACTGGCAGTTGGTTAAGTCAGTGAAGTCAGTAGAGTCTTTGCAAAAATCAATTTTTAAAAGAACAGTTCACAGCAGTAGATTGTCCATTACAGAGATGGACACTTCAGTTCAAGTCTCCTCAGAATAGGAGAATCCGATAAAAACAGAGGCAGCTTTGAGATCACTGTTGCTTTGTAGCTCAATGATTTTGTGTTGTAGGTTGCAGGTATATTAGCTGGTTCCACATTTAACAGCTTAACAAATATGTTCAGTTTCAGAAACCTATCAGCAAATGTCAGAACTGACAAGCATATTGAGATGCAATAAAGACTTTTGTTCTATGCAAACAAATTTTTGTTAGTTTTTTCAGACACTTCCTAGTCAGATTCTGGTATTGTAAAAGCTGTTCGATTGGCATCTAACTACACTGAAGAGCGTCAACGTTATCCAAAAGCATCTGTTCTTGCAACTCATCCAAATTAGTTAAACTAGTTAAAAAACTCGAAACAGGCCTTTTGTATCACACTGGATTCTACTTCAGAATACTACTTCAACAAAACTAGAATTACTACTTATTACTTATGTGAGTTCAATGTGATGTTTGACCTTTGACCAGTGAAATCTTATGAGTTCATGTTTGAGTCCAAGTGACAACTGGTCAAAATTTGAAGAAATTCCCGAAAGACAGACATTCAAATTCAAATCTGTGAGTCTACGTGAAAATTTGTGCTAAATTTAAAATCATTCTCTCTCGTTGTTCCCCATTAATCACATTCAAAAGTCATCAGATCACTGTGACCTTTGACCTTGACCACTAAAATCAAATTAGTTAATTCTTGAGTCCAAGTGAATCTTTTTGCCAAATTCAAAGAAATTCCCTTAAGGCTCTAGATACCGCGTTCACGAGAATGGGACGGATGGACAGAAGGATAGACAACCCAAAAACATACATCGCTGGCTTGAAGGCATTGAAACACTTACTTACATTTCAAAGTAGGGAAAGCAATTAGCTGATTACCATTTAGCTTCTTCAGCTGCAAGGTCCTTGTATTGTGCATGCTGGCACACTGTCATAATGTGGCTAATGGCTTACTGTGACACAGAATAGATCCGCTGTTGTTGTTATTACAAACACCTATTATTTCCCTTATTCCATTGTTGAATACTGAAGCCAAAATGTCCCAGATTTGGGCTTTGCCATCTAGCACAGGTTACGTAGTTTAAAGCCTTAGTGCAGTAGTGATCTTGCTGGAGTGCCACAGTATTGAGGACAGCCGCTCAACCTATTTCATCTAAATCTCAGCTGCAAATTATGGTGTCTCACTCTGTTTTTATAGCCTGAAATAACTAGTTCAAACCACACTTATAAGGAACAATTGCACTTGAATATACATCAATGTGAAAAGAACTACATAACAAGACAAAAACTATCAATGTGAAAAATGTATTTGACATGTAATGTGACTTTTTAGCTCATGTCCTATCGGCTAACATGGAGAGGGTTGGGTATATTACCCAAGGTATAGTCAGCCAGCAGGGGGTGATTGTGATGTTTTGGCTACACTGTATGTATCTGGAAATAAATGTGTAGTGTGAGTCATTGTTCAGCCTATTAATTATTCAGAACAATTTTAAAATCTACCATGAGTCCAAAAGGCCTTGATAATAACTTGTTCAGAAATGTGTATTTGCATAACCTGTGGACTCTTAATCTGTGTTTATATCATATTTTTAACATAGCTTTTTCTTACCTACAAAAATCCTCACAGTGATAAAATGAAACCGATGTGAATCCAGTATGATTAAAAGGTTGGGGGACCTGAGCATGTTTCACCACAACTCCAACCACATCCCAGGAAAACCTCTGTTGGCCTACCACATCAGAATTTATTTGAAATACAATTAATGCAAGACTTTATCTACCATCCTTTAGTTTCTCTACTGAGCTACTCACATGTCCTTTGTCAAATAAAAAAACAGACTGGTTAAGTAAGTAGTCTGTTCTCCGTCTCCACACTGTGTAGCCACAACAAACAGAAAGGTTCACCTATCAGGCTTATCTAGTCGGCTAATGAGTCTCTAGTTACCAAGCTCCAGTCGCCAGTCTTCAGGGCTTTACAGCCTTTAGGGAAGTAGAGCCAAAAGGACCACAATCAGCAAAGTACATGCAAAGGAACCATGAGAAAGCAAACTCAAAGAGAGTGGGGCAAAGAGATAAAGCACACCCATTTGCTCTTTTTCTGACCAACCTTGAATGATTGAGTGAATGATGTGTTAAACTTCAAGTTGATGGGCATATCGACTGCATATACCAGGTCAAATACAGATGAGAATGGAATATAACTAAGTTACTCAGTAATAGTCACTGTTTAAATTCCTGTTCACACCCATTAGCCACACAAACAAAACACAACAAACTCTGTGTTTTTAGCAAGATAATTATTTGACCTGTAATCAATATATAATCACAACTTATCAATATTTTAACAAAAGAATAAAGAGAGGTTAGAGGAAGGCCCAGTCACATCAGTAGGCTAAATGGCACATTAGAAATCATGTTTGGGACTTTATGAAACATCTACATATTTCTATAAAACTGGTGAGATTGGGACTACTTGGCGAAGTAGTCTGCAGTTTGTGAGCTAACAGTTAATATGCTATGTAGGCGGTAGTTTTGGTGCTAGCCCTAATAACAGAGCTCAACAGCATGGTTCCTGAAGTAAAAATCCCCTTTATTTTCTGAATAGAGATTATGATTGTCAGCCATTGTACTATAACAATCCAATGTAGAAATACCACAAGCTACGAGAACATATTGCAACACTAAATTAATAACAAGGTTAAATTCAAGAAGAAGCATGCTGGTGCTGGAAAGGGATCATTTGCAATGATTTAGGGGATGTGTCGTTCCTTCCCTCTTAAAATAATGTACACAGTCTTGTACCTTTGCCTTTTTTCCGTTTTCCAATTGCTTTTATTGTTTCAAATCAAATGATATATGTACACGATTCATCTCATATTTGGTCAGTAAACCCACTCACTGGATTCTGCAGAGGAATGCCTGTTGTTCACTCATATAGCTCCTTCCGGAGGGATGGCAAGAGAAATGTTGAGAGCTTCTCTTGAGTTGATGGGATGTCTGAAAGCAGCTCAAATGAGCTAGCTTCCCTCAAAGGTTAACACTCTCAAATGACAAATCAAATCACAGTGATCAAATTGGAATAAATAGATCTGTCTGCAAAAATGTGCTAAAAAGCTGTTGTGATCTTTAAACTTCAAATACAGTAACTATCTGAAATGAATGTCCAACAAGGAAATGCCGGAAAAGCTAATCTGAGAAGAGTTTAATGTACCCACCTCATGAGAAAAATGGCATTTGAATCCCTAAGTTCAGTTTGATTTGTCAAAGTATTAGAAATTGTGAGTCATTGCTGAGGCAAAATGGACAGTGTTTTTCTCCCAGACCTCATCCATCATCTGCTTGTCATGGGCAAGAGTTCATGCACCATGTTGCTGGTGGAAAGGCTACCATCAAAGATTTATACCACTGACCTCTTTGAAGTTGTCCCACAACCAAACATTGCTGCACACATTATTTAGCACAACAGTCACTTCCCATGGCAACAGAAAACAGAGAGATATAGAGGACAGGGAGAGAAATGAGAGGGAAATACCCATTTACAGGCATTTAAGCCTTTCAGTGTTCATGACTGTGGTGGTTCCCATAAAGTTTGGGACATTAAACCTCCAAAGAGGCACTGAGGTGGGTGTCATCCCTGCTACATGCAAACCATTGTGGCCCCAAATGCATCTCGGATGGATCGGGTAAACTAAAGCTGAGAGTAGCGTCCATGTTGTCATGGCAACCTGCATGCACAGACAGACAGAAAGACAGAAAGAAAGAAAGAAAGAAAGAAAGAAAGAAAGAAAGAAAGAAAGAAAGAAAGAAAGAAAGGAGAAGAGAGGCTTGGGTGTGAATGGAAGAGTGGCGCCCGGCAGTCTGCCCGGTGGGGCGACTCAGTACGCGGCTGTGAGGGAGGGAGCGGAGCGGCAACGCGGCCCGGAGAGTGGAGGAATGTATGAGGCATAATAACACACAGCAGGGGAAGGAATGGACAGGAGGCCTTGCCAAATTAGCCGGTGCCCTAATGCAACCCTGCTGCCAGGGCCCAGGAAGTGTAATGTTTTTATACGAAAACATAACAATTTATTCAATCAGATATTATGGGAGTTATTGTTATTATTTATTCAATTTAAACACAGTGTAATAACAGACTATAGAATAAACGCATCCCCAAGTTTCACTTTTTGTTATTTTGTATGCATCGAGCAGTTGGATGATTTCGACTGTTCTCTGTGACATTTTGATTTTCATCTTCAAATGCTTCATTTTCCAAAGTGAGGTGAGACAGGTGTTTGTTTCCCCCTCTATAAGAAGATGGTTCGGCTCGGGATCATCAATACATGAGAGGCTGAGCGCATCAGTGACTCCGGCACTAAAGATGCAATCAGACACTAATCAACCCGTGAATTGTGCAAATAAACCATCACCTCTGACTGGGTCAATTAGAAAACCTCCAAGATCACCCCGTCTCCCTGTTTCTTGATCTCTCTCACTCTCGCTCTCTCTCTCTCTCTCTCTCTCTCTCTCTCTCTCTCTCTCTCTCTCTCTCGCACACACACACACACACACACACACACACACACACACACACACACACACACACACACACACACACACACACAGCCCACCGCAGAGAATGAGACACGCCTTTTTCTTGGCTCCGTTGTTGGGTCGGTGGGCAGCGGGCTGCCGGTGATGTGATTGACCAGCTCCTCTCCCTGATCTGTCAGCCGACTGACTTGGCGCCTCCCTCCCCTCTATAAATACAGGACATCAGTTCATTCCTTCCACAACGAGCGTGTTGAAGTCAGAGGAACTCTGAGGCTCGCGGGATGTTTTGACAGATTCGAAATCCGCCGTTTGATTTTTGTCGTATTCTCTCGGTAATTTGAGGCTATATTGTTGTGGCATCTGTCGTGTTTTCAGCGCCGTGGTATCATCCTGCCAGTCGTGTAATTGTACGGGTTTTTCTCTTCTCCCTTGCCGCTGTTTATTTAAGATGAAGGCTGTTACTCCAGTCCGCCCCCAGGACTCCTCCTCCACCGGCAGCCAGCTCTCCCTGCACTATCTGTCGAAGCAGAGCCTCAACATCGCCCGGTGCAGGATGGAGGAGGAGGATCTGTTCTGCCTGCAGTACGATATGAACGACTGCTACAGCCGACTGAAGCGCCTGGTGCCCACCATCCCGCAGGATAAGAAAGTCAGTAAAGTGGAAATCCTCCAGCATGTCATAGACTACATCCTGGACCTGCAGCTGGCCCTGGAGACGCACCCTTCCCTCCACAAACAGCAGCCACAGTGGACCGGGACCTGCCCCGCGCCACCCTCCAACCCCAGCCGTACACCGCTGACGGTGCTCAACACTGACCACCACCAGGTGAGCTTTAACCAGAGGAGACCACTCTGCTTTAGCCCGAAACTAGTCGGAACTTACCAGGGTTCACCTCCCTGTTTACCTCAGACAAAGCGCGTCATGCCCGTTATGTGTCGTTGTCCTTCCAGTGTGAAAGAACAAAAAAGAATCTGAATGCAATACGCGTCTTATCGCAGCCTTGGAAAACGATGCGTAAAAATACATTTGGCGTGCGTTATGCTAGATTGCGCACTTGATTGCGGGCTTTATGATTTGCATGATAATAGCAGTATTCAGAGGCCCTACCTTATCCCAGGATTGGTGAAGTACCCGCAGCCCACTCCACTGCGCACAATAAGAGCAATTTGTTATTCAATAGGCTATAAGAGAATTTATTATAGTTGGCAAATTTTCTGCCGCTCTCCTAGATAATTTCTTTTGTAGGGATTTTGGCCTTGTTTCTCTAACCAAAATATCTAAATTATTTGACATGTTTCTTCTTTTTTTTTCTTTTCTTTTTTTGTAGAGGACGTCAATAGTCAAAAAGCCGGATGACTCGATTTTATGCCGCTGAGACAAGAGCACTGCATTGGTAAGTAGTTGATTTTAAAATAATATTAGTCATGTTTCTGGATTTTTCTCCTTATCAAACACATGTGGCCAGTAGTGAAACCACAGGCCTCAGTGGTGGTCGTTGAAGCATCTCCATTTACTTGATTACTGTAGCCTATATATGTGGTGTAAATGGACAGTCTCTGGAGTGCTCTGAGGAGGCTAGTAGTAGTCAGAGGGAAAAAAAATTGAGGAACATGAATTTGGCACCAACCTCAGAAGCAGCTGTGCTTTGCGCAATAACTGTCACTGGTGTAGCAATCTGAAGAAGAGGGGGTTAAAACCTCAGCTTGTCCTCTCTTTCATTGTTACACACACACACACACACACACACACACCCCTTCCTTGCTCTCTCATTCACTCTCGGCATCCCCTAGTTCTATTCAAGCTGCTGTTCTGGCTTTAATGTCAGATTTATTGCACTGAATCTAAACACATCTAATAAGACCTTAAATGTGTGTGTGTGTGTGTGTGTGTGTGTGTGTGTGTGTGTGTGTGTGTGTGTGTGTGTGTGTGTGTGTGTGTGTGTGTGTGTGTGTGTGTGTGTGTGCAAGACACTCACATTCTCTCAGAGAGTCTCGGCTGCCTCTCATCAGCCTTTCCCAATAGCCTGAGGAGCTGTGTGGCTATTGTTTGACCTGGTTTGTTTTGGGTTGTTGATCAAGCGTGGCCTCTGTTTTGTTGGTGGCGCCAGTCAGTCTGGAGTTGTGCAGCTCACCCCCCCTCTTACCTCACCCTCCGATTCCCCCTCCACAGGTGTGCAGGCTTCACAGAGCTGCTCCAAAGCCAGCAAAGCTTCGCCAGGGACTCACACCCAACTGGAGGCACAATCACAAGGGGATTTCAAAACCGCTGGGAGGAATTAAACCCAAATAAAGTCACCATTCACATAAGAATGTTTTTGTTCCATTTAACAAGGACTCACTGTGTAGAAACCTCCCTCTCCCCCCTCCTGTTTAAGTTGCTCTAACTTTACTTCTTCTGGCTTTAAATTTTTCTAAAAGAGTGAAAACATTGAATCCCCAGGCTCAGAAGTCGTCTGTCAACAGCTATAAAAACTGTTTGTGAATTGTGCTAAATGAAAAGCTAAAAATGACTCCAGTTTCAAGCTTTACTAAACTGCGAAAAATAATTGTATATGTTTTGTACATCTATTGTTTAAAATAGATGCTTTGTGTTGAACAGGGACTTCATCCCTGGAACCTTAAAATGTTTCATATTGTAAAGAAGAACAATTCTGATTCGAGACAATTAAGATTGTACATAAAGAGACTCAAATGTTCTATAAAAGTATGTGGAAGGAAGACTTATATGTTTAAAATAGATTATTGTAATTATAAGATATTTTTATTAAAACTTTTTTTGTTGTCATGTAAATATTGTGTTTCCAAGGTTTTGCTCTGCCAGTGATGTCCTCACATGACGGTATCAGTTAACTCTTTGCAGTGTTTTTGGAATAGTTGAATATGTAGCATGTCAGGCTCATTGCAGAGATATTGAATGTGCACTGAAGCAGCCCTCCTTGTGTATATATGTGGTGGAGTTCAACACAATTATAATTTGGCCTGCTCAGCTTTTTTTTCAGTTGTGTTGTACATTAACTATGGCAAGTGTGGCCAGCTAGGAGTCAGTTTTCTATTTGATCTTCAAACAAAAAAAGAGAAGAAAAGCCCCAATTTGATTCAAAAATTCAATCTGATTGCTGCAACACTTCTTAAAGTATAATACATAAAAATCACTCAAAACAATGTCTCTGTTATATTTGTGCTGTTGGAGTTACTCCTTGAAAAGTTAATGATTGACACCATGATATCATTAATGTTTTGGTTATGAACTGATGAAATATGTGAACAATGAAAGAATCTTTTTGGACAACAAACACTTGAATTAATGCCGGCATTGTCTTTAAGTCGGTACAAACTGATTTCCCTGTAGGAGAGTCAGCAGCCATTGTTAATGTAAAGGAGGAAAATAATTCCTTTATTTTTCATGACATTGAACACCGAATTTACCTCACCGCCCTCCTGCCAGTGTGAGAGGGCACTTGTACATTACTGTCAGCTGCACTGTTGGACTTGACCTTCACTGGCTTGTGAGGAGTTGTCAAAACAATTAAAGTTTCCAGGAAGAATTGTGTTGTCTCAAGTTTTGTCTCAAGGGGAATCTTGGTTTATTGCCTTCAATGCCAGCGCTGTCACATGAAACAATGAGGAGAAAGAGGGAGGAGCGGGTGTAACACTGCATAATGTATTCTGTAGCTTCACGAAAAATAAAGGATGCATAGACTATATTAGAGTCTACTGTCAGTCCTCAAATCTATTAAAACAGGAGTCAGGTAGAAAGTGTCTTATGTTGTAGGGTTTTATTAATGCAATCACACACATGACTACTGCTTCACACATAGTGAAGAGGTCAAATTCATGTGTAACTGAGTCAGGTGTCATTCATTTCATCCTCACATTCAGGGGAAATTATCTGTTCTTTATTAATATTAAAATGTTCAAGGCACCTTCCTTTTTTCCAATTTGACATATAATATGTTACAGCCAAAAACTAATTTTTATTCAGCAATTGTTGAAAAAATAAAAAAAACATATAACCTCAACGAACCAAAGGATATTGGGGATTCTCTTCCTTGAAGAGAATCAACAGTAGCTTTTTCATCTCATATGGACATTATAGAAGAGTCAAACAAGTACAATGTAAGCCACAATTACAATTATATTTCTGTGTAAAAACTGAATATAGTAGAATAAAGGCACATGCCAATAATTCAGATAGAAATAGGGATCTCAGATGTTATAAATATTTTGAAGAAAAAAGAGACAGATTATAGTTATAATATATATAGTTATATAATAACTGATTATAATTTTAATAATTTGTGTTTTTCATTACTGAAATAATTATGAGATTTATCCTGGAGTACTATTCCTGACAGCTTTCAGAAAACACTGTCCTAAACAACACCTGTATCATTCTAACACTTGTTAGTGACATGTGTGTCCTTCCTGTCGTCCTTCTTTCCCACAGAGCTGCAGGGTTTGCTCGCAGACACACTGACCCTAGTTTAGTTGTCCTCACTTCAACCTGCTAAATGCATGTTTAAAGCTACGGTGACACACAGGCACATCCAGCAACGGAGGCCCCCTGTGGGTGCTGCTGACACCTTTCAGACATCCTGCTCCCTCCACTGTGGCCGTCTGAGGATAAGCAGGCGACACAGGGAACCTGTGTGTGTTTGTAGTCCACAGTAAGGGCCTGGCCTCGCTGCGCTTCACAAGCACTGTGACCTTGTGATTTAAACTGTGTGTGTGTGTGTGTGTGTGTGTGTGTGTGTGTGTGTGTGTGTGTGTGTGTGTGTGTGTGTTAAGTACAGAGCAGAAATATTGTACATTTAAAAAGAAATATGACATTTGTTTAGCGGTAAATACAATTTGAATGGGTGGTAAACCAACCGAAACCTGGACTCAGTCAACCCTGCTGACCCTCTTTTTTATTTGCATAATACTTTACCCACTTCTTTCCATAATGCCATTTGATTTATCACATAACAGTTGGAAGTATCAACGTTAGGTGCCATGTAAAGTGAAGGTAAGAAAGTGAGATCTCATCATGATCACACAATGAATTCTTATTTGCTTCAATTAAGGCTGGATTTATTTTTACTGCTAATTCTCTAATCTCATGATCTTTTCGGTCTCACGATCAATTAAAATTCCTACTGTGGTAGCTGCCGTCCAGATACACTTTTACATCTGCAGAAAATATATTGGATATTTTTATGAAAATTAATTTACATGCAACCAAGTAACATAATAAATTTGACTTTTTCCGGCAATAACATTTTGTATAGTAACTTCAACAGCCAGTCATACATTGATGCTTACATTCACACGTGCTGTACAGTGTTTAGACAGTCATATTATCCTATTACTTGATGTCCCTCACAACTGCAGTGTTACAGCACTGACACAAGGCAGGAGCCTTCCATTACAGTTGTATAATATATACAGCTATAATTCTCTCTATTAGTCAGCACTGAGACTGCTACCATCCCTAGATACATTATTCATCGACTCTCCTATTATACTTTCCTGCTCTATGTTGACTAACAATTTCCTCTGTCTGCTTATTAGCCACCACTGTTGTGCCCCATCCTGTGTCTGTCCAACATTAGCACTGCAGGATTTTCCAAATAACCCCTGTTGGGAGTGAGGCAGTGCAGCGCAGCAGCAAGATGGAGGAGCACAGGGAAGGTGCGCAAAGGCTTCATCAGCGTTTTCTTTTAATTTGAGAAAAATGACAAACAGAATTGATTCTTACCTGTGACCATCCTCTCCTCATGTTTGTGCTCCCTGATCCAGATCGTGAGAAAGTATCTCATCCTTTTTAATAAGGACGTCCAAATTATATCGGTCGACCTTTTTCGCACACACAAGCTAGACACACTGGCCCTGAGGCCATTCACTTGAAAGGTCTCTATGATCACAGTATCACTATCTTAAAAAGAAGGGATTGACCAGGCTGCAAGTGGAGTTGTTTGCACAGGTGCCAGTGAGTGTTGCATGACTCCTATTTGTTAGTTTCTGAGTGTTTCTGATTAAATCTTGCCAGCTCACACTCCGTTAGAGGATAATGAATCTACCGTCACTATTGTCTCCAATAAGAAAAGGATCAATCAGCTTTTTCTACTGCAGCTCCACACAGAAGAAACACACCAACTCCTCCTTTCCACAAATCTGTACAAGGCACTGTGACACAAACACATAAAACAAGGATGCTCGCCAGCGTCTCTGCCTTGAATTAACCTTCTGCATATGTTAAACTGCAACAACAGGTTTAGCTGTGGTGCATCACCTCCCTCTCTCCCTGATTTAACTGCACATTACGCCGTTCCACGGGGGCCCATATCCCTGCGTGTTAATCACTTCTCTTCCCAGCGTACGGAGAAATATATGGTGGGTGCTTGCAGAGGAACAGTGGAGGACAAAAACGTGCTCACTCTTGGACACTACTTGATTACAGACTAATTGGTCTAGAGTGATTAAATATCTCATGCTTCTCAGTAATTGCAGCTATTTAAAGCAGCTATTAGCTTAAAATGCCTGCCACCAACAGCCATTTCCTCATAAACAAAATATGAGAAGCAGCAATTCACCTGTACAGCTCTGAGTGGAAAACAAGTCTTGCAGATTCACGGGAAGCAGCCAGACATAACAGCACTTATCATAAAAATATAAATTTGGCAATAAAATATATTTAAAGTTTTATTTTCCCCAAAGCAATTGAATACTTCATGTAATGGTTTGCCCTGCTTTTTAAATATGCAATGAAAATCTTCTAGCGATCCATCTCTTTAAGTTTGATGCTGTTCCGATGTACAATTTTACTGATTTCTAATTAATCACAATTATGTTTTGCACATTTATAACTCATGTGTAATTATTTCTTCATTTGTGTGTATTCATAATTTGACAGTTATATACTACTATATATACTATATATGGGAGGAAAATATTAAGAAACAAAAATCCTACTGCGGATCCCTTATTTTAATTTAGCAGCCTGACTCGACACTCAACAGTTAGAGACACTCGAGAAAAAAGGATAGGACACAATTTGGTACACCCATTAGTTCAGTTTCAGTCGGGGCCTCTTGCAAATACAAATACAAATACTGACAGGGGTGAAAGAGAGGAGGACTGAGTGAGACATGTAGTAAGAGAGGAGGAATCAGGATAGACACTGTGGGAGAGGTAGAAGGAGGAGGGAGGACTTGGCATCACCAGTGCCAACCGAGGCTCCCGGGAGACATGCGATGAATTACAGAAATGAGATCTCAGACAAATGCCAAGCTTTTCCAAAGAGCAACCAATGGCTGCAACCCTTCCCCAGAGAACACAGTGATTATAGAGGGGGAGTCGGGGGTCTGCCAAGCCCCTTAAAGGATCTGTGTGAGTCTGTGTAAAGTGTGTGTGTAGGGATGGCACCGGGACAACAGCCATGTCAGAGAACATGACCCTGAGGTGCAGCCATCAGACAGCCAATATGGCGAGTTAAATACCGCTGCTGCATCAGAGCGGAAGGGCTCCAACTGCCTCCAATCAAACAGGTTTCTGTTCACCTAATGAGCTTAATTAATGAGGCTTAGTTTACGCTTCTTTGCTCCAAAAGAGGGAACAATGTACCACATTTAGCCTACCAGTCATTACAGTTTCTCTCTGACTCAGACAGTAATGCATTTTAACTAGACGCCTTCAGCTGTTTAACTCCACTTATTTAGCTCTTTTTTGTAAATGACAAATGTCAACAAGTGTTTTTTTTAAAACACATCATGACATTTCTCATCCAAGTATTTATTCATTTTTTCTTATCTACTGAATCAAACAGGATGTAATTAGGGTTCAGTTGTGTACATCTATTTGTATTTCTATACATTTTTTTTATAAAATGTTACCAAAATTAAATATGGACGGACAGATTCATAATTATTTTTCCTGCTCTAATTGGTGGAGGTTGGAGCAATACTCTGCGTAAGAGGAAAAGTGTCTGACACTAAAAACTGTTCTGAGGAACCGCAAATATATATTGTGCGAAACATTATGGCAGGATTACATTCAGAAGCAAAAACAAGGTTGTATATTTATTGATGCTGCGGTTTTGTAAGGCGGTGGACTATAGAGTGCACAGATGTAACAACATGGATAGTCTCATCTGTAGTAACATGATAATAAACATGTTATGTCTACAGTCACCGTGAACTTGTTTATTTTCCAACATTAAAGCAGATAATGATCTTTCACCAACCTGAAAGCCTAAATATAACCATTCAAAGTGTCATGGTGCTGCAGTCATATCAAGTGAATCCTGTATTATTTACCAGAAAATGTAAAAATGTTGATATTTTCATTATCAACTGAAAAGTAAATTAACTTGTTAATTACAATGAATACCTTACAAACCACAGACCACAATTCTTACGAAACATATTTGCAGTTTCAGTGTATTTATTTTAACTTGATTTCTATAAGACATTTAATCAGAGCAGTAAAGAACAATGTTCTTTGGGTTTAAGATGCATATACAGTTTATTTATCAGCATGATTGAATGGAGTATGAAGGATAACCATCTAATTAACCATCTAATTCATTTTATTGTTTTATGATGATGAGCTTAAAAAAAGGGAGATGGATTGAGGCAATAAGGATGTAGGCCCAGAAAAATAAATAATCAAACATGTTACGGTAATAAGAGAATAAGGTGGAGGGAAACGTGGCACCATTGGACGGGCTGTGAACCAACATCATTCCATACAACAACATCCTGGATTCTGTCTCACCTGCCCTCTCCCCTCATCTGGTGCACATCATCCCCAGAGGTCATCAACAAATGAAATGAGGCACTAATTATTAATTTATACATTGTTGATTTTGTATTTCTCTTTTGATGTACAGTAAATGCAGTCTAACTTACATTTATTATGTGTTAGGTTAGGTGTACACATTTAACAGCTTTGAAAATAGTATGTCAACATGTACAAAAAGACAATTAAATGCACAGAACTCTGGTGGTCGAGTTTGAGAATAATTGTTTGTCAAAGCAATGACAAGTGATGCACTGTAGTCCAGACAGATTACTGTAGAGCTGACTGAAGAGTTTTGAAAATATGAGCTCAATACTGAGGTAAGCAATTATTTTAAAAAGCTGTAATTTGATGATTTATGTTGGTGGTCTGCATTCTAACATCTGTTATCAAGATTTAGAGTGTTGTTGTCCCTATAAATAATGTTTTAATTAATGGACAGATCAAGCAAAGAAAAATAATAAATGAGTAAAATATACTGTGAGTATATGAAAGTTTATAGATAGACATACAGACAGACAGGCAGACAGATAGGCCAAATTGTCCCTTAGTGGGAATTCCAGTTCAAAATGGAAAATGGGGATTTTATTACAGCGACTGCCTGAAGGTGAACTACATGAAACTAAGCAGAAATCACATTGGAGTCTGAGATGACAAATAGAGATGTTGAATAACTGCATTACTGCCATTATATTTGGAAATGGAAGAAAATGCATTTCATGGCGGTACAATGTCTCAGCTTCCTACAGCTTTGCAGCCAGCCACAGATATGCGTTCTGATTTACATCATTCACAATTTCAATAGGAAATCCTTTGTTTGCATTTGCAGCATTCTTTATTTGTGTTATCTGACTGAGCTTTGGGGCTGAAATTAAACTGAAAGAAGAGACAATATGGGGAGATTGGACAAAACGTCCCAAAAGCTCTCCAAGACTTTGTTCTATGACATGTACAAATATTATTAATTTGTGTTGTGGTTTTTTGACAAACAAGTTGGATTAGCAACATAAAATAACTTACATTATACCTTACTCAATTAAGAGTCTAGAATCTAGAAAGAGTCTCGTAATTGTGGTAACTGACATTACAGGTGAGCACAGAGGATCTTTCATTCTTCACCGGGGGCTCACTGAATATTTCTGATTCATTACTGCTATATATAGGGCCCCTTACTCTGTTAAAGAAGTATTGTTTTTTAGTTGAGATGGAATCTTAATTAATGCCAAAGGAATAAATTAAATAAACTTTAGAGACAGATTAATATTGTAATCTCAACTGTTGCTAGTGATGTTTTAGGTCATCGTGTTCTGAATGCCAAAGACTTCAGATTGTAAAAAGATATGATTTTAATCTTAATATACACATATGTTTCCACAATGAGATCCTATAATTTTTTCCTGCCCAGGTCGCATCCTCCTCTCATTTGCACAAGTCCAAAACAACAACAAACAATAACAAAGACATTATGGAAGAAGAATAGAAGATGACGGTAGCCACCTGTGAAGAAGGCCTCGTCTTCATTACATGAACGTGAGGGGACTTAGGACTGTACTGCTTTGTGTGTTTACTTGCAAATGGCTACTAGCCGCCTAACTCCGCTAGTTTGACAGTCGCACTCAATTACATATTTCCACCAAGAGTTGATCCTGAGATGTGTGTGAAGTGTTTTAAGTTGAGCTGCAGGTAAGCAAAGAGAACTGTGTAAAGAATGAAACAAGTGACTCCAGCAAAGAGAAAATGTGGGTTACCTGGTGTAAATGACTGAAAATGTGAGGCTTCCACTTCTTATTGTATATTTTTTTTAAAAAGAAAAAAACAATTTGTGGAGGAGGCCTTATGAACTAATAGCAGCAACTTTGTAACATACACTATACTGAAAGCTTATAAATATTCATTGGACAACACGAATGTAAATCTGGGTTGGTTTCTAATGCTTTTTCAGTGTGGTAAACTAAACTATAACCTTGAACAAAGAGAAAGTCAGATCCCCAAGGTCTCAGTTCATCTGAAATATAGCTCCATATTTCTGTCTGTCTGTTCTATTTCCATTGCTCTGTTTGTTTAATGTCAGTTTATTTTTATAGTAATGATTTCTGGTGCACAGCAGCTGAAAAAGCTTTCACATGCTGAGATGAAATTCAGCACGCAACTAAATCAAAATGAAATAGCACAGCCTGTACTCCTGATCCCTCCATATGTTTCCATATAGATATTAAGCCATCGATTATGGAAACGCTGTCATCTAGTTGGCAGCGATTAGGCTGCTGACTTTGGCACCCAGTCAACAACAAATTCACATGCTAATGTCTTCCAAATCAGGTCTCGCCCCCAAACTGGTTCCCCTTATTGACTTGATTCCCTGATTGGACAGATGGCCACCTTTCAATATCACAGACGTCTGTTTGTGTCACAGGGTTGTGTGTGTGTGTAGGGGGTGGGGCTCCCAGGCTTATGAATAAACAACAACAATCATCTAGATAAACAACAACATTATCTGGCGTCTGAACCTTGGCGACGATCCATTATGGGCATTACTGTCACATCATGTGCTACAGTCGGCTTTTAATTGCTCTTATTTGCTATTGAGAATGGGGGGAACACAGACACTGTATCAGTCGCTCTTAATTGATTTGTCCTCGTGCTTGCCAAGACCGCAGTCAATACAGTCGAGGGCAATGAAACTCGTCAATGTGGAGTTAGTAGTGAAGGTGCAAGCGCTGAGGAAAAAACAGCTGCAGCTTGTGCAAAGGAAAGAGAGAAAAAAATCTGAATTTCTATTTCTCTCCTCCTCCTCCTCATCCACCAGGCACATCTCTCCCTCACCTCTTGCTCTGCTCTCTCTCCACTCTCTCCTCTCTCCATTTTTGTGCCTGCAGCAGTCTTTCTCAGGAGACTTTTCTCTGCAGTTGTGTGAGGAGAATGTCAGTCTTGTGTAGTTGGGAGTGTGTGTGCTACTACTACTACTAAGTGTGTATGACTCCGCAGAACAAGGCATTCTGGGTACTACCACTGTCTCTCTTAGCTTTTTGAGCTTTTATGAGCAACAGATTCGGGAATGACTACAGCAGCACACACACACACACACACACACACACACACACACACACTATACATCATATACATATACACTATACATCTTATATATACTTACTTCTCTCTCTCTCTCTCTCTCTCTCTCTCTCTCTCTCTCTCTCTCTCTCTCTCTATATATAGATATCTATCTATATATAGATATATATAGATATATATACACTGCCAGGGATCTAGAGGAATGAGTTTACTGCATAGCATGAGAGGAAGGCAGGTTCTAAAATGACAGAAGAGTTAGTGATGAGGCATGAAAACAAACGAAACAGAATGACAACTTCTAACCAAAGACGTGTTTAGTTCATGAAGAGGTAACATTTAACCATCAGTTATTCAGGGGAAGTAAAATTGAAATAGATATTACTGAAAACAAAAATAAAACAAACAGGACTGAAATGTTGAAATAATACAATTTAATGAGGAATATACCTTCAGAGAAAGGTGAGCAATTAACGTAATAATTAAATTAGACAAAAAAAGTGAAATATATTCAGACATTTGTATATTGAGTTTACTTGTATCGTGCTTTTAACCTTTTTATTAATTTCTTAAGTGGAGTTTTTTGTGCATGAATGATTGCAATTACTTTTATATTTGTATTTAGTTCTGATGATGATATTGTGATCCTTAAGTTCAATATGCTTATTGTTCAACATGACTCCTGACTGGATAGATAAGACAACAGACAAGAGATCAGGAGCTCAGAAAATAAGGATTCATATCAGTTGTGAATCATGTGACAATAATAAAACAGCTGCTTTGTTTTATATTTAAGTGAGTCTGTCCTTGTGCAACTACGAGGTTGTGTAACTTGAATTGTTACTGCTGTAATGACACATGGGACGACATTTTCTCCTGTCCTTTTTCAAAGGATGATCCGTTGTTTCCCAAGCTTAAGGAGAAGCATTGACGCATCTTTCTTTATCATTTAGAGCAGTGGTTTTCAAACTTTTTCTGCCCAAGGCCCACCGCAGGCCAAGCCAAAATCGAAAGGCATACCTGTATACTTATTCATGCAAAACCCTTGTTATCATCCATTTTACCAGCGTTCCTCTCTTTTGAGGTTGCTCTCCTTCACACTGGCTGTCAATCAAGGTCTTGATCTGTCACACAATAATAGTTCCCAACATCTGACAACTGCGCCAACAGTGGAAATTAGGTTTCCGAAGGTTTTTTTTAATGATTATTTAGTGTAAAGAATTTACCTCTGTATTGAGAAATTATTGCATAAAAATAAACAAAAAACAAAAGCTGTAAACTGAACAAGGAAACCTTTAACTTGGTGCATTCTCAAAAATATTAATTCATTAATTAATAACTTGAACGTGATGAGTGTTGGTGTTTCTAGTTACAGTGTAAAGTGAGCGCAGGTCAGCAGGAGTGTGGAGGGACGACACTCAGACAGAGACTCTGACACGGTACAAACCAACTAACCGTTATACAATGTTGGTCCGTAGTGGAAACTCTGTATTCACACTTTCTGTTTCCACTGTTCAACATACATCACCTCGTTCTCCTCCTCTTCTCCCTCATCTCTGCTTCACGTGTGTCAGTTTGTGAGTGTGTGGGTGCGGGGCCAGCCCGGGCCTGTGTGTGTGTGTGTGTGTGTGTGTGTGTGTGTGTGTGTGTGTGTGTGTGTGTGTGTGTGTGTGTGTGTGTGTGTGTGTGTGTGTAAACTCTGCAGAGGAGATGAGATGAGGAAGGAACACTACTCGATCAAATACAGAGCTAAATGTTTGGTGCACTGGTGTGACCAAGGAAACACTGAAACACTGCTTAAACACTTCCAGGTCTTTTCATTCATTTAGGAACCTTTATAAGCAAAATAAACTGTTCAAACACACCCTTGGTCTGCTTAAACGCATCATGAAGTGAAAAAGTTCAGGATTTATCCATTAATTTACACAGAGAGAATAAAAAATGCTTCACATTGGTTGGTCAAGAGTTAATCGGTTGTTATTGATGAGGAAGTCTTTCACAGCCACCATTCAAATCTTCCAATGGGCCAATAGTGATAGAAACGCTAAAGAGCAGGATACACTGACTTTCTCATGACATCATTATTTTTTTCAGACTTGCCAAAGCTGTGCCAGTAGTGCTCTATGACAGATTATCCAATCTTAGAACATTAGAACATTAGAAGACTCCTCTATCATCTAACCTTTCATGCATCTACAGTGTACACTGTTAATCTTTGCTGTATTTTTATAGTCAAACACCACAAAATACACAGTAAAAATATCATAAAACATATTTACAGTTGGTAACCACAATTTGCATGGCATCGTGGATAATACATGATGCCATATGTAATTTACAGTAACTTACAATTTTTATGGAGATTGCGGTATTAAGACATTTGCGAAAGTATATTGTATAATAATAGACTGTATATAACAACACATTTGTCTTCATTCAAGTAAGCACATGTTTCCTGTAAGTGCAAGTGTACCAGAAAATAAAAGCAAATATGTGTTGTTGCTTTCAGTTTAGATCTGCAAAATGAAGAGACAGACTATGTAAAAATAGAGGGATAAAATGCTATTGTGTGAAATGTTGGAAGCTGAGCATGGCTATCATATATATGTATTTTCTTGCACAAAAGGAAACAATTTATACCCAATCATATTCTCACTGTTCCAAACAAAGCTGACAAATGGGAAAGCACTCTAATCTCACATGAAATAAAATGCTGTGAAATGAACAGGTGCATAGGTGAACAAAGATAAATATATCACGGCTTGATGAAATCATTTCTCTACCTGTCCTCCATAATAATTCATTATGTTAATCACAAGCGCGATTAATCATTTTCTCATTTGAACTGTCAGGACATGATTGCTGTATGAGGACATTGTTTGAAGTTCAGCGAAAATACTCAGCTTTTCCCATTCATCATCCCAAAAAAAAATTGAACGTCATTCAGTGATTCGTCTGATCTAAACTATAACAATGAAAATCCTTCTCACATCTTAATGGAGTAAAAGAAAAAAGTGATGATAAATGCATTTGCACCAGTAACACACTCTGGCTGTTAGATCCTGATGGTGCCGTAACACAGCACACCAGGAAACATATTAGCAGTAGCCAGGAGAGTGTGTGTCTGCATATACTGTATGTGATTTTCTGTGTGTGTGTGTGTGTGTGTTGGCACCAGGCTCATATATTGTGATTGTCTCATTGTGAAAATGGCCCACTGGGGCAGCCAGCTGTTCCTGTGCCCATAAAAAGGAGACAGGAATGTCTGGTGGGATGAAGGAGGCTGCAGAGACACACACACTTGCTTGAGAGGAGCAGATGTAAGACATAAGAAATTAACAGCAAAAAGGCACACAAAAAAGAAAACACATGGAAAGATACACCCACATTTATGTACACCTGTATGGATTAACTTAACTCCACTTTACACAGTCAGAACATACAAACACAAAGACACACACACAACACAGCAGCAGCAGGCGAGGTGGTGGAGGCGTTATCGGCCCATATCTGTGCTTGGAGCCACAGCAGTCTCCAAGGCTGCTATCAGCTCCCCCATTATCTCTGTCTGAGAGTGTGGAAGAGGAGGAGGGGAGGAGGACAACGATGAAGTCTGCCTCCCCCACCCCCCATCAACCAGCTCTCCTCATTGCTCCTGTACACACACATACACACGCACACACATATTAGCACACACTCAGCACTAACTCGTTAAGAAGGTGGAAATGAAATGTCTGTCCCCTGAGAAACAGAGCTTTGCTGCTGTGGCACAAGTTTGGTGACTGCAACGGGCATCAAATTATAAATCTACAGTCAGACAGAGGGGAGGATGTGGGAGAGGAAAAGAAGAAGAATGAGGAGGGCTGAAAGAATACGACAGAGGACGTGAGAGACAGAGTGACAGAGGGGTGGTAGGGGGAGGAAAGAGAGGGAGCAGCCTCCTGCTGCAGCCCCTCTACCTCAGGTCTCATTAACTTAATGGTCTCTGTGGATGTTGAAGGGCTGAGCAAGGATAGTGGGCAACAGAGGAGAGGAGAGGAGAGGAGAGGAGAGGAGAGGAGAGACAAAAATGCAAAACTACTGCAACAAATAATTAAAGTAAATAACTTTAGTCTCATTGAGATCAGAAATCTATTTTACAAGGGAGACCTGGAGAAAAATAGCAGCAACACACTTTGAACAATAAAAGTAATTAAAATACAAACACATATGTTAGTGACATTGAAACTTGATCATGGACAAGACATTTTTACCAGACCTTTAATCTTGCTTAACCTTATCAGGTTGTGACGCGGAATAATCAATCATTCCTTTCATTAAGTGCCAAAAACCTAAATGCTTTCTTGTCTATTCCAATCCAGACATTGGGAACAAAATTGCATGACATCAAATCAAACGAAGATCAGTTTAAAAGAGAATCATTGTTAGCCATTAAGGTAAAAACAGTCTAAAACAAATTAGATAGTGGATCCTTTAAATGCTAGAAAAAGGATGCTGTAAGTTAATTCATATCTAGATAATGAAAATAAATATTTGTAAAAAGTGTCTTTGTAAAGTTACAAACTACAACCCTTGAATATAATACCATGGCAAATTAGTAAATAAATACAAAGATTTGATGAGAAGACAGAAAATACTCTGCACACAAATCTTCATGTCATATTCACTCCTCTTAGCCACTGGGCCCTAATGTCTGTATCACAATGAGGAACACCCGTAACGCTTATTTATTTAATGTTGTTTATTGTTGCTGGCTTTGAGCTAAAAATCAAGGTTAGTCGCATGTTTCTTCAGTAGCAAGAATTTTTGTAAGTTTGTAATGAAAGATCAGTTACACAGATCATACAACTCCTCTTTCACTTTCGTCGTTTTTTTATGTTTATTGTTGACCTTTCCATTTTTCATGAAAACATATGGTTGTCTATATCAAGGTTCAGAGAGGTGCAATGTTAAGAATAATAGAGGATTCATTACAAAAGAGAAACATTTCCTGCATTCTGTTGTCATATTTTTACTATTTCTCAATGGTCAATCTTTCAATTTTGTGAAACTAAAGCTTTGACTTTTTTTCTGTTTGGAATTAGTTTATGTCTGCAAAAAACTGGATGGTGTAATTAACTCAATCAATTAATATTATTTGTGTTTGTATTTGAGTTAATGTTCAAATCAAACATCCTGTCACTGACCATAATGGAAAAGCAAGTCAATAGATTAGAATTTTTCTACATAGATTTCATTATGTGGCCACCATCTTTAGGTATCTACTTCCTTTGCACAGCTGAACCACTCACTTGTTTGCATCGGTGTGCCACAGCAGCACTCATAGTTCTTTTGTGCTCGTGACACAAACAGTCAGTGTTGACAGGGTATCCGCCGCTATCAGCTGGACTGTGAAGCCACTGGCGCCACACTCAGAGGAGCTTCTGCACCACCTCAGGTCTGACAGAGGCACTTGGACACATGAAACAGCTTTGAGAGGACTGGTTTTCCAGAAATGGACAGAGAGCCGTTACTGTATTCTTACTACAATGTGATTTTTTGTTTGTAGGATGGATGGGAATCAGATTTATAAAGAACCAACAAGATGGCTGATGGCATTTCCACTGAATGCCACTCACGCCATGGTAACAAGTCCAAAATCAATTCAAAATCTATTAGATGACATAATATTCAGAGGTGTCTAGCAAGTGTAGTGTGTAAAACAGCCATTCAGTAATATGAACTGGGATAGAAAGATCATTCTTCATATTCCAACTCCCTGCTCTAGTCTGAAAATGCAAGCAGCTGCTGATTTGCAGCATGACAGGGCACAGGCCACTGAAAGAGACACAGACAGACACACTGAAGAATGAGACATGTGACAGACCTAAAACTATTCTACATACATCAGACTGCCACTTGGTTAGAAAGCAGGGGGGACACATCAGAGATGAATGGGAGAGGAAGGGAGCTGACAATAACCATATTTAGTACAGAGGGACAGACGGGGATAGCAGTGACAACACTGGAGCCAATGCGAGAAGAAAAGCTAAAATTCACAGGAAGTGTACAGAGAAATAATTTGTCATCTCTCTTCAAAGTACCTTGATCACAGCTGTGTACGTCTGCAGAGGGAGGCATCTACAGCAACTCACTAGTTCACTATTTCACACACTGTAAGTTAATGCAACACCAGCAAACAATGACACACATACAGCAACATTCTCTCTCTCTCTCTCTCCTCTCTCTCTCTCTCTCTCTCTCTCTCTCTCTCTCACAGACACACACATACACACACACACACACACACACACACACACACACACACACACACACACACACACACACACAACCTGCCACACTACAGGGACCATCTGACAAGGCCAAAGTGATGTTGGTTTCAGGGGACCGCAAGTCAGTCCCTCCACAGATGGGCCGGGGCCCTGCACCCTTTCCCTAATGCTCCATTCTGCAGCTGTGTGAGATTAGCTAGGTACCATCAATGCTAATTTGTGCTGATACAACCAAAACTTTTATTGAGACGACGGTGGAAAAAGTAGATAAAACACACATACAGACAAACACACACACACACGTGGAACATCGAAGATGTCTCCTTGAGTATGCTACAGAGGCTGCACCCAAGGTGCACAGGGTCCATGGTGTGCATCTAAATACTTTATTAAAGCTTGATAAAGCTTGGTGTTATATGGGGTCATATATGATCATTTTACAGCACAGTGAAGGACTGTCTGATAAATAAAAGATGTGTCAGCAGCATATTTTTAACCTATAGTCAATTTCATTGTTAAGCAATTTAGTAATTTAAAAAATTTAACAAAACAAAAAAGTATCGCTGTTTGTGTTTTGTGAGATGAAAGACAGTTGGACAGTAAACAGTGTATGGGGGAATGGAAGAAAGAGTCTTGATTGGGATATCTGCATTCTACACCAAAAGCCTCAAAATATTGGCCATTTTCCCAAGAGGCTAATTTGTATAATAAATAGTTGATGGGCTCCAAGATAGCTTTTTACACAGAACCACAATCTTTTTCTAAACCTAATCAAGATGCTTAACTGCATGTTTATTGTAACCTGGTGAGGGATGGCCCAGTATGCCACTGGTGCACTGTGTGTTAGGTTCTGAACTGATGTGAAAATGAGTGACCCACGGATAGATGAGGTAGACAGACCAAGGATGCAATGGCAGAGAATTCAAATATCTAGGTTGTTAAGTTGGTATTTGTGTCAGACGCTTTAACAACCAACAGAAAAATCTCCGGATCCTTCAGGCAAGAGGTACCAAAAGCATGCATGAGGCCACTGTGGAAATCGACGTTTTGTGTTACAGCAAATTGACACCGGCGTTGTCCCATGTCACCAAAAGCTCTTGAATCTTGTTGTGTCTATGTCTGTGTCTTCTACGTGTATGGCTCTCTTTTTGTTCTTTTCGTTTTGCATCCGTCACATGTTAGACATGTCCAAACACCTCCCAGTGAATCCTCTGGAGAATCTCCAGTGGTATTTTCACATGGGCTCACCTCAGACATTATCCAGAGTTTTTACTAGGTCATTAGTAGACTTGTAGATTTGTGTTCTTGCATACAACCCCTCAAGATAAATTCAGTAGGTAATCAGGAGGTCAGTGCAGGTCTAAAAGCAGCTCTAGATACCAACAAAGGGCAGAGAGCTGCAGTTGTTTTTGTTGTTGCAGAGGCTGCTTCTGAATAGGAGGGACCACGACCTTATGTAAGACTATATATAGGATTTACCACAAAATGTTGGTGGGTCATGAAAGCATTAAGGTCAAGAATTTCCAAGGTTTATTGATTAACACATTTTGCAGTAATTTAGCTGAATATTATTCCGCAGCACTTTTCTTTCTTCTGCTAAATTTGTGGTGAACTGTCAAGGGCATTCAATGGTCAGTGCAGCTGAAGGTTAGTTGAAACAACTGAAGTGCAACACTTGTTTACTCTGTTGTGTTGAGAATTGTTGACCAGTGGTGCCATAAATATGGTGCAATGGCACCAAACACCACCAGCCTGATCCTAAAAAACAAATATGACGAGAAGTAATATGTTTCTATTTTGGAGTTGTATATGTGAGTGCTACATTCTCATAATTCGTCCTTCACAGTCACTCACATCCACTCTCACAAACTGCCTCACAGATATAAAACCTGGATGCAAATAACTTTCTCAACTCAACAGCGACAAATCTGAAATCCTCATCATCGGCCCCAAATCAATCACCAGCTCTTGCCACAATTTCTCCCTCTCCATCGACGGTTCCACTGTTCCCACATCCACACTAATCCGTAACCTCGGTTTCATCTTCGAACCCAACCCTCTCCTTTGAGCACCACGTCCACCAAATCACAAAAACAGCCTTCTTCCACCTAAAACATTTCCTGAATACGCCCCTCCCTCTCCTCCTCAGGTGCTTAAACACTCATCCAAATTACAATATGTCCAAAACTCAGCTGCCCGTCTGCTCACCCAGTCCCGCACCAGAGACCACATCACCCCCGTCCTTTAAAACCTTCACTGGCTCCCCTTTCAACAAAGAATACAGCTTCAAATTTTCCTCATCACATCCAAAACCCTCCACATCCTCGCCCCCTCTTACCTCTCTGACCTCCTGCACTGGCACAATCCCACCTGCAACCTCAGATCCATCAACACCAACCTCCTCACCCCCCTTACCTTGTCCAAGCACCGAACCTGGGGGGACAGGACCTTCTCCATCGCTGCCCCCTCCTTGTGGAACTCTCTCCCCAACACCTCAGACATTCTCCCTCACTCACCTCCTTCAAAAATGGACTCAAAACTCACCTTTTTAAATCTGCTTTTAATCTGTGAGTTATTTATGTATTATAATTGTTTTTAACATAAATTGACTGTCTTTTAACTGCTATAATGATACCTTATTGTTATTGTTTTTATTGTCACTGTTTATACCATGTTAAGTGCCTTTGAGTACCTTTTAAAAGCGCTATACAAATAAAATGTATTATTACTATTATAATTTCAGCACCCGTTATTCACATCCCTCCTTTCAATTTTGCCAGTCCCCTTTTATACATCATCCGTAATATTCTTGAGAATATCTCATAGAAAGGTTAAGAGATTGCACGATGGAATTTAATGTTTTGCTTACTGTTTTTTGATGATTTATATGATTTTGGCCCTGTAATGCCACATATTTATCATTTAGTTAAAGATAGAGCATTCTGCTGTGTTTTATCCACTATCTACACATTAACCCAAGGACCTGTAAATCTCTTCAATATACATGTACAACCTTTTTCACGTTCCCTCTTTTTTATCTCCTTCTCTCACACACACATATGGCTAATCCATTATTTATCATATGTGCATCATTTTCACATTGTATTCCAACCTATTTTCCCTGGGTAATTAATATACAGTAATGTCACTGGGATACACATTGTAGTAGGAATAATAGGGAGGTTTGTTCCCTTTATGAAACACTATTTATCACAGAAAACTAAAATCGATTTTGGGTAGTGGATTATTCACTGGCAGAGACTGATATTGTTTTCCTGCTAAACCAATAAAGCGGCATCATGTGAATGTTTTGATTGCATTATCAGACCGGCAAATAAGAGTCTTCTAGTGCCTCATAGCTGAATGAATACAGCATGGTATCAGTATATTCCTTAGAGTTTTTAATATTGTGAAACCATGACAGTAACTGAATAATAACACATTAAATAAGTTTAACCTACCTGGTGACACACAGTACACATTGTCTTTTATTTCATTGTAGGTGGTAGGTAAGCTGTGCTCGAGATGTAAGGTTAGGGTGAGGTTAATGTCTAAATAAGCAAATATGAGTAAGAACAGCTTGAAACGTGATCATTTTAATGGCACTGAAACTGCACTGCAGGAGGAACACACCACAGAGGTTTTATCGGTTTTACAAATAATAATAGCACTGATCATTTCCATGTGTCAGTACAAATTATCCATACTGTGATAACTATACAAGAATTTACACACATTTCATGACTGCATTGCTGACATGAAGTGTCACTCGGGAAACAACTCAGGTCACCATTTACGCTCTTTCAGTTCCACACAGTGCTGGTCTCTCTAGCTTGTCGAGGACATCCCCCCAAACACTTGACATGACTAATTCAAACACTTCAGTAAAAACAAATTAAAACTGCCTTGCACCAAAGAAGCTATTGAGGTGAAAAAAATGAACAACACATAGATTACCACTTTAAACTGAGTTTGTGACTCTTTGTCTCTCTCCCTTCTCTAGCTCTCTCTCTCTCTCACTCTCAGATCTGATGCCAAGTGGGCACAGGAGAGGCACTGTGTGTTTGTCTAATGGCTACCTGCTGCCTGGCACAGTTACCTTTGGACACTACAGAGAAATCTGATTAACCACTCAGCCACACTCTGCTCTGTTGCCTTTCATGCACCATGTACACAAGCATTTGTGTGTAAACACAGAGAGAAGTTAGAGAGAGAGAGAGAGAGAGAGAGGAGAGAGAGAGAGAGAGAGAGAGAGAGGGGATGCATTTCCACTCCGTTGTGTTGTTCTAAAAATTGTTGTTGATTTGTTTAATTTCTAGGCGCTACATATTATTTCTGAAATGGTTTTACAGTGACTTTACCCAGATGTCAATCACCATTCGAACTGTTTTTTATACATCAATAAGGCTCAATCAGTGCTGTCAGATTTGACAAAAAGGATCACTCGTTTGAGTTTGAGTGATCTATAAAGACAAATTCTACGTTTGAATATGCAGAATGTGAAGGTGAGGGACAAGAGTTTGGAGCTGGAAGCCTTCCATTTCTTGTTCTTCCAATCAGGTTAGAGCTTCCTATGATACCTGTTAATGGAGATTAGCCAAAATGTCGTCTAGACCTATAACACCTACCAAAAGGATTTTCTTTTGTGTGGAGAAATCTTAAACTCGTTTGAAGAAAGAAACCAGTCGGACTGCAAATATTGTACGGAGGATGGAAGGTGGAGTCCTGGCCACTGTCTACACAGGAGGCCCCCCAAAAAAGGCCATTGCCATCTTAAAGGGGACATAGCATGCAAATTCCACTTTGTTAGTGCTTCTACAGGTTAATGTGGGTATCTGGCATGTCTACCAACCCCAAAACTCTGGGGAAAAAACACTCGCGCGTTTTGTTATGGTTCCTTTAAGTCAGAAACGTCATGCTTGAGTGACTCGAATGAGCTTCCTGGGTTTTGTGTCGTAACAAGGAACTGGAAGTCTCCCTACATGGCCTTGGCCCACCCCCCACCTCATCCCCCCCCCTCACTCGTTACACCGGGTTACACCGGACGCAGAAGCGCCGCTGCGAGGCAGCGCAGCGCCGTTCTCCAGCGCGCAGCCGCCTGGCTGTTCACACGGGACGAGCATTTCTCCGCTGGTCAGCCCCATAGACTGTATATATAAGGTCAGCCCGCGATTCTGCTTTCTCCGCTTGTTGTTGTACCCGTTGAATGTCGGGGTTTGGGGGTAAATGATGGTCTTCATAGCCCCCCCCCCCACCTCTCTTTCTCTCTCTGTCTGTCTGCTTGTGTGCTTGTAGTGGATGGGCAGAGGGGGACATTTAATTATGTGATTGGGAAAATTAAAACTCCAGGACAACAGAAGGGGAATACAAAGTATGGGATGCATATTTGATAATTTATATCATATAAATATGTAATTTATATCGTTTAAAATCATGGGGGGGAGGGGGGAGCTGGCTCATTAGCATTTAAAGGAACAGGCACTCAAAACAGGTCACTCTGTGGAGGGCTGTTTTAGACAGGGTAAAAAGGGTGCTGTTTTATATGATCCTTGTGGTATTTTGACCAAAGTATGTTACAGACATTTCATTAAGACCCCAAGGAACCATATCAACTTGTGGTAAAATGGGCATACAATGTCCCCTTTAAGATAATTAAACATCAGACAAAGAGATTGGAGCTGAAGTGATCCGTGAAAAAAAATCATACTTCTTTCAGCGAATCACTGTATCTTCTTTACCTGAATCCTTCCTGTTTATTCCAAACAAATTATTGTTGCTTCTGTGATCAGAAGACACCACATTTGATAAGTCAATAGTATTTGAGATGACTATGGCTTCAGAATGTGAGCTTTTATACAATTTGTATTATGATCTCAAGAAAGCAGGTCTGAGGGATCTAAACAAAATGAGTCATTTTAACCTTCAGTCAAATAAATGTCATCTCATGTTGAGGCAGTCACAGTAGATTTAACCATAGCATTGTGAGAATGTTGCTCTGTTTTTGTCTCCCAGTGCCATAAGGATTTCAAATGAATGTGTTTCCAGCAGTAAGGCTGCAATCAAGGACAGTTTTAGAGGCCTCTCTTTCTCTCTACCCCTGATGAGCAGTCCTTGCTCTCTCTCTGCCTTGCCCTCCCTCTCCCTCACATTTTACTATCTTGTCAGTTACTGTCCCAGTGGTTTACCTCCTGAGTCTGACACATGCACAGAGTGTGTGAGCATTCATCAGAGCTGTTTAACCCTCACAACGCCCCGAACTGGAAAACAGCCAGGGAACGTCACAGAGGCAGCCAGTTGTCAACGACTATCACCCCCTTTCAACCACCCCTCCCCCGCTCCCCCTCCCTGTCACCGACTAACACATCAGACAGGGAGCAGGCCTTGTTGATGAGAAGAAATTCACTAATTGTTTGATTATACAGATCTCCATGATAATGAATCACTACTCCATGGTTGGGGAACATGGTGTGCAACCCGAATTACCACCCCAACACTCAAGCTGTGAAAGTTGATTACTCATTAGTGGGTGACTGAGTGGCACAAACAACCCTGACACCCCTTTTAAATTCCCCTCCTGTGTTATTTTACAGTATGTATTTGTAATTGCTTTAGGCTATGGTACACAGTTACACAAGAGACTGACCTGCACATCCAGATTATTGACATTAATTCGCTTTTTGTCCAGTCTGCCACTTGCTTGCTTTGCTCTGCGTTTTTTGTACCAGAATGACTGTAAAAAAACAATAAAGTATTATTTATTTATTTCCAGTATTTTCTTTAAACCAACTTGATCCTCTGCACAATTTGATGTCAGCCAGTAAGATTTATCTTGTCAAATCATTATCACTGTACCAGTCAATGAACTTTGGGGGTTTTCAGATGTTGACGTGCATACACTGCCTCCAACTAATTTGAATACTGATTGCAGTAGAGAGCGAGGAAGGTCAGCCATTATGGTTTTGCAGTTGAAAAATCAGATACAGTGACTTATGACAGTTCAGTGAGTTGTTTGTCTGTACAGTCACAGTTAAGTTGGTTTTGAGTTTTAGGTCTTTAAGAATATTTTAATGGTGTCTACCCTCCCTATTTAGCAATCTTTGTGCTTCTGACCTGGTTGTGTGGCTGAGATCCTACCATAAATCTAATTATTTATGCATTGAGAAATGTCATTTCTGAGCCATTTGGTAAATGGTCTGCATTTATATAGCGCTTTTCAAGTCCTGATGACCACTCAAAGCACTTTACAGTACAGTTTATTGCCATTTACACATTCATACAATTTATCTATTAGCAGTACTTCTTCTATGAGGGGCAATTTAGGGTTCAGTATCTTGCCCAAGGACACTTTGGCATGCAAATGGGGAAGACTGGAATCTGGGATCTGGTTAAAGGAAGACTGCTCTACCCCCTCAGCCACAGCCGCCCCATTTAGCAGCTTATAGGGCTCCATCTTGGACAAGCCAGACCAATATTGACTCTGGTCTTATCCAGAGCCCGGATCTAGAGTGCTCAGATTGGGGGGGGCAATTGGAAATTTGGGGTGTGCACCTTTTCACTCATTGGACTTAATGTTGACAGTTTTTCCAAGTTTAAAGAATGCATCACAACAGAAAATTCAACCAAGCCATGTTATAATAATTACATTACATTTCATTTAGCTGACGCTTTTATCCAAAGCGACTTACAATAAGTGCATTCAACCATGAGGGTACAAACCCAGAACAACAAGAATCAAGAAAGTACAATTTTTTCAAAAAAGCTAAACTACAAAGTGCTATAAGTAAGTTTCATTTAAGTGCTACTAAATTGTTAGTTTAAAAATTTTATTCAAGGTATATATAAAAGTATATATAGGGTACCCCAAATTACCTAATGTCCTAACAAAAATCTCCCACCACAAACCTTACAAATAGTTGCAGTAGCATTCAGCCAACAGCACATGTAGCAGAAGATCTTAGATCTTTATTCTGGAGTCCCGGGTTCAGTAGGCTGATGGGGAATGGGGGGAACCAATGAGCTGAACCAATGCAGCAGCACAAACAGGTAGCAGCCATCAGCAGCAGCAGCAGCAGAAGCAGCACCTGGGAGAGAGAGAGACAGGGGAGGGAGAGATACTTGCAGGAGGATTTGAGAGACATGGGAGGGAGAGACACAGGCAGGAGAGAGAGAGACAGGCAGGAGGGAGAGAGAGAGAGACATGGGAGGGAGAGAGACAGGCAGGAGGGACAGAGAGACATGGGCAGAAGAGAGAGACATGGGAGGGAGAGAGACAGGCAGGAGGGAGAGAGACAGGCAGGAGGGAGAGACACAGGCAGGAGAGAGAGAGTCAGGCAGGAGGGAGAGAGAGACATGGGAGGGAGAGAGACAGGCAGGAGGGAGAGAGAGACATGGGCAGGAGAGAGATACATGGGAGGGAGAGAGACAGGCAGGAGGGAGAGAGACAGGCAGGAGGGAGAGAGAGACATGGGCAGGAGAGAGACAGGCAGGAGGGAGAGAGACAGGCAAGGAAGAGAGAGAGAGACCCCTTTGACCCTGCCTGACCTTACTCAACAAACCTTAGGTAACAAACACACCTCTCACACACTGCCAGCACAGCTGTCAGGGGCAATTTTGGGTTCAGTATCTAACCCAAGGACACTTAGGCATGTGGAACAGAGGTGAGTTGTGTGTATACATCGATAGCAAAAGTATGGGTCTGTTTGTGCTGTAGGTGCATGAGTGTGTGTGTGTGTGTGTGTGTGTGTGTGTGTGTGTGTGTGTGTGTGTGTGTGTGTGTGTGTGTGTGTGTGGTGTGTTGGTGTGTGTGTGTGTGTGTGCGTGTGTGTTTCTGTAAGTGAAACACAAAACAATTGCTTTTACAGTACAGCTCAGAGTGGGCGGCAGGGCTTTTGTGGCTTTTTGTGAGTACATGATTGTGTGTATGTGTGCGTTTGTGTGTGTGTGTGACTGCCGCAACAAGACAAAAGTTAATGAGGTTTGAAGGCTGCTGTGGCAGCTATGGCGGCCTTGTCTTTGTCTTCGTCCTCAGCCTCTGTGCTTCCTGCCCAGGCCTTTATTAAAAGGATAATGCAGCAAGGGTCTCTAAGTGTGCAGCTGCAGAGAGAAAGACAAGGGCGAGAGAGGGTTAGAGCGATGCAGAGAGAGAGAGAGAGAGAGAGAGAGAGAGAGAGAGAGAGAGAGAGAGAGAGAGAGAGTGTGTTATGGGTAGTCAAGGGGAAAAAAGAGACAGAGAGAATGAATGAAAGAGAGGGAAGAAGGCAGAGAAAAAGAGAAACAGGGTAAGTAAATGGTGTTAAGAGGATCCAAACAAGAAATGTAAGCACAGATGGACAGATAGAGACTGGAGGCAGTAAGAGAAAGACTGCAGCAAGAATAAGGCATTGGAGAGCTAGAGAGATACAAAAGACATGTAGAGATAGATAGGATAGATAGATAGATAGATAGATAGATAGATACATAGATAGATAGATAGATAGATAGATATAGATAGATAGATAGATAAATAGATAGATAGATAGATAGATAGATAGATAGATAGATAGATAGATAGATAGATAGATAGATAGATAAATAGATAGATAGATAGATAGATAGATAGATCTCTACTTCCTCATGTCATCTTTATATACATTCTATGGGTGGAACATAAGTCCAGCGTCTTCCCTAGTTGTATCATTAACTCACTCCCCTATAACTCCACTAAAACAACACATAGCTGTTTTACGTTACTCTTTGTTAACTGATTAAACACATGAGACTATAAAAAAGTGTTTAAAAGCCAGACCAGCTGTCTCCAGTCTCCAAATGATGAATTAAGATGATCGCCACCTATATCCATCTCTATACATTACATATAAACATGAGAGTATAGTATCAACCTCCTCATCTTACTCTTAGAAAGAAAACGATCAAGTGTTGTTCTTTCAAAAAAAAGCTTTCTTCTAAATGCAACAGGCTTTAATCTTAAATACAACAGTTACTAATTAGTTACCTACTGTCACAACACACAGTAACAACCCTTATTTTCCCCTGTGGATCAATCAGTGTGCTGAGAGGAACAGACATTTTTGTTATATCCTACTTTGTTCTGGCCAATTAGGAACCTGTTAATTGGCACAGGTGCACTTGTCTGAATCCAGGGGCATCGTTATTTATTAAAGAATCTCTGCAGACCTCCCGCTGGCTGACATTAGGCCTCCTTTCGGCCAATCGCAGGTCTCAGGTGTGAGCATTGTGGTCGAGACGTGTGCCTGTTGGTGTTGGTAAGTGCATTGTAATTAGTCTGTGACTGTAACAAGTCTCTCTCTCTCCTCTCTGTGTCCGCTTGGCCTCTGCCACCAGCTGCCTCTATCCTTCCCCCCCTGCTTTGTCTGTCTTTCTCACCTCTCCTTCCTCCATCTGCCTGTTTGTCAAACGTATACACACAGGCTCTGCTCCGTTTTTTAAAAACCACATTTGTTTTCTAGATTTTCCATTTGTCTTGTCTCTTTCACATGAGCCATTCAATTCTTCATCTTCTGTCCTTAATCATATTGGTCATTAGTCAAATTGAAATGATACCTGACTTATGTGTTAACATAAATTTTGGCTTGTAAGGTTTTTGGTAAGAATAGGGACTCAAACATATAGAAACTCCCTGGAGACTTGATGTAGTTAGAGAAGCAGAACGGAAATTCACACACAGGCCAATAGGCAAAATCCTCAAACCAGGTAGCAGGGAAAAACTCAAATATCTATAGATCTGTACATGAGGAGAACACTAACGGTGGCTGTGGCTGAGGGGTAGAGCGGTCGTCCTCCAACCAGAAGGTCGGCTGTTCGATCCCAGTCTTCCCCATGCTGAAGTGTTCTTGATACACGCAAGATACAGAAGCCCAAATGGCCTCTGAAAAGGGCTGCCCATAAGTGCAGTATGATGTGTGCTGTATGAGTGTCAATGTACTATAAAGTGCTTTGAGTGGTCATCAAGACTAGAAAAGCGCTATATAAAAACAGACCATTTAGAGCAAAGCACATGCTAGGATAAGTTGCAGGAACAAAGGTGGCAGGTAAGTGGACAGGAACCAGATAGAATGCTAAAGGTGGGACCAAGCGCCGGCCCTGAAATAAGTTTCCAAAATATATCATTATGTGAATTTTAGGGAGATGTCTCAAGGGTAACTCGAAGGGAAAGATTCTTCAGTTTGACATTTTTTAGAGAAGGTGAAGTGTAAGTGTAAGTGCTTCAAATGTGAAATAAAAAGATAAATGTCTTACAAATAGAATGTAAAGCTTCAGAGGTGCGATCTGAAACACATGATTCATGAAACCAGAAACAGGCTGAACGATGGTTAAATGCACTATAAGTGAAGCACAGAGTCTGGTGATTATTCTCTGATGAGAAAGCTGCCACAACAAACACCTTCACATCTTTTCTATGAAATGTGCGATACAGCTTCAGTGTCTAGTAGTTTCTCACAAATAATACCCAGCTGTTCTTCAGCCTATCTCACCTGAACTGATGTTTCTTTTGTTCATATCATATCACATCACCTCCTTTATACTGCTGATTTTTTTTCCCTCAGTAAGAGCCCTAAAGGACGAGCAGCTGTGATTAAACTACAGATCTATATTAAAATATCTTTTTTATTCGCAGCCTTACTGAACCTTTTTTTGTTTTTCTTACACTACTTAGACCTGATCTCTCAATGAAGACATGGAAATACAAGAGACCATCAGAAACAACAGGAAAGCCATAAAACTCACATTAAAGTTTATCCACTGCACAAGAAAAGCCTCTATCTTCAGTGGGAGGTTGGCCACTGAGATGATGCAGCAGAAACTTAGACATCTGTGGCAGTGATGGAGTATGGCGGCAGCAGCTGAGTTAATGAAGCAATATCAACTTTGTTTGCAGAATATGAAAGCTTGAATATATTTGAATATATCTATAAATACCCATGCTGAAGTCATACATTTTTATTTGAGATTATGAGAATATGTTGTTGCTGTTTTCTGACCAGATTCTGCTGTCTGAACTACGAACAGAGAAACTAAAGGAATTGAGGAAGAAGATGGTCACCTTATTATGTCATGAGTGGAAGCATATTTTATGAAGGTAATTAGCCAACTTGCACATGTTGATAGAATAATATATCAGGATAATGTGCACACGTGCCAGTGGTTGGCACGTATGTATGTGCCTTTTTCTGAGCTAAAAAAACATGTAAGTGGTTCAAACACAAGTCAGCAGTGATACTTCATAAAATAGCCAAGGAGAGGCAGAGCTTTGTCACTCATAATCAGTTTGGGCATTTCTGTTTGTCATTGTGGGGATTCAGATTGAATTTTTCTCAAGGCCGTAGTCATGAAGTGAACATTAGGAGGACCAAAATCTCACAACTCATTATGAACACACAAGATCATTTTTATATATTTTGTTATTTAAAACAATGTTTAATACTGTAATATAAGTATGGTAATATAAACATGTTTATGTGTATTATATATAACTTTATAACTTCATTTTTTATATTTTTAAAAATACAATTACATAAGTAGAATCAAATTATATAAAATATACATAAATATCTTTAAATTATCATGTATACATTAGACTTAAGGCATAAGAGAGCAAACACATTAGGGCCCACAATGTATAATATTTTATCGTATCATTTTTTAAACAATCAACAGAAATATATGCATTAGATCTATGGAGACAAGTAGAGTTATTTTAGCAAAAGGTTTAGCAAATCGGTTTTGATTGAACCTACACTAACCTTCTCTTCAGTCAACCTTTCTCCTCCTCTTCTCCTCCCCTCCTCTCCACTCCACTCTTTTCCTCTCCTCTCTCTTCTCCTCTCTCCTCTCCAGTCATCTTTTTTGCTTGTTGTCATAGCATAACAGTTTTATTATCATTATTGGGCCAGTTTACAATTTAAATTAAATGTAACCATATTTAAGCATTGACGTTTTTATTTCCAGTTTTAACCCAATTTTTTTTTTTAAATTAGGTTAGTAATTGTTAGTAAACTCTGAGAATTTGGGTCTTCACACACTCACACACATTTATTGTTGTTATTAATTAAAACCCAAAAAAGAAATAACTGCCCAAATCAAAAAAAGTGCTTGTCTGTGCATTATTCCCTCCATCCTCTACATTAATATAGGCTATTATTTCCATAAGACACATCACACTGGCACACTGAGATCTAATATGGCACAGAGGACGGGCCGAAGCAAGTGAATGAATCCCCTTTGCTTTCATCTGAAGCATTTATTCAGAGTCGGGAGCATTGGGACTGGCGGGGGGTGGGGGACAATTTATTATTTATCAGTCATCTTCCTCCATGGTGGGTTCAGGAGAACAAGAGAAAGCAGAGCATGCAACACAGACAGGGATTCAACATGGGGAGAGTCCACAGTGAAAGACCATTTGACATTAATTTGGTCAAGTCTGTGATCAGACAACAAATCCAAAGAATAGTAGAGCAGCCAGGAGATTTTCACTCACTTTGTTCCTTTAATTTCTGTCAAATCACTCGATTCCCCAGGTACTGCTCGTCAATGTGTCTTTATTCTTGTAAAATTAAGAAAGATTTGGAAGAAATGGATGCCTAGAATGGATTGACTCTGGCAAACCATAATTGCAACAGTCATTAAAAGGAGTGTTGGTGCAAAGAGAAGGAAACAGGAGAAGGAGACAGAAAAAGAGGCAGGAGAAGAAACAGTGAGATTGCAAGAAATGAGAGGGAAAGAAGGGAAGTACACAGACATAGAAGAAGGTGGTGCGAGTGTTTCTCTATGTCAGCAGCCTTCTGAGAGGATCATATACCTCCTGTCAGACCATCACCCAGGCTGTCATACATCTCTCTCTCTCTCTCTCTCTCTCTCTCTCTCTCTCTCACACACACACACAACCACACACACACATAAAAGCAGACAGCTCAGTGGGACCTGTCTGAGGAGAACATGTGTGAATGGATTAGAAAACATTGAGGTCAACAGAGGTTGATGGACACACATTGCATGACACAAAACACCCTTACAATATATATATATATATATATATATATATATATATATATATATATATATATATATATATATATATATATATATATATGACTTCTAATTCTGACTTTTTAACAAACAATGGTTATTATCAAGTGTTTTTCACCAAAATACCTCAAGGTGTATCCTCTGTGTTTAACAAACATGTGGAACACATTTTTGCTTTTCACTGAACATATGCAAGGCCGATTCATAAAATATCTTAATTTTTTACATCTGTCATGGGGACTATTTTAAAAACACTAGTCCACAGCGCTTCTATTGACCAAACCCATAGGGGTATATAAGGATGGACAACATGACATCTGCCTAAAAGTGAAAATTAAGCATCTCAATTGCCCCCTGGTGACTGGCTGCAGTATATGTCATAAACCCAGCGTCCTCCTTGTTAGCAATAGGGACATCGGCCAAACAAAGAAGTCAAAGTACATGTCAAATCCATTTTTCTCAAAGATGGTTTCTGTCATTTTAGGCTGTTCTTATCACACTGATGTTTGTTCAAGTGTTCATTATCCCAGTAAATTTGTTTTTAATTAATTATTTGATGCTAGAATGGAGTGAAATGTCATGACTGACAACTGAGACTGACGAGTGGAATCAGAGATTTATGATCCATCTCTATACACAGTCAAAACAATCTACAGGGCTCTGTTAATCTAAAACACAATTTCTCCTTTAAGAATATTATATATAAGGATCGTTTACAGCCAACAAATGTCATGAAGACCAAAACCAGCAAAGGAAGAAAAATAAAACTACGAACAAATATTGTGTGTATCCAAAGCCTAATATATAATATATGTCTTTACCTTATAGAGCTCTTTTAACATGTGGTTTATTTCACTACTGAAAATTGTCCCCAATTACTGTAAATTGTCCCCAACAAATACTCTGTTTAAGAATTAAACTATTTATTTGCAACCTATTTCTTAAATACCTAAACCAGTTTGTTACAGACTGGATGCCACAGACAGAGTCGAGAGACTGTCTATCTCATTGGTAATTTTAGTCTTGCATTGGGATTTGTTGACTTTAAGAAAAACAATGGATTAATGGCAGCCTGATCCTTTAACAATATGTTACCACAATAACCTAACCACATACAGTGTACACACTAATCTTGGTGTTTATGTGCTGTGCTTTGTTTTCCCAAAGATCCACCATGATTTGCTCCACACAAGTCAACAGTGCAACAGAAGTACATCTGAAGTGGAAAAGTGAATGAAATGAAGTGACAGTAAATCGAGTCAAAGAAAATTATAGTTGCTCCAAAAATAAACACAGATTTATAGCAGATCCATGTTTTTTGTTGGTGATAGGGCTGGTAGGGGAGATAACATCAGTCCTTTTAATAAAACAATTTCAGCAGATACATTTTCCTTGATATGTCCTCTGACTTGAGGGGGAGCTATAATTTAATTATTAACCGCTCTGAACTAAAAGCTCACTGTGTGTAAGAATCAGCTCTGTCAAATATAAGTCTAATCATGCAATCTCATTTCAGACGTGTATCTGATAATCCCATGTCACCGGTTGCACTTAGTGTGTTTTCCAGTGTGTGTCCCTACTCTTGTATTCAGAGAAGGCCCAACCTCTCCAACACCCAGCAAGCATCAAGAGGGGGCCTCTTCACACCACTCCTCTGTATTGATTATCTTCTTCTGTGTTACACTGCGTTGTGTTGTGCTCTGATGTGTTGAGTTGTTCGGCGCCACGCTCAGCTGTGTTGCGCTGAGCTGCAACGGTTGTGTATATCCTTCCCTCCTCTCTGGTTCGCTCCCTATCACTAATGCAACAGACATTAACATAGTGTTTGATGTCGAGTTAGGAGACATTTAGACGCTCTCTGTTTAACAACTGTGTCAAGTGTTTGCCGCATCTATTTACTTCTTTAACAAAATCAAACAATGCACACACAGGGCCACAATGACGCCCTAGCTGTGGAGGATGATGAGAGGGGGAGAGGGGAGGGAGAGAGATAAAGAGTGAGAGTGGGAAAGGGACAGAAACAAGAGAAGAGTCCCTCTTCAGCCGTGTAGAAACTTTAAACCTAACTTTAATCTGTTTCACTTTATTAGACTAAAGTTTTGCACACATAATGTTCAGATATTGTGCTTTTGATAGTTTAGGGCTACAGTTGCATAAGTTACAAAATAAACTCTTTCATTTATTTTGTTCCATCTTACCCCATATCATCTAAACTGATGCTTACACCTCAAAAATCTCACAAGTGTTAGACTCACTTTACATAGATACCAAGATTATTCATACAGACTCTGCAGTTGTGGTTAAGATATACTCTATTAATTTTGGGCATATCATTTTCAAGCAGGGGCCTGAAAAAAGGGCAGGTTAACCTGCAAATGCAAATATGATTCCTTTGTGTGAAAAATGGGTGCAATTAAATCTGTTTATAAGCTTACCATAAGGCTATGCAAGATTAAAATGCAGATTTATGAAAATCTGTCAGCAGGAAGCTTGAATCGAAAGAGGAAACACAATTGTTAATATAAGCACACGGAAGTTACATTTTTTTTTATATGCTTCAAGTATGTTTCACATGATCAGCCTCTCATCTGAAGTCTAAATATCCCATGAAGCTGAATTAATGAGCTGGATTGCTGCTGATCGTGCTTGTCTATCAGTAAAGGTTGTTAAAGACGAAGCAAGAATCTGCTCACACCAAGACCCACCTACGTTTTTGAGCTGTGTTTCTTACCCTCTTTTGTGTGATTGTTCCAACTATTACAGCAGAGCAAGGTACTACAGGAACAACTGTATCTCTTGCTGGGAGGAACCTATACCTTACTACAACACCAAACTTTGGAAATATGCATACAATTACTGCTTGTGTTCAAAATTAACAAGCGCATGTCAATACAAGACATTTTTTAGCTGTGCTTTTCAGTCATCTCAAGTCTGTCTGATGAAACTGATAATGTACGCTCATATATCTTAAATAATCCAGCTGGCACTGGCCATGGAACGGCTTGCTTTTTTTCTTCCCACAATACGCACAAAGGAATGCCATCCAAATGGGTCTTTTTATGCTTCAACAGTTTTTTCTTGAATTATGTGTTGGGCTCTGAGAGCCACCAAAACATGGATAACCTGCACTTAATACTGTGCCTGAACGCATCCCGTGTGAGGACGAAAGCTGGTGCTGGTAATGTGCTGCTCACATGGTGTAACTAAAAGCAGCCTGTGCCAGCACTTCAACCTTCACCTATGCAGCAGTTAGAATATAGGACTGAGTGAGGTATGTCTATATATGTGTTTCTGTGTTTCTTTGTTGCTCTTTATTTGAGACTTAAACATAATTGTTTAGTGTGTGTGTGTGTGTGTGCGTGTGCGTGTGCGTGCGTACATGTGTGTGTGTGTGTGTGTGTGTGTGTGTGTGTGTGTGTGTGTGTATGTGTGTGTGTGTGTGTGTGTCTGTGTGTGTGTGTGTGTGTGTGTGTGTGTGTGTGTGTGTGTGTGTGTGTGCATGTGCGTGCGGTCAGGTGTTAGTTTTTATGTATCTTCTCTCCACCAGTCCAGGGACTGAAGGAGGGAGGGAGATATAAGGACCCAGGAAGAAAGAAGGAAAGACAGCTCTGTGGAAGGAGGGAGATAAGATGGAAAAGGTTGAATAACAACACTTGTCACAAACTGATGCTGCTTCAGATTGCCACAGATGGAATTTAACGGATTATAGGCAGGATTGGGACAGGCTGGTATAGGAAGCAGGAGTATCCTCGGCTGTAACCAACATAAAATAAAATATCAATGGGTCATTTGTTTCTAATTTGTCATTCTTGGAGCCATCATATTTTGAATGTTATGAAAGCTATTTGAAAAGTCTGTCACTGTAGAATTATTAAAATAGAAATTATGTTCACATTGAAAAAAGGAGAAATTAAACATATTTCTTCCTACTTCCTTCCATTTAACACTGCCATGTCTCATCTTTGTTGATTCTGACATCATAACTATGCATATCCGTATCTCATCCCTGCAGTAACCTGTCCATCATCCTGACCCCACAGTGTTTCAGCAGTGCAGCTGTGTTCAGTTGTGTTTCTCTGTTTGGGCTGTCAAGGACAAATGGTGGGAGATGGGAGGGTCAGTTGTAAATAACGAGGAGCAATCTGTGAGGCATCTCTCTACCATTTAGCTCCATCAGCCACAAGCTACAGTAACTGTGGCAACCAGGGCCGTGCATCAAATGACAAGACCGCTGTGCGCGTGTGTGTGTGTGTGTGTGTGTGTGTGTATGTGTGTGTGTGTGTGTGTGTGTGTGTGTGTGTGTGTGTTCAAATGAATTTATGCATGTGAATGTGCGTAGATGCATGTGTGGACTCCACAGGTTTGTGTTTTTTTGTATGTTTACAACATGCAGACATTTATAGATTGCATTAAAAAATCTATTTTCCTTGTGGGGAATGCTTTTTGGTGGTTAACTTGGTATTAGGGTTAAGGTTTTTCAATGATTTTCCCCCACAGGAATAATGAAACTTCTTTGTGTGTATTTCTATGTGTATTTCTATGTGTATTTCTATGTGCATGCATGCGCTCTGGTGCATTGCCCTTTGAATCTCTATTTCCTGTATAACATACCAGCAGGGGTATGCAGTGGCCAGAGACCTCTTTTCTTTGATATGAATAGCAGCCAAAAGGTCTTTGCTGGAGGCTGATATATGTCAATCAGCTTTTATTTTACCCCTCAGCAGCAGCAGCAGCAGCATCTGCCGTCCTGTCCGTCTCTCTCACCTACAGCAAATCCCTCCCCTGCACTGATAACACTCCAAATAACAGGTGAGCGACTGCTGGCAGAAAGGAGATTGCCTGACCTTATTGTTTGCCTTCGCCACCTCTTTGTTCTTCACAAATAAAGGGATTTTTAATAAACTGAAAGGTCCTCTGCCGTGGCCCATAGAGAAAATGAAAGGGGGCAGTGAGGTATGGTACAATGTGGCGGGAAAAAAAGAGCAGCTCATCAGAAAATAACAAAGGTGCAAGTTAAAGATAAGGCGCCTGTCAGAGATTAATCCAGGCCTGCTTGATTGTTTTCTTTAATACCAGACCTGCTACAGCAAGCGATAAGTTTGCTGAGTAATTTGGTTTTCTAGGGGACGGTTAGCGAGTGGGTGGCTGGGTGCTTGAAATAATATTCAGGTGTGCTCCATAATTGATTTCTTTTTTTCTCTCACTCCTCAGTTCTCAAAGAAAAATGAGATGAAGCTCAAAACTGCTTTGACTTGCTTTTCTGTTCGCCCCGCTCTCTCTCCCTCCCTCTCTCTTATTTTCTCCATCTCCCCCACCTTTTTTTTGTTCTCTTCCCTTTCCTTCTCTTCTCTCTTTCCCCTTTGGATTAATAAAGTGGCTTTGTTCAAGACAATAAAGGGGAAGGAGAGAGTATGCTTGAGGAGGCAGTTTTCTCTTCCTGCTTTCAGCGCCATTGTGACAGCAGAGAAGACAGAAAGACGGGTAGCACATGCTTCAGATAGACAGCGCAGTGTGCGTGTGCTTGTGCTTGTGCGTGTGTGTGTGTGTGTGTGTGTGTGTGTGTGTGTGTGTGTGTGTGTGTGTGTGTGTGTGTGTGTGTGTGTGTGTGGTAGTCACTTTCTGATGACTCTGAGGAAAATGAACAATAGATTAAAATCTATTTGTTTGGTAATGAAAATCACGGACATAGCCACCCTATGTTAATATAGCTGCAGAAATAAATGTAAATCCAATATGTGAAGAAAGATTTGTTGATAAAAATGCTGCCTCACTGATCCGAAAGGACTTTTTAATTTTCTGCAGCAATTACCATCCTCAACCCTCTTTCTATATCTTTCCTTAAAGATCATTCTAGTTAGGTTTCTCTGCATAATGGTTCGGGAGTCACACTTTTAATTAAATTAATCAGAAAAGACAGCAGACTCATAAGACAGCACATCAGATGTGGGCAAAGTTACCCATACTATCTCAAGGTGAGTAATGTGCTTTTGCATTTCTGAAAGGAAGATCATCGAACGAGCAAAATCTTGGTGAGGAATTTAACGTTAAATCAATCATTTATCATTATAATTTCACAGCCCTTTGCCGGTTTACCTCTGTGTGTCTGAATCAACAACTTGTTTTTACCCTGACACAGGGGTTTTAGAGATGGACACAGATGGAAGGAAGGAAGGAAAAATCTCTCATTTTGCCATTCTGATGCCTGAATTGATCCGCCTCACAAATCCCTCATATCTCTGCCTCTCCCCCTACCTAAACTCTCTCTCTCTCTCTCTCTCTCTCTCTCTCTCTCTCTCTCTCTCTCTCTCTCTCTCCATGCTCGCCACTTCTACAGAAGATGGCCTGTACTCTAGGGCTGTTTTCCAATTACTGCTCAACCTTTTCAGAGAAGGTCATTATAATTAGAGATCCATTTAGCTTTTCCGTGAAAAGCACGAAATATTTTTTTTCTGATTGTGGCTCCTGAAAAAAGAAGAGGAGGAAGACGGAGAGGAAAAAACTGCAGTACTGATCTCAAGTGGCTCTATTATTATGGTTGGGTGGACAAGTCGCATGCAATAATGGCTTCACTTTGGGGGGTGGGGGTTAGGGGGGTTGACTGACTGGCCTTTTGCACATTACTAGTGCATGAATGGAAAAAAGATCATCTTGGAACTCAAAATCAATACCAGGCCTGTATGGAGGACTTCATTGGGAGTGGAAGTTCGTGGAGTGAAGACTGTCTGAAAAAATGAATTCTTCATATGTCATTTAAGCTAGCAGCCATTAGCCATTACACACACAAAGCAGCCCTCTCCTCAGTTCTCTTGTTATTCGAGACACTCGTGGATGGAGTTAAGACTAATGCAGAGGCCAGTGTGAGCTGGACAGATCGATTTCAGTGTGGACACTGGAGTCACATTAATACCATGTGTAAATGTTATCAGGTTTACATTATACACAGATAAATTGGATATAAGACATATTTCATTGCCAAGTGTAAATGCAGTCTATGTGGGCAGGGCTTAGCAATTTAGAACTGTTAGTTTACCTTTTCACATGGAAACCAATATTAAAACACTGTTAGCACATTACAGTCCATGATGAAGGAAAATAATAAACATTCATCTAAAAGATGGGTTTGTGTCTGTGGCATAAGGCTTGTGCTTTTCACAAACTAAATGTAACTGTCTTTATGGACAAAGATCCTAATTTAGATTCCCTCATCAGCCACAAACAGATAGGACGTGGATCAGTGCAGCATACAATCTATGCAACATTATGTTTTCTGCTCTGTATCAAAGAAGCAGATGGCTGGGGACAAACACTCCAAAGTGGTAGAAACCAACTAATTGGTTTTAGGGAAATCGATATGGTGCTGGCAGCAAACCCCTCCTCTCCCCTCATAGTCCATCAGTCTTGCTCTGCAATTACCCCATTGATTGGCCAGTGCTAATTGCAGGTCTCATTATTGCAGGTTTCAGCCAGTTGCAATCACAGCAGCTAGGTTCAGAGGTAAACTATGAGGAGGAACTGAAGAGCATATAAACTATAGCATAAATGACAGTGCACACAGGTGATGTGGGGATAAGTGGGCTAAAGTCTAGCTATACCAGTTTATCTGAATCTAGATAATGATAATGAGATGAATTATTCAAACTTTTAACCTCATGGGAGAGTTCCCCAATGCTCTAGATAAGTGGAAAGTCACAGGACAAGGTTAGCTTCCAAACAGCAACCTATGGAAGGGTCCTGTGTAATACATGGATGACACATCTGCATGTGCTTCTCAAGAGATCGTTAGTGAAAAATCTGTGAATAGAGCCACATTCTACTCCTTTTATATCAGAAATAGCAACGTTGTGGATTTTGTTTGTCCAGCAATGCAAACAATTGTCTGTAGCTATGTAGATCTTGACTTCTAAGATAACCTCATTATAGCAACGTAAACATAACTCTATTGACCCATGACCTATTCTGAATAATATAATAATATGCATTGAAAGCACTTTTGCTGATTATAGGCCCAGATAAATTAATTGTTTTGGACAAGCAACAGTGCTACCTGCAATACAACAGGATTTGGTTTGTAACAATTGATAGATTTGTTTACATGATACAAGAACAAAAGATTTGGTTCTCACACTAAAATACTTTATATTTTGTAGGTGGTAATATTTTTATTGCATGTAAAATGGCAGCAGTGATGTATTTTGGTTAGCTTCATAGCATTCTGGACCTTTACACATTGACAGCACAACAGTAGATATATGCTTCTTCTAATAAGGCATGAGCCACAGATGAGGATAATATACTGATGCACTTTGTATGTCTGCCATCTAACCCAACCACCTCCTGACAACTGTGCTGCCGTTTATAATTATATTATAAATAATTAATCGCTTTCATTAATTTAAAAAAAGGCTGCCTTTGCAAAAATCTGTGTAGTAGTATATGAATGTAATATAGGAGAGAGGTTTGGACAAACAAGATGTTCTGCAGAACCTAAACTGCAGCAATTCCATTCATATTTATTCCAAGGCAGTCTTTATTCTTATTTCTAATGTAGATCACCTTTTAGTATGATGTAAATAAGGTATGATAGATCATCTCTAACTACCTTGTGGCTGTAATGAAAAGTCAAGATGATCAATGGTGATGAGAATATACAGATCAAAAAATTCTAATATCCAATCATTTAAGCACCACTAAGAATGAGAGATGATATCCTAGAACAAAACTGAGGAAAAGGTTTTGTTCCAAATACAAACCAACTACAATTCTGTCAAAGGGAGAATCATTTTCCTGGAACTCGTGTGATTTGTCTTTCTCTGCCATTTCAGAATACTAACACTGAAGTTAATGCAACATGTAAGTGCTTCATTTATTTTCCATGAGTTCCCATGTCACATTTTAAAAAAAGGTTTCAGGCTATTCACACAATTTTCCTAAATTCAAAGAAGTCAACAGTCAATCACAAGCAGTTCTGGAGAACACTGTACTTTATCATTTTGAACTCTATTAAATCTTTTCTGTTTTACTGTGACTTTTCCTCACTTAAATCAGATCAACTTGCCTTATGTAAATGTAAAATGTTTTCAGAATAAGCATTAGGAAGGGCAATAAAAACGTTAGTATGCCACAAGTGTAGATGTTCCAGCTAGAATCAGCTTATTTTGAATTAAGTCAAAATGCACACACACACACACACACACACACACACACACACACACACACACACACACAAATCTGACTTTACCCAAACCTTTAAACATGTTCTCACCCTAAAATGTAGGTTATAGGGACTTTTTTGTCCCAATAAGGAAGACAAGTCCCTATTACATTATTGTTTTTAAGCCCTCAACATGAGTGACACCTGCACCACACACACACACACACACATCACGATTAATCTTGTCACACATTAAAACCAATCAGTGTAGAATAGTGCACATGCACACAGGTAGACACACGCACAGTCTCTGCGCGTCCTGTTCTCTCCCATGGGTCTCTGTTAAAATTGACCTTCTCTGCCTTTCATCACAGGAAAATATCATCCTCAAAGAATAATACGGCCTCCAGACACATTAATTAGAGAGCATCTATTTAGATAAACATCTGAGGGAGAGACAGAGAATGCGGGACTGCAAGGCAAGTTATTGATGTACACAGTATGAATAATTACACACCATTTTTCATAATATCTAGAAATAACACCTCTGCATTTTATTTTTCTGACGCAATCTTTTTATAGACATTTGTTTTGTGAATAAAACATTGAAAGGTTATATTTTTCCTTTTTGTATTACCTTGGTTTATTTTGACTATATCCATGCATATTTATATTTGGTTATGTCAATGATGGAGCTGCAACATTTCCTGTAATATAAAATCCAGTTTACACATATTTCTCTGTCAGTACCTTGATAAATGTGAAACACTGTGCTTTCACCAGAATTTCAAACACACTGAGGTTTTATCAAGGATAGAATGGTGAACATTTTGGATCACGTCACCGCCCACCTATCAGAGAGTTCATTCATTCATGGTTTCCACAGTCACACTCACAATCATTCAATAATCCAATCCCAACCTCACACAACAGGCTCATGTAATTTGAACCAACATACAGAAGTTACTAATTTACTTCAGAGCAATGAGTGTGGTTGGACAGTAGAAAAGGTCCGGATCAAGCTCATACAACACATCACTCTTACATACACATATGAATATGTTACGCATGTTTGGGTGCAACTGTACAAATAAATGTGTGTGTGTGTGTGTGTGTGTGTGTGTGTGTGTGTGTGTGTGTGTGTGTGTGTGTGTGTGTGTGTGTGTGTGTGTGTGTGTGTGAGACCCTCTGAATAAAGGTTCCGTTCTCTGTCTGTTCTCAGTCAGAACAGTTTGTGGCAGCATCCTACTCGCTACTGACTGCTGTCCTCATGTGCTGCAGCTGCCTGTCGCTCAGCCTGAGCACACAGACTGGGACCAGTATTGCTTACACCTTTTAGCCACACAGCCAACTGCAGATAACACCATGTGTCATTTTGCCTCCGCTTCATGTGTCCAGTGGTTTCATTTGAGTTTCTGTACAAATAAAGGGACAAAGACTCTATTTCACTGTTAAACTTCAAAGCTACTTTACACACACACATTTAATTTCTTCTGGTCTTGGTTAATTCTTTACTTGCTTCAAGTGCTGATGACACAAAAAAATGCATTGTATCAAGCACACCTGAATTTAAGAGTAAACTATGGCAGGTCCTTTCTCAGTCATGTGTTGGCTGTGCGACAGGTCACAGGAGTATGATGTCATACACAAGGCCTCAGTGCTCTCTGAATGCACACTGTTTCCTTATCAATGCTTTAGTGCAGACGGTAACCAAGGCGACAGAAATATCTTTTCCTTCTTCTTTTATAGGAGGAAGACTTTATCAACTCTGGATGGACCCAAATGCAGGTGCAACCTCTTGCTTTTCTTTCTCTTTCTCACAGCGTCTGTTATTCAAATAAAAGCACACCACACACACAGTTTTATACAAGGCCTATATATGTGGTCAGTCTTGGGTATCTGGTATATTTTCAATTCTAATCATGAATTGAGGGAGGGGGTTCAGGGGAAAAAAAGGAAATATGTTTACAATCACGATATATATTCAAAATAATGACTTTAGTGTGTGCACTTTGCCATATGCAAAGAACCAAAACGTTGTCTCTGTGTCAGGGCAGGGTATTGTTTCTTGTAGCCCATGATTGTTAAATAGTAGCTGTAAAGAATGTGTGTATCATGGAGTACACTTACCTGATCTTATTAGATATTAATAATAAATTGTTACTGTCCCACAATATTTCCTTTCACTTTCACCTATTGTGCATAAAAAAAAACTTAATTATGTGGTATAGTTATCCTATGATAAATAAAATGTTCTTTCACTTTTTTACTCTATTAACATATTACAATCAAAATCTTAAAAGAACAATCTTTTTCAGTTCCTGAATGAAAGAAAGAAAGACAATTTGCTTTGACATTTTTTCGCAAATAAAGAACAAGGGAACACAGATTTTCCACATGGATCTGTGTGTGTGTGTGTGCATGTGTGTGCACAGATTATTTATAATAAGACCTTTCCACTGCAATGCTCAGCTATTGTGTTTCAAATAGCTGCAGAGCTTGATGAATACAATATGGGCAAGATGCTGTCAGTAAATGTGAGACCAAGTCTGACAAATGGGGACGAAGAACCTGAGATAGATGTCTGACAAAATGACAAATGAAATGAGAGAAATGAGGAAGATGACACAGTGATTGTGATCAGATGTGTCTGTTTTACATGTATATTTAACTGCAGTTGCTATCTGATTAATAGTGCCTTTTTGGGCTGATGACATTAACAAAGGTTAAAAACAGTATTCTGTATCGACATGTAATAATATGTAAAATGGGTGGTCAAAAATATATGAAACATCAAAGAATACCTCACCATGCTCTTGGTTGCTTGTTAACCAGGAAGACTGGGGGAATGTTTAACATGCGGTACTCTGGTTTGGACTGTTTCTTGGCTCCGTGCCTCATGACTGTAATTTGGATGAGTGCAGCTCGCTTGCCTTTGGGCTCATTAACAACAATATAAACAGTAATTACTGTGATCGCCTAATTAATTCATTTAAAAATGCTGCACGGCGTAAAAGGCGTGAGCAAATCTTTTCTGGAGATAACAATTTTACAAAATCATTGTTGACATAATTAGCAATTTCATGTTCCAAAATGCAAGGGAAATAATTAAAAACCTTTTTGTCCTATTTCATACATGCAGTGTTTTATTATTCAGACTCCTCATGCTTTTCTTTCCCTTTTCACTAAGCCTGCTTTCTGCGAGTTATCCCCCTCTGATCCTGTCTCTGTCTGCATGGCAGCTCGGCAGTCCTGATAAATGTAATCCTCCCCTCTGGACAGATTCCTTTGTTTTTAGGCCATTTCTACGCTCCCCTCTGATCGCCAGGCTTTACTTATTATAGAATGTTTCGCCGTCATTCAGTGGGTTTTGTTTGGGAGGAGAGATTGGTCATTTGGGCCGCAACTGTCCGTTAATTCTATCTACTTTATTGGCCAGTTAACTGTGATTAACAGTAATTAAGATTCAGCCAAACAAAGCATAGATTTGTTTTGCTTCCAGGACAATAGTCCCTATGAATGATGAACTCCTTCAGTTTGATTTCTTTCTACCACACCCACATCAAGATTTTCTCCAGAAACAATATTTCAATTAAGTCTAACAATGAGCAGTATAGATATGATCCATGATAACTAGTTGTTATGGTTTCTATGGTTTCTAATGGTTTACATTATGTATATATTTTATATAAAAATATTGTTTGAAGTAATCCAGTGTTTTCTCAGAACAGACATCAGCGCATAATGTGAGAACCACAATGTCAGGAGCAAGTGACAGAGTAATTTTTGTTATGGGAACAGTCCTCTGACCCTTCAAAACCCTAATTAGTATTCCTGCAGAATTTATTACCACGCCTGGCATCACTTCTTGTTTATTATGTCTCTACCCATTAAAGTGAGAGTAGATTCATAGACAGATCTGACTGATCTGTGTGTGTGTGTGTGTGTGTGTGTGTGTGTGTGTGTGTGGGGGGGGGGGGGGGGGGGGGGGGGGGGGGAACACAGAATGTTCAGAAATCTATATGTGATCCAGTGCAGCGTGATTCATGTTTTTAAAAAGTGCCTGAGATGAAGTGGGGAGGATAATTATTAAGATTCTAAACAGAGGCAGAGGTTATATGAGGAAACCTGCTTTACCAAAACTATTGGCTGTGACAATGCCTCTCATCCCAACACTCGCAGACACACACAAACAAACACACACATATTTCAGACTTTATTTTTCAATGACCGACAATAAAGTAATTGATTGATTGATTGATTGATTGAATTAATGTTGTTTTTGCACCCGAACTTGTATGAGATGAAGTGAGATCATAGATGGGAATTAACTGTGGAGCACAGAACTTGATCACCACCTGCTGGTATTCTCTACACACAACTCCCTGCCTCTTCCTTTTAATTTCCTGCCTTTAACATTGATTGATTGATTGATTGATTGATTAATTCATTCATTCATTCACACTGACTTCTCTGCACAGATATCATACCAAGTCCTGCAGCATACTATAATAAATATTAAAGGATGTAAACTCTGAGATGTGGGTGCCATTCTTCACAGTTGTGATATGATATATATGATCATGTATTGAAAATATTGTCATCCGTAAAGCAGCGGATGGATAACTAAACCCAGCCAGGCACCAGCACAGGAACCAAAGAGAACAGGGGTCTCCGGGTAGAGAAGTGACTGAGAAATTCATGTTTCAATTTAGAAAGATTCTGGTGAGTCGATTCAACCCTCCGGTCACAAGTATGTGCTCTGTGAGTGTTAGTGATGGTCTCCCTGTAACTGCTCTTCATTTTGTAGTGACTGGCACATCTCATGTTGGGCATTTTCTATATTTACTTATGATTTCTGAAAATTGTTACACCAGTGCTTGCGGTTAATCCAAAGTTTATTAAAACAGGCTTTTTTTCTAGAATACAAAGTTTCTGTAAAACAATGGAAAATGCTATAGTGTAAAAAGAGACTGAAGAAAGGAAACCCTCAACCCACTATACAGTATATATATATATATATATACTGTATATCATATATACTCTTGAGGATGTCTATGAATAACGAGGAACAGTTAACACGTAGGCAGACAAGAAGGATGACAAGCAGCTCTCTTTATCAATTCACCTCCTGCATTTGAATTCAGAATTTATATTTTGAGGCCATGTAGGATTGTTGCTATTTAATTTAATTTATATATATGTATATATAAATAGATTTTTTTGTTGTTGTTATCAGTCTTACATACTGGAAAAATATAATTTCCTCAGTTTTAATAACTGTTTATTTTTCTTCCTGCAAGATGTTTATCAGAGCAGTGGTAATGCTGGTAGGGGTAGAGCGTCCACTCGGGGTGACTGGATGCCACAGTTCACAAGTCCACCTTTGGTCAATCTGCTCTCTTAATTAAAGTAGTGGGGAAGTGGATTTCTATACCAGCAAACATCAGGGATTTAGAAAGTGTTCCTTAATCAAAAATCAGTCTCAAGCTCTGGCTAAAATCAACACAAAAGTGTCACCACCAATGACAGCCTTGAATTTACTGGACTATTATGTAAGGTAAAGTTTATAATGATGATCTGTATGTACTATTAATGCCGTACAATGTTTTTGGTATAATAATAATAATAATAATAATAATAATAATAATAATAATAATAACAATAACAATAATTATAATAATACATTATTATTATTATTATTATTATTATTATTATTATTATTATTATTATTATTAAAAATAGTTATATCATCAAATTCTGTTATGGTGCCTTAGTAAATCCTGAGGAAAATGTCTAGCTTCCCTTGTTGCCCACTAGATGACGCCACAGGCTGATTTTAAAATGATTGTATCGCGCTCTAGCTGTGGGGGTGAATAGATAGAATGGAGAAGACAGAAGTCTTACTCTGCTCTTTAACAAAATACCACAAATGCAAACACAGATATATCTATATCTATATCTATAGATATAGATATATATCTATAGATATAGTAAAATAACTACACCGTCGTTTCACAGAAACAAAACATCAGTGCTTTTCCCGAGGGCGCATGCGTAATGCCGGACACAGGCCGGAAGATGAGCCAGATCTTCCTCCCATAGCACATCTTCATTGAATGCGATCTTTGATGTAGCCACACTGACACTTGTTGTGGTTTCATGTGTTCGTGTCGCTTTGTGCTGCTGTGTACAGATTTCACGGCAGATGAAAAAGCTACGACTGGTGACACATTGAACCTGAGCGGTGAGTCTTTAGTTTGATCTCAGCTGTCTACAGCATGTTTCACTTTCATTCCTCTGGAGACTCAACACACAGTTACTGTGGTAAACTCAGCACCGTGTCCTCCTCTAACAATGTAAACAGTCCGGTAAACATTTCCGTCCCTGCACTGTGGCTTATCAGATATGTAGCTAGCTGCGGTTCCCAGGGTTTGTGCTGTGTTGAACCGTGTGTAGCTGTGGAAGCATCAACAGTAGCATTTAGCTTGTTATGCTAGTATGAGCTGCGTAGGATACAAACCACCCCTGCACCCCTTTCAATGCTCCGCCGGCTTTTCTCCCAAACTTACATCTGTAGTGTCCGCGGTGTTGTGTCTCACTGTTGTGTATGACCTGAGCCACTAGGTTTCCTCAGATTGTGTTGTACATGCTCAAGTGAAGAGGTGTGTGTGTGTGTGTGTGCGTGTGTGTGTGTGTGTGTGTGTGCGCGCGCGCGCGTGTGTGTCAGTCTTTAACCATGTGTGTAGTCTCTCTGTACACACTCCCAAAACAGAGATTTCACCAATATCCACGACTTTCATCCTTGAATATATTATGTGAACCAAAGCATGGGTAATATGGCCAAAATCATATACAGACGGGGGAAAAAATCACATCAGGTAATTTCAATAATTGTCACTTTAAATGTCACATTATTATTTCGGAGGGATTATTACTCCTGAATGAAGGTTGTGGTTTAAAGCTATTCCTTTTGAGCAGAGAAGGGCAAACACTTGATAAACAGCAAAACATTTTACAAATCTGAGGTTGTTGGTCATTTATTATACTGCCTCACTGTGCTTGCACAATGAACAAGCATTATATCAATATATCCTGGACTTTTGTTGTATTGTGAGGATTTTTGATATTGTTTTATCGCCCAGCCCTAAATCACAGTAAGATGAGTGAGAAGCTTGAGCTAAATCAACCACACTCATTGATCAAGCCATATTAACGTACAGAAATGTACAGAAATGCTTAACTAAGTCAGAAATATTATCATTATTATATAGTTAGTTCAACAGAGATTTGACATAGGCCTATTTATTTTTACATAGAAAAATGTCCAGCCCACATTGTGCATCTTGGTCACAATTCTTTTAAAATACAAATATGTGTTGTTGTTTTTTAAAGTTAGCCAGTACATTGTCATCAGATCTTTTTTTTAAACTTACAAATATCTAGTTCTTATAAATAGATATCAGTAATGGACATGTATATGTATACACGAGACACCTGCTTTGACTTATCGGTCTAATATTAGGCAATGCGAGTGTCCTTGTCACTACTGGTATTTTTTTTTATATTGATACAGTATATTTAGATTAATGGTAAGAACAATCATTTTTTTTTATATCGATCAATCTTACAACTAATCCCTCAGAATTTAGCCATCACTCATTTTGTATTATTGTGACATGGCAAAATGTCTGCTGGGAAAAGGGCCAACTGTGATGAACATTTTTCATCATTTTTTGGATGGTTTATAGGCCAAATAATTCATCAATAATTTATTTGCTGCTTCAGTTTCAGGGTCCTGGTATTTTGCATGCTAACTTGGTGTTGTAATGCCTATGCTCTTCTTTGCAGATGTATAATGACATGTTTAAATGTTTGTGAGAAGTGTCTGTTACCTTGAGCCCATTAATGACAAAAATATTCTAATCATTGTAATAAAAGGCAGAGCAATAAACCTTCACACTTGAGAAGCAAACATTTTTTGGGGAAATATTCTTAGCTAGAAAAGCGACATAAAAGATAAATACATTTTTAAAGCATTGCAGATTAATTTAGCTGTAAATCAACTAATCGTTTAATCAGCTGTTTATTCCAATTTAAGGTTGGAGCAAGTCCAAGATCACTCTCCCTTAATAGTGAAAAACATGTATTTATTGAGCACATCTCTTTAGGAAATGTCCCCTGAGATAACTTCTGGTATGACATTGCACTAAAAAAACTGACTCCACTTGACTCTCAGTCAGTGTGATTAGGATTTGTTTTTATCTTGTGATGTGACAGGAGAGTAAAACATATTACAGCAGTGTCAGAGTGTGGAAGGTGTCTGGATGTGCAAAGTAGATTTGTCACCTCATCTCTGGAGTTCATAACATGCACGGAGAGACAGATGAGCCAACATCTGGGGCACGTCGCACATCTGCAGGCTGTGATATCCCCCCCTCACAGCTGCAGTCGACATCAACTGGCTGAAAAGGAAGGAGTTTCATTGCTAGTGTTAAAGCTTGATGAGGAATTTGGTGACATGTTTTCAGTCAGGCTAACCTGTTTATTAAACAGAGCTGCAGGTGAATGATACCTACTTGTGTCTCTTTTTCTTTATTTCCTCTGTCAAGGACGTTATGTTTTCGTCTGCGTTTGTTTGTCTATCTTTCTGTTAGTTAGTTAACAGGATTAAACAGAAAGTACCGTTACACTTTTAAATTGAAAAGTTAGTTTCTTTACATCCCTCCTCAGGTGCTGTTAAGTTGCAGTGAAGTTCAGTGGTGAATAAGGAAGGACACTGTAAACTGAGATAGCAGAGGGAGTGAGCCAGCAGTGTGACACCTCTCCCCTGGGCTGAAGGCGTCTACACATTCCATCTGGTGAGTGACACAACTACAGAAACTAAATTAATTGTTAAGGACTACATGAAGGCTACATCCACACAAATACAATCTCTGTCTAGACAAACATTTTGGATCTGTGTTGGAAGTAATCTCCGTCTATACCAACATACTTGAAAATACATCCAGGCCATTCACTAACATTGGTCATGGGTGTGCCAGTGTAAACAGGAAGCAGACTGTCTACTCTGCAGTTGGTTGCTTAGTTACTTAAAATGCTTCGAATGAGAAATAGCAATGATAAAAAATAAGAACAGGGATTTCTTTTCTCGGAACTAAGATCAGGTGGAATTGCTACTGACAGTAATTGTTAGCAACATTTTGCATTCAGCTGTTAGTCGAGTCAGGACTGATAAGACCCAATCAGGAAAAAATGTGGGTGTGATATACTCGCTGTTAAACCATGCGCATGCATAGGCAACCAGTAGAGGGCACACCACAGAACTCAGACTGTTTGTAGAGTGCACCGCTCTCTTCTGCCACTTCCTGATTTGTGTGCAGTAAACATAAACTAAGATGACGGCACTCAAGGAGATTAACATTTGGCTAATGTTAAGATCAAAACAGAAATGTGGAAAAGTGGGTAATTCCAGAACTGGTCACACAGCTTGTCTTCAAAACTCTGCGTTTTCTGACTTGATGACATGCCGCTAATGATGTGCCCATTTACCCTGTCAAGTACTCGCTACTGTCCTGACTTTTATGTGGTTTTGACATGTTGCATTAATTTCTGAGGATGTCCACAACCTACGCACCAAACGGACGCAGGATAAGTGAAGCAACCATCTTACATACATGTACGTGTGGTTATCAGCAAGTATATTTTTGGATTTTGTCTTAGTCTTAGTCTCAGTTTCTGCCCATCAGACTAAAACACTACTCCAGAGTTTTCAAACTAAGACAGGGTCAGCAGCATTTCAAAATTTCTGAAAATGAAGTACTATAATGAATAAAAATGGACAGTGGTGAACAGGATAAGAGCTATAGATATGGTCCATGTAAAGACATGATGAAGATGTTTTTTTTATTACTTTATAGGCATTAAGCAAGAGAGCTGACATTGCCTCTTGGTTGTTCTTTGGCTGGACCAACCACAGTCCAGCGCTACATATCCGAATGTCTGATTGACTGACTGATTGACAGAGTGAGTGATAGAATTGAGTTTGTGATGAACTTACACCATTGGTCAGCTAGCTGAGTTTTGTCCCTTGCTGTTTTAAAATGTAATCATCAGACTCCTTTAGCAGCCTTTGATTTTCTTTGAAAAAGCACCTAGTAATAAATCTAGTGACTTTTGAGACAAACCTTCTACTAAACCATCACCACTGCCTTGCAAATGAGAGGCTCCATTCTGTTTGCTTGTGCTCCAGTCAATGAGGCCGAGAGGTGGATCAGCAGATGGTTGCTCAGAGCGAAGCTTTGCGCTGTGTGAACGGGTTCACACATCCACTGCAATCCTGAATTCATATAGACATTACCCGGAGGAGCTGTAGGTGAGACGTAAATGTCAGTTGAACTGTGCATCAAATGTTAAATTGAGCAGATGTGCAACAGATACAGGGCTGAAACCTGCTGAGGGAGACACAGCAAACCGTCTTGCAACTGCACGTATGGATGTGCCATCCTGGATGAGCTGGACTACCTGATTGGGTTGCAGGTACAGCCTCATGAATACCAGTAGTGACAAGGACACTCGCAGAACCCAAAACTAGAGAAGAATCAGTCAGGAAGGATAAGGAGAAAACAATTGTCTGTGGTCACCACATATACAACCTGTTCCCCTTTTTGGGGGGTTGTCTTGCTTTTGCCTCTCTATTGCACCTGTCACTTTCATTTGCACCAAAGCAGGTGGAATTTATTCACAATGACTTGTGCTTCCTAAATGGACAGATTGATATCCCTGGAGTTTAACTGACTTGGTTTTCTACTGTGACGATTGAGTGTTCCCTTAATATATTTGAGCAGTGTATATATTTATATAATATATTTTTGATAAAAAACTCCCTGAAGCCCCACTGTACAGGCAAATATCACAGCATCTCACTAACACAGTGGGAGATCTGCCCTTGTTCCCCTGTCCCTCTGCTCTGCTCGACAGAGTGTGGCTTCATGGCTGAGACCAAACAGGACCATCAACTATCAGTCCGTGGACACGTTGGTGACAGGTTGAACAAGGGAACATGATGTGCTGGCCACCGCCCTCACTATAATGCCTAACTCACTACACCTCCTCATTCCATCCATTCAAGACAGATCATTTGTGAATATAGTAGATTCGGGTTCAATCATGACTCCATGCCAATAAGTTTCATATTATTGAAACAACACCATCTTTTCTTCAAATTTTCTAGCTCCAGTAATTCACAGATATGGCAGTTATCATCAATCCAAATCAAAGTTTCAATATGTCGCCTGAGCACTATAGTTAACATTGCAGTGAAATATAAAAACACTACAAACCAAAACTATGGTGTAGAAATAAGAAAAGTTGGCTGAATTATCACATTGAAAATATGGCTCACTCTTTAGTCTGTCATGCATTGTGGGAGTAACAACTGGTGTTTCGAAACTTTCTTTCTAAAATTAAACACTTTCACTAGTTGTCTTAGGTCTCAACCAGTGTGAGTGAGAAAAAACACCCAACTGACATCATTCAGGGTTTTTCTGTGACTGATTAGTTACTCATAGAGCTACTTAATGAACCTGTTTCCACACACTGTGTCAAAGAACCCACAAAAAAAATATTTTCAGCTTTTACTGTCATTTATTGTACATCATATGCCTGGGAAATGAAATTGTATTACAGTTTTAATGGACTACAATATACCAGGGTGCCAAACCTTTGCCCCCCGAGCCATTAACAAACTACTAGACAACTCATGAATAAAAAAAAAAAGCAACAAAAAAACAACATAAATATTAGATTCCTTTAGGTGGAATGCCTGTAAGTTGATAAACATTGTGGCAGCTTAAAGGTTCAGTGTGTAGAATTTAGTGACATCTAGTGGAGAAGTTGCATGTTGCCCCTGAATACCCCTCACCTCACCCTCCTTTTCCAAACATGACAGAGAACCTGTGGCAGCCTTCAGTTGTCATAAAAACTCAAATGGTGTTTAGTTTGTCCGGTTTTGACGACTGTAAAAAACATGGCGCCTCCTGAGAGAGGACCCGCTCCCGATGTAAATATAAAGAATTTAAATATAAAGGGTCCATTCTACGGTGAAGAAAACAACAATTCGTACAATTTAGATGAAACACACTAGTGAAAACACACCTAGGATTATTTTATATTCAATTTCTGCCAATAGATCCTTTTCACTTAAATCTTACACACTGAACCTTTTAAAAGAAAGAGATCACACCATGATCTTACATCAAACGCCTTGTCAAAGGGCAGTTACAGCCATCACATCAGAGAGAATAGAGAGATATACTCTATTTATTCAGTGGTTCAGTACGCCTATGCTCCTAAAAGGATGTTTTTCAACAGTTCTATCCAGTCTCAAGGGAATGTGACATTTAGCATTAATAACTTGGCTGTTAACAAGGTCCAGCGAAATTCACCTGAGAGGAGCGGGCGCTCAGTGCATGTGTATCCGCTCTTTACGCACTCTGACTCAGCCACTGTGGATGGTGAGAGGGGCCAGGCTGGCCCTCCTGGCTCACGGAGCTCCTGAGAGGAGCGGGTGCTCAGTGCATGTGTATCCAAGCTTTGCGCACTCATGCCGTGACCTTGACATGTGAAACAGTCTTTGAATTAACATGATTGAAGTCGTCAGCAATAATGAAAAATCAGTTGAGGGTGAAAAATCTGTTAAGGAGTACTATTTGTTGATCACTGTACTCTCACTGTGTTTCCTCCAGGTAAACTGCGTCAATAACAACAGCAGTAACTCACTCAGCCAGCACTTCACAACCGTAAACCTTGGTGTATTTGGGCCAGATTTCCTTGTGAATATTAACAATAGAATCGTAAATGGTCTGTATTTTTATATAGCGCTTTTCTAGTCTTGTTGATCACTCAAAGAGCTACAGTACAAAACTGTACGGTCCCAGTATCTTGCCCAGGGACACTAAAGCACGCAGAATGAGGGAGACAGGGATCGAACCGCCGACATTCTGGTTAGATGACGACAGGCTCTACCTCCTCAGCCACAGTCGCCCATAAAGAAGTGTTATTTTGCCAGAGATTTAATAGTCAGTACCAATACCACAATTATCTATACCAAATTCAAAACCACAGCAAAAAATTAAAACAGGGTTCCGCACACACAAATGTGCAAGCGTAAACACACATCCCCACTCCTCCAGTTTGTGTGCGAGCGGTAGTGTAAACTGACGTGAATATATTCATTTAAAATATCGTTATGCCACGGGGGATAATAAAGGAACAGACTGAACCGTGATGACAGTAACCTAACATTGTGAGCACACAGATATCATCATGTGCTGTCACTACATTAGCCTAAACAAGGTGATGTTTGCCTTTGTAAACACTTTGTTGACCGTTGCTACAACAGCCACCATCTGCCCCTGTAACGTTAACATTTCAGGATAGGCTTGCCTGTGTTTCCTCCTTTTGTTTGAAATTCTCTGTGGCACCGTTGCATACTGGTTTGTGGCTATTAGTTCTTCCTGATGATGTGATATATCTCCATACACCACACTTGGGGAGTGGGTTTTTTTTCCCCCACAACTCGTGTTGGATCTATTACTGCACCCACACTAGCTGACAATCCAAATGTTGTTATTGTTAACTGTGCCTGCCTACTTCTCTCCGAGGTTGACGTCAGACTAGAATTTTTGTAGGTTTATTATTATTTTTTACCTATGGCATTATGGGCGGTGAACCAGTGTCAAAATCATCACTGGTGTGATAGTGCACCTCAGCATTGATTTTGTAATCATCAAAGTGATAAATCAATTGCCTAATTAGTAAACACAAATCTTTTTTCTTTCATCAAATGCTCAATTGTGGTCTGAATTCTTGTCCTTATACAGTATATCTTGTAGCATCCTTCATGCAAGGTGCATAGTAGTAAGGTAGCAGCCAAACTGATCAATCAAAGCATAGTGAGGTTATGTCAAAAGAAGCCGCTTTGTGTGGGTGAAGTGTTTGAGTCCACAAGACACTTCTGGACAGCGTTGCAGCAAAATCCAATAACAGAAAAAAACGACATGTCTCCGTATTGCTCCTGTGGTGTCATCCAAGTGTCCTTAAGCCCCGACATTCAAATTCAACTCCAAACAGCGTATTTACGCAATGTTTTAAATGTCCTCTCCCGGAAATAGCAATGCTAGCGGAAGTAGCGGTGCTACCGCGCACCCCGTGCATGCCCTTGGGCAGGAGCTTGTGTGTGCTGTGTGTGCGTGGGAAAGTAAATGTGGCCCCAGAGGAGGATGTCAGAGTGAGTCTGCAGTCCATAGATGTTTGAATGTCGACACCTGGCTATGTCAGATGCTATCTTTTGACCTATGAGTCATCACACCTATACACTGCAGGCCTGTCTGTTATGTTAGATCATAGGACAAAGTGCCATTAGATGTGATAACAGACCCTGTACTCTGCAGTAATTTTGGATTTGCTTCCAAACTCTGTTGGCTAATACCATGCACCCCATTTGCATTATTTGGGGTAAGAGTCCAATACTAGCCTTTTTCCTTTTTCATCTTCTATTATTAATGTATTATATTATGAACTGGCTTAAGCAGAATTTGCTCATAAACATACTTATTTGTGTATAACCTTTAAAGGATATACAAATGTTCTTATTGTATTATTACAGGCACTGAGTGTGAGTGCTATCACCAGTCTGTTTGTCTTTACGATGTGACCTAACAGTTCCTGTCCTGTTGCCAGTAGAAGGCTCTCCAGTGGTTCCCAGTGGTTGTAGATCTTTAAATTTTACACGAAGGTCTTCTTACATTCAATCATATTTATTTGCTCTCGATTACCTTTGCACCCTTGTGTTGATATTCCCAGAAAACTACATCCCTCTGCAGCCTCCCATTCAAATGTCAGCTGTACACACCAGCTGGCAGTTAGACTCAACTCTGTATGTGTGTCTGTACATGTCTTTCTGTCCATCTGTTTGTCTGGCATGACTTTCCTTCATTAGGATCAGATAGAAATGCAGAGACCAACTGCCGATGTCTAACAATCTGGTGATGGGCTTCAGGGCCTGATGCTAAATAAAGCAGAATATTTCTGTTTCATCATAAAAGTGCAGAAACTTATTTGAGTGGAGTCAGTGCTGCATTTGACTGTTGGTTGCTGAAAACTGTATGGATCAGCCAAAATCTGAAGAAGACTGATTACCTTTGTGGAGCAAAAAATACTCTGACTCACTGAGCTCATGCAGTAACACCTGAGCCAAGTTTGATATTGCCCAAATTTGCTATAATCAATACTTTCAATGGATAACAGTAGAAACACTTAGTGATTATCAACAACCTCTCAAGTTCCCCTCAGCTCTACAGAGCATTTGATCATCTTTCAGCTTATTGGTTTGGTTTTCGAGCCTATAACAGTTTTTGGTTCAATCTCGCGCTCATCCACATTATGTTCAGGCACAGCAGGCTGTGTGTTGTCAGTTAACAAACCCAATATACCCTATTAGCTCAGCATAAAACAACAGACAGGCACAGTTAGCAACAGGTTGGGGAAAATTGTCGAGCATATAATAGCCAATGAGACAGATATTTTCCTCAGGGATTTGTGGAATATGTGCAAGACAGAGAAATACTAGACATATGCAACTTGCAACATGAGAGAAGTTTCGTCGACACATTTACCCAATCCAAAGGAGCAATGTACTGGTGACCCGCTTGGTCACTAGAGACAAATATGGGACCCTGTTTTATATTTATTTGCACGTTACAAGCAACATCAGTCGTGAGACAGGACACTAGCACCATTAGAGCAAGTGACCATTTTGAAACAGGCCCCAGTATCCTAGATATATACCATGCATCTGCTCAGAGGCAAAGTAAATGACTCAATTCCCCAATGCAAGTAGTCCCACTGAAATAGTTTTGGCAAACACCTCTTTCAACATCACCCAGGTGCTCTCAGTAAGTGTGGAACAACTGATCCAGTGGGGACATATCATAGTGCAGCCATACGAACTGTCTTAATGGGTTGCAGCTGTGTCATCTCTCTTTGTATGTCATTCTGCCTGCTCTTTATGTGGCTTCAAACTCACCTCCAGCACAGTGCAGTGTGGGCTTCACATTAAAAACTCAACTGGGAAGTACAGTTACAGTTGTTTGTGTCCTCACTGGGACTCAGAACCCGACTCATCTCCCTGTCTGAGTTGTTGACATGAAAAAATCCTCCTCTATAATTTGCTTCCATATTTTTTTTAAATTATGAATATCATTGTCAGAATGAAGTAGGATGTGTAATTTGTCTGATTGGTCTATGTTGAATAGCCTCAATCCCAATATTGGATCGGGGGAGGTCTGTGTCCACCCGTTACAGTACATTACATTACATATCATTTAGCTGATGCTTTTATCCAAAGTAACTCACAAGTGCATTCAACCATGAGGGTACTAACCCAGAACAGCAAAAATCATGTAAGTACATTCACTTCAAAAAAGCCAAACCACAAGTGCTACATGTAAGTGTAATATATAAGTGCTATTAAAACTAAACTTAATATATTTTTCATGAGTTTCAGAGTTGACGGTGGTTATAAGACATCATCTTCTTAACCAAGGTGTAGTCGGAAGAGATGTGTTTTTAGTGTGCGGCGGAAGATGTGTAGACTTTCTGCTGTCCTGATGTCAATGGGGAGCTCGTTCCACCATTTAGGAGCCAGGACAGCAAACAGTCTAGCTGATTGGCAGATGCAGAGCGGGGTGGACGGGCTGGGGTATAAGGTTTAACCATGTCCTGGATGTAGACTGGGCCCGATCCGTTCGCAGCACGGTATGCAACTACTAGTGTCTTGAAGCGGATGCGAGTAGCCACTGGTAACCAGTGAAGGGAGCGGAGGAGCACAGTAGTGTGAGTGATGTTGGTTGAAGACCATTCGAGCTGCTGCATTCTGGATAAGCTGCAGGGGTCAGATGGTACTAGCAGGCAGACCAGCCAGAAGGGAGTTGCAGTAGATCTTTCAGTAACTTTCTGAAATCATCAATCTGTTATTCAAACCCACTTCATGCCCAGATTGGGCAGCTGTGCAGAGATGAGTGAAAAGCCAGATTTTGTACCAGCCTTTCTAGCTCTATATTTTTCTCCTTTTTTACACAGTGTAAAAGTACATTATTTCTAACTAACTGCACCACCATGAACGTCTTCCTGGAAACACTGTGAAAACGTGCAGTGCTATCCCCATCTTTACTCAATATCATTATATCATTATATCATATGGTGGCTGGCTTTTAACTCAGCCTTCCAGTTTTGCTATTTTTGAACAACAATGCACAATCTTGATTTCCAACAGGATCAGGCTCCACATCTTACGAGCTAGCTCTGAGAAAACATAAATCGGCCAATACAGCTTGTTTTTGCTGCCCCAAATCTGCTGTTGCAGGTTTAATGAAGTCTTGGAACAAACACATGAATATGCACATTCTGTATTTGTCTTTGTTAAGGCAGCTTTGGAACTTGAATGTGAAGATGAGAGAAATCGCACAGAAGCTAAGCACACCGTTAGTCCTTTTTTACTTTTTACTTGCGTGTTTAGGCTTGTACAGCAGCTGCTAAACCTCTATCTGATGTCTCAAAGGCACACATTGATATATTAATACAGACTGAAGAAAAAACAGAATGGAGACTTCTTATGTAGACCTCATTACAAATATTAATGCAGAGGTGAAGCAGAGATACTGTATACAGACAGGCAGGTAGACGGAGTCAAACAGTTCCTGACAGACATGTATTTTTAATCTCATGTTCTAAAAGTTGTATGCACTATGACACCCTTAAACCACACACTCATTACCTCACCAGCTTCACATTGACACCCCTACACCAAGGCCAGACAGATTGTCAGAAGTGGTGGCATCGCTTGCTACTAGGTTGTGTTGGGAGAGCTAAGAGGAGTTGAGCTTTACTGAGAGGCTTTGGCTTCACACCCTGGCTGGCCAAGAGTCCACGGGGATGCCCTGAATTAGCACAAGGCTTTCCCACTGTGTGAGAATTCTATGGTGGCTGAAATGCCTGTCGCTGTCAGACAAGCATGAAACCCTGGGTATTCAGTTGACAATACAGGGATTTTTAGGCACCGTAAATGGTTGTTATTTCAATCCTATAGCATGAATTTCTAGTAACATTTATTTAAGTGGGATTTTTTGTTTCAAGCATGAGCAATTAAAAAAAAACTTGTGCAGACTGCATTCACTCATATAAATGAATTACTTTTGTTCTAAACCCTTTGAGAGACTTATTATTTGGAAGTGAGGGTTATATCACAGAGGTTGCTATAATAACACTTCTGGAAATCTTCTGCCCTCTGTCATAAAACAGAACTAATGAAATTCTGCCAGAACACAATATCATGGATATTAAACTCCCTCTGCAGAATTAGGCCTTTCTGTTTTTACTTACGTTTGTACAGTTTGTTATATTAAAGCCACATTTATGACCATAATTAACATATTACATCCATAAACCTGTCAATGGAGGTGAATATACATATGTAAATGCACACATCCACACACATGCACACGAGTTGAGCCCACATTCTCTTTATATAATGTTCCAGTTTGCCACCCAGTGCACAGTAGAGGAGAGGTGGGATGAAAGCTTCGCAGAGCGACAGTTACATGAGAGAGTAATGGTAATGAGTGGGCTGGAAACTGTGACAGCTGGTCTGCCACAAGTAGGGGAGCGCAAGAGAAGCTGTAAATAAGAGGAGGGGTTACATGTGGGAGCGAACATGGTAGGACGACAGCTCGTTGGAGCCGCAGCCCAGTTTTATTGAGCAGATGAGCGAATCAGTGATGAAGCGTGTCTCGTCCAGACACCTACTCTGCCTGGGCTGGCGTCCTAGGAGATTGGCAATGCATTGTTATGTCTTTCTCTGTTTTTCTCCCTGTGTTATGTTGTTTTTAATACCTGCTGCCATTTCTGTATCCATCCCTGAGGTTTTTGTATTGGAGCAGTGAAAGACTTTACCGGCCATTCCTAAGTGACAAGAAGACCATTGCCATACAGTTAGTATGATAATGTATACATTTTACCCCAGATAAATGTAGTGTATTCCGCACATCCTGGAAAGCAGGGCCATTTAGTGTGTGTCACCTGTACTTCAAGGATAATCACAGACCTCAGTAATGAAGAAAAGATTCTGTGTCTGCTCCTGTTTTCAAGTTGAAATTAAAGATTTGAACTGTTTTTCTCAGCACACACACACCAAAAGGTTTATTCCTCTCGAATTTTGTTCACAATCTTTTTTTAATCCATGTTGATGAGCTTTCCTTTTTTGTCAAGACCTGATCTGTGTGGAATATTAAGATGCTAATTACTTAGGATGATTATTGCTCACTTGATTATTGATCTAAAAGTCCGATCTTCTCGAACGTCAAAAGACCACAAACACCGTTAGACATAAGGGAGCATGCAGCCAGCGTGCTGATTGCTAGAACGTCAACCAGAGCAGTGTCTGCAAAACTGAATATCTATCAGTCAACTGTCAGCCATCAAAGGAGTTTCCAAGTGTTTGGCAGCACTAGTACAAATCATCTGCATGTCCACCAACCACATGTCACCAAGCAACACAAGATTCATACTGATTTGTGAAAATCGGACCACTGACACCAAATGTTGTTTAGCTGTCTGTACGAGAGTGTGGATACCTGACGCAAGCATATCAGGATGTGATAATATTGGAGTTCGGTCACGTTAGCTGGGGTGTCTACTTGATTCACGTTGCTGTAATCGAGGAAAACATTGGACTTGCTTAGTTTTATCTTGGGCTTGAACAGATTCAAACAGAAAGATGTACATGTGCTCCTGATGAAAACTTCCTGGGCAAGTTTTGTCTGTAGATTTGTTCTTTGAAAATTAAATGCACTGTAAAGTTTCTAATTTGAAATCCTGCATTTAGATACTGTCAGTATATTATTTTTTAAGAAAACAAATACAAAAGTTAATCTGTTGACAAGCTTAGCAATAAGTGAATAGTAAATAGTAAATATCTGTCAATAACAGTAGGGCTGGGGCGACGCGTCGACATCATCGATTATGTAAATACGTATATTTGCGAAACGTACGTCTACGCGTTGTATGAAAGGTGGCTGCGCACAGTCAAAGCATGGACTCACCTGAAGAGCAAGCTGAAGCGAAAAAAAAATCGCCCACGATCATCTAGCATAGGTCACCAATAGTCCGGACCGGACCCAGGGAGCCGTTCTATACGGACCCAGACACTGTTATTAGATTGTGATGGAGCGTTTTGATTTCTTGCATTTACGGTAGTTTTATTTGAACCTGCGCAGCTTTTTCCGTCTTTACGGTAGTAAATCCTGGCAGCACACAGTAGAGTTCACTATTATTGTTAGGTTAATCTATTAATCGAAATAATTGTTAGATTAATCGCTAAAAAAAATTATCGATAGGTGCAGCCCTAGTGATCAGTGAGTGCTGCTATAAGTTGCACTGGTGATTTGCTTTTGGGCTGAACATTTTCATATCAATTTTCATGTATTTGTAATTTTCATACAATTGGGATCCTTGTGCTGCACCACAATATGATGGTGGAATGACAAATGGTATTCTATTCAATATGAATAGCACATGGAAAATCTCTGTCTCACTCACACTGACCACGAGCATAGCTGACAATTGCAAAATCATGTCTAAGTTTTTGGATTTCATAATTAGCTTGTTGAGCTGTGGGGTTTGGTCATTCATAAGGATCTTTTATCCTTTTGAATAATGGAAATGGAGCCCAAAGGTTTGCAGCTAATAAAATGTTAATCCCTTGAATTAATGCTTCGTCCTGCTCATTTGACATTGCTGCTAATGTTTTTGATGTTTTGCACACACAATGGGGGCTTTTGCTCTCTAGGAGTTGAGTGTTCTTGTTTTTACACCTGATTCTAGCTGCTTTTTTCTACCTACTGTATGCGTGGAACAAGTTGCCATGGCACCAGTGAAAAGGCTGAGGTCTCCCTCTTGTCACATTTTGTTCAAAGACAACCTTATTTCCAAACCCTCTGTGTCTCTCTATCTCTCTGTATCTCAGTACTCTCAGTATCTCAGTGACCATGTGTCTCCACAGGGGAGCTGACCACTCCCTCAGAGTCAAAAACCACATCGTCTTTAAAAAAACACACACCCACACTGGTGTGGTGGTTAAAATATTGCTTTTATTACAAGAAACAAGATCCCAGAGGTCTTGCAATTTGTTGAATAGAAATAAACACTTTATATTGAATCAAAATATAATAAATCCTGATACTGTCAACAAATACATTTTTTAAATAAATAATAATAAATAAATGTTTAAAGTATTAAAAAAGGAAAATGAAAGTAAGTTCCAGCATGATCTTTTTCCTTTTTTTATGCAAAAGCAGGCGAATGTTTGTGATTTATTGCCCTTAATGTGCTGTACGGGCTTCAGCTGTTGAGCAGAATGTCTTCTTCTTCTACCTTCCTCTAGAGCACCGGCGGATCAGCCAAAACAGTGCAGCGCTTCCTACAACCTTTTGTAAATCATTTTTTATTTGATTTGTTTATTTATTTCGAACATTTAAAAAAGAAACATATGTAGAAAAAACAAAACAACAATGAATAATAAACAGCCCTACTCCTAATCAATATCAATACATCAATAATTCAATTCATAACATAAATGCACCCTCCTCCCCAGTGATCCTCCCCAGATTAAACCATTGGGCTTCATGTACCAACTACATTGCCCCCTATACAGTGTGAAAAATAAGAAACCATTAGCAACAGTATTACCCTTACCGTGCTTTACATTCGCCTTCCACATTACTTTACCTCGCAAAAATAATATCTTTGTACATCATTTTGAAGTGTGATGTTTTAACTATGTTGGATTTCATCAACTAGTGCATTCCACAAAATCACCCCACAAATTGGTATGCACATGCTTTTAAGAGTGGTGTGAAAACATAGTTGTTTAAAGTTTAATTTCCCTCTTAAGTTTTAACCCCCCCTCTCTGTCCATAAACATGATTTGTATGTTGCCAGGAAGTAAATAATTTCTTGCTTTTTACATGATTTGTGCTGTTTTGAGTTCGACCAGATCCCTGAATTTCAATGCATGTGACCTTAAAAATAGGTTGTTAGTGTGTTCTCGATTTCCAACGTTGTGTACAATCCTCATGACTCTTTTTTGCAGTATGAATAATGGTTGCAGGGTGCTTTTGTAGGTGTTTCCTCATACCTCTACAAAATAATTCAAATATGGTAATACCAGAGAACAGTACAGAGTATACAATGTTTTGTGTTCCAGTATGTGTCTGGCTTTGCCCAGAACTCCAATGCTCCTTGCCAACTTTGCTCGTATTTGATATGTGGTTACTTTGCAGCACATTTTGTTGGCTATCATCATACCCTGAAATGTATTTTTAGTCACTCTTTCAATGATGACATTATCTATAATGATTTGAACTTCTTGAATTGTTTTACGATTTCCAAACATCATAAGTTTTGTTCAAATTTAATGATAATTTGTTTGATAGTTTACCCTTTTCTGATGTGACCACTGCTATAAAGTTTCTTCAGAGCAGAAAATATTTGTATTGTCTGCAAATAAAACAAACTTCAATATTTTTGATACTTTGCATATATCGTTAATATATAATACAAACAATTTTGGCCCTAGTACTGAACCCTGTGGGACTTGACAAGTAATGTCCAAGCATGCAGATCTGCATTCACCCATCTGCTCAAACTGTCGGCGGTTCAGTAGCTTTTCAGCCAGTCCAAGACAACCTCTCTGATGCCATACCATCATAAACCCATTTTATTGATTAATACGGCATGATCTATGGTGTCAAATGCTTTTTTTAAATCAATAAATATTCCCAGTGCATATTTTTTATTATCTATACCATTGGTATATTTCCATTGGTTAGTTCCATTAGAGCCATATTGACTGTCCACTAACAGTTTGTGTTAAAATAATCCAACCTTTCAATAAAACCTTCAATATTTTAGAGAACTGTGGAAGTAGCGATATAATAATTGGTAATGTTTAGTCACCAGATTTATATAAAGGAATAAATACTGCTTTTTCAGTTTTGAATGACAAGTTGCAGATATAGGTTAGTGGGTTTACAATTCCATCAATGATTTTCTTTACTAGAGTCATATCATTTTCATTACAGTCAGTAGACGTTTTACTTTTACACTTGCTTAAAATATTCATGATTTGTTTTTCTTCTACTGCTCTTAAGAAAATAGAGCTTGGATTTCTATCTACATGATCATTAACAGTCTCCACCCTTCTAGTGGTGGCTCATTGATTTTATCAGCCAGTTTAGGTCCCTTACTGACAAAAAAGTTGTTAAACCCACGACCCATACCATTCATATTTTTCATTATCAATAATAATCAATGATAAACTAAATATCCTTTTCTTATAATACTATTTAATATATTCCATATGCCCTTAATATTACTTTGGTTATTTTGTAATGTTGAATTTGATTAAAGCCTACTTCAAAGATCCGCGAGCAGGTCCAGCAACTGAAGTAGGATGTCAGCAGCAGCTTTAAGAACATCGATCAGGATGGAAATAGAGACCAAAAGAAGCAACTTAATAGGCAAAGCAGCACGAGGAGGTTGTGGGCCTCGGGAGAGTAGAACCCTGTGGAACAAGGCAACTCCTTCAGAGTGGCGAAAATTGGTAGTCCTGGAAATCCAGCATCAGGAAGAACCAGCAAGATGTGCAAAGGCTGTCACTCAAGCAAAACAGGGGCAGTGGATGAAATGGGAGAGCATAGAGAAAACGAAGATCAGCTGGAAGGACCTGTGGGGTATGGAAGCAAGCAGGATACCTATGACATCCTTCCCTCACCCAAAAACCTTCACTAGTGGTTGAACGAAGATCCATCCTGCCCACTATGCTCAACTCCACCTACCCTCGGGCACATCCTGCAGAAAAGGCTCTCCTGCAGAACGCTGCAGTTAATGGCTCTTGATACGGAGGAAAGATCCCAAATGGGCCCTAAGATGCACCCAGGTTTGATTAACCTGTGGTGGGCCTGCCTTAGAAGAGGGTGTCTTGTGATTAAACATGTCCCTAACATCTGCTGGTGGTCACTAACACCTGATAACATCAACTGGTGGTAGGCATTAATTAGTGCGTTAGAACATACAAGGGATATTCAGTGTTTAGTTTAAATAGGCATAGAGGTAATGGTGTCTGATCTACTGAGCGGGCCACATGGCTTCATAGTACTGCCATACAAGCCAGTAGCCAGTCCGATTTACCTTTAGCCTCAGTGTACCCTCAAGTTTGGCTTGTATCGTTGATTACATGGCCAAAACAATCCAGTCCTTACTACTTTATTATCTTCCATGTCCTTCTCAATATCACGGTCATAAATTGTAAACACCGGCAAATGGTCACTATGTCATTTATAAATAGCACGCTAACTGTATTTTTGTCCATATTATTTATAAATATATTGTCTAAAAGTAGCACAGTGTGATGTTATCCTGCTTGGCTTAGTGATTGTTGGATATTGGCTCATGCTGTACATTGTGTCTGTATTATCATCAGTCATTTTGTGTTTGTCATTGGATTTGGTTGCAACACTGTTTACCCCTGAGACTCTAAAAGTGTTTTGTGGAATCAAACACATACCCCACCCCTCCATCAGCATAGTGGTGAGTCGATAATGAGTGAACCTTCATTTATGGGTAAACTATCCCTTTAAGTAGCTTATTAGGGCTATGGCTTGTACACAATCATCTTTACTAGAGGCTAGGGCAGGGGTCGGCAACCTTTACTAACAAAAGAGCCATTTTGACCTCTTTTCCACCAAATAAAATTTGGCTGGAACCGCAAAACATATTTGATAACACAGCTTATAAGGTTTTATATATAGTTATACTCAGTGTTGTGCCACTTCATACTTAAAATTAACTAAATTCAAAGTTCAGTTCATGCAGATGAAAATGAACTAGATCACGTTCATAGTAAAAAAAAAAACTCGGGAATCGGGAACTTAGTTTTCAACTAAGTTCCTGATTCCAAAAATGAACTGGTTCACGTTCATTTGTTCTATTTTTTATCAGGATGATTTAGGTCACAAAGTTACAATCATGTGTTTAGTTATTAATCAATGGTGTCGATCATGTCTGCGTGTCGCTCCGCTCACTTTAACACTAACACAAATAACTGAGATTGAAAAGTGGTGTCACACATGTAGAAAACACCAACAAAGATGTTAATAGAGTTTGTGGTTATAAGAACCGACGCAGGCGTCCATTTGTTGTGAACAAAATCACATGATCCCTGCAGCAGAATTAATATGTGACATCCTGCCTCCGCCTGCTACACCACCACTCACCTGAATCCTGTGGAGAATCTGTTGCCGTTGTGAACTCGTCTGAGCAGAGAACCCCCTGCAGCGTGTTGCGTGTGTTGATATGCAAACTGTGGAGAAAGTCTTGACCCAATTCTCCGGACATCCTCCACAGGACATGCCATAAAAACAGCTTCATATACTCCTCACATTCTATCTAGTTTACTGCTCAGTTCATTGGTCAATATTAATTACTATTATTATAAATGGTCATTCTTCAGACAATCGCCAATGTTACTCTCCTTAATAGAAAAGCACTAAATCAATAATATTCCAGAATCTGTCCAAGACAGAAAGAGAGTATGCTTTCATCAGCATTTATCCCTAGGTGCCATAGTATTAGCATGGCTGTAAGCACTTAGCCTTGTTTAACTATTTGAAACATTTTCCCTTGTTTTCCACAGATCCGACTGTGCTGTCTGATCGGCAGAAATTACACTGTGAGAGACGAAGACGCTAAAGGTTTGCACAAAAAAGATTTAAATCAGATTTTTATCATTATTCTGTAATTTGATCTTCAGACAATCATCCTGGATAGACGGCCTTATTGTGGGTTTTTTTATTTTGTGGATGCAAAAATCATTGGGGCAGTCAGGAGGGACACACTGCTCATTGGTTGTGTTGGTTCAAAGACTTTTGTATGACATGAAGGACATTGTGACATACGAAAGCATGAGAAGAGTATACTGAATGAATGTGAGACTTTATTTTCTTACCCCAGATCACTATGTGGATCTGCCTAGGGCTGCTGCACACTAGAGGAGTTTCAACTCTTGACCGGTTTTTCAAAAAGTGGGAGACCACAGACAATAATAAACTTTATTTATATAGCTGTTTTCAAAACAAATTCAAAAAGGGCTTTGCAAAGTTAAAACAAGATCAAATATGTAAATACATATATAAATACATATTTTTAGATAATGAGATTTTGTTCTGGTAAGGGGAAAAAGATTTGACTAAATGGGGAAAAACATGAATTTATAGGGATAAATATGTCATACGTCCACAAAGTTACTAGCACTATAGGTGATCAGTGACAAATTTAAAACAATGTATTGGAGAAACACTGTAAAGAATGCTGTAGTTTTGAAGAACGAAAAACTCAATTATAAAATAATGTTTGCAGAGATTTTTTTCAGCCTTTTAAAATATTATGCAAGGCTTCAAAACATAGTTTTCTATCTTTTTAAAATTTCAGAATGATAAATATCCCATAAGTTTAAATGTGGCATGTTGAATATATCTTTGTAACTTGTTGGTGATGAAATTATAGTATCATAATCATAATCAAAACTGCTCTCTCCTGTCATAGTCCTTGTGTATTTTGTTTAGGCTAAGCTGGTAAATGTTTGGTGGTCTAGCTGCATCGTGCATAGATCCTCTTGTTTCTGGTACTGTTGTTTCCCATGACTCTGAGATGAGCCAGACGAAGCCCAGTGTGATTTCCACACAGTTCCCAGGCCCTCAAATGCCTCCAAACACAGGCCATTACACAAAGTCACACATACACACACACTTTTGGTTTGATATGCTAACTTTAACTTGCCACACACACACACACACACACACACACACACACACACACACACACACACACACACACACACACACACACACACACACACTGGCCTGAGGGGGCTCTCAGACTAAGGGACAGCTGCAGCTTGTCCAGTTAAGAGGCCCACTGCTTTTCAACAAGGGCCGACTGCAAGTGTCAGGTCGCTTGCTGTCAGTGAAACCTCTGAACTTTTTTAAGGACAACCACAAACAGTCTCATTGAAATTAAGCTATTTCATTCAATTTGATACTTAAACTCTAGAACAGGGGTAATAATTAGCTGGCAACTTTTAAGCTAAATATTGTTCCATATAACTTTCTGTTTGATCACAATAAGCAGTTGATTACTATAAACGAATTACATAGCTTCTCTATGAGTCCCGGAACTTGAGGGAAACGTAACGGCACACGCACACTGACTCCAATGCCCACTTCTCTCTCTCTCTCTCTCTCTCTCTCTCGCTCTCGCTCTCTCTCGCTCTCGCTCTCTCTCTCTCTCTCTGCGATATATCGAATATACTCAATGTATCGTGGCTTGTACTACGTGCGATGTATAAGATGACTATATCGTATTGTCACGTGAATGTTTGAAGCCCTCAGCATGAAATTCGCTTTTCTCTTCTCATGCCCCTCTCACAGCAGACAGCTTACTCCCTGTCCATCCAGAAAACTCTCCTGCGCTCATGCGTATTTTTGTATCAGGAGAGGAGGGAAGAGACTCAGAGAGCATGGAGAGAGCGAAAGAAGGTGAAGAGTTTTGGCTAGTTTACGAGAGTTCAGAGTTATTGATAGTTTGTTCATATTCTTGGTGAATGCTGAACCGAACAAATCAGTTTACAAATGATGAACATGAGCGGCGTTCACTCCAGCGAGAGTGGGCACTTTTGTGTGTGTGTGTGTGTGTGTGTGTGTGTGTGTGTGTGTGTGTGTGTGTGTGTGTGTGTGTGTGTGTGTGTGTGTGTGTGTGTGTGTGTGTGTGTGTGTGTGTGTGTGTGTGTGTGTGTGTGTGTGTGTGTCTGTGCTTGGAGTGAAAACACAGAGTTTCCTCTATGATCAACAGCTGCTCAATGATCAGAAGGCATGCCCCACATCTTATCTGAAGTCTCTCCATGTTCTGCAGAATAATACACATGTTAGAAAATATTTAACACAGCACTAATTAACCTTAGCATACACTCTAACTTCAGCTACAATTTATTACTGCTCTGAAATGTAATCTGGACATATTTCTCATATTATTTTAACATTCAGCTATGAACTTAACTCGGATGATGGAAGCTAACTGTGTTAATAGCTAGTTCTCACAACGCAGTCAGGAGCTCGATGTTGTCAGTATCTGGTGTAATTGGGCGTGTTTACACTCCTGTGGTTCAGAGGTCAGCGTTTAGACCGACCCCTCCAGCTCCTCCTTTTTAACCAAATATGGACATTTCTGGCTTCAAACTGCCAAGATGGTGCTGATCAAATTAAAAACTCTCGGCTTCAAAACGGCAGTTCACAAACCAATGGGTGACGTCACGGTAGGTTGCCACTTGGGTAGGCTTAATTTGGAGCAGGATCTTTGATGAGGTCAGTAGATGGACTTGTGAATGCTGGGAATCATCTGATTGGTTTAACAGAGAAAGAGAGTGAATGGAGAAGAGTTAAGTTACTCTTCCTGATTCAAATCTCCAGTTGTCCAAAGTGAGAAAAAACTGTGACTCACAGGAAGCGCCTGGCTGCTGCTTACTCCATGAATCTGGTAATATCTGACATTTGATAGGCTGGCTGCATCTGTCCATCCTTTCCATGCCAGTAGACAGTCATTAGTATGCAGGGACAACTGCTCTGTTTCTGTGTAAATATTACTGATATGTGTGCGGAGTCAATGCGTGTATCAGTATAGTGAGCATGACTAATAGGGAGGAGGTGATGTGTCTTTTTCCCGCTCCTGGTTCTCAACCTGCTCTCTGATAAGAGAGAGACTGAGACAGTGGGCTCTGGCTAATCCTCGCCCTGCATCCAGCCTGCTGTCTGCCATGAAAAACAATAGATGGGACAGACTGGTCATCAGGCTATTCTTCTGGCTTCTGTTTATAGCTCCTGAATCACCAAGGATGGAGTGGGTTGCAATGCTGTTGAGAAACTCTTGTGACACTGTAGATTGTATAACAGCTACAAATTGGATTGAATAAAACTTTCTGTAAATAATTTTCTTCTCGCCTCTGTGGATTGTAAAGAAATATAGACACATCAAAGGTTGAGTCATACACACTAATGTAATTACAAGGACTACCAGGAGAGAAGAGTCGTCGTGGTGCGTAGACACTCCTGAGAAGAAAGACTATGTTGATTGTTCAAGAGCCCATTAAGATTCATTTTATTTGTTTAGTTTTGTTAGAAAATGTGTTTTTAACTCATTCAGATGTGCCTGCATCTTAGATTGTTTGAAAACAGGAAACACATTTCACAGAGCCGCTAGCATGACTGTAGACTGTAGTTGTAACTAGGCTGTTTTGTATGACAAATATTCTCAGTCCAATTACCAAATCAGATGTTTTGTAATGTACAGGAGCAGCCACGCCTAAGTCACAGTTATCCCTGACAGATTTGTCATTGCAAGGCACTTTTCTGTTTTGTGCTAGAGGTGCGGTGACTCAGTGCAGTCTTCTCCTAAACAACAGGTGTGGCCACTGAGGCAAAGAAGAAGAAGAAACACAACACAGTTTTGGCACCGGCCTGTTTCCTCCAGGAGCATTGCTTTAGGCTTGTGTGCGCTTTGCTTCGATTTATACTCACAGAGGTATTTCCATAGTTTCCTGCAGAATGCCTAGTCTTTACCAACAGTCTCTGCAATCTCCCTCCAAGAGCCATCTGGAGGGAGCATAGGAGCAGAGAGATCTCTGTAGAGACAGACCTGTTGGCAAACTCTTGCCTCCAGCTCATCCATGTTAGCAGCGCCGCCCGCAGCAAGATCAAAAAGTGGGCAGGTGCATGAGAGGTGCATTTTTGGCAACCGACGCAGTGCGCAAGGACAGGAACTGTACGCAAGCACTAAGCTTAAGTGTTGTTGCCAAGATGGCAGGAGTGAGGTTAGCCCTAGAAATGTGAATATCTATGACTGAGCGACCGACTGAGTTTTACACCATTGGCCAGCTGAATGCCATGTGACGGAGTAAAGTTGAACCATTGTTTGCAATGGAGCAAATAGACTTAAATGAGCCTCTAACTTTCTCTCTGGTTGAACATTGAAGACATAAATGTAGCCCAAACAACAGCTATTGTATTTAACTGATGTATATGGTGATTTCCTCAGAACACACCGTGGTTATTATCTCAGAAATTGTATCTGGCCCAATAAGCAGCTTGGATGGAAGTAATTGGTAGTTACATCCTATCTTAAAGGACTGTGTTTCACTCACTGTTTCATACTTGCTCTCAGTTAAAGAAAACATGTAACTGAGAGCAGCTCCATTATGAATACAGCTGTATGAATGAGCATAGAGAGGGGAGAAACAAACAGATAAAGGACAAAAACCTGCTGCATGACAATACAATACAACGTTATTATAAATATGCTAATTAACATATTATGGCATAGTGACTTATCAAGCAGCTTTAGCTACTTTCCACTTGGGTTGGGCAATCTCATCTTAATTGGCATTTTACAATGTATGCAGTGAAACATTGCGATGGATGATGCCAAGGAGGGGCGTAGACATCGTGAAAAAGGTTTAATAACAACAATATAACGAAGACCATTTGTTTAAGACGGGAATACTGTAGCAGAGAGTTCGCTCACTTCCTTCTGTAGGTATGTTTTAATCATCAGTTTTGCAATACAAAGACTCAACCCCTAAGAGGCAGACGCAAACCAGCAGGATTTTAAAATGATTTATTATGTAAAAATCAGGTGTAAGGAGCTACTATAGGCTAATAATTAGAATATACAGATTTTTCATTTCATAGCTCTCACACCCAGGCCACACTGGCTGCAGAACGGCCGCGGAATCGCCACGTGATGCCTTGCTTTTCATTTCCCGCCCATGTTAACAGATTAGAGTGACCACACTGCCTGCGGTTCTGCCACGGTTCAGCTGTAGTTCAGCCACAGAAGCAACGCTGCTCTTCTCGAGATTTGAGGTCTCGCAGATTTTCTGCGTACCATGCAAGGTTCACAGCAGAATTGGCTGTGAAAATAATCTTTCAGCACAGTTTCAGTATTTTTCTGTTTCAAAAACATGATTGTTTGCAACACTTCCTGTACCCGTTTAAAAAAAAATTCATAATACTAGCAGCAGACACGTGCCAGTGTGAACAACATAAAACCAAGACATGCAGAAGAACCGTGGCATAGCCATTCCATGGTGAAACTGCAGCCAGTGTCCCCCGGGTGTTAAAGTAGCCTAGCCTACATATTCATCAGTTCTACAGCTCAAGTTGATCTGTCGGGAAATCCCACAAACAAGTAATAAATATATTTTTCTAAGTTATAGTAGACACTGAAATTGTAGTCTGCGCGGGTAGGCTGCACCCCTATGTCAGTGTCGAACGAGAGGGCTTGGGCATCACGGTGTTGGCTCAACGATTGCTCAACCCTTTCCACCGAGAGTAGTTGTTTACAGCTTTTCCAAAACAGATTTCATCTTCAATTTCACAAACTGACCACAGTGGGTTCTTGCGTTGTCTTGTTTTGAGTTCTATCTCCACCTGTTAATAGTACTATATTTCTTCTGCTGAAATGAGATTTCATGATGGTATCCTTGTCTTTTTCACCTCCTTTAAGACTACTCTGTCAGAGCACCCAAACTAAAAAATCCTTGATACAAAATCTTGCGGTCATCACTTTCAGCATGAAAGAAAAAATATTTGTAACTGCCCAGAGCTCTGACAACTTGAAGTTTTTCCTTTTAGTGCAGCAGTGTGTCTAGTCAGCGTGGTTGAACAAGGGTGATGGAAAGCAAGTATGAAGCAAGAGACGGAGGAGGATGGCCGGCAATGTACGTTTCTTTCTGAATTCAAAAAAATCTTTTATTTCTAAGTTTAAGTTTAGATTTGCCAAAGCAGGTTATGTAAGGGTGTAAAAGCGTAGCATTTAAGTAAACAAAAGTGTTTGAATGATGAATGATTTTCTTCATCTTTTCCCCTCATGGTATTATCTCAGTGTGTCATTACAGATAACATATCCTCTACTGATCAGAATAAAGATAATTTTCCTCTCTGTGGGCAGACATTATTTTGGCTGATGACTGCAGTTACAGTTCTCTTCCTAGATTTGGATCAGAAGACATAATTCACATAATATCTGAGTGAGAAAGACAAAAAAATATACGAAGAGATGCACTCTTAATTTAAGTTTTACTAAATTTATTCACAGTTTTAATACAGCAGCATCAGCTTAAATGCATATTGTGCCATTTCCCATCAGCAATTATTTAAATACCTCTTCTAATGTTGATTCAGTGCATCTCTTTAGAGTGTGCACCTCTTTTATTGTTACAGATTGAGTAAATTAAATGTCATTTTGAATATTCAATGATTTTGATTAATAGGTAAATGTACATCATATTCTGTTTTTTACACATTACATCCCACAATACATCCCACCCCTCCCAGCAGCCCTCTCATCTAAGCTACGCTCTCAAAACATGAATGCACACTGCCTGACAACTGGTTAAAAGCCGACTTTTCTGTGACTATCTCCCTCACTGGCTTTCGTCTATGCTGTAGCGATGTATGTCTGCCCAGCTAAAGATTCCATTCATGTGCAGTAAGTGATGCCAAAACCACTGTGTGAAACCATTTTTACACTAAGCAGATAACCCTGAGGCAGAATCACACACACACAAACACATGCAAGTGCTAGATCTACGTATTGAACAGTTAACTTAAATCTGCCAGGTAATGACGGATAGGTATGCAAGCAGTTCGGGTTAGGGTTTCACATTTGGCACAAACATTCACTTAGAATCAAGGATTATCTCACTTGATTTTGGTAGCCAAGGGTTAAAGGTCAAGGTCACAGTGGCCTTACAAAGTATGTCTTAAGATCAGCTTGAGAGAATGTCATCAAATTTTGGCACACAAACATTGGACTCAAGGATGACCTGAATAGACTTGGGTGGCCAAAAGTCAAAGGTCAAGTTCACTGTGACCTCACAAAGCAAATGTGAATGCAATATCTCTGAAACACCTTGAGGAAATTCTTTAACATTTGGCACAAACATTCACTTGAGCTTGGATTTCATCTAAGTAGCCAAAGGCCGAAGGTCAAGGTCACGGTGGCCTCACAAAGTATGTTTATGTTTTTCTTGAACATGATATCTAAAGATCAATTTATGGGAATGTCTTCAAATTTGGTAAAAACTTTCACTTGGACTCAAAGATGAACTGATTCGATTTTGGTACCTGGAGGTCACAGGTCAGGGTCACAGTGACCTCATGTTACTATAAATGTGATATATTAGGACTGCCCGTAGGGAATATCTTTACCACTGGCACTATTCACTTGGAGTCACTGATAAATTGATTAGATTTCAGTAGTCAGGGTCACGGTGGCTCCAAAAACATGTTTTTTGCCTCTTGAATTTGATATCTCTAGAGTGCTTGAGGGAATTTCTTCAACTTTTGATGAGTTGTCACTTGGACTTTTACATTACATTACATTTCATTTAGCTGACGCTTTTATCCAAAGCGACTTACAATAAGTGCATTCAACCATGAGGGTACAAACCCAGAACAACAAGAATCAAGAAAGTACAATTTCTTCAAAAAAGCTAAACTACAAAGTGCTATAAGTAAGTGACATATAAGTGCTACTAAACTGTTAGTTTCAAATTTTATTCTAGGTATAGTCGGAAAAGGTGTGTTTTTAGTTTGCGGCGGAAGATGTGTAAACTTTCTGCTTTCTGCATGTCCATGGGGAGCTCATTCCACCATTTAGGAGCCAGGACAGCTAACAGTCGTGATTTAGATGAGTGTTTAGCTCGCAGTGAGGGAGCAACAAGCCGATTGGCCGAAGCAGAGCGGAGTGAACGGGCTGGGGTGTAACGTTTGACCATGTCCTGGATGTAGACTGGACCTGATCCGTTCGCAGCACGGTACGCAAGTACTAATGTTTTGAAACGGATGCGGGCAGCCACCAGTAACCAGTGAAGGGAGCGGAGGAGCGGAGTAGACTTAAAGATAAAGTGATTATGTTTTAGTTTTCAAAGTAGGTAGGTACTGTATATACACTCCCCGGCCACTTTATTAGGTACACCTTGCTAGTACCGGGTTGGACCCCCTTTTGCCTTCAGAACTGCCTTAATTCTTCGTAGCATGGATTCAACAAGGCGTGGTGTTTAAACGATGCTCAATTGGTACTAAGGGGCCCAAAGTGTGCCAAGAAAATATCCCCCACACCATTACACCACCACCACCAGCCTGAACCGTTGATACAAGGCAGGATGGATCCATGCTTTCATGTTGTTTACGCCAAATTCTGACTCCACCATCTGAATGTCGCAGCTGAAATCGAGACTCATCAGACCAGGCAACGTTTTTCCAATCTTCTATTGTCCTATTTTGGTGAGCCTGTGCGAATCGTAGCCTCAGTTTCCTGTTCTTAGCTGACAGGAGTGGCACCCGGTGTGGTCTTCTGCTGCTGTAGCCCATCTGCTTCAAGGTTCGACGTGTTGTGCGTTCAGAGATAGTATTCTGCATACCTTGGTTGTAACGAGTGGTTATTTGAGTTACTGTTGCCTTTCTATCATCTCGAACCACTCTGCCCATTCTCCTCTGACCTCTGACATCAACAAGGCATTTTCATCCACACAACTGCCACTCACTGGATATTTTCTCTTTTTGGGACCATTCTCTTTAAACCCTAGAGGTGCGTGAAAATCCCAGTAGATCAGCAGTTTTTGAAATACTCAGACCAGCCCGTCTGGCACCAACAACCATGCCACGTTCAAAGTCACTTAAATCCCCTTTCTGCCCCATTCTGATGCTCAGTTTGAACTTCAGAAAGTCGTCTTCACCACATCTAGATGCCTAAATGCATTGAGTTGCTGCCATGTGATTGGCTGATTAGCTATTTGTGTTAACAAGCAATTGAACAGGTGTGCCTAATAAAGTGGCCGGTGAGTGTGTGTGTGTATATATATATATATATATACACACTACCGTTCAAAAGTTTGGGGTCACTTAGAAATTTCCTTATTTTTCAAAGAAAAGCACTGTTTTTTTCAATGAAGATAACATTAAATTAATCAGAAATACACTTTATACATTGTTAATGTGGTAAATGACTATTCTAGGTGGAAACGTCCGGTTTTTAATGAAATATCTACATAGGTGTATAGAGGCCCATTTCCAGCAACTATCACTCCAGTGTTCTAATGGTACATTGTGTTTGCTAATCGGCTTAGAAGACTAATGGATGATTAGAAAACCCTTGAAAACCCTTGTGCAATTATGTTAGCACAGCTGAAAACTGTTTTGCTGGTGAGAGAAGCTATAAAACTGGCCTTCCTTTGAGCTAGTTGAGTATCTGGAGCATCACATTTGTGGGTTCGATTATACTCTCAAAATGGCCAGAAAAAGAGAACTTTCATGTGAAACTCGCCAGTCTATTCTTGTTCTTAGAAATGAAGGCTATTCCATGCGAGAAATTGCGAAGAAACTAAAAATTTCCTACAACGGTGTGTACTACTCCCTTCAGAGAACAGCACAAATGGGCTCTAGCCAGAGTAGAAAGAGAAGTGGGAGGCCCCGGTGCACAACTCAGCAAGAAGACAAGTATATTAGAGTCTCTAGTTTGAGAAATAGACGCCTCACAGGTCCTCAACTGGCAGCTTCTTTAAATGGTACCCGCAAAACGCCAGTGTCAACGTCTACAGTGAAGAGGCGACTCCGGGATGCTGGCCTTCTAGGCAGAGTGGCAAAGAAAAAGCCATATCTGAGACTGGCCAATAAAAAGAAAAGATTGATATGGGCAAAAGAACACAGACATTGGACAGAGGAAGATTGGAAAAAAGTGTTATGGACAGACGAATCAAAGTTTGAGGTGTTTGGATCACACAGAAGAACATTTGTGAGACGCAGAACAGGTGAAAAGATGCTGGACGAGTGCCTGACGCCATCTGTCAAGCATGGTGGAGGTAATGTGATGGTCTGGGGCTGCTTTGGTGCTGGTAAAGTGGGAGATTTGTACAAGGTAAAAGGGATTTTAAATAAGGAAGGCTATCACTCCATTTTGCAACGCCATGCCATACCCTGTGGACAGCGCTTGATTGGAGCCAATTTCCTCCTACAACAGGACAATGACCCAAAGCACACCTCCAAATTATGCAAGAACTATTTAGGGAAGAAGCAGGCAGCTGGTATGCTGTCTGTAACGGAGTGGCCAGCGCAGTCACCAGATCTCAACCCCATTGAGCTGTTGTGGGAGCAGCTTGACCGTATGGTATGCAAGAAGTGCCCATCAAGCCAATCCAACTTGTGGGAGGTGCTTCAGGAAGCGTGGGGTGACATTTCTACAGATTACCTCAACAAATTAACAGCTAGAATGCCAAAGGTCTGCAATGCTGTAATTGCTGCAAATGGAGCATTCTTTGACGAAAGCAAAGTTTGAAGAACAAAATTAATATTTCAAATAAAAATCATTATTTCTAACCTTGTCAATGTCTTGACTATATTTTCTATTCATTTTGCAACTCATTTGATAAATAAAAGTGTGAGTTTTCATGGAAAACACAAAATTGTCTGGGTGACCCCAAACTTTTGAACGGTAGTGTGTATATATATATATATATATATATATATATATATATATATATATATATATATATATATATATATATATATATATATATATATATACATATATATATATATATATATATATATTAGGCCTGTCAAACGATTAACATTTTTAATCAGATTAATCACAGGGTAGCTTAATCACGATTAACTACCATTTCTAAATGCCCGAAAAATTCCCATTTTTGTATATTGTTGTGGTAACGGAAAGATATATACATTTAACATTTGTTTTTTTATTGATGACAAGTCCAAATGATAGTTATTAAGATTGAAAAATATAATCAAACTAAAACATACCACACCATAATTAGAAGAGAAAACATTTTTCCAGTTTTTCAGTCACTGGGTAAATTGAGAAAGGTATCCTATTTCTCTATTGGTTAGCTCTTGCCGAGGTGGAGCTTGCGGCCAACGTATTCTTCTGGAATACTTACTGGCCCTGGAGCTCACTGACTCAGGCAGTGGAGGTGAAGCACTGGCCCTGGAGCTCACTGACTCAGGCAGTGGAGGTGAAGCACTGGCCCTGGAGCTCACTGACTCAGGCAGTGGAGGTGAAGCACTGGCCCTGGAGCTCACTGACCCAGGCAGCAGAGGAGTGAAATTTGACCAAGTGTCAGATGGGTGAAAATATATTTCCAAGGTAAATGTGTCTCTTTGCTATGCCTCTGAGCAAACATAGGATGATGTTATTTAGAACTTTTTTTTTTCTTTTTTTTTTATCAAACTCAAAGATAACCTTTTTCCTTAACAATTGGGGCATCTTAGCCTTTGCTCTCTTTTTTTTAAGCAAATATAGGATGGTTGAATAAAACTTTTTTCTTTTCTTTTTTATATCAAACAAACAACCAAACCTTTACACAATTAAATGTGAATGTGAAATCTGAATCTGAGCCCATCTGTAGAAGCAGTGCTGAGCCAGTTCACACTTAAAAAGAACGAGTTCCAAGTTCAGTTCATGCAGGTGAAAATGAACTGGTTCACGTTCATAGTTCATTTTTTATTGGGATGATTAAGGTGACAAACGTACGGTCATGTGTTTGGTTAGGAATCCATGGTGTCAAATCATGTCTGCGTCCTGACTGAGTGTCACGTCTCGTGTTGTACTGAGCACAAAATGTTGACGAGTCATTTTCATGATGTTTAAATGCAGCCTCATAAACTCTGGAGCGAATCAAACAAACACTAAGTGACTTCATGTGCTGATCAGGTCCTGATAACTAGTGATGAGTGTTTATTAGTTCAAGTGAGAGCAGAGTGGAGGATGACACAGAAACTCCAGCTCGGTACAAACCAACTGCAGCTTCTGCTCTGATCATGATGCAGCGCCGCTGATCACTGAGCAGCTGTGACCAGAGAAACTCTGTGTTTCACTGTTCTTGTACGAAGTCACTGACCGGCTGCTTCACGTGAACGAGCTCTGATCTCACTGCGTGTGTCGCTCTGAGCGAGTGAGTGGGGGCGGGTATGGGTACATGGAGCCGGTCATTCTGCGCCTGCGTTAATTCCACAAATTAATCATCGAAGTTGAATTCAACAAAGAAAAAGAAAATAATTCAGAAACAACTTACCAACCCCACCTTTAACATAGACCTTTAAGATACTTTCTTTCTATTTGTTTTGGTAAGCCTTGTCGTACATTAGATTAGCCTGATGAGTGAGTTGCATCAGTTCGCCCACCTCATGTACCACAGTAATGTAACAAATGAGATTTGTTTTTAAACAATCTTGTCCACTCATTTCAGTGAGCAGCTAATTAAATGAATTAACTTATACATGCTCAAAAGTATGAGAACAGCAGCTGTTATCAAGAGACTGAGTATTAGTGCTGTCGCATAAAGGAGTATGTATTGTCAGAGGTTGTCTCTATTGGTGATAATAGAGTTACACAGTGAAGCTTCTGTAAAAAAAGGTTTCTTAAGGTTATGCATGGCTGCACATTTACATGTCATAGCCATATGGTGTGTGTAGAACATGAAGTCACTTTCCTGTGTGCTGGCTAGTTTATTTTGCTGATTTATGTGTTGTTACTGGCAGCTACATAGAGAGGGTACACTTATTAATTGTGCAACACCACATTCTTATCATCACTGTAGTATTTAAGGATAATTGTGCAGTTTTTGAAAGTCTGTTTTAAAATAATCAACAACAACACTGGATATACTGGATTCCATCAAGCCATGAGAACATGTAGTTAAAGTATATTAACAGCTTACGTTACTGAGGTGAAAGAGCCTATATCAAGTAAAACTAGACTTTGGCTACATTTGCTCACTGTACAGGGTGCTGCAGGTGTAAAAATCCAGCATTGATTTAAGAGCTTTAATCTAAATCAAATGTTCCTGAGACTCAGTTTACATGTTGTCCACAAGTTTACTTGTAGAGCTCTGATCCCTTTTCTTCCTTTCATAGCTACAAAACTTAGCATGTAGATGGATTGTGGATAGTGGTGGCATCTGATCGTGGAATATGACTACAACAAGACTGCTTGACATACAATACACCTACTCACATACTCATCATGACTGACATTCATTCACAACTCTTTCAATTCATACAAACTGTTTCTTCTAATCAATGTTTTAAATACTGTTATTTTGTTGATGTGTTCAGTTACATGCGGCATCCATTGCACTTCAGTCCGTCCTGGGAGAGGGATCCCTCACATGTTTCTCTTTCTGAGGTTTCAAAGTTTTTTTCCCCCGGTTAAAGGTTTTTTTTTTGTAGTTTTTCCTTACTCTTGTTGAGGGTTAAGGACAAAGGATGTCACACCTTGTTAAAGCCCTATGAGACAAATTGTGATTTGTGAATATGGGCTATACAAATACAATTTTATTGATTGATTGATTGATGTAGATGCATTTACAAACATGCTTCCCACATGTTGCTCTTAAACCATTGAGCGAAATGGTGAAACACCAACATCACCTTCTACTTCATCTCAAACCTGTTGAGGAATCACTTTGTTCTTGTATGCATTAGTTGGTTCGTTACATTAAGCACTCAAACCTTGTTAACATCTCTGGGCCGTCCCTCCTTGGCAGCTGATAAGTCATAGACATATAACAGCCAAGTGTTCGTAATATAACATAAGGAGAATTCTTGCACAATGAATATTGTAGCGATAATTATTGATATATTTTTATTGCCCAGTCCCATAATAGGTGCACACACAAGTAAGGAACAGTTTAAAAATGTAAAGCACAAAGGGATAAGAAGCGAAGAAGAGAATATAAGCCTGAGAAATAATGTGGGGCCTTCAGTTTGGTCTTAAACATGTCTATGGTGGAGGAACACTTAATTGTTAACAGTTCAAAAGGTTGAGGGCAGCTACAACCAACGCACAATTGCCCTTACCCCTTCACGTCAACTAAGGGACAACCTGGAGCAACTGGTCTGTGAATCTGAGAGATCTGGGGATAGAAAGGGGACAGAGATGTTGTGGGGCAACAGACCATGTTAAACTTTAGAAACAAAGAAAGAACACTGACACTCAATACTATACTTGACCAGTGGCCAGTGTAGGGATGCAAGTACAGTGAGTTCTTGCTACAAGTTAGTATTCCAGCCGCAGCATCTGCATCAGTTGCAAACAGGATTAGGATGACGGGCCGATGCCCATCAGAATATCCATCATAATCCAGTCGAGAGGGGAAGTGATGGGATTCTATTCTATTTATCTAATCTATTTTATAATCTGTAATACCCCCAATCCACTGAGATTTACATGACAGCTCTCTGATACAGGTCTAACCCTGAGCTTCAAGGTCTCACAATGGCATAACAATTAACTCTTACAAAACCACTTCCAATTTGAAACATACATTTACACAAACAACTGCTTGTTTTGGTTCATTTAAGATACTAGAAATGTGTGAGTTTGAGCCTGCTGTTTCATACCTGTCTAACTATAATGTAACTACTGATTATAGTTACATGCTGCAGACAATGTTGGAGGTCTTTAGAAGTGAGAACACTGACACAGCGCAGGGAGCGTTTCCTTTTCCAAAGGAACAACTTCTGAAGGGTTTGCCTTGGAAAGAGAAGTTGTTTTCACTTCCTCTCATGCTGTTGCTTCCTGAGCCTTCTGGAGGAAGGAATTCCCTCTAGCGCCTGTTAACCCACCCTACATAAACACACACACACACTCACACATAGAGAAAGCTGTTACCATTCTTCTACAGAATTGCTCCTCCAAAAGAGACTCAAAGCAGTGAAGCACCTTTCAAAAAGTCACATAAGGTTGTCGTTCCAGATCCACAGTCACAAAAGGTGGTCTACAGTTAATACAAACCTATAAGTTGTTCCCACTTTCCACAATGATGGGTTCAGTTATCAATGGGAGGTGAAAATGTTGTGCAGTGCAGTAACTGAATGTTGCTGCCATTTTCCAAAGCCTGTTCTATACCAATTAATACTTTGCCTTATCATTCCCCCTCCCTTCATTATGAGGAGCAGGGTCTACCTTCAGAGGCACTTCTTATAAAACACTATACACAGTTTAGCTTTTTAACATAGTAGATAATGCTTCTTTAAAACTTATTCTGAAAGACCATGTATTAAGGCATCACCAGTCAGCCCACTAATCCAAGTACCATTTAATCTAAGGCTTTAATCTAACTATAATTCATCCCTCTGTCAATTAAGCCACAGACTCTTGTTTCACTTTGTTACATCATCTAAGCCTCTGTGCTTTGGCTTTTCAGTCCTGCCTCTTGCTTCTCCTCAGTATATTTATCCAGGCAGCAGGCTTCATTAAATTACTTTTCCCAGTCCTCTGCAAATTCTCTCTACCCTTTGTGGCATTTCATCTTGTGTCCCTGTCCATGTGGCTCTGAGTCAGTCATACATACCCTTACTCACAGTCGTCCGGAGGGGGGGAGAGGGGGGGTTTCACTCGGCTGACCTTAGCCCCACCCTTCACACGACCCCACCCTGCTCTGGGCCCCACAGCACTCCATTCAACTGGCCAGCAGATGCTATTCAAATGAATGTAATCAGACCAAAGCTGTTCATACTCACAGCATGGTGGAGGGTGGGATAAGGAGGGTCTTTGGTTGGCCTAGAAATGTTTTTTCTCTTCAAACTGGTCTTTGTCTAGTCTACACACACACACACACACACACACACACACACACACACACACACACACACACACTGATAAAGTTGACCCAATGAACAGCACATTTCGGAAGTTTTGAACTAGAGCGGGGCTGATACTTACATACACCAGCATTTAAAAATCTTAAAATTGTGAATGCTCTGAATAGAGCTCCTTTAAAGTACACACTACTGTGGCTGGGACCAACAAATGTTTGAATTATTGATTCATCAGAAAATATTTCCTTGATTTGTCCAAACTGTATTTTTTTGTCGGTGTCACACATTTGAGAACTCATGGAACTATACATTTTTTTTCAGTTATCTGTAAAGTTGCTGATTTAATACTTGACAAATTGCAATTGGACATTTCAAACAGACCTTAAGGTTTTTTTGACATTGCACCCTTTATTGATTTTGGATGTCTTCACTGTGAAAATAGAATTTAATGTGCAGGTTTTGTCAATTTGTATAAAGCAAGTGCCTTAGTGACAACATAACGTCCACTCTTCTAATGAGACGATACATTGTAAACATACCAATACCCCAGTCTTAATTGTTACCATTGATTACATTTTTATTGCCGGTTAGCTGTTAGTCATAGTGTTAAACCTAGCTATATGTGTTAAGGTTTGATTGTTTCCCATGTCACAGTATTATACATACATATATATATATGTGTGTGTGTGTGTGTGTGTGAAATAAAAAATGTTTTAACTGGAGCTACTTTTTTTTCCTCTTACCTAAAGTAATGAAACTTATTTAGTTGCTTATTTACTTTTCTCCATACTCTTTTGTGTATATATAGTCATTTTGTTAGTCATGTGCTGAATGAATAACTGGAATCCTATGGAGTAAGGGATTATTTGGATTAGAGTGGCAACATATATAGGTTAATTCAATTTCCATTAACGGAAGCCATTTTTTTTTATTTTGTCACATACGCATCAGCCCTTTCATCTTAAGCAACAAATCAGGGAAAAACATGCATATATTTTGGTTCAAGGAGCCTAAGCACGAGTTTAAAAGTGCAGCTTGTCTTGTGTACATTCCTTTTTTGATTGCATGTGTTTCTGAGAACTTTGAAAACAATATATAGTAAACTTGAAACAAATTTGTCTCAGTTTCTAAATTTCTTCTTTATTTCTCTCAAGTTGCTTCACTCTGTTCATCTTGTCTGGGTCAGTCTGTCTGTGCAGCACGCAGCTTGGCTTTTACCCGCTCCTCTGTGTTACAATCTATGTGTGTGCGTGCGTGCGTGTGTCAGATGACCTATTGAAATCATTGCGGTGCAGTATGCCTGTTACCACAGCAACGCAGGCTTCTCAGTCTCTCAGTCCTTCTCTCCCTCTGTCTCTCCTCCATTTTCATTTCCCCTCCGCACTAGACTGAGGTCATGTGACCACTCTGACGTCAAGCTGGGCAGGCAGGCAGAAGAGCTAGTCAGTTTGTGGGCTTTTAACAAACCTCTTGCCCAAGCTAGGAGTCTCTGTGTGTACCTTTTAGCTCTGTCTCAGTAATTCATTCATTGCTCTCCCCCCCCCCCCCTCTCTGTTGTTCAAGCTCCCTTTCTTTTCCTCTCATCTTTGTTTCTCTCTTGTGCAGTTCTGTTTCCTCGCCTGTTGCTTGTCCTGCAGCTGCTGCTGACACAAACTTAGTCTAGGGAGAAAGTGCTCGGTGATGGACTGCTGAGCAGCTACATTGCTACAACGCGAGGTAAGCTTCCTGTGTTTTCTCTTTGCTTTAGAAGCCAGTGGTTTCTTCCAGAAGAGCTTGTAGCTCCTGCCTCTGAGTCACATACTTGTGCAGAGGGGAGATTGTCTTTTAGATGAATAGTCAGACAGCGAGTGAATGAGTCTCTGTGAATGTGAGGGAACTCTTTTTGTAATGGCCGAGATGAACTTGAGAATCGAATTAGTGCACACATGTAGTGCAATGTTTTAGGTTTCAATGGGGGGGGAGAAGACTAGCTGCTTCATTTCCTGGCAAATGCAGCCAGATCTGTTTTCAACCAATAACCCCCCCCCCCCCCCCTTCACCCTGCAGGAAATGACTGATGAGAGAAGGCATAGAGAAGGGGAGGTTGATCATTATGGGGGCTGAGTGTGATATGCATGTAGCTGGATGTGATGGGCAGCTCCACATTTTTCCCCCAAAGTGTTGCTAATGTTAGAGGCAGTAGTGTGGGCTGGAGCTGCTGGCTCTGTCTGCCAGAGAATCAGAGGCAGGGAGAGGGGCAGCACAGCTGCCACCTGCCCCCCTCCCTCACTGGGGATGGGAAAGCCTCAGAGGTATGTGCTGCAAAAATGTAACGCTCATAGTCTCAAGGTCAGTTTAGACATTCTGTTTTTGTAAAGATATTTAATACTGGGGTGAGATCAGGTCATTTTATTTTATTTATTTATTTTTCTTTGAGGAATTTTCTCGAGAAATGTCACGCTTGAGACATCCCCCACCCCCGGACACACACATACACACCCCCAACTCCCTGCGTGCCTCAAACAAAGGCATGCCAGCCCCCATTTAGCCCAAATAGGGTGGAAAGGAAACAAGGATTACAAATTGTCCAGATTTCCCTTCAATACTCCACCTTCTTCTCTATCTACTTCTCTAGAAGTATAGCTCTTCATTTGCTGTGAGACTTTATCTCCTCCTCTTCAGCAGTGCCTCCCTCCTCCAACCCAACAAACATGCGTATAACAGGTCATTGTCTCTGTACCTGAATTATCACAGTCGCACATCTACTGACTATAATTACTGTGAATGCCCATTAGTAACATGTAGAAGATCACTGAAGGACACAAACTGGAATTTGAGGTGATGATCACATGGGATTTATGGTTGGTTTTTTTTGGAAGGAGTTGTTACCTTATATTGTCCATTGTAATGAGTTTTTTTTAGGTTAGATATAGGAGTTGGTATGTGTTATACTTTTTATTGCTGCTTTATGATAAAATGTAAATGTTCCTTCAGGATCCTCAGAAGCAGACTGAAAGTTCTACGAATTGTGACATTTAATAGATTGTTCAAGCTACATTTTATAAGGTATGTTAGTCTTCCTCCACCTTTTATGGTTTGTGTTCAACAGTTCCAACAATCCCCTGAGCCTGAGCTCACATCATTCCCGAAATGTCTTCTTGTTCTGAAATTAGCTGCATTAATACCACAAGAGGCCATTTTGAATTAGGAGACTAGTGTCATTTCCCAATTTTGTGCACAAAAATACTGTTATCTAGATTTTATGTGTTTGCATATCATGTGCGCATTATAAACTGTGGCATGTTGGCAGCACTGTCACTTGCATACACACACACACACACACACACACACACTCCGCTAGCAATTCGGCCTGTAGCTTTATCTGACATCCTGCTGCAGTGGATTGTCTCAGAGTGTCTCGTTGTGTTTGTGCTGTTGAATGTTTTTCAGACAGTTTTACAGATGAAAATACATAAATATAATACTGTCCAAAATTAGTACTTTAAAAAAGGTAATTGTATAACCTTGCAAGTTTAACATTGACATGCGGAGACTGAATTCATAAAATGAAGGCGGTGACAGCTTTTATTGTAGTGCTGTATTGACACAATGGCTCATTGATTTCACATGAAAATATGAATTCAAAATATATGAATGTGCTGTTATTTAGAATGAATATATACAGTGAGTGATGCCAAAACCACTGTGTGAAACCATTTTTACACTAAGCAGATAACCCTGAGGCAGAATCACACACACACAAACACATGCAAGTGCTAGATCTACGTATTGAACAGTTAACTTAAATCTGTCATGTAAAATTGGCGACATGGTTACCATGGTATTTTCTCATTTTTTTCTCAGCCTTTCGGTTACAAAGAACACACACCGTGTCACGTCAGGTTTTTTCCAGCTTTATTCTCTGTGGTTGTCCTTTTCTCTGGGTCAGATCCTCTGTGTGAAGACAACAAAACTGCTTTACTGATATTGTGTATATTTTTCTACATCCAAATTATAAATAAGCACTTCTTTATATCTTTAACACCAGTGTATTACATCCAACTGGGATGGATAGCATAATAATGCAGAGTTGAAACAATTTTACTTGCTAGAACTTACTGCTTTTTAGAGTTGCAGTTTAAACACTTAACACATCCTGCAACTTGTTCTGAGATGAAGCTTTCACTAACCAACCATTGGTTTCCACCTGGAAATGTGAAACAGCTACAGCGTCCTGTGCCATGGTTCACAATGTTTGAAACTGCTTGCTTTACCAAAATGTTGGTAAATTTCAACACTTCACCTCGAAGCAACACAGCTGGCAGGGCTGCCGTTATTTTAACATAAGGAACTTAATAAAGACAAAGACTACTTTGTCACCATCAGTACATCACACAACTAGAAATCATCATTATCATCATCAACCACAGATAATGATCCAATTTTAGGAACTAAAAATACCAGGGGCCTCATTTATACAACAATGCGTAGCATTCATACGAAAAATGTACATGCGCATGAAAACAGAAAATGCTGTACGCAAAAGAAAAATCGCATTTATAAAACCGTGCACACGCACACCTGAACAGAATTTTCCCTGTATAAATCACAGTCCACCTGGAAACGTTCGTACGTGAATCTGCCTCATATCCCACATTCAACCATAAATGGTCAATGCAAAGCATGAATATTAAATTGTCCTGCTGACCAATGGGTTTCCATGGTGAATCGTGGCATTAAGCGATGAAAAGAAGAAGAGCAACTTTCTGACACCGACATCGAGGTGTTTGTTAGTGAGTTGCAGTTGAAGACAGACGGATTGTTTGGTGGCCACAGCAGGGATGTCATTAATAAAGAAATACACTGATACACTGCTGCTGCTGCGGATAATACAGTGAGCGAGAGTGACTTCAAGAGAATGGAGCCTGAAATAAATAAAAAAAATCGAATTCAAAGGTGAAGGCAAAAAATGTCCCCAATCTATAAAATTTAACAGAATTATTATTTTAATGATTAAAAGAGGCTCTACATAGAAGGTATGTGAATATTATACAGTGTTAATCATGCTACACACATACCTGTCAGCTAATAAACTAGAGTGGTGAGAGCTTGTGTTTGTACTGGGATGGTTCGGTTCCGTCGGGTCGATCTGTGTAATACTGGACTCAGCACAAAGGTCCAAGATCACAGATTTATAGAATCTATATCAGCTGATTAGTTAGCATCATGGGACAACAAATATATGTGATCACTGAACTCTTGTTTCCTCCTAATCCTTCCATTTGCGCACTCTATCAGTGCCAGTGCAACCATCACGCAGCATTACGCACAAGTGTTTTTACACACACTTGTACTTGATTATATACGCACATTGTTAGAAGATATTATGACAAACTATTAATGACTCTGCAACTCTGCTGTTAAATGGTATAGGAATATAATTTGCTGTAAGTTGTTTTATATAATTTTCAATTGAAGTTGTTCGTTGTTCGTATGGAACAGTTATGTCAAGCAAGCACCAATAACGCTGTTGGTTTTAATGTAAGTCACATCAGCATCGTCATTTTCCCGTCTCCAAAATGTTTGTACGCATGGGTCAGAAGTTCGCACATTCTCCTGTCAAGTTTTGTTTTTATAAATCCCAACGTTTGCGTGAGAAGTGGCGTATGCAACTTTCAGTTATATACTTTCTCAGTTATAAATGAGGCCCCAGGTGTGTTTTTAGATGTAGCAGAAGAATTGTCTTCTATACTACTAGACCAGGAATTTCAGGTGAATTGAAAATAAAAAATAGCATGGTAGGGGGTTCTAGAATAACATAATAAATCAACATCAGTTACCAACTGGTTCTAGCTCTAAAGCTGCAAGTGTTTTTATCTACTTGACAGTTATTATCACAAGAAGCCTACACAAATCACCTGCACCCTCTGGATTCACCGCTGTTATTTGTAAGTTTGCAAGTGTCCGCACACCCCGACATTCATATTCGACTAGAAACGAGATCATTTACACCGTGTTTTAAACGCACCCCACGCATGCCCTTAGGCGAGAGCTTGTGTGCAGTGTATGCGGTTTTCCGGTGTGCCCATGAGAACGTAAACGTGCCTCAGGAAGATATCAGAGGACATTTAGGCTTAAAACATGGTGTAAATGACGCTGTTTTGAGTCAAATTTGAATGCCGCGGCTTATGGACACTTGGATGAAACCACACAAGCAGTATGGAGATGTTGTGTTTTTTTCTGTTGTTTTATTACGTCTGAAGAAGGGGTCCCATTTACCTCAATAGTGGTGAGTAGATAAGGAGTGACTTTGAAGGGACTGGCTGTTATTATATTTACTTTATTATAAAAGGAAATGTTTCTGTTTCTGTCGCCAGATAGCTGAAATTATTTATTTCATCACATAAAATGGTTAAACTAATTATTTATTGCATCATGCATTTGCACATACATGACACAAAATACAAACCTACTCATCAAGACACTGCTATACAGCACCACTCACAGTTTTATGGTACAACTTACAAATGATTTGTGAAGCACTTGGAAGAGTTTGTTAAATGTGGGCTTTCTCACATAAACACCCACTCAATAAGAGCTCCCTCTACTACACTGTGTCTTGTGTCGGAAGCCGAACAAAAGCTTCCCTGGGTGAATTGGAGGTCTCAAGCCGGTAACATGTTTGTCACACATTGTTGCATTAGAATACCCTCACCGAGCACATTCTAGCATTAGGCTTGGTATATACTTGTTTTTTTTTGGTTTGTATTTATATAGCGCTTTTCTAGTCTTGATGTACAGTACAGTTTGCCATTCACCCATTCACACACACATTCATACGGTGCATCTATTAGCAGCACTTTTTTTTGTTCTATGAGAGGCAATTCGGGGTTCAGCATCTTGCCCAAGGAATCGAACTGCCGATCTTCTGGTTGGAGGGCAATCGCTCTACCACTCAGCCATTGTTTTTTATCAAAGAGATAAACTATGAGACATGGGGCATTGTCCACATAATTGTCTCTGTGTGTACCTGAGTGACTAAAAGGGCATTCAACAATGACAATGGCATTTAATGCGTTTGTACAGTGTTAATTCAAATGTATTGAACATTTTCAAACATTTAACTGAATTGTGGAAATGTCAGACATCATGGTCCCGTCACTGAGTTGGCTGTGACATATTTCACTCCTTTGAATGCACTCCTCATGCAGGTCAAAACAAGAGGGACAGGGCAACCAGGACAGTTGGGGTACAATTACACTTCTTTGCCAAGGTATTGTGATGTTTTAAGCTGCCTGTGTGAGCAGCTGTGGCCTGGGACTCATCAGTGATTGTAAGGAGAGGAAAAAACACATTTAGAAATATGACATCAGCCACACTTATGGAAATATTCATGTGTTCACTGCACGTTGGACAAACAGCAATGCTCTGTATTGTTGGTCATTGTTAGCCTGGATAATAGAAGAGTAGTTTTTCTCAGTTGTGTTTTGCTGGGCTGTAATTGACCTAGAGATTAGTTTATTCGTGGAATAGTAGCAAATAAAACAAATTTCCTTCAGAGCAGCCATGTAGAAATAATTGCACTCTCTATCTTCTGCGAAAGTCGTGATCTCTGTGATTTGCAAGAGCAATTGCTTATGGACAGACATGTTAGAGCTAGTTTCAAGGGACAGCTGGTCATCCGTGCTCTTTGTCATTCTCCCATGGGTGTTTATTTGAAGAGGTCATAGGTCATTTAACCCAAATCCAGCCTCAGTAGGCTGTAGAATGCTCTCTCAGGCTGCCTGCAGTTAAAAGGTTCCACACTCGCTGACATATATCATTTTTAAGGGAAAGTCTAGGTCTATAGGCTGCCAGGCATTGGTTTAGGCAAACTATGGGAAACAGATGTTCTATTTCTAGTTACAGAGAGGAATTCACACAGACTGTTGTGTCATGCAGGACACACGGGAAAAAAACGAGTTCTTTTCCTGTAGCCTGTCGCTGTGTTCCTTGGTTGTACTTGATGCTCAAACAAGATCTTATTGGCTGCCATAACTGAGAATGCACCCTATAGTAAGGGAAGTAATTTGAGTCAGTTTCACTACACTGGAAATTACTACTCAAAGTTCACCTTCTGTGAATCGAAAAAAAGAAAAGATTTGCCAGAAACTAAACCTGTTGTTTAACCTTTGAAGCCACAGTGCAGCAACTGAGGCAACGGCCAGGCACTTGATAAATGTGTTCCTTCAGTCCCCTGTCATAATGTTGAAGAACATTCCCTATGAGGTTTAGTTATGAGGTATTTAGTTATGGTAGTTGGTGCTGCATTGACTTTTTACAAGCAATAATGTACTATGCTACACAGATAAAAGGAATGTGTTTCTATGTATCTGCTTGTTGTGATGGAAAGAGAATGTGTTGTGGGAATGGAGAACAATTTGCAAAATGTTGAAAAGGAAGCATGGGAAAACGACAACATCGGATTTCAGTGTCATCCTTGTCAGTACACAGGAGCATGTGATAGTGCTGTACAGATATTTAGACAAAACTAAATGACTCTCATCCAAGTTTTATTTTGAATTTGTAATTTGAATTCTTTTTTCAAAAAAATCATCAATGTTCAGAATAAAAGACAATGCACTGGAATCTTCATATCTGATAGTACTTATTAAAGGCTGCTTTGTGATCATTTGTGAGTCCAAAAGATTCATAATTGGTCAATCAACAAATAATGTACATTTTCAGTAATGGTTTGGATTATTTTTGCTAATCAATGAATGATTTCAGTAATTAAACAGAACACTAGCTTTTTTTATATTATAGTTAACTGAGTATCTTTTGATTTTAGAGTATTGGTCTTTTAAATTAACAAGCAATATGAAGACATCACCTAAAGAAATTGTGAGTGGCATGTTTTTGCAGTTTCTTTAATCAGCAGAATAATTGTTAAGAAAAACTAATCAATGGATGCAGTCCTACAACAGTCATAAAAAAGGGTCAGGGTTTGCTTTAGTCAGGTAGGTGATTGTTAGCCTACTATGAGAACATTTGAAAAGTCCAGTTAAGTGAGTTCAGTTTAATTTCTTCGCTATTTTCTTAGCAGGAAAAACAATCAATACCAAAATTACCAGCTGTGGAACTGACTCAGTTTAGTAGCTTTTACTCCACCAAGTTTCATTCTGTCCCACACAGTAGGGACAAAGTTGAACTATAAGTGGGCTCAAAGCAGTGTTCCTTCTAGACATATTCTTATTTGCCCTGCCAAAGTTTCATAATGAACCCTAATTTTTTTTTTTACACTTCTTATAATCACATAAAAGATCTTGAACTTTGTGTTTTGCTCTGCCACTGCATTGTATTGCTGTGCTCACTATTTTCCACACGCTATCATCCATTAAGTTGTTACCACACAGACAATCTGACCTCATAGTTTCAGCTGCTGTTTTGTGCAGGTGAAAGCAATTCCTGATGCTGCCCATTTATTTGGGTCCATATCCCAGCCCAACCCCCAGCCTCAACAACATTTTAGAAGCATTTGGCAGAAAAAGGAAAGAGGAAACTGAATTTCTAGAGCAAAATAATTACACTTCCAGCTCTAGACAGGTACCATGCAGAAAATAGTTTTAACCTCAGTTATAAGGTAAGGAGCTGAATTGTGTCATTCATGGTACATAAAATAAACCACTGTCTAGCAAGATACTGAATTGCAACAAAAGTTTAGCATAGTTATTGAATGAATTATCTGCATGTTTTTTGGCTCTTTTGCACCATAGTCTATTGTTCTGATCACAAATCTCCAAGCGTTTCTTGAAGGCTAAATTTAATTTATGTGCTTACTTGACCCGAATGTTCTTCATGTTTGTTGAGGCATGGTTCTCGATTACTGTCAAGACTTGGATATAGAAGACTTAATGAAAGAACATTTGGTACTGGGTCACTGAAAACACATTAGATATTAGGAATAAAATAATTTAATAATTCACTCCTCACCTAATTGAACATCAAATTTGATCTTTTTTGGGGGAATAACAAAAAAAAATCAATTTATTCACTACATTATTTTGATTCTATCCGATTTTTTTACCTTTCAGATGGAGCTCAGACACAGCTCTCAGCCACTGAGGATGAGAGTAAATGACTATGTGGCAGCAGGGAGGTTATGAATCTCTAATACACAGCTACTTGGAATTCCTCAGTGCTTGCAGATATCTTTGGCTGTCAGAATGTACATCTTATATGTGAGGTGAAAGGAGAAGAGTGCCATGTCTGAATCTTCACTTAAAAGTAACTTGAATGCAATATGTGGAAGGGAGATCCTGAATTAGTTTTGTGATTACATACTATGTCAGTGTGTTTTTCTTTGTGTACGACTGAGTTTGAATGACAACAGCAGTGGTAGACGTGTCAGAACCACTCTTAGCTCCTTCTGTCTCACAACTTATTACTTTACTTTGTTTACACAGACATCCTGTAAATCCATTATTGCCAAAAAGTGAAAATTATCATTGATTGGCAGCAGTGCCCGTGGTGTGACATATAGCTACTTTGATGGTTGCCCAAAACCATAATTACACATATTCACATTAAACCGTTTCCAATTTTTTTATTAGATTTCACAACAATGAAAACCACTCAGTGTAACTGTCCACTAATGTGAATTCTCAGTAACCTTTAGGCTTTAATACATGTTCACTGTTCAGCATATCCCAGTTCCCTATGTTCATCGTGACCCATGACCTCTACTGTGATGTAACTTCCGCTCTGTTATTTTCCATGATGTTGTATCCTGTTTCTATATTTTTCTTGACCACAGGAAACAGAGCAAGCTTTGTTGAATCCCCTGGGGCAGTCTTCAATCAGAACCATCTCCATGTTTTCTCCTTCCCTTTCTTTTTACTGTCCCACGCTCTTTTTACACTCTGTCTCTTATTAAGCATACACTATAAGACATGATAGACCTTGCACTCATCCTGTAACAGCCATTCATTCTCCAGCTGCTCTCAACATCTCTTATCTGTAATGGTTCTTTGTCTCCTTTTACAGCCAACTCACTTCAACTTTAACAATACTAATGGGTGCGTGTGTCCAGCAGGTGTGAGGCAGTTCTTTTGTTATCATCCCCCATCAGTTTCTTTGAAAGTTTTTATAGAAAGTTATCCATTATCTTTAGTCTGTCAGGAGCATTTTATTCAGATGTGTTTAATACACAGATGGGTATGTAACTGAGCACATGTAAGGTTAACTGTCTGACAGTTCCCTAAGCCACGACACTGAACACCAAACATCCAGTCCTAGCTTACAAAGTGTAGCTAGGCATGGCTAATTTATACACAGCTTTGATGGTGGTTTGTTATTGTTTACCCTCTCCAAAACCAAACTACAAAAGGAGAAGTGTAAGAAATTTATTTAACATTCTTTGTTTACATTTTGCATTTGAATACTAGGACTAATGAAAAGCATTTACTGCATGGGCACCATCTATACCTCAATCAGGCACTGCTAACTTTTTATGCTGTAATAACAACATTTCATAATGATGTCATCATGATATCTTTATTCCGTATGATGACAAATGATTAACTAGTTTAACTTATTTGTTGCAAAAGTTACTGGCCTCACTATATGACGTTACTTTCTGACTTCATGGTTATATCATGATGGCATCATTCCTATCAAATGATCATAAATACATTTTTGATCTCTCAGCTTAAGGTCATGTCTGTAGTCCTATAGGAAGCAGGGATACCTCAAAAGAATGCATTTCTGAACTATATGCATGACATCAAAACACTTTTCTGGACATTATTCAGTGCCATAAATCACGTATTTTAACGGGAGACTATATTACCAGTTACTTCTTGTAACATGGTAATTCCAGTTTAATATGTGTGAGCAGGAAGTAAAATCATTTGGAAAACAAAGTTAGAAATCTGTCACGATTATTGACTAATGTGGCTGGGCTTTGCAAATGTTTAGTGACATGAATCAGACGAGTCAGGCTTCATGTTGAAGCTATTGATGTTGGCGGCAGAGAATTGTAATATAATTTATAAGAGACAGGGGGATATCTATACTGTCTCCCCCCTGTTGGGACCCAGCAGTTAGACATCCAATTAACCAGGTCCAGTGATCCATTGCCTGGCAGGCAGGGAGCTCCCACCAAGGCACTGCAGACAAAGAGCCAAAGAAAGTAGTTATGACCTCTGTGTACAAGACGGGTCATTTTCTGTTGGACGAAGAAGGAGAGTCCACCCAGAGACTCAAACAGATGTGACTCTTACAACAGTACACCAGAATAGTTTTAAATGTGACTCAGCTGAGTAAATGTTTAGTCCGTGGTTATCGAAAAGCTTTACACATTTGTATATCTAATGGACGCCAGTATAAATAGTAACATTGTTATGTAATCCTTATTTAATACAAGAACAATTACACATAGCTGGGACTACGGACCTCTGCACTGGGGCTTCACACATTAAGTTGCATAACCCTTAAAGTTGATTATGAAATTGACTTGAGGAAGTGTGTCATCTGCCTCTCACTGGTACACTCTTCTTCTCCAGAATCAGTAGGCACAATGTGTGGTTGCCTCCTCCACAACATCCTCTCAGGTCTGTTACCATAGCAACTTAATGAAGGATAAGAGGGCCATTTAAAAGTATAAGGGCTGAAGACGACAGCATCACGCTCACCAGGTAGCAGCCACCAATCACTCTGACTCGAGTCACACACTGTTTGTCTCCTGTATCAGGTTCAGAGTTCATTTAATTGGAAGAAGCTTACACAACGGTCAGCCTTATTACAAAAGGGAAGGGAAGCATGAAGGAGCCGATCCTAGAAATGTTGGCTTCAGTCCAAGTAGTACAAACTCATCTGCCCCCCCTCTTGGTTCACCCTCTATCCAGCTTCTCTATCCAGCTACTGCCTGGCTGTTTGCCACTGCCTGTTTTCCTATTTCAATTCCCAGATTCAGAGCATTGAGGGGAGATGTTTCTCCTTTTGAAGGACTCCTTGGAACCGAGGCTATAGCTTAATGGGTAGAATAAGATGCATTTGGACTTTTTTTTTATCTGGAAAAGCATAAACAGATACATTGACGGCTAACCCTGTGGATAGATTGGTGTGTGCGTGTGTCTTTTTCCTCCCCATTCCCACTCCTGTCAGTCCTGCTGCCTGTTGTCCTGAAAACTCAAGCTGCTGCCTTTCATTTAGAAAAACAAAGTGGTTATATGTTTTTGGAAAGAAAAAAAAAAAGGGGGGGGGGCTCTCTTTTCTTTCTCATTTATGCTCCACAAACTAAATCTATTTGTTAATGTTTTTCATTAAGAAATATCGTCTGTGAGTAAAAAGATACAGGTTAATTACTTTTTAATTAGTGCCATATGTATTCATACATTAGTGACCTTTTAAAAAAGGCTATTGTATATTGAGTTACTACATTTATTAGTACAATTATGGCATGAGCCATTTGAATACTAATTCTAAATATCTTTTATACTCATACCAATATTCTATGTATAGTTTCTGCATGTCTTGTATTGTGTAATACTGAACAGTCTTGCACATTGTGAGTAGACCAGAATGCAGCTAGGTCACCAAGGCTTTGCTGAATGTTCTTTGAATCCAGATGAAGGTGTGCATTCTGCACAGTGGGATCCAAAGATTTAAGTCATTGACAGGGGCCTGCCTTTGTGTACAGCTGCAATAGAGAGCCCACATCCATATTTGCTGCCCTGCTATTCTCCAGTGTTATTCTAAAAAGAGATAAAGTATTTGAAATATCCTGCAAGGGAGTCTGGCGACTGGCGACTGTAGCTCTAAGACATGATGGAAACTGCAAACACTCTGTCAAGTTAATTGTGAATATATGGATTTTGAAAATTTTAGCAATAAAAAGACTATGAGATGTCCCCCTTGTTAATGCATCCTTGCATTCAGAAATGAGGTGAGAATTGTTTGTAAAGGTTTTCCTTTTTTACTTTGTCTATATACTGCTGATTGTAATTCATCAGAGAAAAAACTGCTTCAGATGAAAAGATAAATGCAAAATAGACTGATCATTTTGTGTCTCAGTTATTATTTGATTATTGGGTTTTTCATTACTTTTCTGAATTTTTTCATGTGTTCATCACAGTTTGCTACTTGTAACTTAACTCGTTTTCTTACTGGAGATGCACCCACACAACTACCCATACACCTACATACACTGGCACACACATCCTGTAGTTAGAGACTGTGTGTGTGTCTGTGTGTGTGTATGCGCTCGGCCAGAAAGCTAGTCAATGGCTGGAAGACTTTGCTGTATGTTACTATGGTGACTGCAATAATATTTCTTCATAAGGGAGTGAATTGGTCTTCTGAGGATAAAGAGTATGAAATAAGGTGTAGACAAGGTTGAGTAGACTCTGTGTGTGTGTGTGTGTGTGTGTGTGTCTGTGTGTGTGTGTGTACGTGTACACATACACACTATACAGTATGCATTTGTTTTCATCTTGCCTCCCTGTCTCCTCTTACTCTCACTGCTGCAGTCTCTTCACCTCTCTCTCTTATAAATTAAAATGGAATAAATACTGTAATAGATTATAAACATGTATTCATACGTCATTAACATCATCACAGTCCACACAGCCTTTCATCATTGAGAAGCTTTGTGTTTTCATAGTTAAGTCAAGTTATTTTGTCCAAAAAGGAAGTGATTGGAAAACATCAGCAGCTTAACTGGTGTGTCTTTGTAAACTAACACACAGGCCACACTGGCTGCGTGAGCTGCGCATGCGCGTCGCTGATCGTCTTGCTTTCCATTTAGGCACCCATGTTATCAGGTTAGAGTGTCCACACTGCCTGCGTGAGCAGCGGGTCTCAGGCCCGTGAGAATCTGAATCACTGTCTGCACCCTCGATTTGAACAATAATCTGTTGTTGGCTGTAGAGATAGTCGGTAGTTTGCTTCAAGAGACAAAATTTGCAACAGCAGTGTGGAAATAACACTAACTTTAATTTCTTTATTGAGTTGCCTCTGTGCAACAAAGCAGTCCCTATCATGCTTCTTCGATTTGTGATCTGCTGTCCAAGATTTGTCAGTAGAACACTCAGAAAGAGCCACATGTGAGGGAACCCTGTCCCAGGATGTTATGAAGTGCAATAGATGTTGTGTGTAGGAGAGCAAGTCAACAGAATAATAATATTTACAATGTTCACAAGGCTCCAGCTACACTCACACACTCAGGCTGCTGTTGCTAGCAGCATCCTGAGTTGGCTGAGCATGTCATCAGAGGTTGTATAGCTAAAGTTGTGTGTGGACTGGAAAGTGCCTCATACCAGGTGACGGAGCAGAGTGGGTTAGTAATTAAGATGTACGTGTGTGTGTGTGTGTGTGTGTGCGCGCGCGCCTGTGCGTACATGCGTACATGTGTGTGTGAGTGCATGTGTGTGCACATGTACTGTATGTCATTCCATTACCGTAATCACTCTGAGGGTCAGTCGCTGTAGCAGTATTATAAAGAGTACAGTAATTGGCAAAAAAGTAGTTTTTTCTTTTTTTGCAGTTTCACATGCCATTAAAAGACAGAATAAAACGTAACTAAACAACAAAAACTTACTAATCAAAAGATGTTATTTAAAGGCAATATGTAAAATCTTTGTACCCCTTTATTTCATTTAGAAGGTCTTGCGCTTTCTTTGCTTACTAGATTCAGTAAAAATCAAGCAGATAAATTTAAATCACTGTGGAGAACATGCATAAAAGTAATTAAGTTTCTTGTCTGAATAGTATTTGTAAATTGTAACACTGGACTTAGTGTAGAAACTACTACTACTACCTCATCGTTTATCATTCTCAAATGGCATTGTATCCACATTTAGTCATGCAGTTTGTTTCTACTTTTTAGTCAGGTTAGTGGCATGGCTGGATGGTCTGTTGGTCAGTCCACCACTTTAATCCAGACTGAAAATCTCAGCACCTATTGGATTAATTGCAATACATTTTGTGGTTTATAGAATAAATCCGAATGACTTTGTTTTGAGGAAAATGTCTTGACAGTTACAGTATTCCCATGAACTGTGGTAGACAGGTTCATGTTTCCCACGAGATGATATGTACAATCTTTGTTGATCCTCTAAATTTTCATCAGGTGAAAATATCAATTTACACATTCCCATCAGCCTCAAATGTTACTTGTGTTTAGTGTTAATTAGCAAATGTTGGCATTCATATACAATAAACTATGATAAGCATAGCTGCTAAACATAGTGTCTTCGTGAGCATGCTTTTGTTAGCATATAGCTACAAGCACCAGTGTACAACTAAACACAGGCTCACAGACCTGCTAATATGGCTGACTCTCAGTCTTATTAAATTTGTCAACATTTACTCAAATATGCTTTGCCATGTGTATTAGTATCTGGGTTCTAACTTCTAACGTCCACATGGCATTAAGAGTTTTCCCTTGTGTTAATTCCAGTCTTCATGTTATCTTGTTTTTTTGATATACTGTATGTGCAGCCTGTGAAATGTTATCTATTTCCATGTTATCTCCCTTCACACATTTTCCATATGCTGCTGTTTAAATGTTGATCAGTTGATTTTACCGAGCTCAGTGTGATTGTACAAATAAGTCAGTGATAGAGGTAAACAAAGGAGAGTGTCAAAAAATAATGCTCTGTGAAAATCATTCTTGCATTCATTCATGAGCCACTCAAGTGATTTCACTCTCATTATGATTCTGCCCCACCCATACATAAGAGCTGTGTTCATCATCCTGTTTGTCAAAAACAGGTAGAAGCTGTCGAACACCTCACTGGGTATTTTACTGAGTTTTACAGAACGCTAGGAGCTGGAGATTTTCCATTAGACTTTGAGAGGCTCTGATATGTTATCACTTCTCAAATATCCTTGCTATGGAATTTCTACTCAGTGGTAGCCTTGATTGAACCTTGGGGGCAGAATAGTTTTTTAACTATTTGTCATAATTGAACTTGAGCTGATGATACATTGAACTGCTCAGTTTTCTCCATTCTCCCAATATGAAATTATAGCAGTAAAGCTATTGTCGTTTCCTATGGTTTCATGAAGTGCAGTAGTATTAAAAGACCTTGCTACATTTGAGTACACAAGTGACTCATCTTCTGAGAGTTGTAGGCCAGAGCAAGGCAAACAGGGCAATGCACAGGGCTGAACTCATACATAAATACAGTACATGTCCATACAACCTGAACACACACAAGAAACACAAAAGAATGTTAATAATACTACTGCATGTCTCATTTCAAACATGTTTATGATTCTTGTATTTACATAAACACTTGTTATAACACACATGATAAAATATAAGAATGTATTATTCCATAAAATATAGAGGGTGGTTACTTTAGAGCACATTATCACTGAGACCATGGAGCAGGCACTTCCTGTTTGTGTTAACAAAATGGAAGATAGAAAACAGACTCAGAACTCTTTCACTGTGTCTCTCGTCACTGTCAATGTTTCTTTTACTCCAAAACTCCCTTCTGTCCCTCAGAGAGAACCACATGTGAGGGATCCCTCTCCCAGGAAGAACAGAAGTGCAATAAATTCCTCGTGTAGCTGAACACATTAACAAAATGACAATATTTACAACATTGATTAGAATAAACAGATTTTAGCATAATGGAAAGGTGTGTCAATGTTTAAAGTATTTATACATAAGAAATAGTCTCATATAGATGAAAAAGATAGATCCATTCATCCATCGATGGATAGATAGAATAGTAATATCCGTAATAAAACAGTAGCAGTAATTTAGTGATAAAATATGTATTTATGACTAGCATCATATACACATTGTGTAAGAGGTACATAAATACACACAGACATAAAATATGGATATGATATATAATATCAATATGGAATGGTAGTATCCTACCAGAATAGTGTGTACTCATGTTAATCACTTAACATGACAGACAGAAAACAGTCACTTTGATAAGCATGAGTTTATTGTTAGAAAGTAAAGCAATGTGGCTGGATCAACTGCATATAGATGATGACTTATCATTGTTAATATTCAGAGTCAATGTTTTATTTCTCATTTTAAATGAACATTTGAATTGACTGTGAAGAGGGATTATAAGCTTTATCCTGTTCATAAAGATTGGCACTACAAACACTTATACTCCAGTTCCAGGAAGAGAATCTAAATTGTGTTTGTCGAGCAACTCAGTTTAAATGTCATTTGACAACACATCTTTTGCCTCCCTGTGCGTTAAAGCCAAGTTTAATGTGTGTCTAGAGATTTTATAGACTAATTAAATCCATGTTAGGCATATGGCACTTTGGAGTTTTTAGTTTATAAAGAACGGTTGCTTACATTTTGGTTTATACTTCGACAAAACCACTTGAGGACGCAGCAGCTGCTTCCTCAGCTTAGTCTGGTGGTTATGTAGCTGATGCATGGATCAGAATCAGACCTCAAAACCAACACCCTACAGTAGAACCAATTGCTAAACTACGCTTTTGAAGTAAAGTAGAATTTAACAGGGATACAGTTACTCTGTAGTTTATGAAAGAAATGGCACAGAAAGAAGGACACATGGTAAAATTACCAGTTATTTGTTTTGGGGCTCACGGTGTAAAGAATTACACCAGTTAGATGTGTGGTAAAACCACACACTGCCACAAAATGTTATCCCTTTATTTTCTGTCTAGCTTGCGACTGGTCACAGTTGCAGCAGGTGGAGTAGTCCAGATGTTGTTTCCTTTGCAGCGTTTTCTAGTTTCTGCTGGTGGACCCCAAGGTGTTCCCAGGGCCCTCCTACCAGTTGACCGTGCCAAAAAAAACTTGAATGGATAGTTCCTACAAACCAACCATAGTGATCTACCCTGAACCACCTAAAATGGCTGAGGACCCACAGCTTTATTCCTTGCTCCCTTCCGATATCTGAGCTCCTATATCTACAAGGGATAACCCAGCCATCCAAGGAGGGAATTTTACTCCCATCATTTTACTAAATTAGCATGTATTTGCGATGTCGTTCTTTCGGTCACTACACAAAAGTCCCTTGTGAACAAGACCCTGAAATACTTAAACTTCCTCACTTGAGGCATCAACTGACTCTCAACCCAAAGGCAGCAGCCAACCATTTTCCAACCATGAACCAGGTCCTCAGACTTAGAGGTGCTGACTCTCATCTGAAAATCACCACAATAATGTAGTGTCCTGTTGATCCTAGGAGCTGCACTGTCGGGGTAAACAGCCCCTGGTAGAGTCTTCCAAAGAAAATTAGTCCTCGTGGAGGGGTCAATCTCAAAGCAATTCATACAACCCTGATGGAGGTTGTATTTTTTGTGTCACTTCACCTGGACCAGGGCAAAGCAGGGGATAGAAGGGGGTACCTGGGCATGTGAAACCATCAACCAGCTTATTAAATTTCTCTGACCAAATAGATGCTAAGAGCAAAGTTTGCACTTATTGGAATATTGAACACTTCCAACCATTACTTTTTTAAATTCATGCAGTTTGGGTCACAAAAACAACTCATCATGTGGATATGCTCATAAGGTCTCAGTCATTCAAGTTTATTTTCCTCCCTTTGTGATGTTGTCACCTATAGAGAAAAGTTTCTTTTTAATTAATTTTGTTTGTTTAATTAAATGTGTAAACAGTTTTTCTTTTTATCTCTGTCGCTCAGCTGGGACTTAGTAATCAAAAGGCCATAGTGCTGCTCAGGATATGAACTGATATCTGCATGTATCTCATCCTAAAAGCATCTCCTTCTCTGTTCTCTGTCCCCTCCAGCTGTGAGCTGATTGATCAAAAGGACTGACAGACATGGGAAAGCAGAACAGCAAGCTCCGTCCTGAGGTGATGCAGGACCTGCTTGAGAGCACCGACTTCACCGAGCATGAGATCCAGGAGTGGTACAAGGGCTTCCTAAGGGACTGCCCCAGCGGGAACTTGTCCATGGAGGAGTTCAAGAAGATCTATGGTAACTTCTTCCCCTATGGAGACGCTTCAAAGTTCGCCGAGCATGTGTTTCGCACATTTGATGCTAACGGTGATGGGACAATAGACTTCCGGGAGTTTATCATTGCACTAAGTGTGACATCACGTGGCAAGCTGGAGCAGAAGCTGAAATGGGCATTCAGTATGTATGACCTGGACGGGAACGGGTACATCAGTAAAGCTGAGATGCTGGAGATAGTACAGGTGAGTGTGCATGCTATTTGTGTACACAAATAGTACATATTAAACAGATAATGAGTAACCAAAGTTCTCAGTGTCTAACATACTGAAAAGTGCAAAAAAGAAAATTGTAGCACCAAGAAGAAAGTGTTGATGTCATAAAGGCCTCAGGTGGCCTTTGACTGCGAATCATTCAATTCTGAAAAAAATTGCAATCACGTGAATCACAGATATTCAAACATCCACTCAACTGTGACATTAGCCAGGCCACTGACTCTTAACCACCGTTGTATTAACAGTACGGCCCGTGTATCCATAACACACTCTTTATGACAGTACAGGCATTTTAAAAACAGGAGGACGTATGGCTCTGCTTCATGTCAGTGCTTTTCAAAATTAAATATTAGGACTAGTTAGACTCATTTGAAATGTTCCTTGTCCTGCACATGGATACAGTTTCAGAACGTGGTTAATTAGCTTTACTCCTTTTTTACATGTGGCTTGTAGCTTTATCAAGAAAGGAAAATGATAGATTTTCTATCTGCTCCGCACCATTTACAGGAGCAAACGGAAGTAAACCTTAGCCTAATCCATGTCTGCTGTTTAGTATATACATTCTTCCATTTGAACATTTCTAAGGATGGCTTAATGTCTGCATTAAAGGGATAGCTCACCCAAAAATGAAAATTCACTCATTATCTAATCACCACTCTGTGTTTGGAGTGTTTGAGGCCACAAATCACTTTTGGAGTTTCAGGGGTAAACAGCGTTGCAGCCAAATCCAATACAATTCATTTGAATGGTGAGCAATTCTTTAAACGTATAAAAACGTTTTTGAAAAAACATTAAATGCCTCCATACTGCTCCTGTGGTGTCATCCAAGTGTCTGTAAGCCCAGGCATTCAAATTCAACTCGAAATGGTGTCATTTACACTGTGTTTCTAGCCTAAATGTCCTCTGTGAACACGGCTCTGGGCTGAGGATATCAGAGGACATTTAGGCTTAAAAAACGGTGTAAATGACCATCAAATTTGAATGTCGGGGCTTAGGGACAGTTGGATGACACCACAGGAACAGTATGGAGGCATTTTATGTTTTGTTTTTTTATACATTTCAAGAAGCGGTCACCATTTAATTGAATTGTATTGGATTTGGCTGTAACGCTGTTTACCCCGGAAACTCCAAAAGTGTTTTGTGGAGTCAAACACATCACCCACACCTCCGTCGGCATAGTGGTGAGATAAATAGTGAATTTTTATTTTTGGGTGAACTATCCCTTTAACTATCACTTTAAGACTATTGTTTTCCATCACAAGCATTGGCATATTTTGTAAAGTCTACTTATTTTATTTTTTAGCTGCCAAAAACAGCCTTATGCTGGAAACATGAGGAAGGATATTTAAACCCCAGCCTGCATATTAACCTGTTATTCATAAAGGTAATAAAGATACATGTCAGTCGACTCGGATGGATTTCAAACTTAATAGCAAGATATTGGTGTTTGAAAAGAGATATTACTGACTGAATTTCAGAAACCCTTGTTATTTTTTCCTATGACCAAAACATGATTTATACATCTTGGAGCATTTAGCAAACATACTTTTTGTGTGTAAACTGACATTTTATTTCTGAGCTCAATAGCAGGGCACAGCTCACCTTTAAAAAAAGAAAAAAAAGAAAACAGCAAGGGAAAAGGGGGAGTGGTTAGGTTGGCATTTCCTGTACAAGAGCTCCTCAAGTAAACACACCATTCGCGCACACCCAAATGCAGTATATCTAGTCTAGTCTAAGTGTGTGTGTGAGTGTGTCAGCCTGCTTTTCATCTTTTTTTCTTTTTTTTTTCCTGGACATTTGTGTAACAGCAGGCGGTTTCTCTCGCCTCAGTATCACCCAAATTCAACTCGCTTTTAGTTCTTCTCACCTTGTCTTTATGCTGGGAGTCCTTTTATAAACATGAGGTGTTTGCCTAAGTGAGGAAATGAGTTGCATACTTACTTATTGGAGACAAGCCATAGAGCTGGCAAATTAGTTTTTAATAGTAAAGAAACAAATATCTCAAACAGAAAAATTAATATAACATAGACATTGTACACAGATTGTGGAATTCATAGTAATAAGTAGATTTTAAACTGTTGGGCCCTGCTTACCTTTTTATCAAAAGACATATTTCCACCAATAACTCTTCGTGCAACTTCGAACCATTGCTTTTTTGTAGGTTTTTACTCTTTTTCAATGACACTCTGACTTTATTGGTGTTGTAAGATGAGAGATATGGCTCCTCAGTTCTTCAGATGATATACATGCTAAATGTCTTTAACCTCGCAGCTAGAAGTAACTGTAAACCATAGACTGTGTATACAGTAGATGGACAATGTTTTTCCATTTCCTACCACTATCCAGAAATTATGCCAAAATATGTTTAGAATACGAATGCTGCCATGTTGTGCATTTAGAGCAGGAGCGATCGGTGGAGGATGAAGCCGTAGTAGCGAGGTCCCGCCGATACACAATCGACCAATCGTGAGTCAGTCTCAGTTGTCAATGTTTCACCCATATCCCATCAACTAACATGGAGGAGGCAGGGTTCATGACCTATATACAGTCAGCCACAAGAGGGCAATCGGGGCTTCACTTTTGAGGAGCCATCATGTCGTCCATCGTTATATACCTTTTCCATTGTGTTAAAGCTGCGTTATAGTTTTGAGTAAATACTCTTCTTATGTCACTCCCATCATAATCTCACAGAGCATTGGTTTATATTTTAGAAGCTTTCTCTGAACCACTGCTATATAGTTACAGTAGCTATAAAGTTGTGCTAATTAAGCCAAGTCTTCTGAGTCATGTCCAAGTAGCCACTCCAAAGTAAATATCAGTTTATAATGTCTCACATGTATCACACCTACTGTCAATTTAAGATTAAACTCCTACCTCAAGACCGCCTGCAGTGATTCAGACTGAAGCCTGTCACTTCTATCTGCCTCCTGATGACATACAGTGCCTTGCATAAGTATTCACCCCCTTTGGACTTTTCTACATTTTGTCATGGTATAACCACAGATTAAAATTTATTTCATCGTGAGTTTATGTAATGGACCAACACAAAATAGTGCATCATTTGGAAGTGGGGGGAAATATTACATGGATTTCACAATTATTTACAAATAAAAATCTGAAAAGTGTTGAGTGCATATGTATTCACCCCCTTTACTGTGAAACCCCTAACAAAGATCTGGTGCGACCAATTGCATTCACAAGTCACATTTGCAAGTCACATAATTAGTAAATAGGGTCCACCTGTCTGCAATTTAATCTCAGTATAAATACACCTGTTCTGTGACGGACTCAGAGTTTGTTGGAGATCATTACTGAACAAACAGCATCATGAAGACCAAGGAGCTCACCAAACAGGTCAGGGATAAAGTTGTGGAGAAATATGAAGCAGGGTTAGGTTATAAAAAAATATCCAGAGCTTTGAACATCTCTCTGAGCACCATAAAATCCATCATAAGAAAATGGAAAGAATATGGCACAACCGCAAACCTACCAAGAGGAGGCCGTCCACCCAAACTGAAGAGTCGGACAAGGAGAAAATTAATCAGAGAAGCAACCAGGAGGCCCATGGTTACTCTGGAGGAGTTGCAGAGATCCACAGCTGAGGTGGGAGAATCTGTCCACAGGACAACTATTAGTCGTCTACTCCACAAATCTGGCCTTTATGGAAGAGTGGCAAGAAGAAAGCCATTGTTGAAAGGGATCCATAAAAAATCCCGTTTGGAGTTTGCCAGAAGCCATGTGGGAGACACAGCAAACATGTGGAAGAAGGTGCTCTGGTCAGATGAGACCAAAATTGAACTTTTTGGCCTCAATGCAAAACGCTATGTGTGGCGAAAACCCAACACTGCCCATCACCCTGAGCACACCATCCCAACAGTGAAATATGGTGGTGGTAGCATCATGCTGTGGGGATGCTTCTCTTCAGCAGGTACAGGGAAACTGGTCAGAATAGAGGGAAAGATGGATGGAGCCAAATACAGGGAAATCCTTGAAGAAAATCTGATGCAGTCTGCAAAAGACTTGAGACTGGGGCGGAGGTTCATCTTCCAGCAGGACAATGACCCTAAACATACAGCCAGAGCTACAAAGGAATGGTTTGGATTAAAGAATGTTAATGTCTTAAAATGGCCCAGTCAAAGCCCAGACCTCAATCCAATAGAGACTCTATGGCAAGACTTGAAGATTGCGGTTCACAGACGGTCTCCATCCAATCTGACTGAGCTTCATCTTTTTTGCCAAGAAGAATGGACAAACCTTTCCATCTCTAGATGTGCAAAGCTGGTAGAGACATACCCCAAAAGACTTGCAGCTGTAATTGCAGCGAAAGGGGGTTCTACCAAGTATTGACACAGGGGGGTGAATACTTATGCACCCAACAGATGTCAACTTTTTTGTTGTCATTATTGTTTGTGTCACAATAAAATTTATTTTGCACCTCCAAAGTACTATGCATGTTTTGTTGATCAAATGGGAAAAAGTTTATTTAAGTCTATTTGAATTCCAGTTAGTAACAGTACATAATGGGAAAAAGTCCAAGGGGGGTGAATACTTATGCAAGGCACTGTATGTAAACCCTCCACCTACTCTTCATTAAAGGGTGGTGCGGTTCCCCTGCACAGAAGGATAGAAAGTAATAAATAAATTGTGTCGCTGCTCACGTGATTCTCTGCAGGGCTTATTAATGTGAGTGAACAAGAGTGTTGAAAAGTTGAGTGGGTTTTTGATTGCCTAATAAATTTGCATGTGTGTGTGTGTTGCATTTGTTATCAAGTATTGTAGTTAACTCTCAAATGTGATTGTAGCTGTAGCAATTTAGCAGCAGGAACTCTGTGTTTTACTCATCCGATTAGATGGTGCCATGTCATTTTGGTGTAGTGGAGCATCCAGGCTGTTGCTCTCTTGAAAAGTTTAATTTAAATATTGTCGACCATCAGTTGTCATCATTTTATTTATGAACTCTTTCTGCTGACAATGGATAACCTTCTTCAGTTTTAGTACACTCAAGGGACAGGCATTTACTGAGAGCGAACGCTAGCGAGCTTGTTGGCAGGTTTGTTGGCTACATCCATGCTAACCAGCTAATTCTGGAAACGCTGTTTGAAGCAAAAACAACCGTTTTTCAGTTCTTGAAAGCCAACAAGTGTTAATGTATGAACTTAGATCAAAGTTTTGATTTGTCCAATATTTTAGTTTCTTTCATTAGTCATTCTTTTTGCAGGTGTGCTTACATACAAGATAATTAGCATAATAATGATTATAGAAACTAGACTGGCACCCAGCCGCACCACATACATACACTCATAGATTTTATTCCTCTAAATATGCCTGATGGTTGAAAAATGCTTATTCCCGCAACGTTAAAGTAAGTGAAAGAATTCCTGGATCCGTACCAATATTTAATGGGTTGTTTCCCGATCATGCCACATCCTACCATCAAGTTTCATGGTCATCCATTCACAAATTTTTGCCTAATCCTGATAACTAACAGACAAATAAAGATCAAAATGTCTAGCATTTTCTGATGAAGATATATAGGATATTTCAATGTTATTCTGGTTTTAGGAGCATTCTTTGCACATGCAGTTCATTTGATAGTGTAGACTGTTATTCCTGTACTGAATCTTGTTTGTGCAGCCTGTTGCATTGTTGGCCATTACAGAAATAACTATTTGAATCCTCAAATGACAGCAGGTAGCCCAGTTTTTTGAGTTTATTCTTTCTGTCACACCAGTATTTGTGGGCAGCACTTTTCCAATGCTTTACCGAAAGGGCCCGGTCATGCCTCCCACGGTGCTCTCCATGTTCTCTATTCTCACTCACCTCCATTTGCTGTAGTGACTGGGGGGTAGAAAATGTTCTCCTGTAGAGTGTGTGTAAATGCTGGTGATGCTCATAATTAGCCTTGCTGTGGGAGTAATTGAATGACATGGATCACAGCCAGCCTGGCGCATCCTATTCAGATAATGACCAAATGTGAAAGCAGGGAGAAAGATAAATCCGTCTCATCCGATCCTCAATAGTTTTCACTTCTAACCTTCTATTCCTACCTTCAGTGTGAAACACAAATATCAGTGATCAGTGAGGCATAGTTGCTAGAAATGTCGGGCCCCCTTAAAGAATATAATACTGGACACTCCTTCCCCACCACTATGCCGATGGAAGGGTGGGTGAAGTGTTTGAGTCCACAAAACACTTCTGGAGTCTCAAACAGCATAGCAGCCGAATCCAATACAATTGAAGTTAATTGTGCCCTCTTCTTCAGACTTAATAAAACAACAGAAAAAAACGTAACATGCCTCCATACTGCTTGTGCGGTGTCATCCAAGTGTCTGCAAGCCCCAACATTCATATTCTACGCGAAACAGCGTCATTTACACCATGTTTTTAGCCTAAATGTCCACTGATAGTGTCCTCCCAGGTGCGTTAATGGAGCCTCAGGCACACCATGGTGTGGCTGCGTCCGCTAGCATCGCCACCTCCGGTAGTGGACTTTAAGGCTTAAAACACCTCGTTTCGAGTCGAATATGAATGTCTGGGCTTGCGGACACTTGGATGACACCACACAAGCAGTAGGTTTTTTCGGTTGTTTTAAGAAGTGGTCGCCTGTGCTGAAACACTGTTTACACCTGAAACTCCTAAAGTGTTTGGTGGACTCAAACACTTCACCCACCCCTTCATCGACATAGTGGTGAGTAGATAATGAGTGAATTTTCATTTTTTTGGTGAACTATCCCTTTAATAATAGAAAAAAAGAAAGAAAGACAGAAAACAGTGAACTAGAACAACACTCTTCCCCAAATGAGCTAGATAACCACTCAATACATTTTAAAAGTGAGTTATGGACTTTATTGTGCGATAGAGATGGGTAATATATCTATAAAATGCTTTTTTTAAACACAAATCAACAAATTAGTCATAAAGTGCTGCCTGGAGAATGATGCATAAAAATTAGAAAAGGGTATTTAGGTAGGTAGGGCCTGAGAGTTCACCTTCTGTTCTGCTTCTAGCGCCCACTGGAAAACAAGCAAGACTGAACCATGCAGTGAACAGAGAGAGGGGTGAAATATAAAGCCTATCCTGTTTTGACAAATATGGAGAGAAAAAACACACGTTTATTTCATGTATAAAATATATATATATATATATATATATATATATATAATTTTTACTGCATTAACTTATTAATAATAATAACAATAATAGTGTTTTCTGAGGGCCCCTGTCTGTGCTGGGCCCTTGGAATTGTCCCTTTTATTCTCTCTTTCCGCGCTCACTGGCTGAAAGGGAATGACGGAACCTTTGTTTTTCTCTTTGGAGCATTCAAGTTGTAGATTGGATGCTGCTTGGTGAAATCTGTCTGAAAATGTACATTTTGTTACCAAAAAATAAAGGAAAGATTGCTGACAGAGAGGGGAAAAGGTTGAGGTGTTGTTGTTAGATTTATGAGAAATAAAGAATAATGTATAGAATAAGGTGGGAGCCGGGATACAGGGGAGGATACCTCACAGGTAGGGCATCTTGAGAAGGAAAAAAGATGGGAAGCTTCAAACAGTTTCAACACAGATTCTGTTCTGTGGATACAGAAGAAACCTGAATTACACTGGTTTTACTTTAGATATAAGAGAATTAATCTGCCCGATAATTTAACACCCTCAAATATGCGATCTAAAAACTGACTCTAAATGATATTGCAGCATTTATTTCTATTTTTGTAACTGTCAATAAAATATATAATATCAATAAATGTTGCTCTGGCCACTTTAGCATTAACATAACAAATATTGCAGCAAGCATTGCCTGCGTCCATGTTTGAAAATTGTAATGACTCACTGCATATCACTTTAGTCGTCTTCAGCTTTCAGGTGCATTATCGCCACAGTGGATTTAAATAAATTTCCAGATTTAAAGTGGATTTAAATTAATTTCGCTCTCTCTTTCTACACTCTCTTACCCAGAAGTTGATCTTAGCTACCAAAATTTGGAACCATTTCATTTAACATCTATCATTTCTCAGTTGTACCAACGTAATTTTGTCAGAACCCTTAAAAGTACGGACTTTGGTAGCCAACCCTAGTTCCATCCCTTTCTTGGAACAGTTGTTCCTGGCAAAGATGTAAATCTTTAAATGTGAGTGACAAGGCTTTGCTTTCAGCCACAGGTTAATACAGAATTGGTTGGCACCTTTAGCCACCAGGTCATGCATGTGGGATTGAGTCTAAATAAACTACAGTGTGTTTTTTCTTACTGTTGTAATAGTTTTTAAATGGCAGTAGCACTCAGTGTCAAAGAAAAATAAGATGTATGAGACACACAAAAGAAATGATAAGATAAAGGCATCAACAGACTTGTACTTTAAATCAAGCAGTCCTTGTTTGTTGTGTATTTGAATCATTCATTAGATGTCAGTGTAGAATACAGAGCATCGAGACAAAAAAGTCCGAAATATTGTGTCTATAAGCTGCAGATCATTCAAATTTGTATCGGTTGCTTGTAATTTTGGGATTTTTAAGTTTAAGTTCATTCCACTGCATAGCTTTAGATAAGCAGCTAAATCCCCATGATGTTATATTGGCTAAATGTACTAAACACTCACCAGCAGGTTGAAGGATTTTGAATAATGACTGACCGAGCTCCAAATAGAAATGAAGGCTGATATTAACCATGGATGCTGCTTGTCTCTCGGCTCCACTTTGACCCAGAAGCTGAGCCGCCCTGCCTCTAATAGGAGGCATAGCCAGCACCTATTTAAAGCTCCCACCGTACTGTAATTACAATCAAACATCCTCTGTTCACATGTCAGCTCCCATTCCCTTCAAGCCCGCCTCTTTATTAGAGAGTGGGTTGTGATTTCACTGTTTACTGTCAAACAGCCTGTAATGCAACAGAGAGCAGAGGAGACACAACACTGATGAATAGTCTGTGTGGGATTGTGTATGTGCACATGTTTGTCTCCACCCCTCCACCTAAACTGTGAAAATGTAATCACAGAGCGGTGAAGCAGTGCTACGAGCTGACATATACGAAAACATTCCTGTCAGTGGGTGCAAACTCTGAGAATCTATTATGACGCACCTGTGTTTGTTTTTGTGAAAGAGCATAATAAATGTTACTCGTTTCAGTAAATTAATTATCATCTGTTTGTTTTACACTCTTTGTTACACTTTCTCTTAATTCTTTCAAAAACAAATGAAAACGGTGTAGCTCCCCTTTTGTGAGAGTGAATTAATCTTCAGGTGAACAAACTGTAGCACAGCAGCAACTGTGCAAGCTGAAAAGGAAAGTATGGTGAAGGTTTCCTATTCAGCACAGAAGAAAAGAAGTTAATATTCATATTGTGGTTGAGCATCTTTGGGACTAAATATGTACAGAAAAACCCAAACAATAGTTTCAAGTTCCCTTGATGCCTTAAAAATGTGAGTAAACTTAAAGGTTAAAGGTATGAATGAATTGAGTTTGTGTAACTTTATGAGCTTTGAAAATGTTAAACTAGAGTTAACTAAACATGAGTTCATCTTAAGTTTAATAAACTTAAAATGTCAAGTTAACTTGAGTGACTGATTACAGAGACAGATTTTACATTTTCTAATTTTAAAGAGTGAGATCTTTTAAGTGTGCAGATGTAGGGACTGAATTGATAAAGAACCATGGTTAGCATTGTTTTTATTGTTTAATATTTATTTAAAGACACACAGAGAGTTAATGTCATGAAAGAACTCTTCAAACGTGTTTTCTTCTTTCCAAACTGGAAAGTCTACTGTCTTGTCTATGAGGACATAAGGAACATACTTTTTACCTTTTATTAATGTTATTTTCTTCTATTTCGAAACATTATGGAAAAACTTGAGTTGTGCTTAGGGAATGAAACTTTTTCTGTAAAGATTTTGCTTGCTAAGATTAAGAGAGAAGGCAGAATATTTTTAAGATTGAGCTCTAAAATAACCATTAGTGTTGGAATTGAGATGAAATGTTTCAAAATGTATAACCGTTGCAACTGTACTGTCAGTATCTTGTAAACCTTCAAGGGTTAAAATAGTGTGATACAAAACTACAATGCCACTTAGTAGAGCGCATACATGTGCCACAGTAAAACCACTATCAAAATTAAAGATGAATAGTTGACAGGATCAAGTGTGTTGGGGAGTAAATGCATTCCTAAATTTGCAACTCTTGTCAGATACAGTCAGATGGAAATACACAGATATATATGTATACTGTATATTCTACTAAAGTGCTTGTGATTAAATGATCTCACTTGTGTTTCCATGTAGGCAATCTATAAGATGGTTTCCTCAGTGATGAAGATGCCTGAGGATGAGTCTACACCTGAGAAGAGGACAGAGAAGATCTTCAGGCAGATGGACACCAACAGGGATGGTAGGCTGAACTCCATCTACTGATTATCTTATTTTAAGTGAGGTAGTTTCACATTGATAATTGTAAAACAACATGTTGGTCATTTTGATGACAAGACTATGTTGTATTAAGATCATAAAAACACCCACTGGCGTCACCACTCTGCTTAAAGCCAAAACATGCTGCATCAAGTTAAAACTGACTCTGCTGCTGAAAAAAACGAAAATCATCAGGTATTAGAGAATATCTGTGATTGTAACTTGTGAACTGGTTTGACATGCACATATTTTCCTTATATTTTGCTATTGTTTATCTATCAGGATGCGGAAAATCCCTTTAAAAGGGTTAGGGTTAGAAATCTTTGATTGATTGAGTGATAGAGTGAATTCAGTGAATTAAGACATTACAGACATTAAAAAGCAAATGTATTGAACAGTTGGTCTCTGACACCTGAGGCATTCTCCCGTCTGAAGCAGCTTTTCACTGATGGCAGAATTCACACTTTGATTCCAGTCATATACAACACACTTGAGTCACACACAATTGTAGTGCATGTACTCAGAAAGCCCTTTCATACAGCAGAACAACTCCAAAGGTGATCCTGAGCACAGGAGACACAGAAATAAGAGGAGGAGAGATGGACAATTAGAGGAGGAGACATAGTGGAAGATAGTGGAGAGAGAAGAGGAAATGGAAGGAAGCAGAAGTGCAACAGGGAGAAAGACAGTGTTGGGACTGGACATGGAAATGTCTTATCTTTCTTTCTGATAAAAATAACAAGTAGCAAGGAGCTTGCTCTTGCTCTCGCTCTCGCTCTCTCTTCAAAAGCGGGGGAGAGGAAGCTCGAGTGTCTCTGTTACAATGGTGGGTGGTCAAGAGAAAGAAGAACATCATCAACACTGCCACCTTTTGGTGAGAAAAGGGACATCATTAAGAGTCACTTATGAAGGAGGTGAAATCTCAAGTGAGAACAGAGAAGATTCACATTTAAATTACTTTTCAAATGTCACAGATTTCATCAGCCGCTCCAGCAAACGGGTCTAAAGTTTTTTAGGTCTTTCTGCTCCACGGTCCAGAGAATTGCACTGACATGGACATGTACTTCCTCACTGCATGAGGTAGCCTGGAAATAAAATGTCTGGTGTCTGTGGCTGTCATAGGGCCGTGATAAACATGACCAATCCTTACATTTGGATTGAATTAAATTATTGGCTGGTGTACCCGTCTGTCACCAACAGATCTGCCGGCCTGTGCACACTCTGCCAGTGCTCTCAATGCACATGACTGGAGCCTTCAGCTGGGAAGGCGGAGAGATAGCGAGCAAGTCATGATAAAGTCGGCTTCTAGCAGTTGTCAGTCAGTGTAGCCTGCAATTGCCAGCTTTTCCAGGATCCAACCCTAGCTTTAATGAGGACGTCAAAGGCACCATCATACTGTCAGAATCTGCTTGTTTCGGAAACAAACTATGTGTTGAAAGAAGTGTAGCTCTTGCAATCCTACATGTTATCAATGCAGACTTTTTTTCCTTACTATCCATCAGTTTTATTGATATATTAAATGACAAAAATAACAAAATGATTATTGCACACTGGTCTTGTCTGTGTTGTAGGTAAACTGTCTTTGGAGGAGTTCATCAAAGGAGCTAAGAGCGACCCCTCCATCGTCCGCCTGTTGCAGTGCGACCCCAGCAGTGCAGGACAGTTCTAAACCTGAGGCTCGGACATAACCTGTAGGTCTCACAGTCAGCAACTCACTCTCAAAATCATAGAGCATATGTCACTTTCACCCTGTACATAAAATGAAATGTTAAAAAATTTGCAGGGCTCAGCAGGTTCAGAGAGGTGATAGTTACTTAAAGTGCACTGGTGTTGTAACAGGACGTGTCCGTTGGAAAGCTCAAGTTCAGGTTTCAGGAATGAAGGTGTTTCTCCTACGAACAGTTGTGCCTCCCAGGCAGTGAAGAGGCTTGCTGGAGGGAAGCTATTCAGAGGCTGCGTGCACTGTGCAGGATGTGGGATGGGTCATCCACAGTGTCACTGGCTGTGTGACTATTTGTAGCTCATGGACCGATATGAGAGACTTTGTAGGAGGTGGCCTGGTATTTTGAAACATGCACCGAAGTTGTTTAAGAAGTTTCTTCTTTGTAAAGCCTCCATGTGTAGGATTTACTGAAGTACTGTCTTTGTGGGCAACTCTTGTAAAAAAAAAAATTTAAAAACTCAGTATTCCCATAGCTGTTTATTTAAACCCTGAGCTCTGATGAGTGAGAGATTACTTCTTTCATCACTCTGTGAACTTGGGCTACAACTTTACTTCTCAGTTGAATGTCAAGATGATGATGACGATGAGGAAGGTGATGATGATTATTATTTCTACAAGAAGCAGTGAGAGCCCTCTCTCTCCTGGGGGAGACTACAGTAGGTCTTCTAGAGTTTGCTTGGACTTTTTCTTCTTCGAACTACCACATATTCCCTCAAACTACAGATAGATGAATAAAGAAGTTGTGTTACAAAGGGGGCGAGGAAAAGTCTAGTAATGATGAACTGTAGACAGACATGAGATGTCAAATGTCCATGTTGTAAAGGTGTAAATTATTCTTGTGACATGATTTATTTTAATTCTGTTTAGTTCTAGTGTTTTGTTATCATGGATGATGATTTTGTCCTATGTGTGTGTATGTGTGTATGTATGCGTGCGTGTGTAGCCTTTTTACACATGATCTAGAAGGAAAGAGACATTTTAAGGAACCAAACACTGATTTCATAATTTAAAGGAACAGTTACAGAATATTATAGGATGCATGCGTTTATAACTCTAGAGTCCAATAATGCATTCCTACTTCCAATTGGCTACTTTCCATAAATCCACAGCTTGTGTTTCTTGTAATAGATGGAGATGCGGATTGGGGCACTATTATTCTCTTTGGGCGGAGCCAGGCTACAGCGTTTGTTGACCTGGCAGCCACTGACCTGTTGTGTTGTGTGTCTCAGTGCTGGTCTGACTGTTCATCTTCACCTTGTCTCCTCGCATTGCTTCATTAGGTGACTCTAAATGCCCTTAACTCTCCACCATGGAGCAGACTGATGATGAAGGAAGATGAGCTGATGATGATGATGATGATGATGATGATGATGACGGCGATGACGACGATGACGATGACGATGAAGAGAGGCCATCAATTTGCACTGAGGACTTCAAAGACGGACACAGGAGCCACATCCTACAGTTTTTTCACCTAAAGATGTTTTTTTCTAAAACTTCCAAACTCCAACAAAAACCTGAAGACTTTCCCACATCCTCATCAGGTTTTCTAACCCCGTTGATTGTATTTGACCAGGAATCCTCAGTTGTCCTTTAGGCATGTCAGAGTGTGAAGAAGGTCTACAGTAGGTTGTATATATACAGTATAAACTGGAGTATCTGTATCAGTGTCTTTGCTTGGCTCTCTGTGCCCCCTGAGCTTCCAGCCAGGGTGACACAGAGCTTCCATCACTCAAACATGTACCATAGATGGATTGTGTGCATGAGACAACAGACGAGGGATGATGGTGTTGAACAACAGCACGTATCATAGGTGAGATCATTGAATCTACAGAGAGGACGGTTTGTCCTTCACTCAGAATGAGTACTGCTTTTAGTTTCCTCTTTTCTACTGTGAGAATGTGTACGCATGTTTGAGTATTTTTGCAAACTTGATAGATTTTGTTTCATATTTTGTTCTGGGACAACAAGAACATGTTATATTATGCTACTATGCATAAACAGTACACCCTAATCAAAAGTCTGATTTTGTGACCTGTCGCTGATGTAATGAAGGATGAGATCTATCCCCATCATCTGTTCCAGTGGTTTTTCATACCAGTTAGAATTTGACAAATTATAGAGCTACAGTGTCACTGTGCTCTATCTTCAGGTCAAATAGAAAACTAGTTATTAAAGTATTATGAGTAGTGTAGATATTTTAAAGTGTAACTACATTTGTAAAGCAAATTTACATAGTCCAGAATGCTTAGTTCATAACAGATGTTGTGAAATAATAATTTTTAAAAATCTGTCTGTGTATTTAAGCTGTTGCAGGATATCAAGCATGCAAACCACTTTCTTTATTTTCGACATGTACTATGTGAAGAACAGACACACATTTCTTTACAGTCACGTTCAGGTTTCTTTAAATGCTGCATGTTGAATCAGTTGTTGGAACAGTTGGGTACAGCAGTGCATAGACTAAATAACATATGCATGTGGCTCGTGCGCATGTGTGTGTTTTTAATGTGTGTTTATGGTTATCGGCGACTCTTCGTCCACCCAGCTCTGTACTCACTTCTGTATGTTGGTATTGTCATTAGTACGACCAGTAGTCAGTGTTGTTGGTGCATGGACTGCCAAAGATGACACATCTGAAGGTTCATAACTTTATGGAGGGAAACCATGAGGACAAACGCCATGCACACCAAACGACACATAATGACACATGCTGTTCAGCCGAGATGCTGGTTATTCAGCAAAGATATATTTTTTCTGTTGCAGTTGAGCTCAGTAATTATCTTTAAAATTGCCCAATTCTAAGTATATACTATCAACTAAATGGCATCTACACAATTTATAGTATTACATCAAAATAATGGCAACTTAAGTGCTGGTGTCCCACTTAATAAAACACTTACAACAAATCATTGATTTTAGGTTTTCTCACTTCCTCACGCCGTCCTTCTTAGCTCAGCTGCAACTAGAAACATATACAAAGAGGAGGAAGCTCCCTTGCTCCCCCCTTAGATACTTTTTGGAATTTCAGCCAGGAGCCGGGAACGTACCTGAGCAAAGCTGTTTCAGTTTTTACATTGGTTCCCGATTAGAAAAGCTTTGAATGTTTTATTAAATAACTGCTGTTTTTTTGTAAAGAAGAAAAAGATGCAGACAAACACACGGAGAATCACAACTACTGCAATGACACTGTCACAATGTGTTGCTTTTACTGTATTTTTATAATTTAGTTCCTTTGTAAGCAGTGTCAGGTAAAACATTTCTGTTAAAACACAAAATAGCATCTTGTGCCAAATAAAAACAAAAAACAGTATTGTATAAATTTATACTGTACAAATGTTATCTGTTGAACAAAATGTTTGTAATTGTCGCATTTTGTAGGTTTTGTATGGTATTCTGTATTTTAGTGACTGCAGTTTTTTGGTAAAGGATTCTGTTTTTTGTCAACTTTAAAAGGCTAGAATTAAATTTACAAATTATTGTGTGCAACCATTCAAATGATGTTTGTTTAGTTGTGTAATTGTGGTTTTCATTTCTAGCATGATGAATAAATCATGGCCAGTGTTATTATTCAGATATCATATTGGTTTATACTTGTATGTTTGACCATAGCTGAAGATAATTTCGATCAGGGACAGTGTTGCATTTACATAGTTTGTACAGAAAACTTTAGTAGAACTTCATCAGTCCACAGGACTGCATCAGGTGTGTTTTGACGTTTCTTTGAAAAGCTCAAATGCTGAACTATGTGGGGAGAACACAGTTAAGGTTTGGTCTGATTCCATGAAGGTCATATTTGTGTAGAACAATGCACTTCACACTCTTGAGTCATTTCATTTCATTTTCAGAGTGCTACACAGCATCTTCCAGTTGGCGGCGGAATGTTGGAACAAGGTTTTAATCATGTTGCCTTTTCCAACCATGATGAACATGAACAAGCCATAGCCTTCGCCCTAAGAAGCTACTTGGTAAAAGCTCATATCTCCAAGTTCCCCTAAACTTGGCATTGTCCATTGACCAGGGGTGCTAACAAATTTTCACTGTATTCTAGTGTGTAGTGAGTGTAATGAAGTACCTAAGATTTGTACAGTCTCTTTTTAATGCCTGGGTGGTTAATTTAGCCAGGGGTGGGGGGCAATCTTGGATTATGCATAGCAGCAACCAAATTTAACAGCCCTTTGCTACAGCCATGCTAGCAACTTTTTCGATGCTGCAAATGAATGAGCAGCTTTGAGCTGAATGCTAATGTCAATCAATCAATCAAATTGTATTTGTATAGCCCATATTCACAAATCACAATTTGTCTCATAGGGCTTTAACAGGGTGTGACACCCTCTGCCCTTAACCCTCAACAAGAGTAAGGAAAAACTACTAAAAAACCCTTTTAACAGGGTAAAAAGAAGTAGAAACCTCAGAGAGAGCCACATGTGAGGATCCCTCTCCCAGGACGGACAGAAGTGCAATAGATGTCAAGTGTAAAGGAGAACATCAAGATAAAGGTTTTAGCAGCATTGATAAGGGTAAACATTTTGAAGCATAACTGAAGGTCAGTGAATTGATGGATTATTGTCAGTAATGGTCGAGTATCTGAGGAGAAATATTATATATCAAGCAGTCTTGTTGTAATCATAGTCCATGGTCAGCAGCCAGCACGATCATGATCCACCATCAAGATCGGATGCCACTATAGTCCACAGTCATTGTCCACTGCCGCCATTAGGATCCATCATCAGCTGCCACCTTGATCGTGGTCCACCACCATTATCAGATGCCAACACGATACAGGATCCACCATTAAGATCCCGATCTCTGATTCGCGATCCACCATCATAATCCATGTCAGCTTGCTAACATGCAGGAAACATACCACCAATTCATTCGATTGCTATGGACACATCATTTTGCAAGAACAAATTAATGGGAATATCATAAGCTTTTTAGGTATTTGTCCAAAATCTAAAGTTCTGGATCAGATTCTAACCTGAGAATAGCACAAGACAAAAATAAAGTCTGAACCAACTTCTATTCTTCCAACAGTTTTTCACAAAAATGTCAACATCTGAAAATGAAAAGGAACTGGAGTTTGGAAGGTCTGGGACAATCAAAGCTTTCACATTATGAAAGGTGTCATTAATACATCTGTCATACTCATTGTTGCATTAGTGGTTATGTCAGGGGATCACCAAATTAATCATCCACTGGGGATCATAAACAAAAATCATACAAAAATACAATCCATTCAAAAGTTGTTGAGATGTCTGGACCAAAGTGGTGGATTGGCCAACGCTGCTGCCCCTACTGATCAGGTAGAAATGGCATTATCATCATCAGCTCTGATCGACCCAAACCATCCAAACCCTTCTTTAGATTCAGAGCCATTTTTCTCAGATGAAAACGTTGCTTTCAAAAGATAAGATCTCTGTGTTCTGTCACACTGATCTCATGACTTTGATCCTCCAATACAAGAAGGCACCGAGAGAAACAGTCTGTTCTACATCTTACTCTTTATAAGCTGCAGGCTCCAGTAAATATACTGAAGGTAAATGGAACATCAGGATGGGTCACACAAACACGAATGTGGATGTATTTATGCTGAACGCATCACGTCATGAACTTTTTCATGTTGTATGAGTTTGTGTTTTGGGACAGACTATGTCACTTTACCATATACACATTTCCAACATTGTCTGTAGTTGCCGTGCCCTTCTCAATTAATTTGGAAGATGACAAGACAAAGACTGGCTTTTAGGAATGTCACACATGGTGCTAATTGTAAGGAAAAGTACAAAATTGTGTTATATTTTTCAGCATTTCAGAACTAAATTTTACTGATACACACACAGCACCTGTTCCGTTTAAACCACTAACCCCCAAGATTTATGGGGCCTGGGCACAAAAAACGTATTTTTACTAATGGGGATTATATATATATATATATATAATTATTTAATTATAATTGGATACCAATATAACTGCACTATTACTGCATGTGTTTTTACTGGATTATGACTGATATATTTTCATGCCTCCACGCCAGCGACAGCCAATGGCTGGAAGCATCTTGGAGGTCAAGGTCACTGTGACAAATGCATCTGCTCAGAAGCACTTTAAGGGAGTTTCTTTAAATTTGGTGTAAATGTTCAATTTGACTCAAAGATGAACTGATTAGATCTTGGTGGTCTAAGGTTAAAGGTCAAAGTCAATGTGACCTAATGTTTTGGTGTATCAGGAACACTCATAGGGGCCTCCATCAGTGCTTTGATGACCTGAGTAGAAATTGGAGGTCAAAGATCAAGGTGACTCAATGAATCCTTTCAAATTTCGCACAAATGTTCTTTTAGATTCAGATAAACTGATTCGATTTGGATGGTCAAAGGTCACGGTGGCCTCACAGAACATGTTTGGGCTTTTTGAGTATATTTTATCTCTGCTTTTAGTGGATGTCTTCCAATTTGTATCAGTTGTCAATTGTACTCAAGGATTAACTGATTAGAGTTCAGTGGTCAAAGGTCAGAGTGACCTTGTGGAAGTCTGGAAAAAATGTATGTGGACTGAAACTCACAAACTTGGTAGAGGCATAGAACCTCAGTGCAGTATTTCTAGTTTATTTATAAAAGCCATTAATTACAACTTAAAAAGCCTTGATAGATGGCGTCTTATCAGACAACATTAGCTGCAAAGTTGAACTTAGATGCAGAATCTTTTTAATAAAACTGCAAATAATAGTTAGAAAATAAAGAAAAACAGGTGACTACATATAAAACTATTTATTGGCTCATATAAAATACAAGACAGTGCATGACACATGTGGAGGATGGAGAAGCTGTGGGTGGATCAGGTGGAAACAGGGACAGAGCAGTTAAGACTGAAGCGCTGATGTCTCACAGTCGCCTTGGACAAGGTTGTGTATATCTACAAAACTGATCTCATAAACATGACTGCAGCCTCTTCAGTGAGAGAAAAAGCAATGAACATAACACACAGTGGGAGCTAAACAATTTTACAGCATGCCTGATGTAATTTATGGACTGTGAGAGATCAGCATGTAATCGCAACCTGGGATAACCCTTGTTTCACTGGCAGCAAATGGACAGAAAACTAATCAACATATATAAAAATATAAACAAATGAATTACAAAGACGGACAACCAATAAAGATTATATTTCACTTTCAAGACAAGTTGAGAAATAATTATGAACATATAAAACAATTAGCTGTTACCTTAAACAGCTGACTTTCAGCAAATAACAAACCTGCTTGGGTCAAGTCATTAAAAAGCTTCCTGCTGCTGAAAGATGTGAGAGGAAGAAGAGCGGAGGAGACAAACAACAGCATCCCTGCTGTTAATTTAAAAACAACTGTCCTCTTCCTGTGAAACCACAGCAAATTGGCTGGATGGATGATTTATGGTGATCTCATCTCAGTCACAGACAGACAAGAAGTGTCAGGAAATGAAGCTAGTGAAAACGTGTGAAGCTTGGTATCCAGGAAAGATCAAAAGATTCTTCCCACCTAAAAACAGATCCATGAGTTTTTAATAGTCAGCCTGTCTTTTTATTGCAGGTTGTCGACGCGTACTCCAGCAGGTGAAGAGTACAGAAATGTTTGTTACCATGATGATAGCGCTGTCATCTAACACTGTTATCACTATTCACAATTATTACACATGGCATGGCTTCAGCCCACACTGATACCCTCTGTCTGACTGAAGAGTACAGAGCTGTGACAAACAACCGTCAGATCTCTGACAGAGTCACCCGCAAGGAGTCTGCTGAGCTCTCGATAGCCAGGGTGAAGGTGTCCTCGTTGGAATAATGTTGGATGATGTTGTCATCCATGTTCACTAGGACCCTGAGGAAGACAACACACACATTAACATCACTTGGTTGATTCTCAGAGTCAGTCAAATTGATAAGGTGACTCCAGGGATGACGCTGTCAGATATTCTGTTTGTATTTTTATATTAAAATCAAGAATATCGGCTGTGGCTAAGGAGGTAGAGCAGTCATCCAATACCCGTCTCCCCCATTATGCAGGAGAAACTGAACCATAGTATGACTCAAACTGGCCCTGATGGCTGTGCAAGCAGTGTGTTAGTGATAGAGAAAGTGTTGCACATGGATGCACTGTATGAATGTGTGTGTGAATAGCAAAACTGTAATGTGAAGTGCTTTGAGTGGTCATCATAACTAGAAAAGTGCTGTATAAATACAGACCAACTGGATGGATCGGCACCAAATTTCCACATTCATGGTTCTTAGATGATGTACCCTAGACATTTTGGTGATCCTTTGATTATTTTCTTGCGCCACCACTAGTTTGTGGCTTAAAATGAAATGTCTCAACAATGATTGACATTTGTAATCAGTTACCAGGGCATTACACAAATGAAAGTCCAAACCAAGGACCATGTCTCTGTTACATCGATCACACTCCATGCAGTAAGTTTTGGTTTAACATTGCGAACATTGTGTTTGAATGGATAAAATGAATAGCCAGTTTACTTTGTTAATTACGTTGCCCCTGTGATATCATCATGGTATTGCTACCAGAAACGTGAAAGTCCTCATCGTTCAAACATTATATCGTCAGAAACGATAACAAAGATGATGAACAAGATCATCTGCTTAGCATCAGCGTGTGAGCATTCATATTGTGAGCATGTTAGCAGCCTGTTAGTGTTTGTGTCCTTTCTGGGCAGTTTGACTCACCCTTTCTTGCTTTTTTGGTAAACTTTGGCCATCTTGTCAACAGGCAGTGCATATTTCTCTGAGATCTGTGAAGGAACAAAGTTGAACTATTTAATAAAATATATTAGTTTTCCAAGATAAGATAATCCTACAATAAACACAATAGATCTAATGTTTAGAACATGTTCTATGCTGCAGTTAAAACCTCATGACAGTACAACTCTTAATACTCACTGCCTCAATCAGTGCTTTGAGTGTTGGGGTGTGCAGCATTAAGGCATCAAACACTTCATCACACTCCTTCCTCACATACAGGAGGACTAATAGGGCATAGGGTAAACAAGACAAACAAATATTTATATGCAGTTATATCTTTTACTCAAATGCAACAAAAACATTGAGAACGCAAAAGACAAACCTTTCCTTCCATGGTCTACTCTGGACTTCTTAGGGGGACAGACAGCCTCCTCATCAACACAGGACATCCTCTTCACCACAACACTCCTGACATATGTACATAAACATACAGACACCATTTAAAGTCAAACTATGTCACGTTTGTTGAGCAGCATCATTAAGTGGATATAAATCTGGCTGATTGTGATCGTAATGGTGGATCCTTTATCGTGTTGGCATCTGATAGTGGTGGTGGACCACGATCGAGGTGGCAGCTGATGGTGGATCCTGATGGCAGCAGTGGATCATGATCGTGGTGGCTGCTGACCATGGACTATGATTACAACAAGACTGCTTGATATACAATATTTCTCCTCAGCTACTCGACCATTACTGACAATCCATCAATTAATTGACCTTCCATTATGCTACAAAGTGTTTATTCTAATCAATGCTGCAAATACCCTTATCTTGATGATGTTCTCCTTTACACTTGACATCCATTGCACTTCTGTCCGTCCTGGGAGTTTCTACTTCTTTTTACCCTGTTAAAAGGGTTTTTTAGTAGTTTTTCCTTACTCTTGTTGAGGGTTAAGGGCAGAGGATGTCACACCTTGTTAAAGCCCTATGAGACAAATTGTGATTTGTGAATATAGGCTATACAAATAAAATTTGATTGATTGATTGATTGATCGATAAAGATGGACGACATGACAGCTCCCCAAATTATCTTGATGGCCCCTGGACCTGTTACATTTTTCTTAAAGATGGTTTCTGTCATTTTTTGTCATTCTTATCACACTGATTTATGTGCAACACATGAACATTTAGAGAAAACCAGTTGTGTGTAAATAACAGCACTGATAATACTCACCCATCTCTGTCAACCTCCTCTGTGTTAAAAGCAAACACCTGCAAATAGCAGAAAAAAACATTATGAATCACACTGCACCAGAACAGTGTCTGTGTGTGTGTGTCTGTGTGTGTGTGTGTGTGTGTGTGTGTGTGTGTGTGTGTGTGTGTGTGTGTGTGTGTGTGTGTGTGTGTGAGAGAGACACAGAAAGGGTTACCTGCCCTGCTCTCTGCAGGTTTCCAAAGTGGATGTCAGGAATGAAGAGGACAGGCTGGGAGTCCAGGTCGGTCATGGCTTTGAACAGCGTGCAGTCAGTCCTCTTAATGTTAGAGGTTGGCCCCGAGCTGCCATTTTTCCCTAATACCCAGAGAGTGTGAATTCAGCAACTGTTGCCAGGCAACAAGTCCAAGTAAAGGCCCCATCAGGTTTGATTACACTGACTGTCCTCTCTATTCAATTTCATGATTTCCCAGAAAGTGCTTTACAACCTCATTTCGGCAAAATTCTAATCAAGCTGGGTGACTAATCATTGATAAACATAATGGAAATTAATATAATTTTATTATCTGGCAAATAAAGGAAGGAAAAACTTAATTTTTTACCTTTCACCCTCTTTCTGAGATGTTTCTTCTCCTCATCACGAAGCTTCCTCTCAGCACCCTGCAAAACAGCAGCAGGTTACAATGACATGAAGTGCAGAATGCTTACAAAGAGTAAAAGTAAAGAATTGAACCATTCTCTAATCATTGGCCCGACCAGGCAGTGGACTGTGCCGGCAGCCTTCCTCACCTTGTCACAGAAAACCTTGATCTCGGAGAAGGCCCTGTGGATGGGTCTGCTGCTGCAGCTGTTGTAGCTGTAGGTGTCGATCTGGATGATCAGAGGCATCCCCTTCACGCCCTTCTGCGAGGAGAAGTCTGTGCTCAGACAGTTCACAGAGATAAAGACCTGAGAAACAAACATAAGACAGAGGGCAGGCTTCATTTCTGGAGGAGTCTTTGACACAAGCAGTGGAAGAGATGTTTATCACAGTGATCATGCATTAGTGTTGGGAATCAATGCACCTCTCATATCTGCATGATTTTATGCATTGCAGTGTTGGCACACAATTGGCCTATTGGATAGTTGCATGAATGCATGAGTGGACACATGCTCCTAGTAAAGTGCACAGTAAGTTCATATGTAGCTTATAGCAATGAACACATGTCACATTAAATGTTTGTATAGGCCATATTCACAAATCACAATTTGCCTCATAGGGCTTAACAATCTGTATAAAGTGGGATATCCTCTGCCCTTAACACTCAACTAGAGTATGGAAAACTACCAAAAACAAAAAGCCTTTTAACATGGAGGAAAATAACAGAAACCTCTGAGTGGGTCACAAGTGAGGGATCCCTCTCACTGGATGGACAGAAGTGCAATCGATGTTGCGTGTAACAGAGCACATCAACAAAGTAACAATATATAAAACCCTCATGAGAAACGACAGTGTCAGCCATAAATTGAGAGGCATATCAATGTTTAAATAGTTTAAATAAACAATTAAACATAATGGAACATGAACATACATGAGATCATCTGTCTGGGTACATCTGACTATCTTATCTGAAACCTTAAATTACCTAACTAGTTGATCGGTCACAAGTAAAGAATAAAAAAGTGATGTCCGTCATTTATTCTTGTCTGAATGAGATGTGAAGTCAAACAGGGTGTATGGGCTGAGCTCTGATCTTCTCCCACTAGCAGATGGTGTATTACAGTTGATATTGAAAAGGTATCACTCTTTTTTCTAACAACTAAAACCAATTATTCACCTCTTATCAGCTGATGTATAATTGTATAACCTGTTGTTGTGAATCTTGACCTGACTCATAAAATGTGCAGTGACAAGTTAAAGGGTCATAGGGTCTTGAGTCACAACAGCAGCAGCCCCAGAATCAACACTCAGCCAAGACAACTCCACCACTTCTCAACACATTACTTATGGAAAATATTTCACATGCCAACAAACAAGCTTGAAATTTGGAAATATGGAAATATCGACTGAGAGGAAAGTGTAACATCGGCACTGAACCAACTGAATTGCCAGTTGTTTAATATTCTTCCTGACCTGATGAAGCAGAGTGGAGCTGCTTAGCAGTTGAATTTCAAAATCACAACCAAATATTGAACCACTTCAAACTGTAAAGTGTACACGTTGAACCAGATGTTCTCCGTTTTCCAGGGAAAACAACCCTTGAAATAAATTGACATAGCCCAAAGAACAACACAGGTTAAATATCTTTGAAAGATGTTAGACATGTATAAAAAATATTTTAACCATGTCAACACTAATTATCAATATATCATGATCATTTTAATGGATGAATTTGGAAACTTTTCACGAGCACCCTGGCAGTGGTCCACGGACCACCTTTTGACATATGGTTATTCTAACATATTAAATAACATTATGGAGAAGATTACCAATGAGGGATGACAAGGTTTTTTTTAAAGCCAAATCATGTAAACCAACATTAATCCTCCAGTTAAACAGGATCAACAGCCTGAGCAACAGGTCGGTGAAGACAGATAACGGTAGAGATTCCTCCCCGTGGCTCCACAGCGATTTTCCCACTATGCAAGCACCAACAGCATCGTGTTGGAACCTGCAGTGGAGAGGGCTGATCGCTGGGAAGGCCTGGAGCACAAACGAGCCTCCTACACACATCTGCAAATCCACACCTCCACAGACCCAAGCCATTTAAAAATCTCCACAAGTGGTAAACGCATTGCTGCAAGTGTGTGTGTGTGTGTGTGTGTGTGTGTGTGTGTGTGTGTGTGTGTTCACGAGTTCATGAGGGCAGAATAAAGTGGCTGTTTTTTGCTGTCCGCTCAACCAGGCACAAACAAAACAGAGAGGTCCTGCAGGAAGCGGCTCATCTCCCCTATCAATACATCTCACACTAATTTACAATGGGGGTGATGACTGTTGCCTGGCAACAGCAAAGCCATGCCAAAACAAATGATTGGGATAAAAACAACAATTTGATTCGGATTTAATAATAATGGAAACCGAAATGTCTCTGTGGCACAGAGAGAGGAGGGAAGTGATAGTGGAGACATGTGAGCCTGCATACTTCCTCACAATAACAGACGTGTTTACAGTGAGCCCTAGTCCTGTGTTAGTCAGTATGGCTAAGAGAGGCCTGATAAGGATCATCTTGAAATCTCTAATTTGGTACACTTAGACCAAATCATGCTAAAAAGGCTTTTATATTGAGCCATTGGCCGCTGATCATTTTCTTATCATTTTGTTTAGCATAAGTTTATATGTTTACAGCCTAACCTTAGAGTGTGAGCATGCAGCCACTTGTTAACAAGAAAGAGGCTAAGGCTAATGAGAATGTTTTACAGATATTGGTACACACATCTTGCAGGTATTGTAGTACTGGAAAACTTGATGAAAAGTCACTAATGTTCATCCTGAGGGGAATTTGAAGGTCTGTACTAAATTGTTTAGTAATGCAGAAACTAGATACAATTATTATTAAAATAAAAATTTAAAGTTGTCAACCATATAGAGGGTCAGTTGAAAAAATGCAATTGACTTACTAATGGGAAATGCTGGATGTGTTTTTTGGACTTGACCCCATGTTAGGGTCAATACTGACCAGTCTCTCTGTCTGACACTGCCACCAGCATGCTTCACCTCAGGGAGGCTATCAGCCAGGTGATGAACAGTACGTGGTGTTCACCAGACATATTTCTGTCCAAGGGGTTCAAATTTAGTTTAATCAGAGCTGAGAAAGTTTTCCATACATTCTCAGAGTTCTTTAACTCCACCATACAATGTGTGACAGATGAGGTGTCGCTTTGGTGCTCATCCATTCAGCATGTTCTTCCATCTCTGCTCTGATAGATTAACCGTTGGGTCCTTCTTGTCCTCATTTAGACTGGATGACCAACTCAAGAAAGAGTCCTGGCGTTTCCAAACTTCTTCAATTTCCCAATTATTATGATAATTGTGCTTCTGAGAAAGCTCAGAGCCTTAGAAATGATTTTATACCTCATAGCTTGCCGCTATTTTATCGCAAATTTCTACAGAGATCTCCTTGGACTTCATAGCTTGGGATGCACCTGACCATAATTTGGAGAGCCACAGCAAATAAGCAAGAGATAAATAAATAATATATTTCAGTTTTTGTTTTATACATTTAATAAAGTTTGTCACTTTGTCATTATGGGTTATCCAGTGAAGATTGAAAAACAGCTTTTTAATCACAGTACAATCTCACAATTCTTCTTTTGCTTGTTATTTACCTTGGCTTCTTCACTGACGTCCCACGTGAAAGAGACAGCATTGTAGGCAATTTCCTCCACATTCCCAATTGTACTGAAACTCTCCTTGTAGTCGGCTGCATGAGAAGTGAAGATCAGAGGAAACACTTTTGGGTTCAGGGAAGTTTGGTGTCAACCCTTATTATGACATGTCAGGACACAAGCAATGATAAAAACAATGTAAAAGTACTTCATTCAAAATCCCACTTTACTAAAAGTATACAGATATTGAAGCAAATATACTTCAATTATCAAAAATAATCATTTTGATTCTGCTGAGAATATACACTACCGTTCAAAAGTTTGGGGTCACTTAGAAATGTCCTTATTTTTCAAAGAAAAGCACTGTTTTTTTCAATGAAGATAACATTAAATTAATCAGAAATACACTCTATACATTGTTAATGTGGTAAATGACTATTCTAGGTGGAAACGTCTGGTTTTTAATGAAATATCTACATAGGTGTATAGAGGCCCATTTCCAGCAACTATCACTCCAGTGTTCTAATGGTACATTGTGTTTGCTAATCGCCTTAGAAGACTAATGGTTGATTAGAAAACCCTTGAAAACCCTTGTGCAATTATGTTAGCACAGCTGAAAACTGTTTTGCTGGTGAGAGAAGCTATAAAACTGGCCTTCCTTTGAGCTAGTTGAGTATCTGGAGCATCACATTTGTGGGTTCGATTATACTCTCAAAATGGCCAGAAAAAGAGAACTTTCATGTGAAACTCGCCAGTCTATTCTTGTTCTTAGAAATGAAGGCTATTCCATGTGAGAAATTGCGAAGAAACTGAAAATTTCCTACAACGGTGTGTACTACTCCCTTCAGAGAACAGCACAAATGGGCTGTAACCAGAGTAGAAAGAGAAGTGGGAGGCCCCGGTGCACAACTCAGCAAGAAGACAAGTATATTAGAGTCTCTAGTTTGAGAAATAGACGCCTCACAGGTCCTCAACTGGCAGCTTCTTTAAATGGTACCCGCAAAACGCCAGTGTCAACGTCTACAGTGAAGAGGCGACTCCGGGATGCTGGCCTTCTAGGCAGAGTGGCAAAGAAAAAGCCATATCTGAGACTGGCCAATAAAAAGAAAAGATTGATATGGGCAAAAGAACACAGACATTGGACAGAGGAAGATTGGAAAAAAGTGTTATGGACAGACGAATCAAAGTTTGAGGTGTTTGGATCACACAGAAGAACATTTGTGAGACGCAGAACAGGTGAAAAGATGCTGGAAGAGTGCCTGACGCCATCTGTCAAGCATGGTGGAGGTAATGTGATGGTCTGGGGCTGCTTTGGTGCTGGTAAAGTGGGAGATTTGTACAAGGTAAAAGGGATTTTAATAAGGAAGGCTATCATTCCATTTTGCAACGCCATGCCATACCCTGTGGACAGCGCTTGATTGGAGCCAATTTCCTCCTACAACAGGACAATGACCCAAAGCACACCTCCAAATTATGCAAGAACTATTTAGGGAAGAAGCAGGCAGCTGGTATGCTGTCTGTAATGGAGTGGCCAGCGCAGTCACCAGATCTCAACCCCATTGAGCTGTTGTGGGAGCAGCTTGACCGTATGGTACGCAAGAAGTGCCCATCAAGCCAATCCAACTTGTGGGAGGTGCTTCAGGAAGCGTGGGGTGAAATTTCTACAGATTACCTCAACAAATTAACAGCTAGAATGCCAAAGGTCTGCAATGCTGTAATTGCTGCAAATGGAGCATTCTTTGACGAAAGCAAAGTTTGAAGAACAAAATTAATATTTCAAATAAAAATCATTATTTCTAACCTTGTCAATGTCTTGACTATATTTTCTATTCATTTTGCAACTCATTTGATAAATAAAAGTGTGAGTTTTCATGGAAAACACGAACTTGTCTGGGTGACCCCAAACTTTTGAACGGTAGTGTATATGATTTTAATACTGCTTTATCAATGCAGTTTTACTGACTGTGAAAGTTTTCCATAATATAGTACTACATACAAATATAGTAGTACACACATACATCTATATTCATACAGGCTACTTTGGATACAGTTGGCTAGTTTAGTCCAAATTACTTTCCAAGAGAGGAATCTGATCTGTTTTTTTAAGTATCACAGGGTCAAAAAGGTCCATCTTTAGAATTGTATTGAATTCAATAAGCTTATAATTGATATGTGAGGAAACTATGGCTCTAACATGTATGTTGTGGTGCAGTATTTCCTTCCAAAATGTAGTGGGATGGAGGTGTAAAGTAGTATAAATTGGAAATACTGATTTCGGATAATAATCTGGCATTTTCTCACGGAATAACTATGCCAACAAATTGACAAATTTGCTAAGCTAGATACAGATTCCCATAATGCCCTTGCCATTTCCTCTCAACCTATGTTCATGTTGACATTAACTTGCCAGAGACAAAGTCACCAATGTGAAATCTGTGGTTCATTCCTTAGAGTTTGAAACCACAGGTTGAGGCCTGTCTCTTGCTGAGAGGACATGGCCTTCCTCCAGGCCCCAGCCTACTTCTCCAGTTAACATCTATGCAAATGCAGACCTACCGACTCCCTCGACACTGAGCTGGGAGGATTGAGTATTGACAGTTATTAAAATTATGTAGGGTTGCACTTCAGGATATGTGACAGGATTCTCACGCAGCCTTCCTGTGGAGTTTAGACCTGCATAGTCTCTTTTCACGCCTGGTTCTGTGCAGTTTAGGTGTCAAAATATCTATATCTGAGTAATCTATATCTGGGCGCATATTTAAGGTAAGTTTCTGCCTGTTTACATTTTGAGATTTGCCATTTTAATGACAGTCCTCGCCTCTCCAAGTGCAAATGTTACACCGAAACAAGTCCCTCTCACCAAAAACACGACTTTGCAGTGGCACTGAGGCTGCACCCTGAGCTTATCACCACCAAAGACAGAGATTTGTTTGAAGAAACTCAAAAAGGTTTTTTTTTCCTTTAGCAGAATGATAATGTCTGCAGCCAGACCGTTCTCCAGCAAAGACACAGTGCTGCAGAGATCTGACTATGGGAGACTATCCTGTCAATGACAAGCACAACAGCAATCATCTTACCAATGTCCAGGACCCTCTGTTTGGCAGTGTGCTGACGGGAGTGCCAGTATTTCCAATTCTTCAGCTGCTCGTCTCTGCACTTGTCTTCTCCAAAGACGACCATGATAACACTCTGCGGTGCAGGATAAAGGATCATTAGGCCAAAAATCTAAAAGAAATATAACATTTCTAAGCAGGACATGGTTTCATGCTAACCAACAAAAAGCTAACAGAAATATACTTCTACACTGTCTCCCCTCCCTCACCTGTACAATACTGTCCCACTGCAGCTCAGAGCCTCCCATGGTGCATTGCTCACTACTGCATGAGCTCCCATCAGGCCCCTGTGAGGGTGAAGGTCGACTCACCCGCACTTTGCCTCTGTGCTGACGTTGGGTTGAACTGAAGGCGGTCTCAGACAGCGTCAGAGCATAGAACTGTCCCCGGTTCAGGTAAGCCATGGGTCCCTCTCCCTGCCGCAGCGACATGCTGGCCTCCAGATTGTACTGGAAACTGTTGCTGTAAGAACACAAGCATGTGTGGAACCATCTGACAACCCCTCATTAAGATGCACATCTGGAACATCTCCACAGATAAAATAATAAATAAAATAATAATAATAATTGACATGAGTGCAAATAAAAATGGGAACAAACGGTATCACCTTTAATAAAAAATAAAAAGTACACCAATTCATTTTTAAGATTTAGCCCAAGTAACGTTCTATGTTTTTCTAATTATCAAACAACTTAAAACATCACTGATGTCAGCAACAATTACCAACCTGTTCAGACCCAGTATTAAGATCACCAGTGGACAGGGTAATGTTAGTCTGTTCACATCTGGCATTAAAGTGTGTGCTGTGAGTACCTAGATCAGATTTCACTTACCCACCCTATATGCAAATAATCATATCAGAAAAATGTATCAATGGCCACACAATCAAGCTGGTGGAATTGTTTTTTGGTAAAGCCTGGAACAGCTCATTAACATAACTAGAAATATTGCACTGCAGTTGGATACGTCCCCCAACCAGTGCCTTTACCATCTACATAAAAAAAAAGTCCAGATTCAAATAAAGGTCACTGTGACCTTTACCTTTGACATCTAATTAGTTCATGTTTAAATTCAAGTGACAACTGATCAATATAGAAACTTCCTCAAGGCGGTCTTGAGATATCACATTCAAGAGGCCAAAAACGTGTTTTGTGAGGCCACCGTGACCTTTGACTACCAAAATCGACTCAGTTAATCCGTGAGTCCAAAAGAATCTGAAGTGAACACATGTGCACAATTTGAGGTGTTCCTGAGATATCGCTTTCAAAAGGCAAAACACAGATACCAGTGACATTGATCTTTGACTACCAAATTCTAATCAAGTCATCCATGAGTTCAAGTAAATTTTGCCAGATGAAATGAAATTCCCTACAGGCCATGCTGATATCTCACATTCACAGGAACATGACATAGTCGTGACCTTGATCTTTGACCCCCAGGCACCCATATCCAGTCCAAGTGAATGTTTGCACCAAAATTAAGGAGATTCCCTCGAGAGCGGTGCAGTATATTTACGTACGGATAGACAATCCCAAAACATAATGTGTCCGGCCAGTGCGGAGGCCTGAAAAATTGCAAAACATCTACATGGACAGAGGTGATTGTTGCAGGGTATTCAGGGTCCTTATGGTGTACCAAAGTATTTTGAATGACACGAGTATGCTTTCATGATGGCTGTGTTGAACAGGAGGAGGTGGTTACATTTCAGATACGTCATTTCTATTCACAAAGAAATTATGTTATTTTAACCCAGTATGAGTTTACAGATTTGTCTGATGACAATGTTTGGGTGTGTGTCAGCGCAAGAGAGAAAGAGAGTGAGCAGATTCAGGAGGGAGTGAAATAATTAATGCTGTGTTAGAGCTACTATGAAGAAAGATTTTACCCATTTGAAAAAAATAGAAATCACTATGTGGCAGTCAGTGTAGATACTGATAATGTATGGGCACTGAGAAAAGTAAAAATATGTTTGATTCATGTCCATGTTCATGTTCATGTTCTATCCATGTCCATTATTAGTCCCCAAATGACTTCTTATTCTTATTCAATGTTTTAAAGCATAGGACAAGATGGTGAATATCCCTTTGACATTTAAAGGTCTTCCACATTAGTTTGATGATAAGTTGCCGACAACCAGCAGATGAAACTGTAGTGGGTCAGAGGATACCAGCTGACTGGACTGTCCATATGTGGCCCAAGAGGCAATTTGTAGTCACACAGTAAAAAGAATGTGGACATATGTTTCCTACACCACGTTCGAATGGCATCTGAGTGATCGGATCTCAGGACACATTTGGGGGCTTTGAGACCTGAACTAATCACTTGTGATTGGATCACGCAGGTCAAATGTTAATAACAAGTCTGACAGGGGTCTATGCATGAGTGTGCGAAATACACAGTGGCATTCTGGGGGGGTCCCCCCCTAGCCAGTGCTCCAGTGTTATGCGTAGAGGAAGGCAGAGGAAGCTGTATTTAACGCATTGTTGTTGTTTTTTTCTTTCCATGGGACTTGACAAAAACAGTGATTATAGAGGATTACCGTCTTATCTTTCAATACTTCTGTATCAGAGTATTCTGTGTGCCCACAAACAAAATGTTAATAATTTGGACTTCCAGTTTCTACATGTTGAATTTTAACTCACCCAGGTCCTGAGGAGGGACTTCTCTGGTACATCTGTAAAAGAAGAAGATATACATTGTGTTCCGAGAGGAAAACAGGAAACGACGACACATAAAGCAAAAAGTACAAATAATGTAAAGCAAGACATAATATCACCTCTCCTTCCACAGCTTCCTCATATGTGCTGTCTGGAGTGCTTCTCTGTTCATCTTTCAAGTATCCAGACAAGGACAAATCATAGCAGCTCTGTTTGTAAACCATCTCTCTCTGCTCTCCGGTCACTGCTGGATAGGAACCTCCACAGGAGGACTCTCCCATAGGCTTCTGTCCCTCTGTCTTGACCAGAGCAAAATATACCCCACCTTCACTTTTACCATCTCCTCCTCTAATGCCTCCTGTAAGGCCTGTAGAGTCGTACTTGGAGCCCTGGTGTTCTATAGTGGTGCTGTTGTTTAGAGAGAGGTTGACAGGCATGCATCTAAGAGCCTGAAGACGCTGATCTAGTATTTCCAAGTTACCACAGTTATTGGGCCCAAGAGCAGAGGGGTCTGTGGGTTTTACACAACTGGCTGCAAGTCTCCTCTCCCTAGGAACCTGACAAGGTTATAGCAGATACAAAAAAATAGGATCAGAAACAAATCATTATGCACTGTGTTGGTATTATTTTATGTAATGTAACACTTTTCTCACCTTGTAGTAGTCATAGAGTAATCCCAGAGCAGCTGCGCTGTCCTCGTCTCCATTGATGCTCATCATGGCCTTAGTGGCAGCAGACAGAGGGTTCTCCAGGTAGCCCCTCCACGCCTCATCATCACTGCTAAACACCCTGCCCGAGGTCGCTGACGCTTCGTTTGGTACCACCACCACCAGCCGTTTACTGAGAGGACAGCAGAACAAAGGGAAGAGACAATAAGACATGTTGTCACTACTTATTCTCCGAAGCCTCTTCTGCCAAGCCACCAAGTCTGCCCCAGGCTGTTTCTCACCAAACCTCCATCTAATTGTCTGCTACATGTGAAGTGTGTTTATTTAAGTTCACTGAATAACAACTGCTTGCATTTACCACATTTAAATAACAGAAAAATATAGTGAGTCAGTGCTGAAAGTGTCAAGCTACTGTTTCATGATCAAAATAAATAAGATCAATAAGTAAATATGTAATTTATAAGTTATTAGTCAGCACAGAAGAAACAAGCTCTCAGTCCCAGAAAGGCACAGTTTTTAATATGCAGAGTGAAGTCAAATCTTTAGTACCTGTAACATCACCATTATATTAATCAAGTAAACTCTGTTTCTGTGATGCATTTAGGGCATTTTATCTCTCACGGAACAACTGTTAGGTGAGTGTTTGTGTCTTACCTGTCCATGTCCATGCTGCCTCCCCACTCTCTGCTGTTGTCTGAGACTCGCTGGAGAAACTGGACTTTCTAGTTGGAGCAGGTGAGTTCGTGTGGGACACTGACGAAACAGGGCCCACAAGAGGCGGGTCGTATTTAACGTCTCAATTCAAACAGCCAATGAAATCATTCAATGAAATCATTGCGCAACTAAACATAGTCGAGCACCATGGATGAATGTGTTGTGTAGAAAGTTGTTAAATTAAAGAGAAGGGAACAACGGAACCGGAAGAAGCGGCGCAAACAACAAAACAAAAGTGTCCTTGCTGATTGGTTTAATGTTCCTACACAGGTGGCACAGACAGGAGGAGGCGTGACCTGTTTTTCTTTTTCATTGACGTATACACACGTATACATCCTCCTGATCACATCGTTGTCATTTTGTGATAATGACTCATATCAAATACGAAAGAAAAAGTAAAAAAAGGAATAGAAATACAAACAAAAATGTATAAGGGAGATGATAACATCAATTTATGGTGTATTTTGTACGTTATCAGATTTTGTACCCCTCAGATTTCCCCCCAAATCTGAGGGGTTATAGTAACATTTTATGTTTATTGTTATTGTTGAAACAAATTCATGTAGATGTTGTAATTTAATACAAAATAGGCAAATATTAGGGGTGTTCTGAAGCACTCAGATTTGTAATGTTCATAAACAAAACCATAACTTTTAGTACTGGTATTAATCTGATGAAGCTTTAAAAAATCAGCAGAGAAAACGAGGGAAATGTTGAAAAGAAAATGCTAAAATTCAGTTTCTGTCTTTACCAACTGAGTTTATATAACGTGTCAATGAAGCATGAAAGTAGAGAATGACTACATCTTCAATCAGGTTTTACAACAGTAATATAACTTACTTTGACTGAAAGTGGTGGATTAATCAGAGGCAAACAGACGTTTACTGATATGAATAGCTACATTCCATTTCTCTTACTTGATGATGAGACTGTGTATATGATTCGTTTTTATAACACAGGCTAAATCACATTTCTTTATCATATGTGTTAGGTCAAAAGTAACTGTTCTTAGCCAGCGTTTCTGCATTGTTGTCTCCACCCTGACACCTTGTGGTAGACATTTCATTTCATTTTGCACCATGCAGGTACATGACTGTGACTGCTTTGTGTTTTGGAAAGTTCTTTTTTCTGAGGTTTGATTGGTCAATGGCCTCGAGGCTTCTCGATGGAAGTGAGGCTCATTTTATGTTTTGGTGTCATTTCCAAATCAAATCAAAGTTTGATTGCTAGTATTGTTTGTACTGATGCAAATTTGCATTCGTTCAATAAAGTAATGCATGTATTAACATTAGGTATAAACATAGTCTGAATAAAGGAATCATCAAATTTAAACGTGGCCTTGTATTTGATGAGAGGTGTGTAGGTGTCCACTGTCTTGATATCTGACCTGGTGATGCTCTGCACATCACAACATCTATACTGTTCATGTAGAAGAGGAGTCACCACGCAGCTGGAGTTCAATGAGCAGCAAACAATACACAGCACACTCCTTTATCTTTTTAACATCACAATGATAGAATGTGTTGTGTGCTATTCGACAAGCAGCTTCAGATCACATATACTCAGACAACTTTCACTTGATAAGGCATCTGAAAGCTAAATTATGATTAAAAAAATTATAGCTTGATCTACTCGTATATTTTAGGGAAAGCTGCAATTTCCTATTAAATCATAGCCATCAACACATTTTAAGCATGTTTAGATCTAATGATAAAATCATAAGAATAAGAATAAGACCTAAAGGTTTAAAATGAAAGACTCCGTGAGCTTTTTGAACTACGTTTCCCATAATGCCCAACTCTGTTTACCTCTTACGTCAACTTTAAGCGACACAATAACCGTCATCAACATAAAAACTGCAACTGCAGTTTGAAGAAAATTGTCAGCACAATGTCCCCTAAAGTTTTGGGTTACTGTAGAACTCTGAATAATATTATATGATGTAACCGAGCTTTTATCGATAACCTCTGCGTCTTCTCTGGTCGTTATTTATCGCCAATACTGCTCTTTCAAATTTAGCGCTATTTGCCCCGCCTGAACAGAGATTCGCCGGCTAGCCTGTTAGCCCACCGTGTTTCTGTTGGCTGTCGCGGAAACACAAAGTAAAGTGCCAATTGTTCTGCTTTCCAAAAGTTTGCACTTGGTTTCTATAAAGCGTTGTAAAATGGAGGTGACGGACATAGGAAACAAAGAAGAGGGGAACGTGTGGCATCGGAAACCAACAGCAGGAAAGAGGTGGGTTTGAAACGTCTGAACGACACAAGATGGGTCTCTTGTTGTATCTGACGCTGAGGGGGGGGCAGCTCTGTCTGGACTGTGTTGTGAAAGCATATGATCACTGTGTGGGGAGTTTGTTCACTCACACTTGTTGCACTGCTTGTGCATTCATGGTGACAATTATAATACAGATATACAAAGCTAAAACTCAATATAGATAGACTACTACGCGATAATGTCATATAGTCAAGTCGGATTTATTTAGACAGCAACAGGACTTCAGCCACGCAGTCCAATCTAAATTGTGGAGTTTAGATAGAATCCTGATTAAATCAGATCTCATCTGTTGTATGGTCTAATATCAAATTACCCTTTGCTGTGTCTCACAATTGCATGGATAAGTAATCAGGTAGTTATTGTTGTGCTGTAACCATTCTGTAACTGTCCAGTTGTACGGCTATTGGTTAATCAATAGCAAGAGAAAATTAAATTGTAACAATTTTTGAGAATTGGAGGAATTGACTTGGCCATATTTAATTACAAAATGCTGATGAGTTGCACTCAACGTAAGTTTGATCATGAGACCAGCTGCTTAAGCGTTTCTGCCACTTTTTTCAGGGTAAATTATAACCACAGAGAGCCACCACAATTAAGTGAAAAGCACTGAGTTTAATTTTCAGTGATGTCTGAATTTCCTTTTCTGTTATTAACATGTGCTGTTTGTCTTCCTCAGTGTTTTAGTGACAGTTGCTCGCACAACTCAGCGGGGCAAGACTGTGCGTTTCCTCCATGTGACCTTTGACATCAAAGGAGATTCCTTTCTGGCTGGAGATCACCACGGAAACATCTATGTCTTTGACATCAGCAGAAACAGGTGATTGACAATCATGCTAATGACGCAAAAAACACCCTTTCATTTCATCTATATGAACATGACAATGATTCATATCACCAGACATTCCCTTAATGTCTCATGGCCACAGGGATCCCGCAAGGCTCAGTGCTGAGGCCCCTTCTCTTTGCAATGTATATAATCTCTTCAGTCAAATTAATCTACTTGCTCTCTCCAGCACCATTTCAACATTAAAAAACCTATTCATCTCTCACCCTTACTAAGGTTGTGAGAAATCTTGGTGCGATATTTGATGACCAGCTTTCCTTTTCTGAACATTTTTTATTTTTCTCCCAGTAATGCAACATTGCACTATACAACATAAGAAAAATCCAGCCTTACCTCACTCATAATGCAACCTCATGGTCCAGAATGCAGTGGAGTGGCTGGTCTTCAATCAGCCAAAAAGAGCTGCACATCACTAAGCTGCTCATTGACCTCCACTGGCTACCCAAATTAAAGTCACTGCCTTTCTTCAAAGAACGTTGTTTGCTATTGCCATCCTTGCACACAAGTCAATCACAGTCCAGACTGTTCTGGTTGGTGGTTCCCCAATGGTGGAAACAAACTACTGTACTTATTGCAATCAGAACAGGGACATTTTTGTTTATCGTCAAGAACCCCTTAAGGACTCATCTCCTCTGACAGCACCTCCTCTTCTAACACATCTGACATCCTAAACTAGTTCTTACTGTGTTTTAGTGTTGTCCTTCAGTAGTAAATAACTGTGGATACACGGATCAGCCAAATGAGTACATGTCAGTGTAAATGGTTTTTCTTTCAACTTAGAGGACACAATCAGTGGTCAGCCATTACCCTGAAACCCAGCATGCTTTCCCATTTATCCACTCCTTTGTTTTGTTTTTTTATTGCTTCTTCTTGGGGTAGATTTCGTCTGGTGCAGAAGACCGGACAGGCCTGCACTGCTCTGGCTTTCAGCCTCCGCAGGACCACAGAGCTACTTGTGGCGCTGGCTGACTACACTATCAAGTGCTTTGACAAGGGTATGATGGACACATACACACAACACATTGTTTCGTTATTTTGATTTTGATATAAGGGATATTTTCTGCTTTTAGTTTTTCAAGTCACAACTTTTATCGTTCATTTTAAATCAAAGTTGCTATTCTTTGTTCTCTGCTGCTCTCTTTTTTCCCCCCTTCCAATTATATTGGAAATCAGCATTCATGATGCATTCACTTCATCCATTCCACACCACCACAATTAACTGTAAATAAACTTGTTCAATACAATTTACCTCTGTATGTTTGCACAGACACAAAGCAGCTGGTCAGTTGGATGCGAGGTCACGAGGGAGCAGTTTCATCAATCTCTGTCCACAGCTCAGGCCGATATGCCATCACCACGTCCTCAGACACGGCACAGCTCTGGGACCTGGACACCTTCCAGAGGAAGAGGAAGCTGAACATCAGACAGTCTTTTTGCATACAGAAGGTAAATGTGTAGACATACTAAGTGAAAACAATAATTACAAATAGTCAGAGGCAGTGTTTAACATTAGCCATGGGGGGGGTTCTGACCACTTTGAACTGTAGGAGTGCACACAACTGAATCACAGTCTTTTAAAAGTGAGATATCAATATGCTCAGCAATAGTGTTGCCTGATACAAAAGGCTTGTAAAATATATACAATAAATAAACAGTGTCCTACCTAGTGTAGAAGTAAACAAGATTTGGCGATATACAACTACAATTATAATGAATTGAATTGAACTATCATCTCAAGCGATAGCTTTGCTGTTATGTCAACCTCAATGTGAAGAACCCCAAGTGATGGAACGAGTTCCAAATTCTCCTCATTGTAGATAAACTTCTCTCAGAAGTGGCAGAACCAACAGGCAGTCAGTGCCTTTTGAAGATGCTCACGTTTAACAAGATCCATCTCTGCTCCAACAAGGAGAGGGGGAACTTTCAGTTACTTTACCTGAATCCTTTATCGTGTTGGCATCCGATCTTGATGGTGGATCATGATCGTGGTGGCAGCTGACCATAGACTATGATTGCAGCAGGACTGCCTGATATATAGTATTTCTCCTCAGATACTCGACCATTACTGACAATAATCCATCAATTCATTCACCTTCAGTTATGCTTCAAAATGTTTACCCTTATCAATGCTGCTAAAACCTTTATCTTTGATGATGTTCTCCTTTACACTTGACATCTATTGCACTTCTGTCCGTCCTGGGAGAGGGATCCCTCACATGTGGCTCTCTCTGAGGTTTCTACTTCTTTTTACCCTGTTAAAAGGGTTTTTAGTAGTTTTTCCTTACTCTTGTTGAGGGTTAAGGGCAGAGGGTGTCACACCCTGTTAAAGCCCTATGAGACAAACTGTGATTTGTGAATATGGGCTATACAAATAAAATTTGATTGATTGATTGATTTACGAATTTTCATGTAAGGCATTCAACTCCATTTTTGCCCAAGCCCATGCATGGGCTGCTAAACTCCAGAAGTCTCACTCTGTGACATTTGTGTGCCACTCAGTTTCTCTGTGGCCCAAAAGTGTCGAAAAAGGTGGGTGGATACAAACATCCCCACACATTGCTGCACACACCTGCCTGTCTCTGAGATATGAAGTGAACTTTTTTCAAGTAAATTTCAAGTAAAGCTTGAGTCACGTTCAATAATTGTTGAACCTTTACTTGAAATTCTACATTTTAGAAATGTTCATCATTGCTCATTTTATAACAGAAAGATAGCTAGCTAAATCACTGAATGCACAAAAACAAGTAAACTCACATCTAATGTTGCCCATCACAGCATACTATCACATGGTGCAATGCTCCTTTTGCCTTTCCTCAAACTCTGCGTATGAAAATAGTAGTTTGATCAATTGATGAAGGTTGTCATTCATCTGAGGAAGTCTGTCAAAGTAAATTAACCTTGTAAATTAATGGTTTAAATGAATTGTCCTTTTCATTGTTGTTATGGTAATGGGATGCTGTTCTTTGTGTTGTAGGTGTTTTTTCTGCCTGACAGTAACACCATACTCAGCTGTTTCAGTGATGACTCCATCTTTGCTTGGGAGAGTGACACACTGTTGTGCAAATACCAGCTCCCTGTTCCTGACTGTGGCCCCCAAATCTCCTACAAGGCTTTTGCTGTCACACGGTGGGTCTCTCACCTCACAACCAGTGAGCTCTTTGCTGTATTTTTCTGACTACATAACACTACACTTCATAAGCAAACTAAAAGTTAGCGTAAATAGGGATCAGAAGGGATCACCAAACAATGACTTTTTTGACAGTGATGGAAAGAGACTTGTAGCAGGTGGGCGCTCCAACCTGCTGCACCTGTGGTGTCTGGACAGCAAACAGCTGGTCAGGGTGATACAGATGCCCACGCAGGTCCGAACAGTCAGACAGCTGGAATTTCTACCAGACAGCTTTGACAGAGGAGCCAGCCAGGTACACAGAAAACATGACCAGTAAACTTCACTTCCTCTCTCATCTCCTCTGTTCTTCTGCTATGGGGTCTCAAACATTTGTATCAGTTTCAGAAATATTTGACATTATTCTCCTGTAAGAGATTCTGTTTGTGTGTCTGTGGGTGAGCCTGTAGTCTGTTTATATGTGTCATGCGTTCGTGGCTTTTTTTCCCGTCTGTGTAGACAATAGGTGTATTGAGCCAGGATGGTGTAATGCGTTTCATCAACATTCAAACCTGCAAGCTGCTTTTCCACATGGGTTCCCATGACAATGCCATTACCACAGTGGCAGTCAGCCCCAATGGAAGACATGTTGCGGCCATCATGGATAATGGCAGCATCAATATCTACAATGTCCAGAGTCTCACACAGGAATTAAACAAGGTGAGAGGCAGTTGTGACAACAGTGCAATGATCTACAAGAGTTTTCTGATATGTTGCTGATAATTAAGTGTTCATTTTTTCATGTTGTGTGCGTTTTTCTCTGGCCCTCACCCAGCCTCCTCCCTCCAGGGTGGCAGTAGTTTCAGATGGTGATGCTCACCAGGAATTGTCAAAGGTCACAGTCAGGTCAGAGGTTGTTCAAAGACCAGTCATGAGCTCAGGTAGGACACGGGTGAAGATACTTAGACCTCCTGCTGTGCCTACAACTGATGATAAAGAGGTAGGAGATCATACAGATATGTACTTACGTGTCCCAACACATTGGTTTTCTTTTGTAAGTGTTGTTTATTTTGAAGTGTGTTTTTTTCACTGCATATTTTGTCATTTTCTCAATTTTCTTTATGGAAGGCAATGTTTTGTTTCAACATTAAGATCTTCACTTAACAAACAAAGCACCCCCCTCTCTGACCAGGTGTAGTGACTGTATCATTCTTTGAACAGAATGAACTACCAGCTGGTCTGAATAAGAGGAGACTGGTGGCTCTGCTTAAGGCCTTTGGAGAATATCCTGCTAAATATAGGTAAATGTAGGATTAAATTGTGTCTGTTGACCAAAAAATGCATACCAGTCAAGTTTTAAGAGTTTTTCGTATACTTTATGTATTTTAAAGATTTCTATGGTGTGTGTGTGTGTGTGTGTGTGTGTGTGTGTGTGTGTGTGTGTGTGTGTGTGTGTGTGTGTGTGTGTGTGTGTGTGTGTTGCAGGATGTTTGTGTGGCGGTCTTTGCTGTGTCTCCCAGAGAACCATGCAGCATACAGCAGTCTGACTGATAAAGGCCTGCATTCAGCCTACCTCACCCTGCACGATAAATACCCCATCAAAAGTCACAAGTTACAGAGAGGACTTCAGAGGTACTCTTTCTCTCCTTCACACACACAGACACATGTTTGTACCTCTATCTTAGTGAGGACACTCATTGACATAATATATTCCCCAGCCCCTTACCCTAACCTTAACTATCACAACTTAATGCCTAACCCTAAAACCAAAGTACAGACTGGTCAAAATGCCCTCATCCAAAAATGTACTAGGATCTATGCTTCAAATGGTCCTCACAAAGTACAGGAACACACAGTAATGAGGGAGAGAGGAACAGTAAAGATTAAACGTGTTTTAACCATCACTCCCAAATGCCTGAATGCCTAACTCTAACCTAAACCTGCTATATATAGAGAGTTGAACCTTTAATTGTAGAAGTTTTTCACTATTTAGATTTTCCAATAATTTTTAGACCTAATTTGCCTCTACTTCGCAGGGTTTTGTCTGCCTTAGCTCACTGGGCAGCCATCTTTGGAGAGGTGGAGTACCTTCCCCTGGTGGCATTCCCCTTTGTGAAGCTCTTCCAGAACAACCCAATGCTCTGCTTCGAGGTGGTGGCAACTCTCATTGGTACTTGTCATTTTAGATTCTGTTGCTTTAAACAGAATTTTTTGAAATTCTGAACTACAGTTTTCATTGTTGTTTATGAGGTCACCGAATGTCATGTGGCAATGTTAAGTTATTGTCAGTTTATTAAACATGCTAGTTGGAGTTTTGTTTACTCAGCGATGTTTTGCAGTGAACTGGTGCCAGCACTGGTTCGAGTACTTCCCTAACCCTCCTCTGAACATCCTGAACATGGCGGAGAACGTACTGGCTCATCATGACAAGGAGCTGCTACAACACCTGGTGGACTGTGGCATTACTTCCCAGGTATCTTAAACACACAGCTACATGCAGGTGGAATAGAAAGGTGGACGAGAGGTCAGATAGACATCTATGTGACTACATCTCTGACTGGTTAATTTTAAACACATTATTTTGCATCTTTGTGTCTCCCCCAGCTTTATGTGTGGCCCCTGATGGAGACCCTGTTCTCAGAGGTTTTGACTCGAGAGGAGTGGCTCAGACTCTTTGACAACGTTTTCTCCAACCATCCGTCATTCCTGATCATGGCCTGTGTGGCCTACATCACCTGCTGCCGTGAGCCACTGCTTCTCTGCTCCCAGAAACAGGATTTTTCGGTAACAACTCTCCCATCTCTCTTTTCTACTTCTTTCTTCTGAAAATAAGGGTTTCCCAACGTCACTCAACAAAATATTTGGTTTCTCCTCCTCCATTAAAATTTCCCTCATCTCTCCTGTTTACCTCTTTATCAGTATTTTTTTCACCATCGAAACAATCTGGATGTGGGAGCCATGATAAGGGAGGCCTACCGGCTGCTGAGTAGCACACCTGCAGACATCCATCCCAGGACTCTGCTGTCTGATTTCGCACCACTGACCAAAGGCCAGTACCCCGTGTTCAACCACTACCCAGAATTCATAGTGGAATATCAGAGCCAGGAGAGGGAGAAGATACGATTGCAGGAGATGGAGTATCTCGGTGAAAGGTGAGATAAATGAGAATGAGGTGATAATTTATGATTTTTATTTATTTAACTTAAGCTCATGTTGGATAATAACATTTAAAGTGAATGCTGTGCAAAGATGCATCACATGTTAGTGTATATGTGTTGTTTAAACAGGCAGGAGGTGTCAGCGCTTCGGGCAGATTTCGTTCGTCGTCAAGCTGAAGAGGAGGCATATTACACTCAACAGGTTGATTGGTTGTGCAGCTTTTCAAAATTCACTAAAAGTAGATTTTACTGTAGTGTAGGTTGTTGGCTTGCTCATACAGTGTATCTGTATATGAAACACAGGCTTTGCACGGAAAGTAAGTAAACTGAATCAAGGTACGTGATTGGTTTGAACACAGGAGCTGCTACAAAAGGCGGAGGAACAGCGCAGAAACAACCTGGCACAAGAAGAGGAAAAACTAACACAGCAGAAGGCAAAGTAAAAGCACAAGACACAGACAATTCTATAGTTTAGTTATGAGAAACAAAACGATGTTGATGTTTTGAAATTGGTTGTTGAAACTTCTCTGTCCTCTGTAGGTTGGCAGCCATGAAGAGAGAGCTGAAGGTGAAGGAGTTACAGCTGCTGGACACATCTAGAAGACGCTTCCTCAAACACCAGCAGGACCTGAGAGCCTCACAGATACAACGACTAGACCAGGAGATCAGAAGAAAGGTAAACACAGTGTTCTGTGGTCAAAAAAACAACATGTAGTTTATATATTTATATGCCTCTGCGCCAACAACAGCCAGTAGCCGGAGGCATTGTGTTTTTGGGTTGTCCCTCTGCCCATATGTCCTCTGATTGTCGTGAACCCAATATCTCAAGAACACCTTGAGGGAATTTCTTTTGGGAATTTGGTGGTCGTGGGTCCAGGTCACCGTAACCATACCAAAACTGTAGGGTTTAAAATTGACAGCATTTCATTATATGAGCTCCCAAACTCACCAGCGAATCATAACTGTAATAAATGTTGTCAGTTTATTCTTTATCCTCAACATAGTTTTTGTAGTTTGGAAGTTTCTGCTAAAAACTACTCACTGGATGGATCATGTTATTTACTGCTGGCACAAGTTGAACACTGTTACCCTGCCTGTGTCTATGATCACCCTCTGTGACTTGATGCTACCTCATTTTAACTTTAATTTGGTCTATAAATAAGTGATCACATTAAAAATAAATGTCAGCTAATAATCAGCTGTTTCCTACTAAGGATACAAACACTAACATCCATGTTCTGCCACAGATGGATCTCCGAGAGCAAGAATCAGCTGCAGCAGTCCAGGATCTGGAGATAAGGCAGATGGAGCTAGAGGCTCAGAGGAAAAGACTTGAACAGGTGATGAATGCCTCGTTTTTAAACTCTTCTCTATTTTGTGGCTTGTATTTACTTTTGTTCCTCAATAATATCTTTTATCAACCAAGAAACCTATTTGCAATTGTAATACCATAAAATGTAATAAGTTATAGCTGCTTTCCTCCTAGATATAGAACAAATTAAATAGTGTAACAGTAGTAACCGGTCAGCCAGTAAGGCTTAGGATGTTAAGTTGCGGCTGTTAACTTGATGTAATAGGCACTTTGAGATTATTGCAGTGACTTTTAGTTGAAAATATTTTTCCATGACCATTTGCCCTCAGCACCTGCTGAAGGAGCAGGGGCGCATGGGACGGGAAGTGGAAGAGGAGGTGGAGATAAGAATGAGGAAGGCAGACAGAGAGGAGGAGAGCCTTGCAGAGCTGCTGCATTGCCCTGAGACAAACATGCAGGTGAATGACAATTTCCAGTATGGACCCTGTTTTTTAATATATATATATATATATATATATATATATATATATATAATATATATCTCAATACCACATCTGGTTTTACAAGAAAGCCTCACAATCATATTGTAGTATCCATGATCTCCTCCTCTATGCTTGCAGATCCTGGAGGAATCCCTGGCGGAGGCATGCCAGCTGGGCCTGGAGTCAGACTGGCAGAGAGACATAGCGGACCGGCTGCAGCAGGTCAACGCTGAGAAGGAGAGGAAGAGGGAGAGGCTGGCAGAGCTTCACAGGCAAACCCTGGCAGAGGAGGAGAGACTGGCTGACACCATGAGAGATGTGGCAGGAAGGAAGGTGAGAACAACAAGAGTATGTTTAGCCGTTTACAGACATGAGACTGGAAAAGATTGGATGATGTTGGCCAGCAGCTTACAGTCCCATCACATATTGTCACTACCACCCTGATACCAGACCTGGTACCCTGGTCCAACACCCTGTGCATCATTTAGTCTGTAGTATTGACAGTACCCTGGGAGGATGCTGTTGATGAAGCGAATGAGAAGAAAAGGCTGCTGTATGCAGACATGGCATTTGAGGCAAAACAACATGGCTGAAGGGGAATAGTTTGCCTTGTGGAGATTGGCTGCAGGGGTTTCATTGAAACATCCACCATCAGGTTGCTCAAAGATCTGGGGATCCATGGACAAGTCCTGCACCAGACCATAAAAGAAACATCACACACTGCAGAACACTGTAGCCAATGGCTCTGGATCAGGAGGACAGATCCCAACCAGGCCCCAAAAGGCTAGGGACATGCACCCAGGTCTGATCAACCTGTGGTGGGCCTGCCTTAGAAGAGGGTGTCTTGTGATTAAAGGCGGAAAACAACTGATGACACTAAGGCACACAGCTGAAGACATGTCCCTAATATCTGCTGGTGGTCACTAACATCAGATAACATCTACTGGCGGTAGGCATTAATAAGTGCGGCAGAACGTACAAGGGATATTCTCCATATTGTCCAATGTTCTAAAATGGGACAGTGTTTAGTTAAAAAAAGGCATAGAGGTAATGGTGTCTGATCTACTGAGTGTGATTTTGGTTTGTGGTATTTTATTTCCGCTTCTGACACTACAAAATATAACGGTTTGAGTCTGGTGCAGCGCTGTCTTTCGATTTTCGTTAAATCACCCCTGGCTTCTTAAATGTTTTTTTCAGTTTCTGTGATTTCTGTGTGTGCACACAGCACTGTAGTCTCATACCCTTTTATGGGCATTGGTGGGGCATTTACCTATGCTAATTAGAAAAAAATGGCATTCGCTTTTAACTTTGGAACTCGTGGCATTCATCAATATAAGAACACGTGCGAACAATTCTGCAATTTTAGAACTTTAGAATAGTTTTCGTAGGAAACTACTTGAGAACAAATTTTTAAAAATACTTAAAAAGTCTTTATGTGGCTCACATATCTCGAGAACAGTTCATCTTATCAGCTTCACACTTGGCATGTTATGATCAATATTAATAAACTTAAACAATAATAAATAGAGGACATACACTCTGTAGCAGCAGCAGCTGGGACTCATCCACGTAAGTGACATTGTCGACCGCGACAACAAGTGTGTTCATGACACGCATACATGTTCTGCGTACTGAGATGAGCTTGACAGAACTTTGAATAAACAGGTGAACAGCTCTTTGTGCTGTAGCTGTGGTGCAGCTTCAGGTTTCTGTGGACTAAGTCCAGCAGCAGGTCTTTACTGGCCACAGCTCAATTACTGCAGGTGACTTACATCTCATATTATGAAGACCTTGGAAAGGCTTTTTCTCGATCACCTTCGGCTTGACCCACTGCAGTTTGCCTACCAGGAGAAAGTGGTTGTGGAAGACGCCATCCTCTTTCTGCTACACAGGGCTGACTCTCACCTGGACAAGGGGAGACTCAGGGACAGACAGGGAGGAGAGTACAGGAGTCTGGTGGCCACATCTGCAGCCAGTTTGTAAATACCTCGGACTGCAGCTGGATGATAGACTGGACTCGTCAGTGAACACAGACACCCTCCACAGAAACGGAACAAGGAGGAGGCTGGGGTCCTTTGTTTTACCAGTCAGTTGTTGCAAGCCCCTTCTTTTATGCTGTGGTGTAAGAATAGAAGCATGAAGAATAGAAATACTATGAGGCTGGACAGACTGGTGGGGATAGCTGGCTCTGTGGTGGGAACGGCGCTGGAATCCCTCATATCAGTGGCAGAAAGAAGACCAGAAACAAACTGCTGGACATTACTCACCACCCCCTGCACAGCACACTGACTGGGCAGAGGAGCACAGTGGCAGAAACTCACTCACTCACTCACAGTTACAGACAGAAAGCTGCAACCAGCATCACCACAGGCCAATCAAACAGCACTTTCTAAGCATACAGGTTTAGAACAGGCACTGCCCTAGTTAATTATGAATTATCACTGAAGACAAACTGTGGGATAATAGAACCACAGCACTGGCCTAAGTTCATTGTCTACTGTTATTCATTTAGACAGTATTTGTTCTTTTGCAGTGGGATGAAGTGATGAGTGCAAGAGCCCAGTTACAGGAGCAGCGACAGGCCTGGTCTTCAGCAGACGCAGGTATTAACACACATACAGTATGCACACACACGTGTTGATTGTGGCTGGTGAGTTGAAATTTGGACGTAGTATGACAGTGTTTGCTTTGTATCAGATGACCAGAGACATACGAGGACGAGGTCACCAGGTTTTATCAGAGGACTTCCACTTAGACCCAGCACCACCGCTGCTTTTCATATTGAAATCAACGGAGCTGGTCAGGCCCTCAAACTCAACTCTGCCACCACTGCAAGACAGGCAGGAACTGACATGGTGTGTCTGAACAGCAACTCACCTTCAGAGAGCACTTCTACCAACTGTAAGTCACTATATATATGTTCTTGTTTTTAAAGGCTACAGTAATGTATTTTATAATTGTGATTTTTGTCATATTATTGTGTTTTCCTGGTGCAATCGCAGTAAGATAATGGTCAGTTTCAGAGACCACAAAATCAATGTAGCAAGATATATTAATCAGTCACCATAGATTAAAACAGCAAAAGAGATCTCCTTTTACTTTTTTGAGAAAGTGAAATTAAATTAAATTAAAAAAAATATATGCTTTTTCATTCAGAATGTGAATAAAATGACTGTTATTATTTTGACATATTTTTTGTATCAGTTAATCATATTCCAGTTTGTCCTTATCTCTCTCTCTCTACTCTGTAAGTCTCCTTAGACAGAGGCCGGGCCCAGTTGGACAGCAGTGAGAGAGAACTGCTAAAGGAAATCAGAGACCTGAGACAGAAGCTAGCGGCCAGAGTCAGAGAGGGCAGCTCTGCCGCTTCACAGTCTGTCCACACACTGTCCTCTGTCTCCCAGTGACTACAAAATGCTCTGCTTCTTTATTGTGCCTGAAAAACATATTCTCATTTCAAGCGAGCTGGCAATACAGAAACAGTGAATCAAGCTCTGACTTTATTATCACACCGCCTTCTATTTAATGTTATATTACATACATTCAGGGTTTTCATTTAAACATTGATTTACATGGATATTGACACACAGTTTTGTCTATTACATTTTAGTTTATATGTGCTGGTGCTCCATTTTGGATTTTAATAAAATGTTTTCATATCATTTGTCTTATTTAAAATCTGTTTTTATCTCTGTCTCATTGTAAATTTTAAGGTAATACATTAATTGCTTCTTTTGTTTTGTCCTTAATTGTTAGTAAGCAACAGTAGAGTGTAGCCCCGAGGATTTGTAATGCAGCTCTTGATAACCCGACAGTTCTGCCTTTGCTCTTAACCGTCCCTAGTGAAAACACCTACATTGTCATACTAATTCATGGCTGAGTCTCAGCAGTGGCCTCATCCAAATCCATTTGAGCTGTTTCTTGACCAGTAATGCGAGTGCTGCAGCTTTGCGCTCATTGAAGGAGGCAGGGTCTAATGTTACCTGCCCACTGCGAAGTCCCCTCTCATTAATGATTAATTAAATACGATGTTGACATATAAAGTAATGCATTGTGAAAATGTAGTGGAGAAGGGATTGCAGATATTTGCTGATATATGTAGTGGAATTATAGTACTAAAAATACCCGAAAAAAATATAATTAGTTAGAGTACAGACCCATGAAAAATGTACTTAAGTACAGTAACATAGTAAATGTCTGTTATATCCCATCACTGGTGTGGGTGCTTTTTCCAGACCAATCAATTCAGATGAACTAATGCCATGACTATACACTAACCCACACGCTAGGTGGCGGTATAAACCTTTAAAGCTCCGACAACAAACAAGAAGTTGAGCACAGGAAGTGGTGGGAGGTCCAGAGGAGTTAATGGGTCTGTTCTTCACTTTAATTTGTTGGATGCCTTCACCAATAGCCATTTACAAAGTGTATTGTGACTTGTAATATCCATCAAAGTCTGTGTACCTGTATTCTACCTTGCTAGCTTCAATAATAGCAACCGGCTAACAAAGTGTAAGACGGCTCTGTTCCTCAGTAAGTTCTAAGTTAAGTTCTCTTAAACTAAACCATCGGTAAAGTTCCTAACGTTACTGATTGGCCAGCATTGTCAGGTAGTGTTAGCTTAAGTCTGGTTTCACGAATGAGAGCAATGCGTTTCAGAGACCTACTCACGTCACCCACAACGTTAATGGTGGACATACCTTTCAGTGTAAAAGGGTGCTAGAGAAGAGGATCATGGTCGCCCCTGGTAACACTACGTCCCCCAGGGTCCTGATAAAAAATGTCCCCCTATCGTCACCATCAGTCAGAAATATAGTTTATAGAACCATAGGCCTGGCCTAGTTCTAGTGTTTTGTCCATATAAATATCTGCAGTCTGATTTTCTTTGGGGAAATCAAAGTTAATTGCCTTATCCTTCTAACCCCAAAACATGACATTTAACCTAGTTTTAAAAGATTGTTCACAGCCACTGCTGCTTTTTAGGACTGTAAGTGGTATTTGAGACAGCTTTCTTTAAACTATCAATCATCAAGGTTATTTTATCTGAAGCCTTAGCTGCTGTGGAAGCGTTGCATTTCAAATAAGAGCAACCTTCAGTCCCTTGGTGCTTTCCATTTTCCTGGAAGTCATTCTTTACAGGCAAAGTCTCTCACAGCTGATGGCTCATCACCTTCTTTGTGGTGTTGTGCTGACCAAATTCCTGTACAAGTTCTTCAGGTGTAGCATCGAATATGGCCCGCGGGCACCAGAAGTTCCAGTCCCAGCAGAAGAATGCCAAAAAGCAGTCAGAGATCAAGAAGAGCAAAGGGCATGACCAGAAGACAGCAGCGATGGCTGCTTTAGTATACATGTGTCGGGTATGTGCATAGGTGAAGAACATAAAATAATTATTCTCCAATGACCTTAGGATAGCACTCAGGCAAAGGGCCTCATGCCTTCCTGCTCTGAAACATGAAATTGTTCTTAAAGTTTTGACTTTTCAATGAAAGTATGTATTAAAGAGTTTATATTATGTGTAAGCATGATGTAGGTAACACCCGTACCAGATCATTTCATGTTATGTATTGCTTTGGCCCTGTAGCAGATAGCTACACTGCCTAGAACAACTGATTTAAAAAAAATGTCATTACAATATATTGTTGATCAGTAGGCTGGAGTTAATGGTTAGTGTTGTATTTTGCAAATAGAACAGAGGGCTCCTGCAGCTCTTCACAGTAATATTGTAATAAGATGGATAGATAAACCATAGCTGATCCTTGTCTGTGCTTTCTTTAGGGATCTTTAAACAAATCTTCAAACCTGTATACCCCTTGTACACTCTTGAGAAAAGCCCCTTTCTGAAAGCTGGTTGTAGCTACTCTGGCAGAGTATTAAGACGCTGGCCTTTTTTAACATCATGGATGTATACTTCGACCTGTTGACTGATCTTGTTGTGAAAGACCATATATCCACCGTTATGGTGCTGTTGGTGTTGATGTACCTGAGCCAAGGTATTTAATGACAATTTATCTGAAAATATACCCAAGACATGGAGTGGGTGCCTTGTATCTTGGAAATTATTAGCTTTTTTTGAATGTGTGTTTTATGTGCTGTCTGTATTTGTGTTTTTGAATTTTTCTTTATTTTGTCTTCTCCACATTTTCTTAGACAAAAATGCCTGACCCGAAGACCTTTAAGCACCACTTTGAGAGCAAACATCCAAAGTCCCCAATGCCCCCAAACCTGGACGATGTGGAGGTGTAACAGATTCCCCTTCATTTCAGTAAGACAATTGGGGTTGACTCAGGCCAGACTTCTATGTTTGACAGTATTTCAGTTGAAATTATTTCCAACCAGCTTCAATTATTCCTTATGCTGCTTAATTCCGTCACTGATGCATGGGTGTTTAATGCAGGGATGGTATGTAGCTGCATATCAATTGTTGTGCATATGATACCTTAGGCGTTACACCATTAAACTGTGTGCCTTTGGGCATTCAATAAATGTGGTTATCAGAAAAAATAGAATATTAAAAATGTAAATTTAGTAATTCATATAAATAATAACTTTAATTGATTAAAGTTACCTCGGGGCACCACCCTTCAAAGGAAGGGAAAAGATAGCCAATATATCAATTAGGTCTCATGAAAGTACTAACTACAAATTTGGAACTCTGATTAACAATTTGGACCTACTGGTCATTTACCACTGACATTGTATCACTGTGCATAAGCCTTGACAGACAACCAGCCCTGTTTTTACTTTTGTAATATTCATACCTTTAACCATGCAATGTAATGTATAGCCTTTTAATAAAGGTTATATATTGACTGTCACTATCTTCTATGTGTGTGTTTTTAAACATATTTTTGAAAAGCACTAATATGATAGCTAGCTTTGCCAGCCCTCCAGATAACAAAGGAACAATCTAGTGCCAGATATGTGCAAATAGGACCTAGGGCTAGATGCTACTAAGGCCTCCGACAGCCTTGCCAGGGAGCAGGCTCTAACAACCTTTTGAAAAGCTGAGTATAGAACTTCAGGTCGTTCCACTTTCTGTTCAGGAAACTCCTCGAAAAGTAACCCTGGTCTACCAGGTGTTAACAATACCTGTTCTAAATAATGATTTTGTAAGCTTGTTTTATCATTATGTAGTCCCTCTTCCAATTAATCTGCTTATCATTACCTTTATCATCCACATGAGCAGAGCAGTCACCCAACAAAACTGCTTTAATGTGACCATTCCTTAGCATAGTGTAAGTTTCTGTGACACGATATTCTCTGGTCATTTGCCTTGACAGCAAGCCTCTGTGATGCTGCTGAATCTGAGCAAATGACTTGACTGTATTGAGAACCATTCATCCCTAGGCCACCCTGGTGTGTGTGTGTGTGTGTGTGTGTGTGTGTGTGTGTGTGTGTGTGTGTGTGTGTGTGTGTGTGTGTGTGTGTGTGTGTGTGTGTGTGTGTGTGTGTGTGTGTGTGTGTGTGTGTGTGTGGGGTCTTGTACAGCTATCTTTGTGAGGACCAGTTTGAGCCTACAACCAACGGAGTCAGGACATTTTGGGAAAGTAATCACCTTTTGCCCGGTCCTCACTTTGTGACCCCACTTTAATGGACAGTTTGGGGGTCAAGACTTGGTTTTAGGGTTAGGTTAGGGTTAGGCATTTAGTTTAGATGGTTAGGGTAAGGGGCTAGGAATGCATTATGCCAATGAGTGTCCTCACTGAGACAGCTGTACAAACGTGTGTGTATGTGTGTGTGTACAGATGAATGAAAGGCATAATGTACAGTACAATTGGATGAAAGTGCTATGAAATTAATGTAGGTGTTTTATCCTTTTAAACGGAATTATTGATTTGAGGTCTGACGTTTCAGAAGCAGACTCTTTCAACCTCCTGCTAAACAGGTACCTGTTCTGCAGGAACTTCCTGAGTTTGTCAGATCTTCACTCAGATCTGAGAATTTCTGGACAGAAAAAAAGACACTGAAACTTGGAGCCTAGTTTTCATCGTTAAAGGCAACCGACTTTTATCTGGCTGATATCTGTTGACATGGCTGATAAATATCCTATTTGTGGCACTCATGTGCTTGTTTGTTCATATTTAATATAAATTAAAAACTAATACAAGTGTTGTGACATATTTGTTAAGTATTATATGAAAGTTATCACCAATTTTACTAGTAAGCAGTCATAAGGATCTGTTGGGGGAAGAATATGAGTTGAGAAGTATATGATATATCAAGGGAATGTTGAAAATGCACATTCAGAGTTCCTCAGAAGCCTGAAAAGAGAATAGTCAACACAACAATTTTTTCTTTTGAAGTTAAAGTGTTTGTTTTCTTTAACCATAAGGCTCCGTCATCTGTATTTAGACAAGCCAGTTGAGATTCATGTGAACTGATTAGGAGGGAGATGAGTGTCATTCTCATAGGGGCCCCAGGTGTCACTCCTGTGGGGTGGGTGGGTGAAGCATAAGGACATTTGTCCTTGCCACATTGTTCTTGAGACATTGAAGGAAAGCCCAGTAAAACAGAATTCAAAACTAGAAAGCTCCTCGCCCAAGATGCCCATATTGGAGAGCACAGATAGCAGGATGATGTGGGGGTTTACTGTATCAAAGGCTGCTGTAATATACCAAACTAAGAGCTGAGGATTCCACTGCAACTCAAGCTGCCTTTAGAGTTTCTGTCACAGATTTCCATAAAGCTGCTGCTCCTAAAGCTCAACTGATTTGGATCAATGACGATGTTCTCTCAGAGGAACTCTGAACTATGTTTGAAAACTACCCTTTCAATAGCTTTAGATAAGAATGGAAGTAATGAGACCAGCCGATACTTCATTTGAAGTGAAGGTGTTTTGAGCAGAGGCGTTAGCTGAACCTGTTTGAATATGATTGGAAATGCCTATGAAGCATTTATTACATGTGTGCTTGCTAACACAGTGGTGGGAGATGTTGCTTGAATGAGGTTGGTGGGAAAAGGTTTTAGCATGGCAACATTCTAGCATGTAGTCTGGGACTATAACGACAGGCATAATATCAAAACTTATCGTAGCACATTCCTGAGTTCATCCAATTCATCCCATATAGGTTTTATAAAATAATAATAAGGTTCACTTATTAACCATTGACTAGTTGCATATTAGCATACATTTTGGGAGCATAGTGAATCTTTATAAAAAAATAAGTTAAAAAGCACGTATTAATGTTGTGTTCAACTTGACAATACTTTACACCCCCAGGACCATTTAGAGTTTTACATTAGAAATCTCCCAAAATACTGCTTATTGAAATTAGTTCACTGTTTATTTGACTATTACAACATACAGAAACTGAATGGATCTTACAGGCTTAAGTATGACTACTGTGAATAATATTGCAGAAGAATGTTGGTGAGAAACATTTATGTGTGTGTTAAGGTTTTTAAGAAGTGGACTAACCGGTTACACATCTTTAGGGTATCCCTTTTTTTCTTTACTTTTTTCTTTACTTGAAATCATTCTCGTAGCTATGGAAGCCCATTTCCGCCACTGTGATGAAGAAAATACAAATCCTGTATCTCATAATTATGATTTAGTATCTCATTATTATGAGATAGTATCTCATAATTATGACTTAGAATCTCATAATTATGAAATACAGGATTTTTATTTTCCTATAAGGGAAACACGACAAGGCAAAAATAACCCACTCTCTCCCCTTCAGAAACAATATCCTGTGTTCTACTTTTTTGATGTAATTCTGATGCTGTTCTAGACAATTCCGCAAATGTGTGAGAAATTGTAATATCTAATTATGCAGCTTAAGAGTTAACCTGTCCCATTTTTTAAGAATTGAATAAAATATTATCTGCACACAGCCATGATCTCTGTCATAGGATCCATATTACAGGTGTCATTCAAGATGCAAGAATTACTTTCTGCCTTAGTCTTTTTACAGTGAGAAGACTGTCTTGAAACATATGGGTGATCTGCAGTAAAACAGTGTTTGAATCTGTCAGTGATGACTTCCATATTAAACTTGCTGTGATGTTCAAAGGTATGCATGGTTTTCATACATTTGCATCTCTACTTGTTGGAATGCAAAACCATGGCACAATGTCATAATTGTAATAAAACAATTATTTTACCATGAAAATCAAAATGTCCTCACGTTAATTACATTATTTGCAATCACTTGTCAGCCCTTCGCCTCTTTAAGACTGGGGCAGGAACAGGAAGGTTCACTGCAACTTCCAGAGGCTCTCGTGTTCGGTTGCCTCGGTAACGTTTGACGTCACCACTAACCCCTCCCCTCGGGCCTTGCCTTGGCCTGGAGTGGTTGGAGGGAGACCCCGTGGACCACACTCAGCACTCACACGCAGACTTACCCAGAGAATCAGCTGTTGCTGGCTACGCCGACATCTGCTAGCACTTCGGTATGGGATCACTTAGGGCTTTGAAATGATTTGTTCTGTTTGTATTAGTTATTGTAAGACCTTCTAACAGATATAGCATTATTGGAAGCGCCTTTGCCCCGACTAGCTGCGACAGATATCAGCTCAATGAACAATGGCTAGCTTTGCTATAGTTCGGGATATGTCTAATGGCTGGATTCGAACAGACAGCTTTGGCGAAATGTGTCTGTTATTTTGCGGGTAACGATAAATGTAAATCAGGTTTAGCGTCTGTAATATTACAAGTTCGCAGACAGTATCGGTTGTATTTGCTAATGTTATGTGTCTATCAGTGTATTAACAAAGATATAGAAAGACGAGTTAAACTGCTACCTAACGGGCTAAGTTGCAACCCTTTTATGGGTTGTGTGTCGCGCTATCAAACCAAGGTAACACTTTCTTTGGTTGAGATAAACAATAATTGGTGACTCATTTTGGAATCTAACGCAGAAATCATTTACTAAAGATTTTTGGCTAGGAATGCTTACGTTTCAGGAAATAGTCAACGCCATGTTTGAAAGTGGTCACGAGGGCCTATGGGAAAGCAGTTTAGGTTGATTTTGATGTACTACATGGTACTCCTCGTTACAACCAAGTTTGTCTAAGTAATGGGGGTTTCTGGATCTATATTAGTAAGGCATAGTGCTAATAGTCACAGCAGGCTAAGTCTGAAGGCACATAAATTCCTCACTTCCCTGTTGGGCGAGTCGCAGGTAGAGGGATGGGTGTGGTGTGTGCGTTGGCGAGAGAACGGGGACGTTTGCCCTGGAGAAAATGTCGTTTTCTATTGTACTGTGGCTGTAGCTTGCATTCTTTTGTCGAGTGGATTCCAAATACGTGACTACTTATTAACCCTTTTTGCTGCGCAAGTTATTTACTGATGGAAATATAACCGTGAGTCTTATTCAATCATGTTCACGTGTCACGTTGTCCAACATGTTGCATCTTTTATTGATTGACCAAATCCCTTTGATTATAATTATCATCAAAAGGTCATTGTAAAGCAGTGTGTGTGTGTGTTAATGTTTTGGAGTGGTCATAGTAATGCTGCAATATAAATGGAATACTTAACGCACTCAATGCATTTGTCTTCAGGGTTACTATTCAACAGAACTTGTTAACTGCATTGTACTTTAACATAAGTCGTTATGTGTGGAAGCCATAGATGTACCTTAATCAGTTACTGAATCAACCCAGGTTTGATCAGTGCAAACTGCAAATCCTCTGGTATTTGTCAGGTTGTCATTAGTTCATTTCCTGGCTCTTTTTTCAGTTTACTTGGTTGCCCAACTTGTGAGAGGTTTGTACCTATGTTAGAATTGGCTTCATTTTCCTTATCTCAGGACAGATCTTGAACATGTCAAACTGCATGCTCTCTGGAATGGAAACTAATGAGATTGATTTTGTTCAAGCCTGTTTGCTATTTTGGATAGGTCAAAAGGATGTAGGTCATGGTGTAGTGGTGAGCGCTGGTACATTACTTCTCCTCTTACAACCCTGTGGCACTCAACATTGCTTAGGAATTCACTCGGCTAATACTGTACGACAGTAGGGTTTAATAGCGCAGCCAGAGCACGTTTTCTCAACTTCCTATGCTTATAGGTCTTAGAGCCATGATTTAATTTGAATACAACTGTATGTTTACCTACTACACCCTCTCCTTTTGTAGCTAACAAACATTTAACATTTCAAATAAAAAAACAGTTTATAGTTTGAATATAGTGCAGTGTTGCTTATGTGCTAACTTGCTATGTTCTTCTCACCCACATCCTTGAACTGCCTTGGTGTGCATCACATTTCCTTGTACAAGTACTTCCTGGAGAGGGCAGCAAGCCTCAGAGACAGTAGTTACGTCATGTGCTATAGGTTTTGTTAGTTGGAATAAGTATAAGCATTTATTGATATTCACACCAGAGCCAGCACAGACTATTTCTCTGTGTCAGTTTATATGTATTTGTGTTCAGGTTGTCCGTCCATGATATTCTTATGAACAGAATATCTCGAGAGCACCTTGAGGAAATTTCTTCAAATTTGGCACAAATGTTCACTTAGACTCACAGATTAAAGCTATAGTTAACAGAAAACAAAATTACATTGAATAAATTAAATATTTTGACATCTCAAATAGGACATGTCAATGTATTAAAATAGTAATTCAGATAAAATAATGTGCATTAAAAAATAAAGGCTTTTATAGAACTGAAAGCCTCTGATAAATGCATCACTGACAGGCACGGATGTATGACATCATGTCATGTTTATCAGACCTTTTATCGGCTATCATTTCCGATAAATAATAATATAAAATTCCCATTTTATTTATTTATATATATATCTCTATCTCGTGCATCCCTATTATCTACTCACCACTATGCTGATGGAGGAGTGGGTGAAGTGTTAAAGACCACAAAACACTTCAAACAGCATAGTATCCGGGGTAAGCAGCAACAACAATTGAAGTGACTGGTGACCACTTCTTTAAACTAGGGTTGCACGATATACTTATCGCAAAAGACTGCTTGAACTGCGATAAATGGTGTTCCATGTGCCAAGCATCACTATGAGCAGTTGATCATATAAAATAATTAAGTGGCTTATTTATGATAGTGCCACACACACTGACTCCGCTGCTCACTTTCTCGCTCTCATCTGACATCTCTTACTCGCTACAGTTTAAATGTTGATTTGTTTAAAATGATGCCACAATATCACACTGATCAGCACATAATGATCAAACATTTTATTAATTACATCTTTCTTCAGCGCTTACTGACAGTGCTGCTAAAAACTGTAAAACATAACTTTTTGTAGTCCAAACATGTATGAAAAGTCCCAAAATGATCTTGTCAGCGGACTTGGTGTAGCTGTGCATGGCTGTATACACTGTATACTTAAGCATTTGTTTATATATCGCAATATTCCACAATGGTATTGCATGTTTTTCTAATATCATCCTGTGGTGTCATTTACACCATGTTTTTAGCCTAAATGTCCACTCTTATCCTCCTCCGGAGCCGCTTAACATTCGCATGCACACACACCACACACAAGCTCTCGCCCGAGAGTGTGCGCGGGGTGCGCTGTAGCATCTCCAGTTCCGGTAGCATGGCTGCATAGCTGCAGTTAGTGCTTTCGTATCGCTGATGTCGTCACGTGCCCCTTGGGCAAGAGCATAGAGACGCAAGCTTGTGCGGCAAACGTGAACACGGCTCCAGGCAGGAGGATCACAGCAGACATTTAGGCTTAAAAAATGTTTTTAGACTGAAACTGCACTGGTTGGCAGAAGCATATAACTACAGAACAGAGTAATTCTTTCTTTTTTTTTCACTTGACTTTGCTCTGCACATTTATTTTGGGTATTCATTTAAATATCTGTAGTCGAAAATAAAAATTACCCCCTTGCTTCTCAATAATATGTAATCTGTGGTTCTTTTCCCCTTTTTTTTCTTTCTTCCAGTGAGCAGTCATGAGCAGTCTTGAGACGAAGGCCAAGCTGGCCGAGCAGGCTGAGCGATATGATGATATGGCTGCTATAATGAAGTTGGTTGCAGGGGAAAGTACAGAAGAGCTGAGTGATGATGCCCGTAATCTGCTGTCAGTGGCCTACAAGAATGTGGTGGGTGCCCGACGCTCCTCGTGGCGTGTGGTGTCCAGCATCGAGCCTAAAAACACAGAAAACGAAAGGAAGGCGCTCATTGTCGAAGAGTACAAGAAAAAGATTGAGTGCGAGCTGAAAGAAATCTGCGACGACGTGTTGGTGAGACTGCTTACATTTGATTATTGGCTCTATCTGTTAAGAGTAATGTTTTTGCCAGAAAAATTGTTTAAACATGAGGACAGTGGTGCTTTTTCTTTTCTAACAGTCTGTTTTGTTTGTTTTCTGCCACAGAATCTCTTGGACAATCATCTCATTAAAAATGCCACCAAACCACAAAGCAAGGTCTTTTATTTGAAAATGAAGGGAGATTACTACCGTTACTTGGCTGAGGTGGCTACAAAAGAAGAGAGGAATGGTAAGCTCCAAGTCCTTTTTTTATACCATCTGTGTGTGGGCTTCTAGAGGTTTATTACTCTTAAAATCATTGTAAATTTGTCGTCCCTCCACACTCCTGCTGACCTGCGCTCACATTACACTTTAACTATAAACACTGAACACATCAAAAGTTATTAGGACCTGAACAATACTGCATATGTGACTCAAAACGAGGTCATTTACACCATGTTTTAAGCCTAAATGTCCACTGGAAGTGGCTAAACTAGCAGATGTAGTGTGTCTGAGGGTCCATGAATGCACCTTGAAGGACGATATCATTTAGGCTTAAAACTCTTAAAAATTGTTTTGTGGACTCAAACACTTCACCCATCCCTCCATTGGCATAGTGTGAGTACATGATTAGTGAATTTTCCTTTTTCAGTGAACTATCCCTTAAGTGTGTTGTGTCCGTTTCAGGCTTTTCTATCCTTCTTGGTCTCTTTTCGCACACTGTAGCATTTTACACGTCCATTTGTTGTTATGCTTAGAGTCCACAGTACTCATACTCTTTGTTTCCCTACAGAAATCATTACAAACTCAAAGGAGGCCTACGAGAAGGCCTTTGAAATCAGCAAAACCGATATAAAGCCCACGCACCCAATCCGCCTTGGTCTTGCACTCAATTTCTCGGTTTTCTACTACGAAATCATGCAGTCACCTCAAGATGCCTGCAGTTTGGCCAAACAAGTGAGTTCATGACACCACTTAACTTTCTTTTCTTATTTGGGAGTATTTTAAATGCAATCATTTTTGATATTTGCATTGATTTTGTGAAAACCAACCTGAAATGCATACGCATTCTACTGCTCCATAACTGCACAGCTTGTTCTAGTCCAGTGGTCATCAACATTTTCGAGCCCAATATCACTTTTTTTCCAATTCCAAACATAAGCCGAGATCTACCACCCTGATACCCTCCAAAAAAAACACTTAGGTCTTGTGCATAATTTTTTGCCATTTCTGTTAAAGGCTGAATGTACAAGCATAAATATACACATATAAAGGTAGTTGTGCAACTTTATTCAATGCACAATATCAATATCTACAGCATCTGTTTGATGCACAATATTCACATTAATATCAATTTATATTTACAGCATCTGTTCAATGCACAATATTTAGCTTCAGTTCAACAATAAGTTCTGCAGAGGAGCTGCTACTGCAGGACAATGTTTTTTACATAGGCTTTGACTTGAATACGGCCACAAATGACATTTCCTTGTATAAAATTAGTCCTGTGTACTCAAATAAATACTGGTACTATACAGTATGAAGCCGTGCATCTTCTTATCCTGCAAATATTTCACAATAAAACCACTTTTTTAAACAAAATAATGGATTGGGTCAACAGAAAGGCTGGAGTGCTTTTATTTTGGAACGCATACAGAAAGTGTTGCAACCATTTGTTTGTGACATAAATTCAACAGTGAAAGGTCATTTCTCTGTTTATTCTGCTGTGAACCACAATGTTTATCTGTCTATGTCACAAATGTATTTCCAACACTTCCTGAACCCGTTACAAAGTAAAAGCACTCCAGCGTTTCACTTTCTGAATCCATTCATTTGTTCTAACGGGGCTTTGATTGTTATCGACAGACCGGAAGATGCTGTCTTCATATCGTAGAGTCCTGACATTATGTTTAGTACATAATCCGACTTGTACTGAAGGAAATGCAGTAGATAAACCTGCAGCTCGGCCGCCAGTAGCGGACACACGGCGCTTGTGAACAACAGACAACTGACACACAGCTGATCTGCAGAGCAACCGCAGCCAGTGAGTCCAGAGAGTTACGGGGATCGACGGTTAAGAATGTCGAGTTCGACCAGTAGATATAGATCGACCAGTAGATCGCGATCGACGGGTTGGCGACCACTGTTCTAGGCCATCTATTTCCGGCTAATCTAACATTTGTTTGAATTCCTGTAGGCTTTTGATGATGCTATTGCAGAGCTCGATACACTGAGTGAAGAATCGTACAAAGACAGTACGCTTATCATGCAGTTATTGAGAGACAACTTGACAGTAAGTTTCATTTCAACTACTACCTATTATTTTCATTGTTAGTCTAGTTTTTAAATTTCAATTTTTATTTAGTTTTTCTACTTGTAACAACCACTCCAAGCACTTCACACTGAGTCATATTCATCCATTCACAATTTTTAAATGAAATTTCTCTCATTCTCCTTTTTGTTCTTCTGTCTTTCCTCAGCTGTGGAACTCTGATGCAGATGATCAAGAAGAAACCAAAAATTGAGCCAGATGGGGGCATAGGCGACCCCCTGTCTGCCTACTATCATCCTGGCTCATCTGTATCATGATCCTCAACACTGAGACCACCTCACTATCATTGTCCAACTCTTTCCATCTTTTTTCTATTTAGGAGTCTCAACACTCATCTCTCATCTGTTTACGATTTCCTTTTTTGTAGTAACTGTGAGAAAAGGGGACTGGGAATAAGGGTATAGTTTAATTTGTTTGGTGGGTGGGTCCACATCAGGGGCTCAAATGTATGGGTTGATTGCCTGTCTGCTGACCTCTTGTGGTAACAATATAGCTATTGTATTATTGTGGTGGTGGGAGAGTAGGCACGTTTTCAACTCATGAAACATGCAGGTGGAGTTTTTAGAGTCAAAAAAAGGTTATATTGTATGTATTCTATTCATAATAATGGTCTTTTTCTTGTCAAACTTGTGGGTTTACAAAATCACGTTTTGACTTGATGACCTAAGAGTTGAGGGCAGTGAAGGAAATGATGGGGATTGGTAGAAAGAAGGCAGGGTTTTGTTGGAACACAAAGGTTACATTCCATTTACTTTCAGTTGCTTAACTTTATACTCACTATTATTTTGTTCTGTTTTTGGGTGACCTGCTTTTGTATTTCTGTTTTCACTTTTGAGGTATAGAAAATTTGGAAGAACAAAAGAGCATACAAGCTTGTTGCTGTTTTGTATGATATGGCAGTAAGAAAATCCCACATGTTTGTCTTGTTTCTGCCTTTTCAATTTTTTCTTTCAGTACTTGCCTAAACTGCATGTTGATACGTAGTTTCTGGAAATGCAAGAAGGGTTTTTGTCTTTGGGATTACCATAGAGAACTTTTATTGGGAGAAATGTGTAATTTCATGTAGGTGAAATAAAGAAAACAAACTTCTGTTTTGTCTGTTTTGATCCATTTTGGTAGCCCTTAGTGGATAGATTTTTGATTGTAACATATGATCCAAAATCTATAATTTGCGTTTATGAATTGGAAACTTGGACTCAAAGATTAATTGATTTTAGATTTCTAGAAAAAATGTATGTAAACTGAGAAAAAGCAATGGTTGGCAGAGGCATACTACAGCAGGCCGGTAATTATATTAAGAGATTATTTACTGGGGGGACGTCATCATAAACGTCTGAATCAATTGTGTCCATCCTGATCAATATGGGGTATTTTCTTTCTCAGATGCATAGCATAGGGATCACACATTTTTTTCACCAGGTCTGGTCTCCAAACTACATTTGATCACAAAATGTGAGAAGGGACACGGTGAGCCTATTTAACTACATGTCACTGACTTTGATTTTCCTCTTCCATAGTTAGTGCTCTCTCTCTATCCGAATCTGACACAACACCAAAACTATTATTAAACTGCTGCTATCCTTAAGAACATGATTACATATATAAATATCACTTATGTTTATCACAACCAGTCTGACAGAGCTCAAATATGACTGCTTTCACAACTGTTCATGTCCCCCTTCTCTTTTCATTCCCATTTTTATCTGTTCACCCCAAATGGTTGAGGCAGATGGCCGCCCACATTGTATTTGGTTCTGCCTGAGGTTTCTTACAATTAAACAGGCATTAGTTCTGCAACCGCTGAAGTGCTTGTTCGTTGTGGACTTATCTAAAGTGCCTTGAAATAATAATCGTGGTCACGACTTATTGGTTTTTCCCAGGTGTCACCTCATTTGGCACTATTCAAATAGAATTGAATCAAACCTATCCTATGCTCTGATTGGCTGTAGTGGTCGCCTATTAGTTCTGATAGTAAGGGGAGTCTGGAAGCAGGGGAGACCCACATAAACATCTTCCTTTATCATGACACACAATTGTATAAACATTAGAATTCATAAATGATCTTTTTCACAGCAGCCATTTTGATTTGAAATAGTTGCTCAACACAGGTGTAACTAATCACATAAATGAAGGCTCTGTAAACACCTGTGTTTGTTTACTACTTATCTCAACATGCCTGCTGTTCGCCAAGAAGTGCACGACCTACAGTGAAGGGGGTAACTATTTTGTCACTGCTTGCAGTCCACCCACGTCCTTTAAGTACAGAGTCCCCCGGTAAGTCCTATAGCCACAATTTATTAAATTGTTGGAAAGTTAAATAACTTGTTGCCAGGAGATAAGAATCTATTATCTCACAACAGCTTCTTGGATAAGAAATTTAACTTTTCATTTAATTGCATTATGTAGCCTCTATAAGAGATACCTAGGTGACAGGATGCGCCTGGCGCATCTGGAAACCAGGAAATATTGATTGACTTAACCAACCAGACATTGGTTTATACAATGCTCCAAAAAATTAGGGAAGACTTAAATCACATATCAGATCTTGATGAACGAAGTATTAAAGTTGAAAATCTTTACTGATGCACATTCTATAATTTGTTGAGAACAAAATTCGTCAACCTATTGAGGGCTGGATTCAAAACCACACTGAAAAACAAAGTAAAAATTTAAATTACAGGCTGATGCGACTTGTGTGAATTTCATCACGTTGACTCAGTAGTGTGTAGGGCCTCCTCGTGCCTGTAATCACTCCCGACAACATCTGGGCATGCTCCTGATGAGTCTGCGAATGGTGTCCTAGGGAATCTCCTCCCAGACCTGGATCAGGGCATCAGTGAGCTCCTGGACGGTACTTGGTGGCGGGGCATACACTGATACATAACGCCCCATAGGTGCTTAATTGGATTTAGGTCAGGAGAACGAGAGGGCCAGTCAAAGGCATCAATGTGTTCATCATCCAGGAACTGCCTACACACTCTGGCCACATTGTTCTGCACCAGAATGAACACAGGGCCCACCTCACCAGCATATGGTCTGACAATCACTCTGAGGATTTAATTCCGGTACTTAACAGCAGTCAGGGTACCATTGACTGTGACATGGAGGTCTGTGCGACCCTCCAAGGATATGCCTCCATAGACCATCACTGACCAACAACCAAACCGGTCATGCTGGATGATGTTACAGGCAGCATAACATTCACCACGGCGTTTCCAGACTCTTTCCCGCCTGTCACATGTGCTTAGTGTGAACCTGCTCTAATCTGTGAAGAGAATGGGGCGCCAGTGGCAGACCTGCCAATTCTGGTGTTCTCTGGTGAATGCCAATCAAGCTGCATGGTGCTGGGCTGGGCACAGGTCCCACCAGAGGACATCTGTTCCTCATGCCACCCTCATGGAGTCTGTTTCTGACAGTTTGGTCAGAAACATGCACGTCAGTAACTTGCTGGAGGTCATTTTGTAGGACTCCGGCAGTAGTCCTCCTGTTCCTCATCGCTCAAAGGAGTGGACACCGGTCCTGCTGCTGGGTTGATGCCCTTTTAAGGCCCAGTCCAGCTCTCCTTTTGTAACGGCCGGTCTCCTGGTATCTCCTCCATGCTATTGAGACTATGCTGGAAGACACAGCAAACCTTCTTGGCACTGTACGTATGGATGTGCCATCCTGGAGCATCTGGACTACCTGCGCAACCTGATTGGGTTGCAGGTACAGCCTCATGAATACCAGAAGTGACAAGGACACTCGCAGAACACAAAACTAGAGAAGAATCAGTCAGGAAGGATAAGGAGAGAACAATTGTCTGTGGTCACCACATATACAACTGTTCCCTTTTTGGGGGTTGTCTTGTTTTAGCCTGTCCATTGCACCTGTTGTCACTTTCATTTGCGCCAAAGCAGGTGAAATTGATTCACAATCACTTGATATCCCTGAAGTTTACCTGACTTGGTTTTTCCCCAAAGTCACCAGGGAGCCCCGTATCTCAGGGTTACATAGGTGTGCACAAATCATTTGACTGACAGCTCCACTGACTTTTTACCTGTTACTGTTGTAAGTTACTTTTTTAATCAAATCATCCTTCATCAAATCACTTAATAATGACTTACTCCATTTTTCACATCCATTCTACAGTTCATTTTAAATTCACATACATCTCCATCACCCCTATTTTTATCAATTCATTTTTGTGACTTCTTCCCCGGAGGCCACATCGTGGATCATGATGGTGGATCGCGAATCAGAGATCGTGATCGTAATGGCGGATCCTGTATCGTGCTGGCATCTGATCGTGAATACTGGTGGTGGACCACGATCGAGGTGGCAGCTGATGGTGGATCCTGATGGCGGCAGTGGATCGTGATTGTGGACTATGGTGGCAACCGATCGTGATCGTGGATCCTGATCGTGGTGGCGGCTGATTTAGTAGTTTTTCCTTACTGTTGTTGAGGGTTAAGGGCTGTTAAGGATGTCACACCATGTTAAAGCCCTATGAGAAAAATTGTGATTTGTGAATATGGGTTATACAAATCAATAAAATTTGATTGATTATATCTTGTTTTACATATGTTGTCATCTTTTCGTTCTGAGTGGATTTAAGTTGTAAATCTTGGATATAACAATGTTTATTTCATTTTCAGTGGTTATTAAGACAATATATAATTGTTACAGTTTTACTGTGACAAATGAACAAGGTATTGAGAACATAATATGTTAAAAATAAAGAGAGCACACCACAGTGATAGCTGTTACACAAGGACCATGGATGTTTTTTTATTGAACATACACAAACCACTCGCAGAGAGCACACATAGACAAAGGCAATTTAAATGTTGTCAAGCATATGAAAGGGGGCATATATAACAATAGGTGGCTTGACACATACAAGAAACTAGCAATAAAGACAAAGGTTCAGTGTGTACACCAGTAAAAGCCTGCTTATGAATACCTTACCTCAAAAAAGGGGAACGTGAATCAAAACAAGAATTTAGATATATCCTCATAAAACATCCTTGCTTTACCATAATGCATTCTCTTAAGTTATGAAAAAACAAGATAAAATCTTTCATAAACGCTAAATTGGGGGTGTGGAATTTCTGCATTTACTACAATGAATATGGTATTTGATTATTAGGATTATCACCTTAACCATTTAAAAAACAAATGAATTTAGACTATCCTAATAAAAAAGAATAAGGGAAATGTAAAAGGTGTTTTTTACTTTAGGTGATAACCAAGTTCTAATATCTAGCCAAAATTTACAAGACACAGAGCAAGAAAAAAACATGTGTTCTAATGTTTCGTCAACTCATTACAAAAGAATCCACCTCAAACTTTAACCTTTTTTCAGGGATTCTGCCACTGGGTAAACCTTGTAAATTATTTTAACCTTTTGAGGAATAGGCCATTTGATACATTTTGAAAATGCCTTATCCATACTGGACAGGGACTCCATTCAATAAAAATGTAACCCTCGATTATAATAAAGAAAACTATGGATTTCAAAACAGCACAAATACATTTCTTGTTAGATTTTTTTATCTTAAGGTGACAAAAAATAATCACAGATTTTGGCAGTACATATTTCACATTGGAATACATTATAGTGTTAAGGTTTAACTGAATTAGAGATAAAGGGAAATGACCATGGCCTGTAAACCAAACACGTTCCTTCAAATGACAAATATCGCGAGATGTGTGACGTCAATCTCTGTGGTGAAAGCGCAGCAGTTTTCGACCGCAATCGTGAAACAACCTCTACCGACCTTCCTTTCATTCCCGTAATCCGTCTGCGCAGGGTGTGCTCCGGAGCTAGTCTCGGCACACATTTTATTATTATGAAACAAACCAAAAGCTAGAGCGCACACGCAGACATATTTTTATAAGAAAAATTAAAATCGGTGAAGCAGGATTTAATTTGCCCAAGCAACGCGAAGAAGACACTGCCTTCGAAAAACAACGAAAGACGGAACGAGAGGAACGGTAGCACGTTGAGCAGCTAGCGTCATTGTTGAAACGTGTGTGATTAACGTTAGCCGGTTGTACTGTTAACCACTTATTTTTCTCTTTTAGGGCTTTGTCATCCCTGTTTGTATTATAAGCGAGGACTATTGCGTCGTATACTGACTGTGGAGGAGAACAGATTCAGAATTGTGTAGTGTGCGAGCCACATTGATTAGGCCACGCTCCGACATTTGCTAATCAAGCTAACTAGCCCACGTTGCTAACTCTTAAAAAGCTAGCATTAGTGTTGGCGCTCCCATTTATTTTTGTGAAGCTAACTGAGACTTAGCAAACAGTCCCTTCGTATAGAGGGTTGGCAAAGGTTGACGTTTTTTTTAGACATATCAAACTATTACAATCCCACATTTGTCTGGTTAAGAACACGCGTGGTCGGATATGAATCCCAGTGCGCCTAGCTACCCAATGGCCTCCCTCTATGTGGGAGACCTGCATCCAGACGTTACAGAGGCCATGCTCTACGAGAAATTCAGCCCAGCTGGACCAATTCTCTCCATCAGAGTGTGCAGAGACATGATCACCCGTCGATCCCTCGGCTATGCCTATGTCAACTTCCAGCAGCCTGCAGATGGTAGGTGTACCGTCACGTAATGAAGTAAGGACCGCTAGCGAGATGAATGTGGCACCATCCTACTCCATTTTGAACGAGGACTATGCATGCCATGTTAAAGCATTTGTTTCTATTAGCACTATTGTTTTAGTCAATATGTTGTGACGTGGTTGTAATAATATTCAGAATACCAGTTATGAATGGCATGAATCCACTGTTACAGGTACAGAAGTGCTTTGCATTGTGCAGTCCTGAAGCTAATGTCAGAGGTATTGTCATCTGTTTCAGCTGAGCGAGCCTGGACACCATGAATTTGATGTGATCAAGGCAGACCTCTCCGCATCATGTGGTCTCAGCGTGACCCCTCCCCTGAGGAAGAGTGGAGTGGGCAACATCTTCATCAAGAACCTGGACAAGTCCCATTGATAACAAGGCGCTCTATGACACCTTCTCTGCATTGGAAATATCCTTTCATGCAAGGTAGGCAATACATGATAAGTTTGTCTGCTTGTCTGTTTTAGTGATTAAAAAACCCACTAATTTGCACGACTAAAGATTGCTGTTGTTTTAAAGGTGATTGTGTGTGTTTTTTTTACACTGCATGGTGCTCAGGGTTGTTGACATGCTCAAATCTTCCTTTTCCAAGGTGGTTTGTGATGAAATGGCTCAAAGGTTACGGCTTTGTGCACTTTGAGACCCACGAGGCTGCTGAGCGGGCCATTGAGAAAATGAATGGCATGTTGCTCAATGACAGAAAAGTGTAAGTGGGACTACATTTTACAGTCAATGTTTAAGTCTGTGTTTTTTGGGGCCCCCTCTTGATTAACAAGAGTTTATATATCTACTCAAGTTTGTTTTTTGTGTTGAACTGCATCTTGTCCACAAACTCACCTACCATTAATGCCAGATGGTTTTTCGGGTCTTCATACAACAACCCAGTTAAGAATGACAAACATCCCAGAGAAATTAGAGAGACAGAGAGAAGGGGAGAAGTGCTCAGTGCATGATGGGAATTTTCCCAGCAGTGTAGACCTATAGCAGCATAACTAAGGGATGGTTCAAGACTCACCTGATCCAGCCCTAAACTATAGGCTTATCAAATGGGAACGTTTTAAGTTTAACCTTAAATATAGAGATGGTGTCTGCCTCCCAAACCCAGAGTTGGGAGCTGGTTCCACAGGAGAGCAGCCTGGTAGCTGAAGGCTCTACCTCCCGTTCTACTCTTACAGAGTCTTGGAACCACAAGAGAGCCTGTGTTTTGGGAGTGAAGTGATCTATTTGGACAATATGGTGTTATGAGCTCTTTGATATATGATCTATTCATCACTTTGCTGATGGAGGGGTGGGTGAAACACTTTAGGAGTTTTGGGGGTTAACGTCATTGCAGCCTAATCCAATGGAAGTAACATGTGAGCACATCTTAAAACGTAAAAAAAACAACTTATAATACCTCCGTAAGCCCTGACATTCAAATAGGCTATAAACATGGTGTAAATGACGCTGTTTCTGCAGTGTCGGGGCTTACGGACACTTGGATGACACCACAGGAGCAGTATGGAGACGTCTTTTCACGTTTGAAGACGTGGCCACCAGTTACTTCCATTATATTGGATTAGGCTGCAATGCTGTGTACCCCTGAAACTCCAAAAGTGTTTTGTGGACTCAAACACTTCATCAACCCCTCCATCGGCATAGTGGTGAGTAGATAACTAGTGAATTTTCAGTGAACAATCCCTTTAAGCAAGATGAAGCCAAGTGTGTCCTGTTCTACAATTAGTAGATAACAGTTTTCATTGTATTCTGATTTGTCAAACTAAATATTTATTTTCAACATTGAACAAAAACTGGAGTGTCTTTGATATTTGAGCAACAGTTAGTGGGATACTAGCATCACTTAGGAGTTAAGAAAAGTCTAAAGGTTGTCACAGCATGAGTGATTTGTTGTTAACTTTCCCGTTTGACCAACAGATTTGTTGGACGCTTTAAATCCCGTAAAGAAAGGGAGGCTGAGCTTGGGGCACGTGCCAGAGAGTTCACCAATGTTTACATCAAGAACTTTGGGGAGGACATGGATGATGAGAAGCTAAAGGAGTTGTTCGGCCAATATGGTAAGACAAAGACATTTAGACGTCAACAGGTTTACGATTAAGTATGTTACCAGTGTGATTTGGCGTGTTGAGTTTTGATACACTGTTGTATGTTGTAGGTCCGGCACTCAGTATCCGTGTTATGACTGATGAAAGTGGCAAATCCAAGGGATTTGGCTTTGTTAGTTTCGAGAGACACGAAGATGCACAGAAGGTTAGGATCTACTCCATGTTCTTCGAAGACATGGCCTCCTTCCTATGTATTTGTCTATCAGGAAAATATAAAATGAGCTACGCTGTCACTGTACCTCTGCTTTTGGCTTTGAATCAATATAGATGTGGCTCTTGTTTAAGCTTGTTTCAGTGGACTTCTGCTTATTTAATTGTAGGCTGTCGATGAAATGAATGGTAAAGAACTGAATGGCAGACAAGTGTATGTGGGCCGCGCACAGAAGAAAGGGGAGCGCCAGAACGAACTCAAGCGCAAATTTGAGCAAATGAAACAAGATCGCATGACCAGATACCAGGTTTGTTTAACTTTTGAAGTTTTTCAGAGTTATTAAATTCAGTATATGATATCACAAGGGTGGTTTAAATGGACGTGTCTGTTCTAATATTGGAATAAATGCCTAAAGTACAGCTATGTCAATGGCACATTTTGCTGCCATTCAAATCTTGGGTCAAATGCTCTGTCTCAAGTGCTACAGTGTTGGTGCTACAAAGATAAGAGTTGATTTAACTTCTTGAGATTAGTCTAACTGTCAATTTTAATGTACACCAGGGTGTCAATCTGTATGTAAAAAACCTGGATGATGGTCTGGATGACGAGCGTCTGCGTAAAGAATTCTCTCCCTTTGGAACCATAACAAGCGCTAAGGTAAAGATTTCAGCACTTGATATATCATGTGAAAATATTTCATTACTTTGTTAATTGAGTTTTTGATTTTCATTTTAACTTAATTTTTATTGGCAAGATGACATTATTTCAGAATAGATGCTAATCATTCCCTCCTTTGCTAGGTGATGATGGAAGGTGGCCGCAGCAAAGGCTTTGGATTTGTGTGCTTCTCTTCCCCAGAAGAGGCTACTAAAGCTGTAACGGAGATGAATGGTCGTATTGTTGCCACAAAGCCTCTGTATGTGGCCCTGGCACAGCGCAAAGAGGAGCGTCAGGCCCATTTAACCAATCAGTACATGCAGAGGATGGCCACTGTCCGTGCTGTGCCCAACCCTGTCCTCAACCCATACCAGCCTGCCCCACCCTCAGGCTATTTCATGGCTGCTATACCTCAGGTGAGCCAGTCCATTTGCAAAAAATATTCATGTACTTGTTAGAGCTGCACGATATATCGAAAATCTATCGTCATCTTGATATCATGTGGGTATATCAACAGAGGCTTCGCAAAAACTGTGACAAATGGTGTCCTGCGCCACGCATTCACACTCTGCATGTCAATATATTTGGCCAATCAGATGGAGCCCTGCTGCCCTAGATGGTAATTTAGAGACATTGAGATGATTACCAGGTTTTGCGGTATTGAATCATCTGAAGAAGAGAATCGAGAGAAAACAGAAATCTGACGCGACGCGGCTCCGTCAATCTCGCTTCGCCTCCTCCAACGAAACTCTACTGTGGAAACTTCTAGTGATCAGTTTTTGTCCCGAGTTAAATTCATCATTATGAGCGGTTTATTATATAAAAGAATTGTGAAGCTTATTTATGATCCCAGAACCTGAGGGAAAAGTAATAGAGCACACACGGATTCTCCCTCTCTCAGCTGAACTTACTCAGCTTAACATGATTCGCTACAGTTTTAAAGTTGATTTGTTTGTCACGACAATATCAACACCGATCATCACGTAATGATTGGTACTTTTATTAATGAGTTCAGTCTTTCTTCAGAGTAGCGCATTCATCAGTCGCTCGCTCTTTTCCTGTCTATCCGTCTTGCTCGCTCTCTAACACACACAAACAGTGTGATCGGAAACATTTGTAAACAATTTTATAATCTTAGTAAATGTATGTAGAGCTGGAGGAGATGGCTGCGTGCTCGGCCTGGTTTGACGAGGTTGGTGCAGCGCACAGCAACAATGACAGACACACAAGAGGATGTAAATTACAGACAGAGCCACTAAAAACTGTTTTTTAAAAAATATATACTTTTCACGGTCAGAACGTATATGGAAAAAACCCCACATTAACACTGTAAGTGGACATAGTGGAGCTGTGCATGGTTCCCTGATGTCTGCCCCGACTTGGTGGTGCTGCGGCCGGGCTGTGTGCGCCTTCTCCCGGCCGTGGAGCTGTCTGTGGTCTCTGCGTCAGTAGCCAGGGACTGTTTGTTTATTTATTGCAAATCAAATTGTCATCGCGATATTAAACGTTATCGGATATCGCATGTTTTCCTAATATCATGCAGCCCTAGTACTTGTGTACATTATATGAATCATATGTTGGTTGTAGGGGTAAAATAAAGATTATGGTCCATGTAAGTAAAACACCATACAATGATGAATCTTTGCTCCCAACCATGTCAGGCCCAGAACCGTGCTGCTTACTACTCTGCCAACCAGCTGGCACAGCTCCGCCCAAGCCCCCGTTGGGCCACTCAGGGAGTGCGTCCCCAGCGTAAGTAACCACAGTTGAATTGCTCTTAAAATACTCAAAGCATAACAAGAATGAAGTTCAGACTGGAATGTGCTGGCTCCATATGTTAAGTCAGAGAATGACAAAAGGTTTAGCCTTCCTCTGGCTATTATTCTTTAATATGTTGCTGAACTAACTGTTGGCCATCTAAATGAATTAAGTACAGTATTGCATAGTGTTATAAACCCACTTGAGAACATTTACCCTAAAAGTATGCATGTAGCATTATTGCTGTAAGTTAAGAAAAAGGACTAATTTCATAATGTAACAGCTTTATCTAGCCTAGAGCTGCATTTATTGACAGGATAATCAACTGGCAACTTAAACTTGATAGGTCAGAATCCACTATGATTCAACCTCCAGGCACGTGGTAATGATAACTATTGTTAACCAGCCACCTCTTAACACCTAAAGAACAGAATTCTAACTATATTCTGGTTCTCTTCTGTTTTCTGTTCCTTCAGACTTCCAAATATGCCTAGTGCCATGCGCCCATCAGCTCCCAGGCCACAGACTTTTAACACCATCCGTCCCACCTCTACCACCAACACTCAGGTGCCACGCATGATGGCTTCTCAGCGCATGCGTAAGTATTTCAGTCTAAAGAACAAAAGAATCTGCTATAATTTGTTCCTCTGTCACTTTGTTTTTGTCAATAGATGTAATTAATTGCCTTTTTTCCCTCCTCTCTTACCTCAGCCACCCAGGCCCTCAGCCAGCGCCCTGCCAGTGCTTCAGCCACTGCTGCCCCAGTGCGTGCCATGCCCCAGTACAAATATGCTGCTGGTGTGCGCAACCCCCAGCAGCACATGGCGTCCCAGCCACAGGTCACCATGCAGCAGGTAAAAATCACTATAACTTTCATTGCCTCAATATGAGGATTTGGAAGGAAAAAAAGGCAGTTTCTTTTCCAAACAAGGTGATAACACATAGGTTTCATGTTTTCCAACTGCATGTGGTGATTGAATACTAAATAAACTTGACTGTACTTGGTGATTACTGACAGCAAAATTTAAACCACCGTTTCTGTTTGTGGTGTTGGCTAAGCATGGTCTGTATTTAGTGTGGCAGGTCAGAGCTGGCTTACTCAGGGCATAGACATAAAAAGGTGAAATTCAGTTGCTTTCATATTGGATGGTGTAGGAATGCATTTCATAAGTTGTGTATGGTTGTTTTACTCTAGAACCTGCCTTAGTTATAGCCAACAAAATTTAAGAACTGAAACTGAGAATTTAGCTTGTGTATGGCAATGGCATATTTAGACTTAATTTACATTTAAAAAAACAAATAAATTTGGAATTCTGAATCTGCTATTAAGAATCTAATATGCCATGGATTTGACAAGAAACAGTGCCAACTAGAATAACATTCATACCTCCACCAAAGCCCACTAGTCCCCATAAATTAAATGAAGCTGCACCAAATAGATATTAGTCCCCACAATGTGCCTGTTTTTTCATCAAGATACATGTGGATTTACCCCTTTGCCCAAATCTGCCACTTCATTTAATGGGTTATTTTTTTCTTTTCTTTTTTTAACAATTGTTTGGGGAAATATTAAGTAGCTTTTATGTAAACCTGCTGACAAATGAACAAATGGTCAGGCAAAAACATAACTTCCTTGGCAGAGGTAATAAACATAATTTGAATTTACACAGGAATCAGACAATTCAAACAATACTCAACACTACTCATTCAGTCATTTATAAAGTCTAGAACTAGATTGTAATAACTGCTCGGTTTTCTTTAACATTTTCCTTGATTTTTTTTTTTTTCCCCCTGTCTATAGCCTGCTGTCCATGTCCAAGGACAGGAGCCCCTGACTGCCTCCATGCTGGCTGCTGCCCCTCCTCAGGAACAGAAGCAGATGCTTGGTTAGTACTTAACCTGCTCTGACTTCATTAGTTTTTCGGGGGTTAAACTAATATAAAGTCACCAAGTTATTTGACAACTTGTGTCTGGTTCCTTACATTGACCTCAATAGTATTCATAATAGTTGTTGCTAACTGTTCTTTCAGGTGAGCGTCTGTTCCCCCTGATCCAGAACATGCACCCCAGTCTGGCAGGCAAGATCACTGGTATGCTACTGGAGATCGACAACTCAGAGCTTCTTCACATGCTCGAGTCACCTGAGTCACTGCGCTCAAAGGTCAGTTAATGGCTAATATGTCAGATTTATCTCCCGAAGCCAGTTGGCTGCGATTGTCATTAGAATTTGATCATTTTTAAAATATTTGTTTCTTAGAATTACCATTAGCCTGGTTGCTATTTAGCGTCTACATAAAGCAATACTCATGAATGGACAGCATATAGTTTGAGCTTATTATTTAACTTGAAAGTTAAATGTGAAATGCTCCATATGCAGTATTTGTATATATTTACTTGTTTCAGGTGGATGAGGCTGTTGCTGTGCTTCAGGCCCACCAGGCCAAGGAGGCTGCTCAGAAGTCCACCACCCCTGCTGGTGTTCCCAGTGTCTAAGGTGTGTGCAAGGAGGAATTCTGTTTTTATAAATTCACAAGTTAATTAAAGTGTTAACTTCATTATCAATATTCTCTCTTACAGATTGAGCATTTTGAAACCTGCTTCACCGATGGAAAAAGAGAAAAAAAATATTAAACATTGAAAAACCTAAAACTCTGAAAACATCGCAAAATGATAAATTATTTCTTATAAAAAAAGAAAACAATTGACTTTGCCAGGTCTAGGGATGGTTTGACTAGACCTTGATCATAAATAAAAATTTGTTGGAAAAAAAAATAGCAAAATAGAGAAAATTGAATTTATGAATTTGAATGCATTCCTCTGTTTTATGTCATTTTACTGTCAGTGCAAAGAATATCAGCCATGTTCACGAAAGTGGTAGCTGAGCGATTTTGAAAGGTGATTTGTATCGTAAACTACAGGCTGTAATAAATTCTCATTCAAAAGATGTGCCTGTTTTATGACTGGTTATTGTCCCTATGAATTGCCATTATTATACTCTGTAAAAGTAATGCACACATTTACACCAGTGGATAGAATTCATGTGTTGGTCATATTTGCCATATCTGAAAGCATGATGGTCTGGTGTACCAAGATGATTCTCACTGACACCTGGTGGAAGAGCTGTCTTCCACCAGGTGTCAGTGTCATTCGGTGCTGGTAAATCCGTCCAACCAGAGCACAGGGTTTGTCTTAATAGAACCAACTAATTATGAATGTCTCAAAGGGCTACGGTCAGGGCAACATCCAGGAATACACTAACCACTGTTATATTATTTTTGTGGACCATATAACATGGTGTCAGCTTAATTTTTCACTTACCTGCCTCTTGTATACACAGGATCTATAAATGTTGATACCAGATCCCAGCGGTATCCTGTCCTTAATCCTGAGGGCATTGCAGTGAAAGCTAACTAATCTTATTTTATACCAGTCATTTATAAAAGGGGCCTTTTGGAAAGTTATTTGTGTCAGTCAGAAATCAATCTTTGACTAAGGTTTTGTTATTAGACATTTTAAGTTGAACTGCATTATATTACTGGGGGGGGGACATGGTTTGGACAGGGAACCCCAGCCCCCTCAACTGACAACTGGTTTGTTAGGTAGAAGGGGAAAAAAACATTAAGTTCTTAAATGTTTGACTGTGATATAGCTGAGTACTAAAGACCCGATCAAAGGATTTATTACAAGCAAATATTGTGCTTTGTGGTAAATACAGCTACTATATATTTACTCATGTACCATTAATACCCTGTCTACATAAAGTATGCAACACTGAAACTAAGACTTTTTAAATATGAACTTGAAACATCCAGTTATTCATCTGTCCCTTGACTAGGCCAATCACCGGAATGAATGAAACTAAATCAGCAACATGTGACACCTGAGAAGTGATTTGTGATGCAGCAGTTGTATATCATAACCAATCACAAAATTTGACCTCCAAAAATGTCAATCACAAACATCACCTTTTGTGATTTATTTTTTTATTTATGACCATATTTTGGATCATACTTGCCCATTTTCAATAGAATTGTGAATTGTATAATGATAAGAGCATCATTCTATTTGTTAATTTCAAAAAATCATTGCTTGTGATTTAACTTTGCTTAATGATCTTTCAGGCATTTAGTTTTGGGGATGTTTCATAGAAGTCATGGGAGACTTTATTCTAGAACATTACAAGCTATGATTCATGATGTCATGGTACCTCACTTCATTTTGATGATCAGAAAGGTTTTATTGAAGAAATGTTGAGTATGATGATAAAAAAAAAGGGAGAACTTCATAAATCTTGTTTCGTACAGATGAACATCAGATTCTGGCTGTGATGCAGAATATCAGTCTTTTTTCAAAGGCCTCTGGAGTCTTGTGATAAATCATATGTTAAAACTTCGACGAATTGCCTTGATATCTATGTAAACAAAAGATCTGACTGAACATGACCTGCTTTTTTAACAAAGTGGATGAATGTAAAGGTAGGCTTTATGCTTGGTTAAAAAAAGATCTTTCCATTTTCAGTAAAACATACCTCACCAAAATAGAGAGCATCTGTTCACTCAATATCTTCATGAGCACTAGACTTTGTTGACTCAATAATCCAACTCATATTGAAACCAGAGGGACTACTTGCAGTTTCCAGTAGGTGACGCTGTTGAGCCATTCTGCCTCAGCTGCCAAATATTGTCCTTGTGTTCACATAGTGACGGTCATTGTACATGTCCATTTTGAGGGAGATTGGGGCATGTGCAGTGACATTAAAACCACTTCCTGTTTGTTGGCGTTCCATCGAAATGCACGCCGTTGCGGTTCAATGTAAAGGCTTAAATGTCACAACATGGCGTCACCAGCTTCTCAAGGCTTCCCTGACCTATTTTGAGGTGGATCAATTGAAAAATGTAGGCGGAGCATTTCAAAGTATAAAACAGGGTACTTCCTGTCACAGATAGGGGACAATGTGACTATTAGAGTATATTTGCAAATAGAAGTCTTCAGGGCGGTTCCTTATCACACATATACAGTTTGACAGTAATTAGAGCAAAAACATGGAAGTTAAAGCTACTTGAAGGCTTTTGGCGAGTCATCGAGATTCACTGCCAATTTGGCAGATTGGACAATATACATGGAAGTTATAAGCACTTATTGTTTTCTGGCGAATCATCTAAATTCGCTGCCACGCCACGGCCACGCCCCCTGACGAAACCTCATAGTTTATAGTTAATAACTTTTGATATGAGAGTCTTTAACGTGACATAAACCAAATGTGAAGTCGATCGCATGACATCTGTAGGAGAAGTATGAATTTGTAGAGGGATTTTTTTGTACGTCTGGGCATGATACACATGTGCCTATTCTCATAATTGTAGGCGAAAGTAAATGAATAAGAAGACCCTCATTGAAATTTGTAGGGGGCGCTATTGTGGCATTTTTGGACGAACATTCCCGGGCACATTAAAATATGTACATTTTCACCAGACCTGACGCATCCGCAGAAATTGGTTAGTTTTTGAGTATGTTAAGGCACCAAAAAGGCATTTCAACATGCAGAAGAAGAAGGGGAAGAAGGAGAAGTAAAACAATCCTAGCAAAAACAATAGGTCCTTGCTCGTGACCTAATAATATTAGTATTTATGCTTTGTAGGTGACATGCCAGCTCCAAAGAAATCTGCCAGACCTTCAGGCCCATGCAGCTATGATGTAAATCTCGCGATACCATTTGAATTTGTGAGCTACAACGAGAACAGTGAACAACAGAGCAAGCTCCAGAGGAGCTGTTGTCGCTCGGAACGGAACAGATAGGTGGGACCTAAGACTGAGGAAAAGAAGTGATTGTGGCAGAGAGGACATAATTCACGGCACTGCAGCGGAACAAGTCACTGCTGAACTTAAACTCGTCTTTGGAAAGCACAACGAGTCCTTTCTTCTTTGTTGCTGTCTTCGGAACAAGTGTCACTAGCAACAGACGGTACGTTCTCATCGTTTGGAGCTAACCTTGCTAGCCAGCCGCTAACACTCGATCTTTGGTAGTTAGCTGGTTGGTATTCTAGATACCATTAACAAGCCAAGCTTAGACCAATGCAACGTAATTACATTTTGCTAACGTCATGTCTATCTGATTGTGGTAAATTATGAGGTAACGTAAAGTGGCATTTAACACAATTAACTATGAAGCTAACCTAGCTATCGGTTTAACGCTATTATGAAGTCAAATAGCAATCTGAAACGGCACGTCTGGTACTATCATAGCCTTTTGAATCATATCTAATGCTTAGTAGTATTTGACTTGGTATACTTTTAGAATGTAGACAATTATAGACGCTGAGTTTTGAACTAGCATCAAACCAACTAAGTATTTCAGCAGTGTGTCCAACTTGGGCAGCAGGGCTGGTTTGCTAATGACTGCCATGACACCATAAAACAGCAAGCAGCCAGAGGAAAAAGCTGTGATTTTACAGGGTTTGTTACGTTGTGTATGTTACACTCTCAACATAAATGTAAAACAGGGCTATGTGTCAGTGATAGACTTGAGAAATGTCTCAGATTTATCTCAGTGCTTAATGTTTCTCATTATTATTATTATTAATAATAATTATAATTGTATTTAAGAAAGTCAGAGTTGGTATGAGTTTGCTTCTTGTGAAAGCTTCCAGTCTGAGATTTAGATGGACCCCACTGCTCAATTTCAACAATTATAAACACACATGGATATGTGAATTTGACTAGACATCATCATTTGCTTTGAATTAGCAACTGATAACTTAGAGCAGTAGAAGAACTGCCATGATCCTTGGGTCAACATGATCAGCCCTATGGTATATCTTAGATATTTGTATGCCAGGGACTCATGTATACTAATGAAGCTGCCACTCTGCTGCTTTTTATCAGCACCATGCCTAAATCTTGAGTCTAAGTTAGAGCATATATAATTCAGTATGCAGATGAACTAATCAAGAAAAAATGTAAGCTCATTTACATTTTCTAATTATGTTATATACTATATACTATACTAACCAAGTCTGTCATTATACAGTGAGTATGTTTACACTAGATCCGTTTTCAGACATGACCTAAAATCCGGAGAATTGGCTACGGAGTTTACCCGTAGGTTGCCTTTCACACATGCACAACACAGCGGAGGTTTTCTGCACAGGCACGATCACAACAGCATCAAATCCTCTGTGTTATTTAGGCAAGAGCTGGAGCAACCGGGTGCAGCCGACAGAGGCAGGAAGTGACATATTAACTCTGCTGCCGAGATCACGTGTTTACAGCAGCCAGACACCGTCGTCAGCTCTTAAAACCACAAACTCTTTATCATTATCTTTATCATCATGTGCACAACAATTACATACAGCAGACACTAGCAATTAAATTCTTGTGTCACAGGCTCCCTTCCAGCTATGCTAAAAAAAAAAAACTGAATATAAAAAATATAATAAAATAAATCTAAAGTATTAAAATATAATATATAAAACACACCTAAATATGTAAATTATAAACTAAAATAAAGTATCTTGCAGAGTACAATGAATGAATGAATGTAAGTAATACTGATAGGGTTATGCAAATATTGCAAGGTGCAAAGTTCAGAGGAGTGACAGACAGGAGAATGGCCTTGGGGATGAAGCTGTCTCTGAGCCTGGTGGTGCGGGCCTGGATGCTGCGGTACCGTCGGCCAGACGGCAGCAGACAGAATAGTTTATGGCTGGGTTGATGGGTGTCATTAATGATCCTGTTGGCCTTCTTCCTACACTGCTGGGTGTAGAGGTCCTCCACGTATGGCAGCTCCGTCCTGGTGATGTGCTGGGCAGACTTCACCACCCTCTGTAGAGCCTTACGGTTCAGGGTGGGGCAGCTGCCATACCAGGCGGTGATGCAGCCAGTCAGGATACTCTCTAGTGTTGCACCTGAAGAAGTTGCAGAGAATCCTGGAATCCATGTTGAGCCTCCGTAGCCTGCGGAGGAAGAAGAGCCGCTGTCTGGCCGTCTTTGTGATGGAGTCTGTGTGGTGAGACCAGGTCAGGTCCTTACTGATGTAAACCCAGAGGAACCTGAAGCTGCTGACTCTCTCCACCGTAGTCCCGCTGATGGAGAGTGGGAGGTGTTCTTCTCCCAGTCTCTTCCTGTAGTCCACAATCAGCTCCCCTCGTTTTGCTGACGTTGAGATGGAGGTTGTTGTCCTGGCACCAAGATGTCAGGGCTCTGACCTCCTCTCTGTAGGCCATCTCATCGTCGCCGGTGATCAGGCCTATGATGGTAGTGTCATCAGCAAATTTGATGATGGTGTCTGAGCTGTTGGTGGCCACGCAGTCATTCGTGAACAGGAAGTACAGGAGAGGACTGAGGACTGAGCACGCAGCCCTGGGGGGTGCCGATGTTGAGAGTCAGAGTGGAGGATGTGGTGCTGCCTATCCACACAGCCTGGGGTCTCCCCATCAGGAAGTTCAGGATCCATCATAGAGGGCGGTGTTGAGCCCAAGGTCTCTGAGCTTGGTGAAAAGATTCAAGGGCACGATGGTATTGAACGCTGAATTTTAGTCAATGAACAGCATTCTCACATATGTGTTCCTCTGGTCGAGGTGGGAGAGGGCATCTGCAGTCGACCTATTTGGCCTGTAGGAAAACTGAAGTGGGTCCAGTGAGTCAGGAGGTGATTAAGGATTTGATTAATTGCGCAAATCACTTCATGATGGTGGAGGTGACTGCTACCGGGCGGTAGTCTTTCAGTCAGAGGGTTTGGGGTTTCTTCGGAACAGGGACAATGATGGTCTCCTTGAAGCATGTGGGGACTACAGACTAAAGCAGTGACAGGTTGAAAATGTCTGTGAACACATCTGCCAGCTGATCTGCACACACCTTGAGAGCTCGGCCAGGGATTCCATCAGGTCCAGGTGCCTTGGGTGTGTTAATTTGTTTAAGTGATCTCCACACATCTGCCCTGGATATTGCAGGTAGGCAGCGGTCCTCCTGGGCCTCTTGGTCCTCCACAGCCGGGGAGTAACTCTCAAAGCGTGCATAAAAGGTGTTCAGTTCATCTGGGAGAGATGCAGACACCACCTCAGCAGTGCTGGCCTTCATTTGTAGTCTGTGATGGTTTTTAGTCCAGCCCACATGTTCCTTGTGTTGGAGCCCTGGCAGTGAGACTCCACTTTGTCCCTGTACTGTCTCTTACCACTGCTAATAGCGCGGTCCCTGGACTTCCTGTACTCCTCCAGATCACCTGAGTTGTAGGCGTCGTTCTGTGCTTTAAGTTTGGCATGGACGTAACCATTAATCCAGGGCTTCTGGTTCGGGAATGTCCGTACAGTAATCCTCAGTACGACGTCATCGATGCATTTGCTGATGTAAAAGATGACCTCGTCCGTGTATGTGTTTATGTTGTTGTCCTGAAACGACACCACTCCGTAGTGCTGAAGCAGTCACGTAGAGCAGATTCTGATTGGTCGAACCACCGCTGAATGGTGCAAGTCACCGGCCTGTCATTTTTTAGTTTTTGCCTATAGGAAGGCAGCAGCAGAACTGAGACATGATCTGATTTGCCAAAAGGGGCGTGAGGGAGGGCCTTGTATTCATCCGGGAAAGGAGTTGAAACATAATCGAGTGTGTTCTCAACATGCGTAGGACAGCTGATGTGGTGATAGTAGGGCAAATAATTTCAGTAGAATTTTAAGACCATTATTTCTTGACTTGTATTTTGTTGAATTCAATGAATTATTAACCACGGATCAATATATTTGACTTAAGATTTTGTTCTGATATCTTAAAATTTCTCTTCAACATAATGACCTTTTTATCTCAATAAATTACAAAAACAAATAAATATGTGACAAAGCTAGTGATATATTAGTTTGGTCAGTAAATTGTGCTTAGCTAATGTTTTACTTTTACAGGTACCCTAGTGAGTCTAGTTAATTTCTAGTTAAACACTAGCTCAGCACTACAGATTTCTCTAATGTCAAATTCTAATGAGACTCCCCACATTCAATTATTCTAGCACTCGTATTATGATACGAGTGCTAGAGGCTGCCCTCCAGGGTCATCAATGTTTGGTTGTCAGAGGCCCATCTAGGCTTAGCAACATGTTTTCCAGACCTGTGTGTTCTTCCAAAGAAAGGTCATCAGGCCAGAATTACAACCTGGCCTGTGTTCTTTGTGTGTGTGTTTGTCAGGACCTGTGTGTGACCTCCCTTTCTTGCTTTATGTTAAACATAGCTGCTAAGCTAGGTGGTGGTGGTCTAGCTAACACATGTTGCTGTCATTGATTAGGACATGCATTTATGCATCGTGGATGATCAGGCACCTATCTCATAGTTTGGGATGACATAATGACCAGGTTTTAAACACAAACAATTACACCAGACATTTTAGAGAAGACATGTGTCGGGTCAGTAGGTGTATAGCATGCAGTCTCACTCTTGTGGTGCACTTGAAGGTGTGTGTCTAGATTGGAAGCGGTACCTCCAGATGCTGACACTTTCATCAGACAGTTTGCATATTGCCTCATTAATATTGCCAGGTTCCCTTTTGGCTTTCAGGTCAAATCCAAAATGGTGCCAAATATGCACCTTTCCTTTTCACTTTGACACCAATTCCTCAGCCTTGTTGGTTAAAGGGATAGTTCACCCAAAAATGAAAATTAACTCATTATCTACTCACCACTATGCCGATGGAGGGGTGGGTGAAGTGTTTGAGTCCACAAAACACTTTGGGAGTTTCCGGGGTAAAAAGCGTTGCAGCCAAATTCAATACAATTGACCAAATTGACCACTTCTTCAAACGTCGAAAAACAACAGAAAAACTAAACAAGGTCATTTACACCATGTTTTTTAAGCGGACATTTAGGCCCAAAACATGGTGTAAATTACCTTGTTTTGAGTCGACTTGAATTCTGGGCTTATGGACACTTGGATGATACCACAGGAGCATTATGGAGGCATTTTTCTATTTCTGAAGAGGAGAGGAGCAGAGTCTCTTGATGACCAGCAGGGACAACTGGATACTGTTAAGGCTATATAAACAGAGTTTTTCCCCACTCAAGGCTTAGTGCATTTGTTTGGAGAGCGTCAGAATAATCAAAATATAATCAGCACTATTTATGTTATTGTTCTATTTATTTATTTTCTTTTTGAGGGGGGGGTTAAGATTACGATCTAGGGGTGGGGGGTACTTCAGTACAACCCTCGGACTGCCACTGTGTATTTCGCACACTCCTTGTTACCATCTGTAATCGGATGACACTTCTCTTCACTCTATATGCAAATTAACATTTTTTTTATGTCCGATGTTGTCGGAATCTTTGTGCCCGTCGGTCTGAGAAAGAGAGGGAACAAGCTGAGTCATGAGGAACTGAATATAGAAGAAATAATTTACACAATTAAATCAAATGGAACAAGCTTTTGCACAAATTTTATTTTGAAGTGTTTTGTATGGGACTGTTAAAGGGAGATTAGGAGTTCAGGCTGGGCTACTCTTTGTTGTGGAATAATGCCTTGCAGTGCATACTTAGTTTAGACCCTTAGAAGGGTCAGAGTATTCAGTAGTGTTATTACTACTATTTAAAGTCAGACAAGAAGCAGAGTAGTGTGTACTGCAAATTGTGCCGAAAGCATGTTCCCGCAAAGACACGTAATACCGCGAATTTTTTTACCATCTGAAGTTTTTTGTCATTTGTTTTTAAATTTTTTGTAATCTGTTACATATTTTCAATATTTTATAAGTATGGTCAGCACAAACATACCAAAGCAAATTCCTTGTATGTATAAACCTACTTGGCAATAAAACCTGATTCTGATCTGCATGGAATTATCTAATGAAAGTGGTTAACTGCAGGTATAATTTGCCACCACTACTAACTTGTGGTCTAACTGCTCAACACAGGCTTACATGAATCTAATGGCCATACATCTTTTACCCAATTAATTACAGAGGTGATGAATTATTGATAAAAATATATTAATTAATATTTAGAACAATAACAAACATTGTATTCTATGTGAATTCTACACACTTTAAATGAATAGGTACCATGTAGAATTTCTTAATGCTAATGACAAATCTTTACTCACCATACCACATTGTATGTACTCTTGAGTTGTAACAAATATGTTTTCTGCCTCAGTGGTATTAAATATATACCATTAATAAATAATATTGGTCAATATCATTGTGATAATATTTTTTGACATACCCCCTAACCTACCAAATACAGTGTGGCCACAGCTCGGATTACACTATTCAAGTGACAGATGCTTGTGTTTTAGCATAGCACACTAAAATTGGTCGTTTAAAAAGAGCCAATAATACAAAATCTCTACTGGTTAACAATGCTCATGTGCTCATCTTCATTTTATCACCAAACCTTCAGTTTACATACTTAAATAATTTCTTTGTCTCTTTTTTCAGTGTCACCAGGGGAAATGTATCACATACTCCCAATTTATCAGTTCATTTCATTCGTTTTCACACCCTTTTCCTGAGCTGTTGGCTCTCTCAGCTCAGCAGAAATGCTAGGAAGCTTACCTCATTTCCTCCCTTCTTGAGTGAAGCGAGGGAGGAAAGAGGGGAAGTCTGGGAGGAGGGGGCAGTTGGAGACTGTACTGGCATTGTTGGGGTTGGAAACTTTTCCTTTTCTTCCCACTATTGGCCTGCCTTGTCTCTCTTTGTACAGCATTGTTTTCCCTGTTAGCACTGCTGTTGTGGTGGATGTTTTCACTGTTTTTAATTCTTTGCATTTTTAAGGGTCAGATGCAAAACATACTGCATGGCCAGGTTTTTGATTGTTTGAAATATAGGTTTTATATATTTTTCTTCTACTTTGAATACTGAATATTTTTTATATTTACTCCATGAAAAAGAGGGAGATATTCAGTTAATAACACTGATATGTTTTGAAAGTCTTCACTGACCACACTAGCACAAAGGTTTCCGCTTGCTTCACACTTTGGTGAGCAGGACAGGACACTGTTTGACTTTCATCCCACAACAGTCAATAGCTGATCAATTTCCCTGCCAGGCAGATGTCCTCTGTCTGCACATGATGCAGTGGCTGTCCCCAGCCCCATAGAGGCCCAGGAATGTGCATAGAGGCAACATTACACAGGAGACAGGCAGGTCAGGAATGCAGCTGAAGTGATACTGACTGACTGACTACACTGGCTCAGCTGCTGCATGTTTCACTGGTCACAGTTGTCTGTGTGCCTTTCATCACTGTTGTCTCCCTGTCTGTATATCTTTTCATCTATCAGTCCGTCTTTCGGTCTATTGTGTCTTGTTTATTCCTAGTTGCATCTCTATCACCTTCTGTATCAATTTCCTTTATTTGCGCTTCTTCTGTATGTGTTACTTAATACTATGTGAAATATAGTAGGTTAACTAATTTCATGATACCATGCCAGGCAGTAGCTAATAGACCTTTCAGTCTGTTTTTGATTTCCTTGCCTCACTCATATGTAACAGTGCACACACACACACACTGCTTACCATTTATAGAAACACAGTTGACTAGTGAGTCTGTGCTGGCTAACTTTAAACCTAGTATATTCCCTCATCAATTAACTCAGTGAAATAACAAGCATTCTCCTGCACTGCTGAGTCTCACAGGGTGGTCCTCTCTTTTCCCTACTCCTACTAACCAAAGGTGCTGGTAGACAGCTTCAAATTGTTAGCGAAAACTGAAAAATATTTATTTATATTTACAATCAAAACAAAACTATATAAAAAATAAAATGAGAACTATCTGATGTCATATATTACATTTTTCCAAAGCCTGACTGATGTGTTTTTGGGGTGGCCGATGCTGATACCAATAAAAGGGAGTAAAATAGTTCAAATACTAATACATTTGCTGAAATATAATTTTAAAAATGACAAATGGTTAACTCTAAACTTTATTTTAAATAAACATAAATAAAAAAACAGAAGTACACCCAATTATATAGAGCCTGAATGAAGTTTTTTTTAATTTTTTTTAGGTAAAATATAAACATATAATGCAAATGTATAATTTTCTGCATTGTTTAATCTGTAGAAAATATTTTTTTATATCAGTGAAAATTTTCATTAACAAAATTTTATTTTGAAGAGATTTTGTATGGGACTGTAAAAGGGGAGATTAGGAGTTCAGGCTGGGCTACTCTTTGTTGGAATAATGCCTTGCAGTGCATACTTAGTTTAGACCCTTAGAAGGGTCAGAGTATTCGGTAGTGTTATTACTACTATTTAAAGTCAGACAAGAAGCAGAGTAGTGTGTACTGCAAATTGTGTCGAAAGCATGTTCCTGCAAAGACACGTAATACCGCAATTTTTTTTACCATCTGAAGCAGAAATGACAAAACTAGGGATTTGATTTATTTATTGACGGGGAAAAAATATCGATATGATTTTTTTCCATATTGCCCAGTCCTAATCACATGTCGGCAGAAATTACAATAATATCAAATGTCTGTGAAAGCCATCTAATTGATTCTAATCAGCCAACTGTTAAATAGGTCGGGCTCTACATTTTTGGTGATAAATTTGTCATAGTAGAGGGCCTAGTTAGTTTGTGAGACGACCAGTAGTGTGCAAGCTAATCCTGGGTTTGAGCTTCATCAACACGAAATGTCAGACATACAAAGTCATTTATGCATGTTTATTGAGCGTTTTCTTGTTTGTTTGTATTCATGCTGCAGTGAAGTCAAAAGTTTCAATGTTGCTGTCAAATATGTCACAAACATAAATGGTTGCAACACTTCCACCATTTTCAGAATAAAAGCACTCCAGCATTTCTGTTGACTGAATTCATTAATTTGTTTTTTAAAGAGTTTTATTTTGAAATATTTGCAGGAGCGGAAGATGAACAGCTTTATACTGTATAGTACTGGTATCTATTTAAGTACATAGGACTACTTTTATACAAGGAAATACCTTAGTTATACTAGAAACCTCAGAAATGGTGTAATTAAATTAAAGGTTAACATAAAGAACTCTCTTTTAATGGCTGGGTATCGTGATACCTTTCTAATATCGGTATACTGTGCAACACTAATCTGGAAGCATATTTTACTTTGAGATGCACTGTCACCATTATGTTTTTGCTTTAGGAAACCCTTAGTATGATATATTTTATGTTCATTGTATGCACTGTAGCTTGGACCACAGTTAAACCTGCTTGAGGTTATATCTTTTTATAGACAGAGCAATATGCATGATATACGTATCGCAAAAGACTGCTTTAAAGGTGATAAATCTCAGGCTCGCTTAATTTTAAATGTTGATTTGATGGCACTGTGGCCGGGCTGTGCGCCCTCTCCCTCAGGCTTTGGAGTGGTCCGTAGTCCCTGCGTTCATAGCCAGCTGAACTTATTTCAATAAAACCCTCTTGTTGGAATGGAAATACTGCTTTTCTTTTTTGTGTCTGACCACTTAATGTATGGGGTCTTTGTTGGCAGTGAAACCAAAGCAGAAAGACATGATAAAAACACTGTATACTTAAGCATTTGTTCATTCATCAGAAGTCATATCATCATCGGTATTCAACATTGCATGTTTTCCTAATATCGTGCAGCCCTAATTTTGTCCCAGATTTACTTGGATTTTTAAGGTTGTTACCCTCACTCAATTTCTACAGAGCTTCAGCTGACAGACAGCTATACAGATTTTCTTTTTTGCAATACACATTGATAAATTCATTAGAGATACATTTTCCCCTTGATGATGGCAAGTATGTTATTATTATTATTATTATTATTATTATTATTATCATTGTTAATTATTATGAGATAGATTAGATTGATTACCGTTAGACGAAGACCTGACCATAATGTTTATGCATAAATGCAGGTGATTCCAAATGGTTCCCTTACTTTGTCGTGCCACCATATGGCACTGAGCTGAATATTTTTCCATATTCATGGAGGTGATCAGAGAAATTTTAGGGGGAAATCATGAAAATCTTTTGATTGTAGCATGGTTCTCAGTGTTTGTTGAGAGTCGTACTCCCCCAGGCTGCAGTATGTCAGCTGAGGTCAGTAATGGATGTGTCTCTCTCTGGATTGCCGAATGAACTCCGTCCCCATGGAACGATTTGGTATGCCTACCAGCTCTCATCTTTCTATCTGCTATCTCAGTTGGTGTTCTTATGCATGCACACACTTATGCAGAGTGTGTGCATGCAGTCTCATACTACTCATTAGTCATACCCAAGTCCAACTAACGTCATAAAGCCTGTCTTTGAATTGATGATTTGAACCTTTTTGTTTGATTTGTGTGGTCATTGTCGTGGTATATCTAGCAGCACAACAGCTCTGCCTGTCCTTCAATACATGCTCTATTAGCAACAACAATTAAGATTCTATGAAGTGCATTTATATTTGCACTATCTGAGCAATTAAACATGTTTACTTCTTCTTTCCAGTGTCTTCGTTTTAGCAGTAGCATCACACGGTTTAATGGTGAGAAACTTCTCAGGACCATTGGATTTCCCTGTATGACAATATGCTATGATTATAAATCTGCAGGGCCTTTAAACTTATCCAAGGTATATTTTGTTGTGAGGCAATGCAGAAAAATAAGAACAGTGAAAAACTGTTCTTTCTTTAAAAGAGACAATTAACAAGGGGCCATAAAACCTTCTGTGGTTTTCACTTATTGGTTTTGGGCAAAAGTAAATAGCCAATCACCACTGTACTGCGTATTTGTGGGAAGGGCGTGGAAAAGAACAATGCAAAGAAAGAGAAGAAAAAAAGTGACAGTTTTTTATGTAAGAATGAAGAAGTTTCTGAAGTTGCTATAACCGTCATGGACTTGTTATATGTGGGTGTAGCACACTAGCAGGAATTAAGGTGTTGGTAATCATATGGTAGGAAACCACTTTTTAACTAAGGGCAAAGTTGATAAAGGATTTCATTAATTCCAGGTGACAGCAAAAAACTTGAGTTATTATTTTTCAACCATTTAAAATTTCACTCAAGGTTACAAGAAGTGCTCAACACTTAAGTAGGGTTCAGTCATGTCCTGCGGAGGTCCGGATAACTGGATCTGGACTTTTTTTGCAGTTTTTTTCAGCCAGGTGGGGCCACCTTGATACATTAAAGGCTATAATCAGAGTTTGTCCTTTTAAGCCTTAGGTGCAGCACAAAAGTCTAAACTGAATGAATGTAAAATCAGTGTGGAGAGCACTGACCACTGTCATAGACTTACTGTTGTAGTCTGCTTTTTGAATTGAAAAACCTTATTTTTTAAATTACGGCACAATTGTTATAACAGTAACAGTCAAACAGTCAAACAGTCATTTCAAACAATGGACATTTTGGCCGATCCTCCCTTTGTGGTTGTTTGAGGGTTTCGACTTCGTTTTAGGCTTAGGGTTAGAATTAAGTAAGGGTAAGGGGCTGGCAAAAGCGTTATACCTATGAGTTTCCTCGCTAAAGCTGTTTTCAGACCTGAATTGGCTACGGAGTGTACGGAGCAGTATGCCTTTCACACATGCACAGCACAGCCGGAGGTTCTCTGCACAGACGTGTTCACAACAGCAACAAATCCTCCGCATTATCAGGCGAGACTCTCTTGCTGGGAAGAGAAGCTCCGTTTGTCATTTGTCCCCCGACATTCTAGACCTATAGCAGCATAAGTAAGAGCAGGTCCAAGACAAGCCTGGACCGTCTCTAACTATAAGCTTTATCGTAAAGGAAGGTTTTAAGCCTACTCTTACATTTAAGCAGTCAATGCAAAATGTGTCCTAATCTTAAAGATCTGCTGTTAATTTGTCTTGAGTTTCTTTTGCCTCTGCAGCATTGTTTCATTGTTGTTTGCATAGTCTTCCACTTTCTACCTTTTGTTTGTCTCACCTGTTCAAATGTGTGAAGTACACATCAGATTGGCTCATTTTGTGAAGTACAATAGACACATAAACACACATCCATGCAGACATGGAGATTACAAGGAAGTAACTATGTTGTGTAATACAAGGAATTTAAATGAGCTGATATACCCAGCAAACTTCTGTAGGAATTCAGATGAAAGTGGTGTGTGTTTGTAGGTCTTAGAAGATTACAATGTAAATCTAGGTCCTAATTATTGGCAATTGTTACTTCTTCAGCTCTTATACACTGCTCAAAGAAATTAATTTAGAAATTAAATCACATATCAGATCTTGATGAATGAATTATTCAAGTTGGAAATCTTTACTGATGTACATTGTATAATTTGTTGAGAACAAAACAACAGTCAATGAAAACCAAAATAATCAACCCATTGAGGTCTGGCTTCAAAACCACACCAAAAATCAAAGTAAAATGAAATCATAGGCTGATCCACCTTGTGTGAATTTCATCACATTGACTCAGTAGTGTGTATGGCCTCCGCGTGCCTGTATACACTCCCAATGACGTCTGGGCATGCTCCTAATGAGTTGGCTCATGGTGTCCTGGGGGATCTCCTCCCAGACCTGGATCAGGGCATCAGTGAGCTCCTGGACAGTCTGTGGTGGTACTTGGTGGCATCGCATACACCAATACATAATGTCCCATAGGTGTCTCCAGATTCTTTCCCGCCTGTCACACCTGCTCTAATCTGTGAAGAGAATGGGGCACAAGTGGCAGACCTGCCAATTCTGGTGTTCTCTGGTGAATGCCAATCAAGCTGCATGGTGCTGGGCTGGGCACAGGTCCCACCAGAGGACGTCTGTTCCTCATGCCACCCTCATGGAGTCTGTTTCTGACAGTTTGGTCAGAAACATGCACGTCAGTAACTTGCTGGAGGTCATTTTGTAGGACTCCGGCAGTAGTCCTCCTGTTCCTCATCGCTCAAAGGAGTGGACACCGGTCCTGCTGCTGGGTTGATGCCCTTTTAAGGCCCAGTCCAGCTCTCCTTTTGTAACGGCCGGTCTCCTGGTATCTCCTCCATGCTCTTGAGACTGTGCTGGAAGACACAGCAAACCTTCTTGGCACTGTACGCATGGATGTGCCATCCTGGAGCAGCTGGACTACCTGCGCAACCTGATTGGGTTGCAGGTACAGCCTCATGAATACCAGAAGTGACAAGGACACTCGCAGAACACAAAACTAGAGAAGAATCAGCCAGGAAGGATAAGGAGAGAACAATTGTCTGTGGCCACCACATATACAACTGTTCCCTTTTTGGGGGTTGTCTTGTTTTAGCCTGTCCATTGCACCTGTTGTCACTTTCATTTGCACCAAAGCAGGTGAAATTGATTCACAATCACTTGATATCCCTGAAGTTTACCTGACTTGGTGTTATACTGTGACGATTAAGTGGTCCCTTAATTATTTGGAGCAGTGTAGTTTGTCATAGGTGTCTTTGTATTATCTTATATTTCCATTTATACCCAACTATCCTTGATCTAACATAGATTGGAGTGTTGCTCAGGACACATATTTGTGTCTGAACCTGACCTAAGTCAGAGATTTGTAACCAAGACTTGCCTGTACCCTGACAGCTGTGATACCGAATGAGCCAAGTGTCTAAAACTATGTTGGAAAACCACAGTGTTTATTGTAACTGAGGATTGGATAGCATTTATCAGATAAATAAATGCATACAACTATCAATGACATTAACATACAATAATATTTATTTTAGATCTTGCATCATAAACTTGTCACACGATGATCACTGTTCCTGATGACCATTGTTTATCAAAATTCAATTAAGATGATGCTTTATATAGTCAAAATTAAATGTTCATAATTAATGTTTTATGCTCAATTGTAATAGGCCATTATTAACTCAGCTAAAGACTATTCTTGACACAGTGGTGTACCTACTGGCTGCCAACAACAGAAGGATTGATAATTCCTCTTCTCTCCTCAGTGTCCAGCTATAAAATATTGATTTGTTTTGACACTTTGAATATTGCTTAATTTTAACTTTGAAGAATGCTTATGTGTCCAACAAAAAAATTGCATTGTATTTCTATTCAAACGCATTCATACTATGACTGAATTATTCAAATCGATATCATATTAACATATCTTTTTCACACTTTGCTTGTCTTCCTCTCTCCAGGTTCTGTTGCATTAGTTTCACAACAGGTGACCCCCACCCCTCCGCCAAAATCCGGCTATTAGATGTGACCACGAGGTTGATAAGGCGAAGCCACCATGTCTTAAACACAGACGGGCCCTCTGGAGCCCTATCTCCCCACCCTGGCCAATCTTCCTCCTCCCTCATCCACCACCTTACCCCTTACCCAATCCCCATCCCTCTCCCAGACTTCCCTGGACATGTGAGGGACAGGCTACCTAACCCTGGCTCCCCACTGGCACATCCTTCCCCTCCCTCAGGAGAGATGACCCTGCAGAAGCACCAGCCGCTGAGTGGTGGTAGTGGTGGGGTGATGGGTTCAGACCGGGACCTGCACTCCACTGCTTCCTCCATCTCCCTGCCCTCGGTGAAAAAGGCCCCCAAGAAGAGGCGCCTCTCTTTGACGTCTCTTTTCAGACGGCGAGGATGGGAGCCCAAATCAGGGCGCCAAAGGTCCCGAGAGCTCCAGCAACCTGGACCTAGTAGCCTTGGAGGGGTGGATGGCATCGCCAGCATCGAGAGCATCCACTCTGAGATGTGTAATGACAAGAACTCTGCCTTCTTCTATGTGGCTGGGACCGGAGCTGCCTCTGCCTCTGCTGCTGCTGCTGCTGCCACCACCTCATCTGCCTCAGGGCCTTCTTCCTCTACCTCCTCCTCTTCCTCCACCTCAAGGGGAGGGGGTGGGGTGGGAGCAGAGCTACTGGAGTGCCCGCTGTGCCTTCTGCGCCACTCAAGGGAGAACTTCCCTGACATCATGACCTGTCACCACCGGTCCTGCATCGACTGCCTGCGCCAGTACCTGCGCATTGAAATCTCAGAGTCACGGGTCAACATCAGCTGCCCAGAGTGCTCAGAGCGCTTCAACCCGCACGACATCCGCATGATATTGAGTGATCGGGCACTCATGGAGAAATATGAGGAGTTCATGCTGAGGAGATGGCTTGTGGCTGACCCTGACTGCCGCTGGTGCCCTGCACCAGACTGTGGGTAAGCATACAAATAGACATGAGTGTTCTCTAAAATGTTTGGTTGTAATGACATTTGTGAGGGTCACCTTCATTAGCTGATCAGCAGACCAGTAGTACGCCACTAATGTTTTGATTGACACTTGTGACTTGTTAAAAGGGGTTTTCTCAAAACTTTAGATGGGAATATGTCCAGTTATATTTATTATATTCTGTATATCTTTAATGTTTTTTCATATGGGATCACAGGACCATGTGTCAAAAATAGCCAAGGAAAACAAAACTTGACGGTAGCAGTTGCAACTCATCAGACAGGTCAGCTATTTCTTCTCAGATAGACTGAGATAGAATTTATGTTGATAAAAACTTGTTGGCTGTACCACTGCAGTACACAGTGTTTTTATCAGCCACCGCCTTGCTTCCTCTCACATCTATGTTTGTTAGACAAGAAAGCAAGTGTGTTTCTTGTGCAACAACAGGTTGGTTTGGGTTCTGAGGAAACTACAGTGTCCTTCCTTTTTAGTTTTTCCTTTTCTCTGCTCTATCCTTTCCTCCTGTTCTGAATCCAGTAGATATGATTGTGTGATATGTTGTTGAAATATTGTCATTTGTGTTATTGTATGTTTAATTTATGTTTTTATTTATTGAATGGATCTGCCCATTGACCCAAAATGAATTTCAGTGTAAACTAACAGTAAAGTTATTTATTTTGAATTTAAAATTAAATTCTGTATCAGCACAGTTAGAGTAAACTTTTGCCTATTTACACTGTAATCTCTATCTATCTCTCTATCTAGTTGTTGTATTTTTTCAGAGTAGCAGGTGCTGCGTTAAAGTACCGGCACATTAACTGTCGCAAACGTCAATATACGGCTCTCGCCGGTATTGGGTAGCTAACAGTTAGCTAGCATGGCTGAGGCTCCTAAAAAGAAGGTGAAAACGTTCAGAATACGAAGAGGAATTTCTTTTACCTTGGTGAAAGACAAGTGTATGTTGTGCCAGCAAACACAAGCACTGTCTAAAAGAGGACATCTGGAGCGGCACCACAATACCAACCAACAGAAAATCAAAGACCGCTACCCATCAACTTTCCGTGCTAGGAAGTTGACGAGCTAAAATCGAATTCGAGTTGAAGGCTCAGCAATCGCTTTTCACAAAACCTCCTGCTCAAAATAAGGCTGCTACTGAAGCATCATTTCATCACTTTTTGGTTTAAGACAAGAAGCCTTTTACAGATGGCGATTTATTCAAGGAAGCAATGAACATTGCTGCAGAGACTGTTGAACAAGACTTCTAAAACAAAGACATCAAAACTAGAGGTGTGAAAATGTCTTGACTGGACAACTGAATCGATGCAGTGACAGAACGTAATCCATTCATGTTTCTGTTACGTTCATTGTTTTAGGGATGTCCTGCCGCTGCATAATTATAACCAGCAATGCTTCAGTATCAGGACAGATGCACATTTAAGGTCCCGTCGTCCTGTGTCGCAGTCTCCTGTCGTAGTCTCTTTCCTCCTCACTACCCCTCTGACCTGCGTTCACTTTACACTTTAACAATAGACACCTGCACTGATCAGAAGTTATTAGGATACGTACAGGACTGACGTTTACTTTGTGTTTGTTTGAGTCGCTCTAGAGTTTATGAGACACATGTTTAAACCTGCTACACAACAAGAGACGTAACTAATATATAATCAGAGTTTGTCCTTTTAAGCCTTAGGTACAGCACACAAGTCTGAACTGAATGCATGTCAAATCAGTGTGGAGAGCACTGACCCCTGTCATAGACTTACTGTTGTAGTCAGATTTTTGAATTTAAAACTTTATTTTGTGAATCACAGTTGTAATAACAGTAACAGTCTATAATACTTTTTAAAGCACTTTCTTAACCCTTGTGTGGTTCCTGCTTCCCCCGGCTGTTGGCCCCCTCACATAGCCCACCCCATATTAGGACGCACACGTAGGGCAATAGACAAGTGAGCAGCCCTTGCAGATGTATTTGTTACACCCGCGGCACACGGTGTGAGTTTTATAGTCCTTTTTCCTGGGGCATATCTGACACCTCTTACTCGCCCCGAGCGGGGCTGCTGCTAGGGCTATGGAGGAGGCCGGACACTCGGGTCGAGCGTCGTCATCGTCGTGGTCAATAGCTTTCTGTGCGGCGGCGGCTTTTACTGCCTTCACAACCGCGGCGGACGCTTCCGTGCGGGGGATGCGCTCCCTTCGTGCGATGAATGGAGTCACGAGAGCCTTTCCCAGCTGCTCTAGGAACACCCTCCGCTTGTTCCGCTTGCCCCGCATCCAGTCGGGGTTGATCTCTCTCCATATCACGAAGGCGTTTTAGGAAGAGACGTCGAGAATTTTGTGAAAGACGACCAGGGGCCAGCGCACGGTCATCCTCCTGCAGCTGTACGTTCCGATCACCTTGTCTAGGTTGTCCACGCCACCTTTGTTGCGGTTGTAGTCAAGGACGATGACCAGTTTCCCGTCCTCGCGGTCGCTGACGTCGGCCTCGGCGTGCCGCGTGCTCAGGAGCACCATGTTCCTGTTTTCTTTGGGATGTAGGACACCAGAGTGGCGGTGGGCGTGAATGAGAACACCGCTCTTCCCTTGACCGTGAGCAGCCCGGTCGGGAGCTCGGGCTTGTTCTTCCGAACTGACCACGTGATATTCCTCTCCAGGAGCTGCCGCGCGAGTTCGTAGGAGGTGAAGTAATTGTTGCACGTGACGTTACGACCGTGCAGTGCTCCGTTACATCGAGCACTACCCGCAACCCCTGGTTCCGTTCTGGGCGTCCGCCGCTCGGCTTTCACTTGCATCTTCCAAGCGTAGCTGGATTTTGCATCGCAGGCCACTCACGACTTGATCCCGTATTTCGCCGACTTGCTGGGCATGTACTGTCGGAAAGGATACCGGCCTAGGGAGAACAAGAGGAGGAGAAGAGATGAGAGGAGAGGAGATGAGGACGAGGACTAGCAGCCGCTATCTACACAACATAATAACATAACATAATAATAATATTTTTAAAAAAGGAAAAAAAAGACTAACCTCTGAACGGAACCAGTTGCTCGTCCACGGTCACTTTGGGCCCCGGGTTGTAGAGGCGCAGCAGCCGCGCCACCCACGCGTCCCAGACCTCTCGCACGGCCGCCAATTTGTCCGTGGCTCGTCTCGTGCGTCTCGTCTCGCGGCCGTCGAAGCACAGCAGTCTGGAGTACGTGTGGAAGAGTTTTAGGGGCATCGTGGCACGAAATATCGCCCGGCCGCTCTCTGCGTCCCACAGGCTGGCGGCGGCGGCCTCGCCCCGGGACCTGTACACGCCCGCTAAGATCGTCCATCCCTTTCCATTCGTCGCCGTATTTTCGACGACCCTCCCGATTCGTCATCTCCAGGATGATGTTCTCTACCGTCGGCGTGATGAACAGGCGGAACGTCGAGGCTAGGTCACCGGTGCGGGACGTCGCGTGGATCGTGTGGCCCGGGGGGACCCTGCTTTGAGCCGCAGCAGAGGAGGAGGAGCAGCGGCCCTCCTCTCGGCCATACGCCCTCGAGGACCATGTTATTTCCCCGTTTCTTGACGGGAAGGTCTCTCTTTCCACGAGTCCGGTGGTGGTGGTGTCGCCGTGGTCTTGTCCTTCTTCTTCCAAGGATGACGAATCTGCAGAAGCATCACCCACTGGGTCGTAGTCTTCGTACCTGGTATTGACATGAATCCTGAGCGATCCGATCACAAGTACGTCACTTCACACCTGCTATTGGAATACCTCCCTGCATGTGTCTCCTATGACCACTTGTGACTGGATCTCATTCCTCACACTATGTTCTGTTCGCAAATGATGCTGTTTGCATCAATGTTGTGAATCTCGCTTTACAATGAAGTAAGTTTTTACTCACTTGGGTCCGTTCACACCTGCACTTAGAGCTGTCCACTTGTGATTGGATCATTTGAGATGGATGTTTAAACCAGGTCTGAACAGGGCGTGAGAGACGGACTGAGTTGTTCCGAGTATCAGCTCTGTGGGAGTCATCTTGAACAGAAAGTTTGGTGTCAGTGAAGATGGAGCAAAGCTTTTTTAATTTTAAATCTGAGGTCCCCTTTTAAAGGATCTTGTTCTTTTGAAAACTGGAAGCAAACCATTGAATAACTGAAAGAAGTTGAAAAACATTTGATAAAATAATGCGTGTGGGTATTTATATGATTTGTTTGTCCTCTACTAGATATGCAGTGATAGCCTTCGGCTGTGCCAGCTGTCCTAAGATCACGTGCGGCAGGGAGGGCTGTGGTACTGAGTTCTGTTACCACTGTAAGCAGCTGTGGCATCCCAACCAAACCTGTGATGCAGCACGGCAGCAGAGAGCGCAAAGCCTGCGCCTGAGGACCGTCCGCTCATCCTCCCTCAGCTATAGTCAAGAGAGCGGAGCTGCAGGTTAGCTGCCTACGCATGCAAGTGCACACACACATACATACAAAAACCTTGAACCCTATGAACATTCATTCTCTGTCTCTCAGCTGATGACATCAAGCCATGTCCGCGTTGTGCTGCTTACATCATCAAGATGAATGATGGAAGCTGTAACCACATGACCTGCGCCGTCTGCGGCTGTGAGTTCTGTTGGCTCTGTATGAAGGAAATCTCAGACCTGCACTACTTGAGGTCAGTAAATCCACACAAACGCATCGCTTTCTTAAAGGGATAGTTCATCGAAAAATTATAAGTCACTCATTATCTACTCACGACTATGCCGATGGAGGGGTGGATGAAGTGTTTGAGTCCACAAAACACTTCTGGAGTTTCAGGGGTAAACTTTGTTGCAGCAGAATCCAATGAGCCCTCTTCAGGCGTAATAAAACAGAAACAAACACAACATGCCTCCATACTGCTCGTGTGGTGTTATCCAAGTGTCTTCAAGCCTCAACATTCATATTCAATTCGAAACGAGGTCATTTACACCATTTTTTGGTGAAATATCCCTTTTAAGTACACATCAATGTACAATGTCCAACATAATATCATAAGCCAATCATAACAGTCATTCAAATTATGTCCAGGCCAATAAGAACTAAACTACGTACTATTTTGGTTTTGTGAGATTGTGTGTCACTTTTATTTGTGGCAGTTTACAAGATCTTTTCAAGTGATTATTACTCTTCAAACTGTTTAGCTGTCTGGCTAAATAACAATAAAATATATTAAATCAATCAAAAGCAAGTCAGCACAGTGAAGATCTTAAGTCAACATCTGGAAAATGTTTTTTCATTCAGTTGTGTGATAGGAAATGTAAAAGCTGAAGTGCCATTACACTAATCTATGGCTGACTAATATACATTTTTCTTTTTCTCTTTCAGTCCATCAGGCTGTACTTTCTGGGGAAAGAAGCCATGGAGCAGGAAGAAGAAGATCCTGTGGCAACTGGGAACACTTGTGGGGGCCCCTGTCGGCATCGCACTCATAGCCGGCATAGCTATTCCCGCCATGATTATCGGCATCCCTGTTTATGTGGGAAGGAAGGTGAGGCTCGATAGGCACAGTGTTTGTATTAGTATATTCAAGTTCCACTGCTTGTAATTCTTACTACATGATTGAACATTGACTCATTCGGTCGCTGCTAAGATTTACAGCTCTAACACTTGACTGTATTGAGCTGGATGGATTATTATAAAACATTGGGCTTCATTCTCAATGTTTCATTTTAATCATTTGAATAGTTCCCTTGTTGTGGAATTCACCTTCTTACACAGAATTCCAGCAATATATTTTTAGTGGTAAATATACTCTATGGTGTTGCATAACATCGTACATATCACCGTTGTCAGTTATGGTAATAAACATGACCAGAAACAAGTACTACATATAAATCATTAACTAACCAGTTATATAGAAAGCGACTTTCGTCTGTTTCTCAGACTATGAAAGCTGGCTTAGGACATTTCCAACCTTTGCGTCTGTCTACACACTTATGTTGTATCACACATCAGTTTAGGTCTGTAATTACAGTTTGACATTGCAATAAAATGAACGCATTCAGACTCGGACTGCAGAATTCCCCTCCTTCGCCTGCGAAGAAGAAAGCAGAATCAACCAACTTTTTCCTTTGACTAATCCAGAGCAAATCCAGTTGTGATCACCTGACACATCTGAACCATCTGATTATGAATCACCTGCATTTAATGCACTGAACAAATGTAGCTGCCCAGACGTGGTATTGAATCTGTTTACACCAAAACCAGGGCCAATTTCTTGCTGTATGGTCATATTACATTACATTACATGTCATTTAGCTGATGCTTTTATCCAAAGTGACTTACAATTACATTTAGGCCATTTTTGGGGCTCAGCATCTTGCCCAAGGACACTTCGGCATGGGCTGGAATTTGAGCCACTGACATTCTGGTTGGAGGACAACTGCTCTACCCCCCTCAGTCACAGCCTCATACTCTTAAGTCTTGTAGTAGGTTTACGTTGTCCCTTATAAGTTGACTGATGTATGATAATAGCAACAAGTAGTCTTTTTGGGAGGTAAGTAAAGCATCACACTTCCCAGCAAAAGACAAGTAGGCAAACAGGTGGGAAAAGGAAGAACCTTAGTGTTCTTCTTATGTGATGTTTAAATGAAGACCGTTTGTTTGAGTCCTTGCTGTGAGAACCTGTTTGTTCCCTTTTCTCTATCAGATCCATAACCGCTACGAAGGCAAAGATATTTCCAACCACAAGAGGAACCTGGTGATTGCTGGTGGGGTGACGCTCTCCGTCATTGTGTCACCAGTGGTAGCTGCAGTCACTGTCGGTCAGTTTGTTCTCTAATACCGCCGAGCTCCTTCCTGTGTCTCTTGTGTGTCTCTGCCCTGCTGTAACTCTCTGCACGCCTGGAGATCTTCATTGACATAACCTTGTTTGCCTTTGGTGTTCACATTATGCAAAAGTTTGTTTCCAAAGTCAATTGGATGTCTCGAGAGTTGCGCATAAGGATGGTCCAGTGGAAGAATGGTCTAACCTTTCCCTGTCTCTTTTTCACCCTTCAGGCATCGGCGTTCCAATCATGCTTGCGTATGTCTATGGTGTGGTGCCCATCTCTCTGTGCCGTAGCGGAGGTTGTGGCGTCTCAGCTGGGAATGGCAAAGGAGTTCGCATAGAGTTTGATGATGAAAATGACATGAATGTTGGCAGTGGGGCAGCTGCCACTGGTAAGTTTTAGGGGCCCCCACAGACCCCTGACCACACTCGCATCCAAAATCCACCTTTTGTGATGATGCCCAAGTCAGCAAACATCACAGTTTGTTTTTTGCTCATTACAGAGTCCTGATTTAAATGTAATCTAGTGCAGGTTTAACAAATAATTTTTAACAAAACTGAAAATCTAAAGAAATGTGTGCATCTTCTGTTACAACAACTGCTTGGAGAAAAAGCCTCAAGTCCAGAATTTTTCAGACAGTTTTATCCCTTTTTTGTCTATTTTTAATGTTATTTCATGATGGTATCGTCTCTGTAGACACTACATCCGTGGCAGACACAAGGAACAACCCCAGTATAGGTGAGGGCAGTGTTGGGGGGTTGACGGGCAGCCTGAGTGCCAGTGGCAGCCACATGGACCGTCTGGGCGCCATCAGGGACAACCTGAGTGAGACGGCCTCCACCATGGCCTTGGCTGGAGCCAGCATCACTGGCAGCCTCTCAGGCAGTGCCATGGTCAACTACCTGAACAGGTGCTGAAACAGAAACACACACACGTTAATGCAACCTTGGACCTTGTGGTGCTTTCTTGTGTCGTCTTATCTCCCCCCTCACATGTTGTCAGGCTGGAGGTGCAGGCTGATGTGCAGAAGGAACGCTGTAGTCTCAGCGGTGAATCTGGCACCGTCAGCCTGGGTACAATCAGTGACAATGCTAGCACCAAAGCAATGGCTGGATCCATTCTTAACGCCTACATGCCCCTAGACAGGTGAGCATGATTAACTTTTTATTGGGATAAATCAGAGTCTGTTCATTGGCAGCACTGATGTTGTTCTGTGTAGCTGGAGTCCTCCCAGAAATCTTTATTATAAAACAGATTGCAGATGTTCAAACATGATGTTATTATAATGTGGTGCAATAGTGTAATTTCCATTGTTTTCTATAAAGAGTGCCAGATTGAACCCAATGTTTTCACTATTGAAGGATCAGGGTTTTTAACATAGCTCCTGTCCCTGCTCTGCCACAGAGTGTTTGAATAGTGTTCTCTTTTCTGTGATTGTTATTTTAACAAAAAACATTAATTGAATAGACCAACATTTGTTATTTACTAAGCAAGTATTTAGTATTAGGCATGTTGGCAAATGTCAGCAGTTGCAGACTTGAGAAGTATTACAGCTTTCTGAGGCTTATTGCTTAATCATGTGACATGTACAAAGATGTACACTCTCACGTACAAACCTACAGACTGTACATACATTTTTTTTTAATAGCTTACTTTTTGTCTCTGTACTCTTCCAGAGATGGGAACAGTATGGAGGTCCAGGTTGACATTGAATCCAAACCTAGCAAACGACGGCACCACAGCGGCAGCAGCAGTATAGATGACGGTAGCCACGTTGGCCGCTGTGGCTGGACCTGCCCTTCTAACGGCTGCACCTCCTCAGAAGGCAAAGGAACCTCTACCAAGTGGGCCAAAGAGGCCTCTTGCTGCTCCTCCACCAGCTGCGGGGGAAAAAAGAGTAAAGGCAAGCTACGCAAGAAAGGCTGCGGAGGCACAAAGATCAACGAGACGCGGGAGGACATGGATGCTCAGCTGCTGGAGCAGCGCAGCACCAACTCCTCCGAGTTCGATTCTCCTTCACTGAGCGGCAGCCTGCCCTCGGTGGCTGACTCCCACTCCAGCCACTTCTCTGAGTTCAGTTGCTCCGATCTGGAAAGCATGAAGACGTCCTGTAGCCATGGCTCCGGTGGAGGCGACTACAACATGCGCTTTGCCACCGTCAGCCCCTTACCTGAGGTGGAGAATGACCGTCTGGAAACCTGCCCCACTTCTTCATCGTTCTCGTCCCAGGAACAAGGAGCTGTGATCACACCCCATTCCCCCACATCCACCTCCTCTTCCCTGGGCCAGGGCACAGAGCTCTCGCCCCTCTGCTTCATCACAGAAGAGAATGTCAACCTGGTGTGTCAGGCTGAGCTGGACAGCAAAACTGGAGAGCAGCTTAAAGAAACCAACAACAACCACCACCGACCGCAACAAATCCAGCAGCAGCCCAAGAACTCCTGTATACAGACTGAAATCTAAAATCTCAATACCTTAAGTGCTGCACAGATGCTGTTTTTATTCAACATCCTGTCCTCCACTAAATTAACAATCAGCTTACACTTTAGCCTGCATTTTCTGGTACTCCCTTGTAAAGGGAACATGCTATTTGGGGATTTGTGTCCTTCATGAAAAACGTTTTAGTAAAATAGAACTCTGTGCCCACTGAGTGTTGAAAGGCTCGCTGGAAGTATTAAAAGGTTACCAAAGTGCAGCCATGTGAGAATAGTTAAGGTTGTGAATGCTGGTGTTTCTCCCTGTGTGGCCTGCAGACTGCTGACACATTTCTGACAGTTCACCTTCTAGCCACTTGTAACAGAAGACAGCACACTCATTTAGATCTGTGTAGGTTATGATAAAACCACGGTGCCAGTTTTGCTACTATTTGATTCTGGCTTTTTAATGCAGATGCAACACCATGCAGTAATCTTAATGTTTCAGTTCTTGAGGTTGACAACAACAGGGACCAGGCAATGTGACTCACTAGTTCCTCTTTTTTTTTTCTTTCAAAAATGTATAAGTCGCAGAGGAGCCTTTGTGCTCCTGTCTGTATTTATTATTAGAGTTTCTTTCTCACCTGGATGTATAATTATAATGACTGAGCTCAACATTGTTAAACAGTTTAGCACTAAAACGGACCTGTAACACATCCAATGGTATCTTTAGATGTATGCACAGATGGCTGTAGACCCTTTGTGGGAAGTGGTGCTTGGCAGCCTGGTATCCACTGAGTTTTGACCTGTAGCCTGAAAACCCTTATATGTGCTTTTAGTGCTAAGAAGACTCTGGGAGCTCAGGCTTTGTTTAGTTCTGTGAAAAGCTTTTGATGATAGGTTTGGGGGGTGAGCGTTGATTTGAGAGAAGGTCTCTGGAAGGCCACAGTTGTCCAGATATTATATTAACATTAACCAATGGGTTGGTCAGTTCTTCAAAATTATGATTTTTTTTACTTTTCAAAGGTGATTTATTCAAGCTGATGGTCTCGCCTCACTGAGTAAGAGAGAGCTTCGATATCTTTCTTTGTAAACTCATGGTGCCTTTAAGAAGTTGTTTGTGTTGTTTGTGTCTCTCTCTCCACTGTGTCTTCAAGACTCCAAACAGCAACTTATTGTAGGTTACAGAATGTCTATCTGTGTAGGGGTTATGCATTTACATACAGAACATACTGTGGTAGACATGGTAAATGAAAACTTTTCAATTGCCTACCAAAGACAGCACTCAGGCTCTTGTTAAATCTCATACCTTTGACTTGTCAGCTGTACACAGTGTGGTGCATCCTTTTACACCAGGAGATGAATGAAGACAAGACCCAGGATTATACCGACATGCAGAACGCTGTTTCATACACGCTTCACTAATGCTACGCAAATAACTGAGGCTGCACAACAGCCAAAGGCACCTGCACTGTTTACTCTATTTCTTATTACATTGATATTCTGCAATGCACAAGGTTGATAGGGATACATAGTTTTGTTTTGGGTTACCTTCTCCTACTGATTTTCCTGTGATTCTTGTTGGCAATCGGTGCTGCTGAGCAGACTTGAAGTCAAAATCGGTTTCCAGCACTTTTCCCTCTTACAGAGTGTTTTGCTGATGCCTGTCTTTACAGCTCAGTGGTCGGCTCTATTGAGGCCACTGAGTCGGATCAGGTGAACCTCTACCAGGTAGGTAAAAGCAGCCTGAATGGTATTTTGACTCTAGGCTGTTACTGATTGAGCCCTCAATTTGGTTGGGTGGATAAGGCTACAATCTGCAGTCCTCCCTGAATCCATACAAAAACATTATCTGTTTATCATTCTTCACCGAAACAAAAACCTGTTCTTCATTCTAATTTGAACACCAGTGCCAGATATAATTTGTAATTTGTGCAGAATGGCTTAAGGTAATTGTATATTTGTTTGGTAATTTGCTTTACTATATGCGTGTAAATGCATATCAGAAAAATAAAATATGATATATGATGTGTTGTCCTCTGTTTTTCAGGTTAATACAATGCTTCACATATTTAAGGTATTCCATCTTTAATGGTTATAACTTTCAAATATTTGAACTCGGCATAAGGAAGAAAATCTGTTTCCAGTTTATTGAATAGCCCTCTGTTAATATTGTACACATTTTTACATCACTACTAAAATATAATTTAAAACCACAATGAGGAGAAAGTGGAATGTGTAATTATTGCCTGTTGCCCGCTGACTTATCAGCATGAAATAAATTTGGTACAATAATGTAGAGCAGATAAACAATCGAAAACAAAACTTAGGCAGTCAACAATTTTGTATGACTCAAATATTGAACAGTTATTAACATGGATAGAAAGAAGAGTGGCTTAAAAAGAGCAAATGACACATTTTAAACAAATGCATTCATGTTAGTAAATATGAATAATTTCTGATGCAAATCCATTTGATAACTTACTGAATGACATCTCTTATAGGGAATATTTGCACACTCACTAAAATGTAAGCAACCCACAGTGTGAAATCCAAGGCACGCATCTCATTAAGATGCTGCTTCTCTCCAGTGTGTGCACTTCTGCATGGCTGAACTGCTGTGAAAATGAGTGTGCAGATATGCATTGCCTGGCAGGCTAATTTGGTAACAAACAGCATGAATGACTGTCGTCGTCTTTTAAATGAAATTTTACATCAGAGCCCAGAGATGCTGAAGGCATAGCTGAATAAACCAAAGAGCCTCTGGGTCATGTAAGGTTACAAACTGTATTTGCTCACACAGTGCTGTCAGTAGGTACCTGTCAGAGATACTGTTACCATACGGCGCAGAACAGCAGTAAGACTATTTCTTCCTCAAAGAAAATACAATACATATGGTCAAAATCAAATTTCTCTATCTTAAGGTTTTGTCCTTCTGCGTAGAACATCTACTTAACCACCTCAGTAGCAAATGACCTCACTTGTTCATTTGCTTGGTATTTCTGAAACTTTCTGATCTAGGTTAGTGGCAGCAGCTCAGTTATCAAATCAGAAGACTGACAGGGTTCAAGGACCAGCTCACAGCTAAGCACAGTTCTGCGAATATGAGCTTGTCCTGAGCAAAAGCTACAGCTTGTAGCGTTACATAACTTTGTACATTGGACCCTAAGTCAAAGGTCCATAGTATCCTGATGTCTGCCTGTGGTACAATGCGAGTCATAAGTGGTGGTACAAAAGTAAATCTGCATAGCAAAATGTTTCCAGAGAGAACAATTCCTTATCCTGTCATTTAAACATATGGTGATCATTTACAGTACAGATCAGTGGAGTGAATGTGACCCAGTGCCATTGAATTGCTCTGGGGAAACATTCTACAGCTTCCTGCCTTTGTTTACTCAGTTCTTGTGCAGTGGTTTGCATAGATCATAGAGTTGTAGTGGTGCAGCAGCTCATGCAGCAGGGGCAGGAGGGTCAGATATATTTGTTGGCTAAGTTCTGAACATCGTTCTTAGTGAACTCTGTGCTCTCGATAGCCGACAGATGCTCGAACAGATGGGTGATGTGGTGACGTTCATCCGTCTCCAGCAGCATCAGCACAATCTGCAGAAACAGCACATCATCATTTATCACAAAAACGTCAGTTGCTGGAAACAATGTGGACAGATTACTCACGAAATACTGTAAATTTATAAAAAGGTAATAGTCACTGTGCAGCAATAGAAAATACATTTTTAGATTGTACATTTTTCTGAGTCCAAAAAGCGTGTTCCAATGAAGAGAAAACCTCTCTTACCGAGAACCTGTCCGTTGTGTGCAGATGGTTGAGGTGTTGGAAGACCAGATTGGGGTCTTTCTCCAGGAGGTGGGAGTCCAGCACCTGTACGATGAAGGTGATGGTGGGTCCGTCCAGCTGGGTGCTCAGGTACTGTGGAAGCATCTGCGGAACTGTGGAGGCCAGCAGGTCAGCACAGGCTGCAGTATTTCTGCTACAGCGAGCTGCATTCAGAGCCTGGCCGAACTCGTAGACGTTTGTTGGATGAATGTTGATGGTGATGTCTTCTCCTCTGCAGCTGCTCTCCGAGGTAGGAATGGCTGTCACCTCCTCATCACCTTCAACCTGAGGAAGATCAACACAGGTGATTTACAAAAGAAGGACTTCAGTTGTGGAGAAGTTTTAAGCTTTGAGGTAGAAAGACAGTGCTGCCTTTGTGTGCATGCAGTGCACACATAAAGACAATGACAGACATGAAAACAAAGATTCCAGGTATGATCCCAACACGTAATTTACAGAATTACAAAAAAATACTACAGAATTCACTTCCTTTTTTATAAATTATTCAGTTGGGCCACCATGATCCAATCTGTGATGTAATCTGGTCTTTCTCTGGTGTGGAGGTGAAACAAATGAGACAAAACTTTGGAATCCTGCTCAGTGTTCGGTGTCTAGGAGTTGGTGCATGTGCATCACGTCTATGGCTCCAACAAATACAGCTGTGATATAGAACACTGTGTGTTGCTCCTTTACTTTGGATATCTGCTCTTTACTTCGGGGCAGGTAGTGTGCAGGCTTGTCTGGACTTGATATATTTTCTACACAATCATTAGTGGAGGGTGATGAGAGTGAGGAGACTCCATTAAAGTTTCTCTATGTGCTTAGAAAATCCTAACTATGATCCTAAAGCTGCTTTCAGACATGCACTGAACTCTGGAGATCCTCTGGACATTCTCTGGAGGGGCTGTATGAATGAACATAAATGAACCAGTGAAAGGCTGCGAGTGGCTAAAAGCTGCCATGTCAGGTGTTGATTTGCAGTGGGTTGTAGGTAATAGTTGAATTTAGTGTTAACATAAAGGCTGTAACGGTTGAAAGAGTAAGAACTCAAATAGGACATTCTAAGTCTGTGTAACATGTAGGAAATCGTTTTGCAGTGGATGCATGTGTTCTGTAGTTCATACAATGGCCACTACACTGGACCATAAAACCCATACAGCCGAGCACTGATCGACAACCTGAGTCAGGCTCTGTCTATCGATATGTAGCCTCATATTTGGAGAGAGGTGGGGAACTGAACAGGCCGCCACATAGAGACAAACAACCATTCTTATAATATACACTTATATTTACAATTTATTTAGAGTTAACCGGTTAACCTAACCTGTCCTAGGACTGAGGGAGGAAGTCAGAGTACCTGGAGGGCACAACCGTGCCGCCCCACTGGTAAACAAATCCAGCAGAGGGGGAAAAAGGATATGCTCTTTCCATGTAAACACTGTACCCTGGTTAAATTAGGCATCCACAGTACATGTGTGTATACCTCTGTAATGGGGACAGTCTTTCTGGACTTGGCTTGTGAGTCGAGGGCCAGACTCTGTCTGAGCAGGACTGTGACTTCCTCCAGCTCCTTCTCAGCCTCCTGCAGGTTGGGGTCCTGCTGCAGCACCTCCTGCAAGTCACAGGTGCATGCCAGGTAGTCCTGTTTGATGCAGAGACAAAATATAGCTTTACACATGAAACCAATAGTTTCAAGCGGGTTTCATTATTTTAAGGATTTTAACAAGTTCAATTAATTATCTTTTTCACACTTTTTTAAAATTTAAATTAATGGATTTCCCTCTGACCCCCCCTTTTAAATGAACACATCACCTTATGACATTTGTCATTAATAAGACAGCTTTGTTCAATCTGTTCACCTTAAGGCCTTTATTGGCCAGGGCTCTTCTGTAGAAGGCTTTCTTATTGGTCGGCTCTAGTTTCAGTGCTGCGTCACAGTCCTGCTTGGCTTCAGTAAACCTCTCCAGCTTCAAGTAGCACAGGGCTCTACACACACACACAAACACACACACACACACACACACAATTAATACAATTTGTCTGTGACTCATCAGTTGTTACTCAGATTAAATGAATTCATTTCATATAAAAATACACGATGCAAGAGACGAAATGTATACTATACATATTATATATTGTTCTCGGGTCTCAGCAGCTGTGTAGTAGAAGTAATATATGTGTGTTTTCTCTGGTGTGGCTAACAAAGCCCAACACACACACACGCAAACACGAACACACAATAGGACATTTTTCATCAACGTCACAGTTTCCTCTGTGATATGATCAACAATCTATGCCTGATTAAGTTGAGTGTGTGAAAAGAATGAAGTGAGACCTGCCTCCCGCATGCACCATGCTTTCTGTTAGACAATACGTTTGGTATTGGCTTTAGGAGAAGTTGTGATAAACAAAGAGCTGAAGCAGGCAGCTGCTTCCTGAGCCCTGACTGTTCTACTCTTACCAACAATAGATCTGGATTTACAGCCAGTGGCAGACTGATGACTGGTTGGGATTCATGGCAGTGCTGAATGCACCATGCCAAACCAATGACTTAATTTTTCCAGGTGTTTTGTAACATTCCTGCTTGATGATGAAATACACCATGAGAATGTAGAGTATCACAAAACCGAGAGGAACAGAAAGTGAAAGGACCACAGCAGTGTCCATGAGAGTGAAGATTCAAACCTGTTGGTGTAGACTGCACACTCCTCTGGCTTAAGTTTAAGGCATTCACTGTACTTTCCAAGTGCGTCCTGGTATTGGCCCTTCTTCACAAAATCATTCCCTTCTTGCTTCAACACTGTGAAACGAACTTCTGCTTTCCTCTCTGGAAGACAAAGTCAAGGGGTGATTACTTACCACTGCTTATTCAGACCAGTTCAACTCTCCTTTCTGGTGAAGCCATGAACCCACATTGACACTTAGATTTAAATTGAATTTCTTACAAAACCTAACGTAAGGCTATGCGTCAGTCCTCTGTGCTACAGAGCTTGAAGGTTTAAACAAATCAATGTTGTGCTGGCTGGACATGAGGAATGAGTTAAGTCAGCAATCAATCTGCTGCCTTCAGTGTCTTCAGGGAGAAAAACTGTGCCAGCAGCTCCATTCTTTCATTAGAGTTTCAAAATAATAGCTGCAACATGGCCTTGGGAATAAAGAAACTGCATGGTCAGTGAACAGAGGTAACACGTCCACTTATATAAAAGTTAGGCCTTTAGCCTCCCTCTCCTCCATAGTATCTCATGGGGTGTGACAGAGAAACAGGAACAGAGCGCATCAGCTTATTCTTTTCAGTTCCTCTATGTTGATGTGAGCAGTGGAAGAAGAAATATCTTGATCCTTTAGTTGAGTAAAAAATATGTAAGAATACCCTTCTCAAAGTAAAGAGTCGACATTGAAAATGTAACTTAAGTAAAGGTTTGAAATAACCCAACGTAGAAAACTGACCCTGTGAGCACTACACTGTTATATCTTGTATTACCAGATAATTACCGATGCCTTTATGTGTACACAACTTTCATTCATCACTTTACTGTGGGATTTTATGAACCAGTGTGTTATGCCATCTAAAAAGGGCTTTATATTTTGGAAAATATAAAGAATAAATGCATGTAAATCTTCACTTTGTAATATTGCTTACTAATATCAAGAATAAATCTGAGTATATATATATGTACTACATATAGTATATTACATATAGTATACACATGACTGTTTAATTACTGAAACAGAGAGAAGACTCACAGGCTTAAAGTCTGTGTTTCTATGTCAGGTGACAGTGCTACATGTTTCCTCCCACAGTGCAAAGACATGTAGGTTAGTTTAACTGGCAACTCTCCACTGCCAGTGAATGTGTCTCAATGTGACAGCACTGTTATTGACCTGTACAGGGTGTAGCCTGCCTCTCGCCCAGTGTCACCTGGGATTAGACACTGTGTGATCCTTGAGGAATAAGCAGCTGTAGCTAATGGATGAATGGGCCCAAGCTTTTAAATAGTGCTCTCATTAAAATGTTTTTCACACTGTGCATTTCTCAACTCAGAAATAAACATGGGCCCCAGAAGGCACAGGGCTACCTGGTCCTTGTGTCACACTTGTATTTACTGATCCAGAGGTTACTTTAAGATCAGAGTGAAGGATTTACATGAGAGGCTCACTGTCAGCATGTGACAGTCACGACTACTCCTAGTTTACACCAATAAGTGTGATCCTGTGTTGCTGTGAATATTATCCAGAGCATGTTTTATGATTTTTCTTCTAAAAACACAAACCTGTGTCCCTGGCAGCCTTTTCTGCCCGTGCCTGGAGGACCTCTGCACTGGGTGGCTCCTCTCTGCGGTGGTGCTGAGCCGACAGAGGCACCAGGGGAATCTCCGAAAGTTTCTCTCTCCACTCTGGACCGTCCTGATCAATTAGTAGCCTGGTGATCCTGGAGGAGGTGCCAGATCAGTAAGTTGCTACTTGGATTTTACACTGGACACTGGACAGTCCCATATGAACAGGATATTGGAATGGCTCAGAGAAAATAAGCATGAAATGTATATGGAACTAAAACCAACTTTGTTCAGTTTACAGATAAAGTACATGGACATGTATTATAGCTTTGACCCTCTGGTTCTCCTGAACACAAAGCGGCCAGGTGAGTTTCTGCACTGCATAACAGAGAACACATGCCGAGCCACATTTAGCCTCTAGCTGGGACTGTTGAACACAAGCTAAAGCCATTTGCCAGTAATTAGAGTGTATGTGTTTGTTCATTTGATTTGGTTTGATTTAGTCTTGTGGTTAAGGTACAGTCCATTCTCTAAATTAAAACATTAGAAGAAAATATTCAACAAAATAATGGATAGTAAGGACACTTTGGTCTTTGCTCTCTTTCTCTGTACAAAAAACATGGTACTCACAATCATTAGAGTGGCTGACATTTCAATATAACCTACAGACAAAGGCTGGCTTTGTGTTGCTATCCAGACCAGTCAGAAATGTGAATATGAATGTTAAAACTCATTCAGGTCTGTGTTTCAGTGCTCATGTCTTCCTGTCCTCTGCGGCCTCTCAGCTCAGTCAAGAGGTGAAGGCTAATACCTGTTGGCGCTGTCGTGTGCTGCCTGCACACTGATGTCTATCTGCAGGACAGTCTTGTAATCCACATAGGCCTTTCGGTAGCGCTCCAAGGACTCATAAGCCATGGCCCGGCGGAGGAGGGGCTTTAGGAAGAATGGCTGCAGCTCCAGAGCTCTGGTTGGTATTAATAGATGGGATGAGATAGAAGTAAAGGATCAAGTCTGCAGCTTCGGTTATAGATGCTGATGTCTGGTAGTACTGTCAATATATGTGAATCTGAGATATTCAAATGGATATATTCTTCTGTGTAAGTAAATATATACCTATACATATATACCTAAAGTTGATATAGGTGTACAGTTGTACAGTTGTATCTGTAAGTAAACTGTCACACATTGGTTTTCCTTTATTTTTTCATTAGAAATTGAATTCAAAGCAAACATACTAAGTATTTAGGCTTTCAAGAGAGAGGTTCCCTCAAGTAAACCTGTGATTTCTGCTCATAGAACCGCTTCCGAAACGGAAATCCCTCACAACCCAACCAGTTGCAAATCTCCTCATAACATGATAGTGATCTTCTACAAAATGATAGGGCTGTTTGATTTTCGGGTAAGACTCAGTGACCCACAGCAGACATTACTTCCCACTTGTTTTACGAAACAAAATAACAAATGATCTCACCTTGTGCAGTCCTGTATGCATTCCTGACTGTTGCCATCTTTCAAGTAACAAGCTGCTCTGTTAGAATACAGAATAGATAGATCCTCTGGACTGTCAATCCCTGCACAGGGAGAGAAATATCATCACAAATATATCATACTTAGAAAACACATTTCATAGTTTCCCTCTGGATATATGTGTCATAAATTCTACTAGGCTTCAAAGAATCTCTTGACTGCCTGTGGCTGTAAAATGCCTGCATATGTCTTATTATTTTTTTATAATGTTCGGGTTGTTGGCTGAATCAGTTAATTTATCACTAACCGAGGAACTGTTGAAACATGGGAATTCTGCTTAGGTTTATTTTAAATTGTGAAAATCTTGTGCTAGGTGTGTATTTGTGATCCTGTATTGATGGAATAAAGAACGCATTTGTGGGAAGTGTAACTTTTCAAAACTCCTTAATAATAAGACAATAACCTAAAGTTGTATTCACACATTTACGATGCAGAAATTCCTAAGTTTCACCAATCTTCCTGTCTGAGTAACTAGGATGTCTATCTTTTCTTCTGCTCCTACACCCTCATACGCCTTTGAGAGATGTATAATTATGAGCACATGTTCCTAGACAAAATTTCTCATTTGTTTCCAGGACTGACAAGATGAAAAACCAAACAGTCAGTGAAGTCCAATGAAAAGGTTGTCTAACAAGTTTACAGATGTTTTCCTTAACAACTTGCTCTCACAGCATATTTGCTTTTCTCTCTACTCACCTTATTCATTTATTTGTGTCATTACTAACATGGGCAAATCAGATAGCCCCTCACTAAGGTCTGAGTAACATTCTTCTCTAATCTTTACGAACTATGTCATCAGAGCATCCCACATGAAATCAGAACATGGATGATGACAGTGTGGGAATGATGACAGTGATGTCTCTGCAAATGCTTACACTTACACAGTTATGTTATTATAACACAGTGTGTTAAAGTTATTAACTAGGCCATCCAAATACATACCCAAACATTTGATGTTTACATTTAAGTTTCTTTTAACAGTCTATGTGCATGTTCAGTGGGTTTAACAGGGTTGCCAGAGTGTAACTTCTTCACTATCCTGAGCTGTAATCTGCACTACACGTAGCCTGCAATACATCAGTCAGATGATGGACCTTGGATAATGTTTATGTCCAATCACTTAACCATCCTCTTTCACAGTTGGCAATGAGTGTATTATGGTGGATCACAGAGAAAGTATGTTTGATGTTGTGTCAGGCCTGACGACCAGCAGTTTCTCTGCCTCCATCGACCACTCTCTCGCTCTCAGTAAGAATTATGGCTGTGGTCCCACAGATTCAATTTCACAGTGAGTGGTGAGCAGTCATGTGACCTGGACCGGCTGAGCTGAGCTGAGAGGCTTAGCACCAGGCTGAGGCTAAAACAGAAACACTGTCCATATGCAACACAACAGACACACTGTGACGCATCACTTTAGGGACAGTCACTACATACATCAACAAACAGCCTTTTAACTTGTTTAGCTCTTTTTGAAATCATTTAACCATTTCATTACTGTATGTATGCAAGGGTGGTGGAAGATATTGTTTCGGTTTTTTAGGTATTCACAAGAAAGTACATTTTGATGTGTGTTTTCGTTTTTGACAAAATATATACTGGAGTGTGATTAAAAGGAACAAAATGTAAATGAAATCACTAGTATTCTAGTGGCAAGGTCATGCAAAACCTTTGACTTACAGTAGCACTCACCAGTTACAGTAAACCATCTCAAGAGCTTTGATTGACTAAAACCATGAAGCAACATTTATTCAAATATGGCTGACACTGGTGATCAAACATCAGTCAGTTATATTTAGGCTGTTTGTGTCAGAATGTTTATATCACTGTGTAAACATTATATGTTAATGACATTGAGGCACATAGTTATCTTTTCTATGGTGTCATACAGCAACCATACATTGATTTGCTCACTACATAACTGAATTAACAGTCACTTTAGACTATAACGACAAGAAAAGCATCACCATAAACAACTCCTCAAACCTACCTGAATCCGAATAGCCCTGGATGGCTTGTGAGTATTTATCCAGTGCATCGGAAAACTGTCCATTTTTAAACAGCAGGTTTCCTTCGTTTTTTAGCCGGGACAGGGGTGGGGGCAGGGCTCCACACGGGGCATCTAGGTTGATAGTTTCCCTTGCAGTTCCTCCAACTGGAGTCCCCTTCCCGCTGCTGCTCGGGTCAGTCTGGACTGAAGCTGTCGAGCCCCTCTTGCCTGTTCCATTGGCTACCTTTTCCTTGGACTCCTGTGTGACTTTGTACTTGTCTGAGCTGCCTCCTTTGCTCCTCCGGTGTCCTGTGTGAGAGTTGCTGGACTCACTGTGTGGACCCCCGTCACCTCTGCTGTGGGGCTTCTTTTGAGCGTTACCCATGTCTCCCCTCTCGGCAGGAGAAGCTGAGCTCTCCCCTCCCACAGGCTGGCTGGGTTCAACCAGAAAAGCTGGAAGAGAGAGGAGAGGAGGGAGAGGCAGAGAGAAGAGGGGTGGGCACACCCACCGGAAGGAGTCAGTGGTTACATCACAGTGGGGGAGGGTTGGACACACAAGACACAGCCACTTCAAAGAGGGAGTTCCAGGAAGCAGCCACTCTTGACAGTGAATGACCAAAGTGGTGGGTGGGGGCAGGGTGGATAACACGCATGCATAGTATGTCACGTTATGCAGAGGAGAGTTTCCTCTCTCTGCGGCACAGCAGAAAATAGCGACACGTTTTCTATAGAGCGTAAGTGGTTCGAGGGCTATTCCAATTCTATTCAGGCTCTTCAGGGGTTTTAGTCAGCTGATACTTTTTTTAACAAATGAACCAAACATTTTTAAAATCATTTAAATTTGATCATTAAAGAATTATGAATAAGACATAATCTAAGTGGTAGCCGGTCTGTATTTATATAACACTTTTTTGGTCTTGATGACCACTCAAATTGCTTTACAGTACAGGTTTTGAGTGGGGCATTTTATTGTCAGCTCTGCCTATATAATGATGTCTATCCAAATTATGTTAAACATATCTTTTGCATCTCTGTAATACAATTACAATGCCACTTATTGGCTGATAGATGCATTGGTCAGACTCAACTGGATGACTACGCAAATTAAGTCATTTTTCCCACCACAGGCATATTGATTTAAATAATTTGGTTCTTTGGTTGTTAATTTAAGTGTGCCAGCAATAACTGGTGTATGAAGGAGTGATTATCATTCAACAATCAATTTATGGCTTCACAGCAGCAAAAATGCTAAAATAGGGAACAATCCCCTAATTTAATTAAATAGATTGGATAGAAACAGATTTCTGGATGGATTCAGGGAATTATGAATTGTCACCTGCTTGTTTATAGAGTTTTGTCTGTGTGTAAATCAAGGATATATATATTTATTATATAGAGTCAGTAAAAATAACATACCTTCTGCTTTTGTATCATCGTTGCTGTTGTCATATGCATCTTCTTCCTCTTGGATGAGGATTTTTTTGCCTTTTCTCTGTTGCTCTGGTTGACTTTCCTTCAGCTTCTCAGTTTCAGAAAGAAGTTTCTGTACCACAAATAATACACAAATATTAGAATTCATCAACAGCAGAACACCAACCCAGTTCAGTTAAGTAAAAGTCAGCAATGGTTATACATGCATTGATACCACAATCATATATATTATATATTGACTATTGAAATCATTGATGTCATTCTCTATTTACAGCAGTAACAGAGTGCGAATGATGCACTGAATATAATTCCCTGACCTCACACAACTACAGTGACATCTAGTGGACAAAGGGCTCCTGGTAGGTAATAACTAACTAACTACTTCGCTGACTTACTTTGGCTGTTACATTGTGAGGCTCCTCCATAAGGACTATCCTCAGGTCTTCAACAGCCAATTCAAATTGACCCATGTGCTTGTGCACAGCGGCACGACGTAGCAGGGCTGTTCATAAAAAATACACACATTCATACTTTACACACACTTAAGTTCTTGTATGCTGCTGTGTTTAAAGTTATAATTATAGCACATCAAACAACATAACATTTTACATGATAGTAGGTCTGTTTGCAAGCACTGTAATAGGCTATTCCAGTTGAAGTTCAGTAAACAACGAAAAGCACCTTTCACATTGCCTGGTTCCAGCTCCAGAACACGCTGGCAGTCGGACATTGCATCGTACCAGTGCTTGAGATTGATCTCGGCCTGGGCTTTGTTGTTGTATGCAGCCACAGTTGGTAAAATGGAAAGGCTCCTATCATGGAAGGCCACGAATAAAACAGACCTTTCTTTACAATGGACAAACACTTGGAGGTACAGTTGATGGAAAACATCACACTTTCATTGAAAATAGAAGTCATTGTGATTAAATGCCAGGCAAAATTATCAATCCCACCTCAGAGACGTGAAACACTTTCAATAATAAATGATGTTGTAAAAGTAATCTGACCTGGAATAGTACACAACTGCCTCCACATAATCTTTAACTCTGAAAGCTTCGTTGCCTTTGTCCTTTTCACGATTTGCCAGGAGGAGCTTCTCCTGTTGGGTCAGAACTGGACGGACAGTTTTGGAAGAGACCACACATTTCACATACATACCCACACAACTGAAGTATACACAATGCTTTGCAATGACCACAAAATAAATATGATGTTCTACAAAATACATTACATGATGCATCCACTTTTGTCTTGAGTTTAGAATGTCCTTTGGTTATAATGGCTGGAGGATTGTTGTTGTTGACCACATTCCCATCAATCCTTTCACATTCTCTTTCCACATCAAAGCTGGAAAAAGAACAAACTATATTTGGCTATTTGATAATCTGCAAAAATGATTAAAACATCATCAACACCTAATCTTACAAAGTAAAACTCTTGGGAACCTTTTGTGTATAGTGGCTGCAGCTGCTGTAACAGAGTGTAGAGACAAAATGACTCACTTGTCCCATTCTCGATAATCACGTGGAGGAGTGCTTTTTGTAGGATTCTTCTTTTCCTCTGCATTTAAAGTCTGTGATGACATAACATTTCATCGAACAGTTTTTTGTATGCATACATGTTCATAGTTATGTACATTGGTGACAACAACTGTTACCTTAGTAAGTAGAATGGAGCAATGAGAACCTCTTATTGGTGGAATATTTTCCTTCACTAGATCATCAAACACTGTCTGTTGTTTCAGTGAAGTTTCAGTCTTTTTGGTTTCTTCTTGCCATGTCTGTAAAAACAAAATCTAGTAAAAATCAATCAATAAATAAATAAAATACACTACCTCACATCTCATACCTTCAACTCCTCAGCAATTAGGCTCCACTCGTCTTTTGAGAGGCTGGCTGCTGTTGCGACTAAGTTTTCCTTCCTGAGGGCTGGGCTCCTAGGGTGCAGTTTCTCCAAGTGACTCTCACAGAACTCAATCAGGTGAGGATAAATGCCCTCGTGACCAGACCTTTACACAAAGTAAAACAATGTTTTCTGAAATTCTAATAATGTCAAGTGTATCAAACTTTGTATCAGATATTTACTTAGGTTGTGCCTAACCCTTTAAAAAGTTGTAAGTTGTATATTTGATTGATATATAATCTATGTGATAGTGAACAATTATCGTATGGAGAATAGCTAACAAACACAAATAATAGTAGAAAACTTGACAATCATATACTTTCTTTTCACACCTCGAGCTCATATGGATTTTACCTCAGCACTTTCAGAATCTTCTCCAGGTATTTCACATTTTTGCATTTTTCAATGTAATTATAGTCCAGGTGCTCCACAGGGACACTATAGTCAACGATGGTGGATTGGCTTTGAAGAGACAAAACTGCATCTGCACTCATGCCTGCAAAGAATTTTAGATACTTACGAGTCTTTAACACTTTACTCAATCAAATAGTACAACAAATCGACAAGGACATACAGGGAACATACATGGACATAAACAGGCAAATGCCAGTGCAAGCAAAGGAGTAAATAATAAAAATAGAAATGAATTAAATGAATGCAGAAATAGTCGTTTTCTGTATTTATTTATTCATACATGGCAGCCAGAGGGACATGTCGTCCTGTTTACTGGATGAAGTTAGCTTGGCAGCTCTGAATGATATATAGCTATTGCTAGCTTAGAACAGTGAGCTAACCCAACGTTATTGTTAATTTAGACTGCGTTGTCTCTACAGAACGTGCGCTGTGTCTTCGTATTTGGGTCAAGACAGAAAATCGTTGCCCATAAACTGTTAATAGTGACTTAAACTAGAGAAATGCTACCAAAGTTCAAATAAATAACAGTACCTGCTGCTGTTTGTTGAAAGTCTTCTCTGAAGAGTGGGCTGTGTTACTATGGTAACCACGCAGGGCAGGGCAGGCCAGATGCACAGTAAGGGGAAGCACAAATGGTGGCAGCGGTAACCAGTAGAGGCACTTCCGGTGTCAACAGAAACTGCCAATGTGAAGGCAGCTGCCTTTGCTGCCACACTGTTTAAAGGCAGCTGCCTTTGCTGCCACACTGTTTAAAGGCAGCTGCCTTTGTTGCCACACTGTTTGGGGGAAGCTGTCTCAGTTGCCACAAGTGTTTGGGGGCAGTTGTCACTGCCGCCACACCGTCTGAGAGCAACTAAAGCTGTTTGTGATTTATTCAGTAACATATATACTGGTTTATGAAAGTGTATTAGATAGTTTGTTAGCTCTTAGGGGTTGGACTCAAAATGAATCAAGAAAAGCTAAAACTCAAAGACTATTCCCAGTATCAGTTACAGTGTGACTGATACTGTGCCTGAGTAAACTGTGATAAACCAAAGGAAAAATGTAAATTTGTATCCTTGCCTTAAATTCTACATAAGATTGTGAATAACTCCATGATAGCAATGATGCATAGAGATACCACTGTTCATGTAGCAATTTATTGATTACACCTGTACCAAAGTAGATGGAAATACCACAAAGGAACAAAGTTTTTAGTAATGGTAGGACCAGAAACACTCTTCATTTATAGTTATGTTCTCTCTAGGCTGAATAACTGTATTCAGTGTTTTTGTGTTACAAGACAGCAAAGAGAGACTCACAAAATTTTACTTTTTACTTATTTTACAATATCATAAGTTGACTTTGGCCAAAATGTTTTCCTTATGACGGGATCTCATAGTCATTCTCCAAGGACTCTTAGTTAAATACACTAACATCCATAAGAACATTTAAAATAGACTTATTGTTAGTCCTTCAACTTCAAGTTAGGAACTTCTATGGTGTAAAAGCATCAGTGAGACAAATGACAGATGGAGCTGTACACAACAAACATCTACTGACCTACTACTTTGCCCAAGTTTTATTCTCATGTCTTCAGTATTTGTATGAATTCAGTTAACTGACAATGACTCCATGGACAGCAATATTGATACAGGCTGGCTTATCTTGTTAAAATAAAGTGAAATGTACTGATATTGAAGCAAACTGTTATTTATACTTTCCTGGCTAACCAGTAATTTCAAGAACATCTCCACCAAGGTTACCAGGTACAACTAGAAAGCTGATGACAGATAGATATTAACAATGTGTAAATAATTGCCTTTTTTATGTTTGAGTAATTTGTGCAAATGCAGATCATGATAACTAAATTAAAGCATTAAATTATAGCATTGAATATTGTAATGATTTATTGTTTCAACGATGGTAATTTTAATAATGGAACCTTAAAAAGGGCTACAGAGCTGCAATAACAGACACAAACAGCAGGCTTTACATGTGTCACTGATAGCAAAGGTATTGTAGTAAGGACTGGGTTAAAGTGACTTTAATATTAAAAACTCAAGGCACGAACATTAATTGGCTAATGATACATTAATAACAGCTTCTCACCATCATCATTTCAGACAGAGGAGTAAAGTCATAGAAAATGTTAATCTTTTTATGTAACTCATTGAAAAGAAAGCAGTGTTCCAGTTTCAGTCATTAAGCATCATGTTCTACCGGCATCACTGCCAAGTCCTACCACATTCGTGTGTACCAGATTGTTGTACATCGTTTTAATAACAGATCAACTCTCTATCAACATCTAAATATGATGCCTGGATAAATGTCATTACACAGAAAGACACACCATTCCCGTTGGCAACAGAAACTGCTTATAAATTATTATTGTTGGTGACTTTAATATTCATGTTGACAATAATAAAGATAGCCTTAGCGTAGCATTTATTTCGATATTAGACTCAATTGGTTTCAGTCAGTGTGTACACCAACCTACTCATTGTTGTAACCACACACTTGACCTTGTACTATCATACGGTGTCAAAATTGAACATCTAACGGTACTTCCGCGCAATCCAATTCTATCAGACCATAATTTAATAACCTTAGATTTTTCACTATCAGAATATATGCCACTAATAATAAACTAATTTTCTAGATGTTTACCTGATAGTGCTGTAGCTAAATTTAAGGAAATAATTCCGATTACATTTAAACCCGTATTATCCGTCGATATAAACAACATATTCATTAAAAACCCTAGCTCCACTGAGATTGACCATCTCGTCGATAGCTCTGTAGACTCATTACGATTAACATTAGACTCAATAGCGCCTCTAAAAAAGAAACATATAAAACATAGTAAATTAGCTCCGTGGTATAATTCCAAGACACATGAGTTAAAACAAGTATCAAGACAACTAGAAAGGAAGTGGCGCTCCAGCAACCGTGTTGAATATCTCCTAGACTGGAAGAATAGTGTTAAAGCATATAAGAAGGCCCTCCACAAAGCAAGAGCCGCCTACTACTCAAAACTAATAGAAGAAAATAAAAACAACCCCAGGTTTCTCTTCAGCACTGTAGCCAGGCTGACAGAGTCACACCTCCACCGAACCCAGTATTCCTCGATCCCTAAATAACAATATCTTTATGAATTTCTTTAATGATAAAATTCTAACTATTAGAAATCAAATCAAACATCTCCTGCCCTCAATTGGCACTAATACCCTACCAAGAATAGAAATCTCAGAAACTGCTGAGAATATTACCAATTATTTAGACAGCTTCTCTCTGATCACCCTTGATCAGCTGACCAAAATAATCTCATGTTCTAAACCAACAACTTGTATCTTAGATCCCATTCCTACAAAATTACTTACAGAAATTCTGCCCCTAATTGATAGTACGTTACTGAACACAATCAATCTGTCATTATCATCAGGATATGTACCACAGTCCTTTAAACTAGCTGTAATCAAACCCCTTCTCAAAAAACCCACCCTAGACCCGGAGGTTTTAGCCAATTACAGACCGATATCTAACCTCCCCTTCCTGTCTAAAATCCTAGAAAAAGTTGTAGCCAATCAGCTGTGTCAGTTTCTCCAGGAAAATAATATATATGAAGACTTTCAGTCAGGGTTTAGAGCTAATCACAGCACAGAGACAGCCTTGGCAAAAGTCACTAATGACCTTCTAATAGCTTCAGGTCAGGGATTTGTGTCTGTCCTCGTGCTGTTAGATCTTAGTGCAGCATTCGACACTATTGACCATCACATTTTATTATAGAGACTAGAACAGTTAATTAGCATTAAAGGAACCGCCCTAAACTGGTTTAAATCCTATGTTTCAGATCGCTCCCAATTCGTGCAAATTAATGATGAGTCATCTGCGCGCACCAAAGTTAACCATGGTGTTCCACAGGGCTCTGTGCTCGGCCCAATTTTATTCTCATTATATATGCTTCCACTCGGAAACATTATCAGGACACACTCGGTAAATTTCCACTGCTATGCGGATGACACCCAGTTATACTTGTCAATAAAACCTGAACAATGTAATCAATGAACTAAACTCCAAGCATGTCTCAAGGACATAAAAACCTGGATGACCCGCAATTTTCTCTTATTAAAGTCAGATAAAACAGAGGTTCTAATACTTGGCCCTAAACACCTTAGAGATACATTATCTAATGATATAGCTGCGCTAGACGACATTGCCCTTGCTTCCAATGAAACAGTCAGGAACTTGGGAGTGATCTTCAATCCTGATTTATCCTTTAATTCACACTTAAAACAAATTTCTAGGACCGCCTTTTTCCACTTGCGTAATATCTCCAAAATCAGACATGTCCTTTCTCAAAAGGATGCCGAAAAACTAGTCCACGCCTTTGTTACATCCAGACTGGATTATTGTAATTCCTTATTATCAGGCTGCAGCAGTAAGTCGTTAAAGACTCTGCAGCTTGTCCAAAATGCTGCAGCACGTGTCCTGACAAGTACCAGGAAAAGAGAGCACATTTCTCCAGTATTAGCTTCGCTACACTGGCTTCCGGTTAAATCTAGAATAGAATTTAAAATTCTCCTCCTCACCTTCAAGGCCCTTAATAATATGGCACCATTATACCTTAAGGAGCTGTTAGTACCTTATCAACCCACTAGAGCACTGCGCTCCCAGAATTCAGGCTTACTTGTCGTCCCTAAAGTCTCTAAAAGTAGAGTAGGAGCCAGAGCTTTCAGCTATCAAGCTCCTCTCCTGTGGAATCATCTCCCACTTTCAATTCGGGAGGCAGACACCATCTGTACGTTTAAGAGTAGGCTTAAAACCTTCCTTTTTGATAAAGCTTATAGTTAGAGCTGGTCCAGGCTTGTCCTAGACCTGCTCTTAGTTATGCTGCTATAGGTCTAGAAGGTCGGGGGACACATGACACATGGAGCTTCTCTTTCCAGCTTCTCCTTCCTCTTCTCAATCGCTATCACATCAAAGTAATTCATATCTCATCAATACATATTACTGACTTGACTTCTTCCCCGGAGTCCCTTTGCCTTATCGTCCTCAGATCCAGGGCCGCAGCTGTGGTCACATCGTGGATTAGGATCTGTGGATCGCGTATCAGAGGTCGTAATGGTGGATCCAGTATGGCGGATTCTGCATCATGCTGGCTGATCATGATAATAAAGGTGGATCCTTTATCGTGTTGGAATCTGATAATGGTGGTGGACCACGATCGAGGTGGCAGCTGATGATGGATCCTAATGGCGGCAGTGGACAATGACTGTGGAATATAGTGGCATCCGATCTTGATGGTGGATCATGATCGTGCTGGCTGCTGACCATAGACTATGATTGCAGCAGGACTGCCTGATATATAGTATTTCTCCTCAGATACTTGACCATTACTGACAATAATCCATCAATTCATTGACCTTCAGTTATGCTTCAAAATGTTTACCCTTATCAATGCTGCTAAAACCTTTATCTTGCTGATGTTCTCCTTTACACTTGACATCTATTGCACTTCTGTCCGTCCTGGGAGAGGGATCCCTCACATGTGGCTCTCTCTGAGGTTTCTACGTTCTTTTTACCCTGTTAAAAGGGTTTTTAGTAGTTTTTCCTTACTCTTGTTGAGGGTTAAGAACAGAGGATGTCGCACCCTGTTAAAGCCCTATGAGACAAATTGTGATTTGTGAATATGGGCTATACAAATACAATTTGATTGATTGATTGATTGACATCACCTTGGCAGTCTTGACATGATTTGCCCTGAGACTTTTCTGTGGATCGGAAAGTACAACTGACTCAGTATTTGTATTATAAAACACTATAGGCTAACACACCTTGAAATTGTCTCTACTGCGAGACCTAAAGCTGCTAGACTAAAGACAAGAGAATGAAAGAAATTTACTAATAATTTTGCAGATAAATGGAAACTAAAAATACATTTAAGAAAAAACTACCTGATTTGCATATCTGCAGAAAAAGACCAGATATTGAATCAGATAAAGATATGCACAATAGGCTACATAAATATACATATGGAAATACAGGAATGTACAGATGGTAGTGCAGTTAAATGTCCACTTGTCACCTGTTTCACATTGTTACAGTGCAAAGTAATAATGATGTCCTCAAAAGTGTTTTGACGGCAGAACATATAATATAGCCTACACGTATCCAACAGTAATATCACTTAATTTTTAAATGCAGTTAAAAAAAAACAATTACTAAGCAATATGAGGACACAAAACTTAAGAGAAAAAAAGAACATCTTTACCTTGTTCTCCTTGATCTTTAGGGAAACCTAATGTGGGTAGCCCTTCTTTTTCCATGGAGACTGGATTTCTTTGGCTTTGAAAAAAACATTATTATGTTATTTGTTCTGTGTCGCTGTTAGGAGTCTTAAGTGTGGCACATGTGCATCTTGTGGCATCTAAGAAGTCTTGTTCAAGTTTGACTAAACCCCCAAAAACTTTTTTTCAGATGAAAACTGATATATCTGGATATTTAGTAGAGAAAATATTTTTGGGGGAATTCGGCTGTTTTAAAATACAGTACACACGAGCACAGAAAGTAATGGTAGCGAACGGATAAATGGAGACAGAAGACGTTATCTTTCACTCAGCAATGCACACATTCAGCGACACACAATAATAAAAACATGAATATATGAACCTGTGTATTATTTGAATAGCTTACAATAACAGGGTAGCTATGTTTATACATGGCACTAGGCCCAGTTTAATATAAAACACAAATTTATACAATATATATAGTAGGGGGTCCCTGCTCCATCTCTCTATCAGTTTGGGGGTCCTTGGCCTGAAAAACGTTGAAGACCCCTGCTTTAAGGTATAATGATGCCATATTATTTTACCCTGTTAAAAGGGTTTTTTAGTAGTTTTTCCTTACTCTTGTTGAGGGTTAAGGGCAGAGGGTGTCACACCCTGTTAAAGCCCTATGAGATAAATTGTGATTTGTGAATATGGGCTATACAAATAAAATTTGATTGATTGATTGATTGATATTATTAAGGGCATGGAAGGTGAGGAGGAGCCAGTTTAGTGAGGCTAATACAGGAGAAATGTGGTCTCTTTTCCTGGTACTTGTCAGGACACGTGCTGCAGCATTTTGGACAAGCTGCAGAGTCTTTAACGACTTACTGCTGCAGCCTGATAATAAGGAATTACAATAATCAAGTCTGGATGTAACAAAGGCGTGGACTAGTTTTTCTGCATCTTTTTGAGAAAGGACATGTCTGATTTTTGAGATGTTACGCAAGTGAAAGAAGGCGGTCCTAGAAATTAGTTTTAAGTGAGAATTAAAGGACAAATCAGGATTGAAGATCACTCCCAAGTTCCTGACTGTTTCATTGGAAGCAAGGACAATGTCGTCTAGCGCAGCTATATCATTAGATAATGTATCTCTAAGGTGTTTAGGGCCAAGTATTAGAACCTCTGTTTTATCTTACTGTATTAAGAGAAAATTGCGGGTCATCCAGGTTTTTATGTCCTTGAGACATGCTTGGAGTTTAGTTAATTGATTACATTGTTCAGGTTTTATTGACAAGTATAACTGTGGGTATCATCCGCATAGCAATGGAAATTTACAGAGTTTGAGCACAGAGACCTGTGGAACACCGTGGTTAACTTTGGTGCGCACAGATGACTCATCATAAATTTGCACGACATGGAATCGATCTGAAACATAGGATTTAAACCAGTTTAGGGCGGTTCCTTTAATGCTAATTAACTGTTCTAGTCTCTGTAATAAAATGTGATGGTCAATTGTATCGAATGCTGCACTAAGATCTAACAGAACGAGATCAGACACAAATCCCTGATCTGAAGCTATTAGAAGGTCATTAGTGACTTTTGCCAAGGCTGTCTCCGTGCTGTGATTAGCTCTAAACCCTGACTGAAAGTCTTCATATACATTAATTTCCTGGAGAAACTGACACAGCTGATTGGTTACAACCTTTTCAAGGATTTTAGACAGGAAGGGGAGGTTAGATATCGGTCTGTAATTGGCTAAAACCTCCGGGTCTAGGGTGGGTTTTTTGAGAAGGGGTTTGATTACTGCTAGTTTAAAGGACTGTGGTACATATCCTGATGATAATGACAGATTGATTGTGTTCAGTAACGTACTATCAATTAGGGGCAGAATTTCTTTAAGTAATTTTGTAAGATACAAGTTGTTGGTTTAGAACATGAGATTATTTTGGTCAGCTGATCAAGGGTGATCAGAGAGAAGCTGTCTAAATAATTGGTTAGATTCTCAGCCGTTTCTGAGATTTCTGTTCTTGGTAGGGTATTAGTGCCAATTGAGGGCAGGAGATGGTTGGTTTTATTTCTAATAGTTAGAATTTTGTCATTGAAGAAGGTCATAAAGATATTGCTATTTAGGGATCGAGGAATACTGGGTTTGATGGAGGTGTGACTCTATCAGCCTGGCTACAGTGCGGAGTAATAGGCAGCTCTTGCTTTGTGGAGGGCTTTCTTATATGCTTTAACACTATTTTTCCAGGATAATTGCGGCATTGATTACAATAAACAGTTTGTAGCCTAATGGAAGGTAACTGAATTGATGTATTATTGTCAGTAATGGTAGAGTATCTGAGTAGACATATAGACATATATCAAGAAGTCTTGTTGTAATCATAGTCCATGGTCAGCAGCCAGCACGATCAGGATCCACCATCACGATAGGATGCCACCATAGTCAATCAATCAATCAATCAAATTTTATTTGTATAGCCCATATTCACAAATCACATTTTGTCTCATAGGGCTTTAACAAGGTGTGACATCCTCTGCCCTTAACCCCTCAACAAGAGTAAGGAAAAACTACAAAAAAAAAACTTTTAAAAAGGGTAAAAAGAAGTAGAAACCTCAGAGAGAGCCACATGTGAGGATCCCTCTCCCAGGACGGACAGAAGTGCAATAGATGCCACGTGTAATGGAGAACATCAGAAAGCTACGGGTATTTGCAGCATTGATTAGAATAAACACTTTGTAGCATAATGGAAGGTCAATGAATTGATGGAATATTGTCAGTAATGGTCGAGTATCTGAGGAGAAATATTGTATATCAAGCAGTCTTGTTGTAATCATAATCCATGGTCAGCAGCCACCACGATCATGATCCATCATCAAGATCGGATGCCACCATAGACAACAGTCATGATCCACTGCTGCCATCAGGGATCCACCATCAGCTGCCAACTCGATCATGGTCCACCACCACTATCAGATGCCAACAAATTACAGGATCCCCCATTATTATCACGATCAGACAGCACGATACAAAGGCATCTGCCTCCAAACAGCCTGGCAGCAAGGGTAGCTGCCTCCAAACAAAGGTGGGAGCTGCCGTGGCAGGTGCCCTAATGCAGCCTGGCAGCAGTGTGAGTTTCAATGACACAAAACACAGGCAAAGCATTAACAGCATTTAAGCAGAATCGGTACAAATGTGACACAGAAATGAGCCTTATTCTTGGTGCTCAGAACAGTTACACGCTTATAAACATTCTAAACTAGGTATACATCTCAGGGAATAAGTCACAAACAGCGGTAGTTGCCCTCAAACAGGGCGGCAGCAGTGACAGCTGCCTCAAATCGCGGCAACTGCCTTTACAAATCAGTGGCAGTGTCTTTTGCCACCGGAAGTGCCTCTACGAGCTTGCTGTCTCTCCAGCTGCACGCTGAACCGGAAACACGTGACACCGTCCACAGCGGGCTCCAAATTTGAAAACGTGGCTGCTCGGTGACTGTGGGCCAGCATGAAGCAAACATAAATAAAGAGCAGGGGCGCAGACTAAGGCCTTCAGCTGATCCCGACCAAACAACACCGGCTTCACATTGGCCCACTTTCATCTACAAGTAAGTTTTTATCCTTTTCAAAATCCAGGTATAAATGCACGATAGTATGTGTTTTTATGCAGTTTGGTGAACCATTACCATTCAGGAAGCGTGTGGCTCCCTACTATGTTGAATGCATTGCACACGTTATGTGGTGTAAAGGTAATTTTATATAAGTCGATGCAAACACCAAGCTGACATGTGGCTATTAGGTGTATGTGTTTATATTGTGTTTGTTACACGCACGGAGCTTACGTTTGTCAACGTGTGGATTTCTCATTAACGCAGGTGTCTCACATCGTGCTCATTACATTAACACGTTTGTTACGTAACAGTACGAGTTTAGCGTAAGTAAGGTTATTTGTGAAACCCATTTCAAGGCTTTACATCTCATGCTTGGTTGTCTTTGTGTCTAACGTCATTTTGCTCATCAGAACGTGCACACTAAGATGAATGGTCACCCAATGAACCAGCTGCTGTCTCGTTAGCTGGTGTTGGCTCAGTGTTCACAGGGAATGAACGTAGGAATCCCGGGGGTCCACTGGCAGCAGTGGAGAACGAGTCAGGACACGTTGAGTTGGCGGCTCGAGCTCACTTTATAGCGGCATCACAAAGAGCACGCGCATTAACATCAACAACACGCGCTCTCATAGCAACGCTGATGAAGCAGACTGTGAGTTTCTGTCAGGATCTGATTCAGACTGATGCCTCTGTACACAGGGAACCACTGGAAGACTGACTCCACGTTTTTCTTTTATCATCTATCACAAAAAGAGTCCAAAAATGGTGCCTAATTAGAAACTTTACAAACACATGCAGCAGTTAAGATGGCTTAGCTTTGTGCCAATTTGCCATGTTTTTACATAATCTCTCAGGTGACACTTAAATTATGAGTTAGTAACCAGGCAAGGATGCTGAATTCTGTGCTGTGTTATTTAATGCCATGCTTAAGTTGATATATTATTTATTGCTTTTTTTGTTTTGTTTGCAGGTCACCTCACCTCGTGGTTCTGGGGCAAAGTTAGCACATCGGAGGAGGAAAATGCAGTACACCCCTGAATCAAATGTTTACCCTGCCAGGTGCAAAGAGCAGCACTGTTATGATGACTGCTTTGACAGTGGATACTCAGGGTTATTCCACAGTCCACAGAGCATCAGTGGAGTGGACTTCTGTAGGTCTTTGTCACCTGTTGAATTCAATGAGACGCCCAAAGAGAACCTCAGACTTCCTGTCACACCGAAAGAGAGGAGCAGAGAGTCAGTCAGGTTTTTGGACAAGGACTCCAGGGCAACACAGCGGCCATCAACAGTTAGTTGGTGTGAAACTCCAAAAGTGTATAAAAGAGATGCCTCACTGCGACACAGACTTCTGATGTGCAAACCTAACACAGATGTCAAAACTGACAGCACAAGATCACTGTGCAACAGAAGGACTGAATCTTCCACCATCAGTATCCGGTCTGATCACTGGCTCAGTGCATCGTTTGACTCTCTAGACTCAGTGATGGGGGCTTTGGCATCAAGCACTTTAAACCTAAAACAGGACCTGCCTTTATCTGGCAGGAAACGCCGTCTCCTTTTTTCACAGATGAGGACCTCTACTCTTGAAGATGGTAAACTCCACTCTGGTCATCCTGCTGATTTTGAGACAATAGGTTCCCTCTCAAGTGCAGATTTCAGTAAGAGCTTTTCTGCCGCTGATCAAATAAATATTGAGACTCCGAACTCTAGAAAATCTCTGCCTGTCTCATCCAAGGAAAACTCTCAATCACCAGTCAGTGTTGTGACAAATGACCTCAATGACTTATTTTGCACTCCATCCTCCTCACATACACCCAGGTACATCAGGTAAATGCTTTTTTTTAAGATTTGACTTTCACCATGTATTTGTAATTTTTCCAGCCAAATACTTGAAGCTATGAATAAAATAATGTTCTTTTAATTAATCAGAAAGCATGCTGGCATTAACTCCCTTCTAACCCTGCAATAGGTTGGTGTTTGAAGACAGTGGTTTCAGTTCCCAAGACTCCTCAGTGGACCACGATGGCTCATTCCAGGAGCTGCTGCTCCCTGCCTCCAGAAGAAACTGTGAAACCCCAAATCTGGCGGAGGCAAAGCGGCACTCCCGTTTGCAGCGTCAGCACAGGCTCTCCACGCTAAAAGAAGGGGGCTCTCAGTCGGAGGAAGACCCAGCAGACAGAAAACATGAACATCTTAATCTGTGCCACAGCTCTTCTAAAGATGTTTTTGCTGATGATGCTACTCCTCGCAGGGTTCTCTCTATTAAATGTGATAATAGCATGATGTTTGATGGTTTGACCTATTCAAAACCAGATTATGCCACCCCTCTCAGAGCCACCTCAGCCAAGCCAGAAAACATGACACCTTTAGGCACAGCTGCTAATCCAGATGTTACCCCTCTCAGGACAACCCCAGTAAATCTCTCACTGACTCCAGCTTTGCAGCTTGTTCATGCTATGTGCCAGCAGAAAGCTCAGATGTTTGCTGGCCAAAGTCCAAGCCTGAAGGAGCAGTTGAAGTCCACGGCAGCACTGGCTCAGACCCCGGTGACATTTAGGACAGCTATGCCATTGGCAGGACTGATTGGCAGGAAGATGGGGGTGGGGAAGATAGACATACTCACAGAACTGAAGAAGAGGAACCTCAGGCACATCCTGGCTGTCGTACTCAGTCACCTGACCTCTGAGAGCATCTACAGGTGAGGAATTCATGTTTTCAACAAACTTAACTCATCACTGCTATAAAACAAACAAAAGCTTATCTACTCATCAATTGTATATCTCAGCACATTCAATGACCAAGTAGCTCAATTCCTATCAGATTTATCTTATGCTACTGTCACACATAATCATTTATGTTCAAAATCTTATAGTGTACACAATAAATTGTAAAGAATCCTGTCAGTTTAATACACATTTAAATGTATAATGGATGCTTAACTCAGACCAAAGTACAGGACATTATTCTTGTCCAAATTGTAGATGTATGCATGTTTTTAATTAAAAATCTGTATTTCACCTTCAAAGTTTTGACAACTTGCTTTTGTATAGTTTTATTAATTTAATGTGAAACCTGATTATTTCTCAAACCATCAGGCTTGACAAGGTGCAGTGAGGGCTGGAAATATTAGTGTCATACCTGCATTTGTTTATTTGACAGGTGTGGTCAGGTGTGCAAAAGCTGGAGTGAAATTATCCGGCAGGACAAGCGGGCTGCCTTCAGGATAAGAAGCTACCTGAGTGAAGTGACTGCCTCTCTTGAGGTAGGAGATTTGCTATATTAGTTACTATTGGCTGATATAGTCACTATAGTGTTGTCAGTATACTGCTGTGACAATGTGCCTGTTGCTGTCTGCTTCAAGCAGTAATTGTGCATCAGCTGTGAAAGGAAGAACATCCACTGTCACATTAACGCGTGTGTGGTGATTTGAAATAACCCTCAAACTTTTTGCTTTTGTCTTTCAGCTCAGTGGTGCAGTCCATGTCCCTGACGCAGAGACCAGACTGACTCTTCTAAAGAGGTCGGCCCTCAAGACGGTTCAGGCTCAGTCCAGGACTTCAAGCTACTGCACCCCGCAGTCAGGAAATAGCACTTCAGTCCGACTACAGCACTGTGTCGTACATTCAGGCAGCAGCAGCAAACGAGAGAAATTTCTAGAAGTGAGTTTAAAACATCACCAAAGATTTCCTGTAACATTTATTATAAAGTCCTCTCTTGGTCGTTAACTTACTCTTCAGTCATGGTGTTTTGTTCAGTGTGTAAATAATCCACAAGATCCATCCATAAGACTAGTGCTCCACAGTCTACCAGGTCATTTTCCATTTTTCAGTTTCCCTATGCGCACATGTGGTTTCAACTAAATGCCAACCACCTTTTAGTATCTATTTATTATCTGTACTTGCATGGTCACCTCCTAATTGACAGACAACTTCACCTCAGTCTAAATGGCATCTCATTTAACCCAGAGCAATGTGTCAGCTCTTTTTAGTGCATTGACTTACATTGAAACTTCACACAGCTGCCTAAGAAATATTTAGTGATTGATCCCTTTAAAATCTGGGCACCTGGCAACATCTCCCCCATGGAAATTTCATTACTGATGTAAACAAACACAACTTAAAGCTCGGACATAGCATTTTTGATGTTGTATTATTATTTTTCAAAGTAAATGCACTAAAGCACACAGCCTGAAAAAAATCATGTGTGTGTTGTTATTATTGGGATGTATTAAATAATACATTGAAATGTTCATTTAAAACATTTACTTTGAGCCATGTCATATAACTTATTTTTCTTTCAGGTTGCCAAAACTCTCTTCAATGATGAGTGCCTGAAGCCCTGCCCTAGATGTCAGCATCCGGCAAGATGTCACTCGGTGAAAGGGGAAGGTGTGTGCAGTAGAGCCGACTGTGGTTTCAAGTTTTGCACCGCTTGCTTGTGCACTTTTCATGGATCTAGAGAGTGTGGCAGCCAGTCTGTTGGCCGTCGCAAAAAGGACATACTTCTTCCAGGAAGTGCTCAAAGTCGTAGAAACGTCAGGAGACTATGAGAAGTGAACTCTATTCCTTCTTGTTATGCCAAAGTCCATTAAGCACTTTTTTTTCTGCCTAATGGGGAGAATGAGGCTTTGCAACAAGGAAACTGATTCGTTGCCAGTATATTGTTCTGTGCTCATTATTTTGTCTTTGTACCTGTCTATGTACTGTATGAACCTTTTTTCAACTCAACTCTTTCTTCTGGGTTTTTAATTATGAATTTGAAGGAAGGCTCCCAGCAGCACAATGATTAAATTTAGCTGTTGGTGTAATTCTCAATACGGTGTTCAAGTGTAGAGAATGTTTTTTGAAATTCCTGAGATTTTCACCTTTTACCAATGTCTTTTCAGATCAGTTTTTAAATAAATCTTGTGATTATTTTATTTTTTACACTCCTGTGTCACTTGTCTCATTTTGCAGATCTCCATTGTTCTCTGTATGAATAGATCAGTATTTGCTGCCATCTAGTGGTGTAATTGCACCTTGTCTTAACAGCTACAACAAAGTACATGTAAATTGTTTCCTTACTTTTATTACATGTAAGCAAACTTGGATACTGCTAGTAATGTAACTTTTAAAACTAAATTATAATAAACTAAGGTTTAGGTCTCGAAGCAACGGAACAACAAACTTATTTTTGCCTGGTTTCCTCTAGTTAAACTTTTACTGCCCCCTGTGTTTTGAAATGAATCCACTTCCATAGCAACCTGAAGTTTGTCTGTAATTACACTGAGGTTGCTGTCTGGCTCAGTGAGGCCGAATGTAGCTTCCTGACCTGACTTTCTGCACCTGTTTCAAACTGCTTTTCAGACAGTTTTATTTTAGAGGTGAACATGTGTGGACTAGTTTCAGCAGGTAAGAACAAAACGTAAGTTATATGTACTCATATATTTGAACAGATGTTAGTTTAACTTACTTTAACCTTTTCTTTTTCTTTAAAGAGTTACCACATCTTACTGCTGACAATTTTGTGAGTACAAGTATTAATGGTTCTGAACCTCATGACTGTCAATCAGTTTAGATTATTATCATATTTTGCCTCTTTCAGAGTTAAATGTTTATTTCCATACAGGTACACACTCTGGCCACTGATGATGTATTAGTTCACTTCTTCAATGATTTCTTAAGTCTGCCGGTAAAGTATAAATGTAATGTATGATTTAAGATATATTGTAGTGATATAGGATATTTTCAATAACACTTAAACCCTTCTTAAACATCTTGTCCCAGTCTTTTCCTGAGGCTGTGCTGTACAACCAGGAGACGCGTCTGTTTGAGCTGGTGAGCGGCGCAGCTGAGTTTATCTCCAGAAGAATCATAACCGTTCTACACCACAGCAAATCCCAGCTTCTGACTGGTGACCCCTCTGTGCTGACCAGAACTCCTCCTCTGGACAACCACTTCACTGTCTCTGTAAGCAGACAGTAATTCATTTAAGTGAAAGTCAATAGCTTGAAGAAGACGAGCAGAGGTATATGCTGTAGCTTTTTAGGGTTGACTGTGTCTCCCTGACCTTGGCAGTGTCTGGACAGAAAACAAGGAATCCAGTGGATCATGGAGGAAAGATTGCCACTTTTCCTTCAGAGTGATTGCTACATTGAATACAGGTACTCCACATGCTTTCAGCTTGTGTATGGACCCACCACACTTACAGAACAAATGTAGTTTTACCTGCTGTAATGTACATTGCTTTAAATATTTTAATGTTTACATGATGTTTGACCATAACCTGCTCTATATTCTTACTAAGCTTGGTGTTGAGATATGTCAGTTTCTGACTGTCTGAATTCTCATGGATATATCTTTTATTTTGCTAACTTCACTCCAGCTCTGCAACAACCTTGATGAATGTTTAACTGCTGAAGCATTTTTTTCCCAAATATAACTGGCTCCAGTCAGCTTTGATATATCACATTCATATAATATCATGATTTTCATGATCACGAGTAATGTTTACAGAGCAATAACCTCTAGCAGTACGGTCTCATTGCCTAGCTTCAAAGAATCCTTGTAGTTGTGTTTAAGAATGTTTCTCTACTTTTTTCGTGCATCTAATCCTTTATGCATCTATTGAGAGGCCTTAGGGCCACATCCCTGTACAGATCAGATGACTGACCATCCCATGCTGACCTGCATCCTTTAAACAGAGGCAGTGAAGGAGAAATAACAGTCACATTTTTTAATTGTGTATTTTTTGTTTGTGTATATTAATAATGTGAATAATTTCAGATAAAATTGTGCTCAGTGCGTTTTTTGAAAAGTGCTGGATCAGTTCTATTTGGTTGTTTTTTTCAGACTGGCCAAGTTGTTGTGTCAGTGGGACCCAAACATCTATATCCAGAGAAGGAGGAGCAGCTCAGGTCGAATCATTCTGTCAGCCCCACCAATGTGCTGTTCCTCCCAATTTGACAAAGAAAATAACAATGCACCAAAGGTTCTTACATGCTCACGTTCTCTAGAGAACATTTCATCCAAACAAGGTACTTACCTTGTTGCCTTCTATTTGTACCTGTAGAGTTAAGTCTAGTCATGAAGCTAAAGACTCCTATGATGTCTTTTTTTCCCTTCCCTTTTAGGGTCAATGACAAAGTACAACTTGACGTATCTACCTTCTGACCAGAAGGAACGCATCAATACAAAATGCAAGGAATCATCCGGATGTTTCTCCAGCTGTTCTGAGCCAGAGAACCCATGTACCTTTCCCGCTTTGTTCTCATCATGTTCCTCTTCCTCTAACCTTAAATGTAATAAAACCCAGGAACCCCAGAGCACACAAATAGAGCTGCACCTCTGCTCAGAGATGCAATATCTCAAAGAATCCAGGGGCCAGAGTTTTGAGTCTGTTGAGGCACAGCTGGAGGGCCTGGCTGCCAAAATAGTTAAACAAGTGCTTAACAATGCCCTGAGCGTTATGACTGATGAGAGCCAGGGAAACATTTCTGACTGTTTCAACATGTCAGCAGAGCAGACAAACTGCACCAGCAAGGAGGAGAAATTGTGTGAATGTGTTTGCCAACATTCAGCTAATGGAGGCAGAGAGCCACTGGAGGGGATACAAGCGAAAGTTCAAGAAGACAAGATGGGGAATGCAGTGGAGGAGAAGACAGAATGGGATAAGAGGAATAGGGAGGTGGGGAGTTGGGACAAAGACCGAGGAAATGTCTGTGATATTGGTTGCCATGTTAACTGTTGTCTGGACAACAGACCTGGCTTGGATGAGTTCATGGAGTTTTTGCGAGGAACGCCTGGAGAGAAACTGATTAATCTCTGGATGGACATAGAAAAACTGAATTCTGTACAGCCAGAGCGGAAGAACAGGTGAACATCAAGCTGGTCTTTTTTCACTGAACAGAAGACCGTGATTGCAATGATTGTAATCATGGTTTGATGCAAAGATCATAACACTATAGATAGCTACTGTGACTCCAAAATAAATACAATGTTTAACTTTTAAAAATACAATGAAAACAAAAAATATCAAATGTGATCCAATTTTTTCCAGACACTTGGTCCTGATGAGGGGCCGGTATCTGCTGAGCAGCAGTCACAGCAGTCTGAACACAGAGCTGCTCTCCACACTGGGACTGACCACCTCCACCTGCTGGACAGAAGAGAAACTGTGTTCAGTTCAGCCCTGCCTCATTGATGCTCTGCTCTACTACTGGTGACTGTCACGTTTCACTGTGTTTAGCTTCCTAATAAAAGTCTGTTTGTGTGTATCTGTCTGTCTGTCTGTCCATATATGTATATGAGGAGACCTTTACCTAAAATGCCCTATGTGTTATCTCCTTCATCAGCTGGTTAAAACACATATTGTCATGTAGTTTTACCAACGTTCTGTGCTTTATATAGACCATGATCATTTCTTCTTCTTCCCCACAGGGCTCCACGGTTCTGGAAGTCTCAGTTTGCTCAGGAGGACCATGATGACAGCTCCAATAAGAGGCTGTGGACAGGGTGGGGGAGCAGGCCTCTGTCAGGCAGACAGCCTCACCGTGACTTGTTGACCCTGCCTCTCCTCGTCCCTGACAGCTCCTTGTCCCGACCCCCCATCACTGTCTATTCACAGGTAGGAACAGTGGGCAGATAGATTCGATAGGACTGGATGAGTGAAAAGTTAAAGGTAGGAAGCATTTTGTGAAACAAAGTTCATCGTAGTTCATCATAGCATACTGTTAGTAATTTATCAAACAAAAAATAGCAACTCACTGATGAATTGCTGAAAAATCATTGTCTGCTTAATCAACAAAATAATCAATCAAGTTGTGATCCTAGTTTTAAGATTTTTTTATTATAAATGATAGCACAACAATTCTTCTTACCTCAATCTCAAAGGAAACTTTCTACTCCTACCAACTCTGAGCCTTATGTGAGATTATTTTGTGCATGGACTAACATATCCAATTACTTCTGAACACTTTGTGGGCACAGTTTGAAGGGCTATATCTTCGAAACAATAATACAAATGATTGTGTAAAACCATTCAAATTAAAGGTCAAAGCCTGAAGAACAAGAACTGTCCAAACACTTGACTGTTTATATGTCCTCAGTCATATTGTAGCAGAAGTCAATTACTGGGAAGCAGAAGAATGGAGACCATGTTACAGGCTCTCTGTGTCGACTCACGCGCCGGCTTGTTCTTCACACACTTCTGTGTTCAAACTGGAAACCAGGTACAACAACAGCTCCTCGATTTTAATGCAGGAAATAACATACACATTCTGTTTGGTCCATACTATTCAGCTATGACTGTTCTACATCCAAGATAGTAGATAACATCTCTTAAGTCACAACGTGGGGAGCAGTTCAAATTGGAATGGTCAGACACTGTGATTCCTTTGTCTCATCTCAGCTGTGGGAGAATGCAGTTTACTTCTGGACCGACCTACAGCACTACCAGGAACTGTTTTACCAGGAGGGTCTGGATCCCTACAGAGTACAGAGGGAGGCACAGGTCAGCACGCACACACACACACACACACACACACACACACACACACACACACACACACACACACACACAAATAAATGAATATTTTCCTGACTAAGTTCGACAAAATATTAAGCTGGTATCTGCTGATACAGATAGTGTGATGGAGAGCTGAGGTTATATTAGCTCGAACACTGTCACCAGTCTTATAAATTGAAGTGTAAGCAATTAAAATATGATATGGGAAGCATCTTTATCTACAAGCAATAATTCCTAAAGATAGTCTTGTCTCTTTTTTACAAATAGGGTAAGTGATATAGTAATAGTCTATTTCCTGAGACGTGTCTGGAGTTGAGTGCAGGCTGGTGCAGCAGGTTTGTGTTTCTGGTACCTTGGTGCATCTGTGGGTTTTTCCTGTCATGAAACACTCCTCTTAACCTATTATTTAGCCAAAGATAGCTGCACACTAGTTCAAATAATACATTGTTTATGATTTCATGAGTCTTTTCTCTGTTTCTTGAAGTCTCGCCAAGGCGAACTGCACAACATCAAACTAATTTCAAGTAATAAAAAAGAGCTATATTCATGTAAGTCGTATTTTTTGTGGAGAAAAAAAAGAACATATTGCCAATTTAAAACTTACAACCAATTTCAAGTTTAATATCCAGAGTGATAAAGAGGCCTGCTTTCAAACAGACGCCAGGCAAAATCATCAATCACAATAAATTTAAGTTGGAGAAAACATATGTTCCAAAATGTAATCAAAAAGGCAATGAGACAGACATACACACGCACGTATGCTCTGTTGGCCTCCCACTCTCCTTGCACACTCTTTACTACATCTGTACTTTACTTGAGTATGTATTTTCCTGACGACTTTTTACTTTTACTCCCTACATTTGAACACAAATTTCTGTACTTTCTACTCCTTACATTCTCAAAACTGGCTCGTTACTTGAGTAGCGGTGGTTGGCGCAGCGCGCGCTTTTACGCACGGCTCACCTCTCTCTCTCTCACTCGCTTGCCCCCTGCTTCGGGAGACGCGCAGTCCCGGCGGCGTGTTTGCCGTCGGGGGGTCAGCGCGAGACCCTAAGCGTCCGGAGGTTGGTCGGGCTGCCTCAGCATCTGGGGTTCAAAATGTGTAAAATTATACAGTATATGTATATTTTTGTTATGATTTTTCAGTCAGTTGAAATAAAGCCACAAGAGAAACATTTTTGATTGTTTTGTTTCGTATAGACCTACTATAAAAAGCACTTTGCATTTTTAATTTTGGTACTTGTACTTTTACTTTTGATACTTAAGTACATTTCAACACCAGATACTTTTGATACTTAAGTACATTTAATATGAGCTACTTTAAAGGGGACATAGCATGCAAATTCCACTTTGTTAGTGCTTCTACAGGTTAATGTGGGTATCTGGCATGTCTACCAACCCCAAAACTCTGGGGAAAAAACACTCGCGCGTTTTGTTATAGTTCCTCTAAGTCAGAAACGTCATGCTTGAGCGACTCGATTGAGCTTCCTGGGTATTGTGTCGTAACAAGGAACTGGAAGTCTCCCTACATGGTCTTGGCCCACCCCACCCCCCGTCCCCCCACACTCGTTACTTCCGGGTTTACACCGGAGGCAGCGCAGCGCCGTTCCCAAGCACGCAGCCGGGCTGTTCACACGGGACGAGCATTTCTCCGCTGGTCAGCCCGCGATTCACTCACATGTGGCATTTGTCTGGATCGTTGGGACTGGGAGGCTGCAGCAGCTGCTCGGGAGCGACCGCTCGCTCTCCCGTGCGTGAGCTGGAATTTGTGTCAGCGCCACACAGCCAGCAGTGTGGAGGACTTCCGCAGTGTTCAGCGCTACTGTAACCCCCGAACCCCGACATTCAACGGGTACAACAACAATCGGAGAAAGCAGAATCGCGGGCTGACCTTATATATACAGTCTATGGGGCTGACCAGCGCGGAGAAATGCTCGTCCCGTGTGAACAGCCCGGCTGCGTGCTTGGGAACGGCGCTGCACTTCCGCAGTGTTCAGCTCTACTGTACCCCGGGTTACAGTAGTTACGCCGGGGTACAGTAGTTACGCCGGGTTACAGTAGTTACGCCGGGGTACACCGGACGCGGAAGCGCCGCTGCGAGGCAGCGCAGCGCCGTTCCCAAGCGCGCAGCCGCCTGGCTGTTCACACGGGACGAGCATTTCTCCGCTGGTCAGCCCTATAGACTGTATATATAAGGTCAGCCCGCGATTCTGCTTTCTCCGCTTGTTGTTGTACCCGTTGAATGTCGGGGTTCGGGGGTAAATGATGGTCTTCATAGCCCCCCCCCCCCCCCACCTCTCTTTCTCTCTCTGTCTGTCTGCTTGTGTGCTTGTAGTGGGGGGGCAGAGGGGGACATTTAATTATGTGATTGGGAAAATTAAAACTCCAGGACAACAAGGGGAATACAAAGTATGGGATGCATATTTGATAATTTATATCATATAAAATATGTAATTTATATCGTTTAAAATCATGGGGGGAGAGGGGGGAGGGGGGAGCTGGCTCATTAGCATTTAAAGGAACAGGCACTCAAAACAGGTCACTCTGTGGAGGGCTGTTTTATACAGGGTAAAAAGGGTGCTGTTTTATATGATCCTTGTGGTATTTTGACCAAAGTATGTTACAGACATTTCATTAAGACCCCAAGGAACCATATCAACTTGTGGTAAAATGGGCATGCTATGTCCCCTTTAAGACTTTGACTCAAGTAATTTTCTTACGGGGGACTTTAACTTTTACAGGAGTCACTTTCAGGTAAGATATCTGTACTTTTACTCAAGTATGGCTTTCAAGTACTTTATACACCACTGCTCTTTACCCCTCAGTAGCTGGAGAGATTTAAAACATGAGTCCAATCCCGCCCAGGTCTGCGCCAGTCCAGTCATCTAGAACCACTTTGTCTGGCTACAGCTGGACCAGTGTGGTATGGTCCAGAGTACCTCCCAGTCAAATCTATTTTCCTTCAGTTAACCTTTAGTCCACCAGAGGAATGAAGTATGGATGAACTTTCCATGGTATTGCAGCCAACAGGGTTAGAGGACATTGATGTGGTGTGAAGGCATCACTGGTGAGTGAATATTGAGTATGTGAGCACTGAACAATGATGATGCAAATGGTGGTGCTCTCCTCTCCTCTCCTCAGCTCCTATACTCCACATATCTGTCCGCCTCTGCCAGGAGGAGCATTGGCGTGGATAAGGAGGTCAGAAAGAAGGTGTACGACCGACTAATGCCGGCTTTTGAGGAGCTGTTTGACGAGGTGGAGGAGAATACACTGAACATCCTGCTGCAGCCATGGACACTGCTGCTCAGCAGGGACAAAGAGTCCTTCAAGAAGGTAACTATGGTACAGCCATAGTCACTCTGTACATAGTGTTTGCTGTTTTTGATGAGCATTCATTAAACCATTTAGTAACACCTCTTGCTCTATGTACATATATATTTTTTTTTATGTTCTTTTTTTGTCCAACTAATCGTCCAACTCCGCAAAATATCTTATGTATTATGATGAAAACCAAGAGAGGAAACATTCCGATATTAGAAAACCACAAATGACCTTAAATATCAATTGATGATTAAAATAGTTGAGTCAGTGGATTTCCTTTAGAAGTACATGTTCATTAATCAGCTATTGATTGCAGCTCTAACTGGCTTCATGTCTGTGTGTGCAGGTGCATGTGCAGGAGGAGGTACACAGGGTTGACAGTGAGGAGTACAGGGAACTCCAGAGTGTGTTTGAGGAGTCAGAGCGTCGACTGAAAGAGGTCGAGTTAGCCACACACTCATGGAATGTTGGTGCTAGGTTAACCATAAATAAACATACTCATGTGAACATAAAACAGCTCATATGAACATGAATGTAAAATGGCCTCTTTGCCTTTTGCCGTTGCTTTGTAACAATGAAGATAATCTTTTGCGTCAGGACTTTTTTTTACTTGGCATGAGTGGACCATTTACATTGGTGTCATACAGCTGTTCTATAGCCGAAATGATCCATTTGACATTAGAATGTCTAGAAGGAGCATGATGTGATGTGGTTAATGATTTTTATTTTGACCACCTCTTTTTTCTCCCTGTCACTTGCTCTCTGCCTCCTCCTGCTGTACTCCTACAGGTGCAGCAGTCCAGGTCCATGCTCTCTCTCTCTCCTACTGTCTCTTCTACTTCCTTCTCAAAGGGCCCCCGAGCATTCGACTCTTGGTCCAGAGTGTCTCCAAATTACCAAGGTTACCGTCTGGGTTCCTTACTCCGTCAGCACCATGAGATTGGACACTTCATGTCTTTCCTTCAAAATCAGGATGCCAGGTCAGCTGTGTGACACATATATTTCTATTATTCAGATTTACAATATCCCCCCACACAACATATAGATTAATATACTTTAAAATGTAAAATGTGCTTGAAGTATATAGTACATTGCACTGAAGGCTGTGTGAAAATTAACATTGTGTTCTAAATGTATGTCCGCACAGTATTCATCTGACATGTTGGCTGGATTTGGAGCAGTACAGGAGGACTCCTCAGAAAGACAAGGCTGTCAAACAAGAGAGGTCCTCTCACATTGCAACCAAATACCTCAACAGGAAGTATTTCTTTGGCCCTGAAAGCCCTGCCTCCACAGAACAACAGAATGACGTACGTCACCTCCATAATTTGAAACACATGTTCAGTATTATGAGTGTAGGGTTTGAATTATTGTTAACATCCTGGGAAAGCAATCCTGAGAGCTGAGAGACACTTGGTACCCAGGACATGACAATCCCAACATTTGATGTGAGCTCCAGCTGAGGCTCAGCATCCACATGTGATAAACAGAAGTTGCTGTGGCTCTCACACACTCTCTGACATCCTGCACACTCGATGACAGTCCTGACAGCACACTGTCATTGGGGAACAGGGATAAGATGACATGGTTAGAATTAAAACAAGAGAAATGACTGGAGTGTGATTTGGATCCAGGGAAGAAGAGGACGTTCCGCTCCAGTAACAGTAACAATGACAACTAGGGCTACGTTGTAGCACTAACAGGCCCGAGCACAGGCATTTTGAAGCCTGTTGCGGTTAGTGGAGAGAGCGATCAATGACCAAGCGCACGTCTCTGCGTTGCACGCGTTTTGCGCTCTGCGGGAAGAACAAACGCTTCACTTCCTGCGTCCGTCACGCGATGTCGATCCTTGCCTGCTAATTGCTCATTACGGTCCATGCTATCAATTGCACATCACACTGTGAAAATTTTATGGAAATCGAATGATAGTTGTAAAACAAAGCTTAATTTCTGTTGCCAGTAGGTGGCGCCATCAGTATTATTACATACAGACTAATAGATCTGTTCAAGTAGGGGCTCTGATGTAGCGTGAGCAATTTTGTGTCAATTGGACAATGTTACAACAACTTCATTTTCACACTGATCAGTAGGTGGCGCTATGACCCTGCACTAATATTAATATATGGAGCTGTTCAGGTCAGGATTGTGATTATAGGTCAGCATTTGGGTGCCGGCTGGATAATGCAGAGTGGATTCATAAAGTACTTCCTGTTTCATAGCAAATCAGTAGGTGGCGCTATGACACTGAGGAAATATTGACACATAGAGCTGTTCAGGCTTGGTCTCTGATCATGAGACAGAAGTTTGGCGGTGATAGGACAATGCACACTGGACTTATGACAACATCGTCTCCTTTGGCGAAGGATGAACCTTCGCCGCACCGTTTACACGGTTTGAGGAAATGCCATTTTTTTGTAAAAAAAAATACGTACGTCTGTAAATAATAATAAAATAATAATAAAATAATAATACGGACAGACAGACGGACGAAAAAAAATAAAATAAAATCTGTCCGTCTGTCCGTATTATTTTTTTTTTAGATGACATTCACCAAAGCCAAAATGGCGGTCTTCCTGTTTGGTCTAGCATATCTATCCAAGATACTTTTTTGTTTGTCATGAAAAGACACATGTCCCGATCGATTTTTGTAGATGTCGGCCAATCGTAGTGCCGGGGCTGTCCTTTAGGGGGCGCTAGTCAGTTATTTTGCCACACCCATTCCTTAAAACCATCGGAATGTCTGCAGGGGGGGGGCTGTTGCTACACAAATGTAGTTTGAGGGAGGTTGAACCTCGAACACCGAAGTTATAGCAATTTCGTGTGTCACGGCGAGTTGATGAACTTCGACGCCACGCCACTAATATGGCGTTTGACGAATACTCACAGTAATCTTATGCCTACATTATCAATGTCTTGAGACCCATTTGACATAGTTTGACATGGTTGCAGTAAGTGGATGAGGAGGAATACTTCCAAGTGTAAGACGTTCCAAAAACAAGACATTTCCTGTTTCCACCAGGGGGCGCTGTGATTTTAATTCATAATTTCTGTGTAGATGTCATCAGGCCGGGACTCTTGTCTTACATGTCTAGTTTGGACTCGATTGAACCAAATATATCTGAGATACAGAACCTCGTGTTTTGATGGTGTGTAATCAAACTTTGACGCCACGCCACGGTCACACGGTGTGGCGAAAAATCGATGTTTGAGGTAGTTTTCATCTCCATCTTGTTGTGATGACACGTATCTCCATATGAAGTTGATCTGATGAAAGCCCTGGGACAAGTACGTCAAAGTAAAAATGTAGGAAATGGCCAAAATGGCCACTAAATCCAAAATGGCGGGCTTCCTGTTGCTTTTTTCCAATTGCACCTCTGACCTTTTTTGTTTGTCTGGTCATGATACACCTGGGCTACGATTTATGTGAAGATCGGTGAAAGCTAACTGAGGGGCTTTTCCTTAGATGCGCTGTTGAGCCATTTTGCCACGCCCATTTCAAATTACTCCAGAATACAATTACTTTTTGGGGTTTTGAATTCCCTGCAAACTTTGGTAACGATTTGAGCATGTCTAGGCCCTGAAAAAGCCCCAAAAGGGAAATACAAATCCTTCGAAATACAATAGGGCCTCCCACCGGAGGTGCTCGGGCCCTAATGAGATTAAATCTCTACTGACATATAGTCTGAGATTGGGTTTCTGTATTCTAGGGTTACTGCAGGAGGGCATGGTGTGTTAAGTTAGGAGGACTAGATAAGACATGTAGCAGTGAAACCTTATTCTCTTTTTCAAGACATTAAAGGTAGCAGCTTAGCTGTATTTGTTACCGCATAACAGCAAATTGTGTCATGTCATGTGTGTTACAGGGAAAACATTTTCTAAGGCGTACACCAAATTGATTTTAAACATGATGTTATTCAACTTCATTCAATAATTATATAAAGTACTAATGTTTTCAGATAGTTGCACTAACAGGCCAGTGTTTTCCATTAATTATCTAGACTGTGGCAGCCTGCCATATTCCAGTTTGTCCCGCCTCCACAGTTATATATTGAACCAAAACTTGATGTTTTGCTCTGTTGCTGTGTACTGTTGTGTGCAGTGCTATTTGCCTCATGCTATTGCACGCTATTACCCATAAAGTTGTTACCCTCCATGCATACTGTCAGAGCTCAAGCTGAGCTATCTCTTGGCCGTTTGCACTTGACTGAAGCTGGACTCGCTTGTTTCTTAGTTTTCACACTCTCAATCACAGCAGGTGTGTACAGGTGTTCCCTTGTACTGTTTTCAAATTAGCTGAGCTACTCTATGATTTCTCTATGATATGGAAATTGTACAACCATCAAGTGCAAAATGGGGAACAGTGCCTGGCCCAATAACACGTTGACACGCAGACTGGGGCAGCTTGGAGTTGAACTGATTGGTGGACGACCTGCTCTTGCTCCTGATGATGAAGCCTGATTTTACTGTGTTCTCGTACAGAAACATTCACTGTACTTGTTGACATGGATTGAACTCTGCTGCAGTACCTTTATCATTTGTCATCCTCATCTCATAAACCGTCTCATACCATCATAATCATTATAGCTGCTTATTTGAATGAAGATGCCAGTTGTAGTGCTCCTAATTCTGTGGGACGGGGGCTGGCTGCTGCTCTTGCATCTCGGTGTTGGTTTTCGTCTGCATGAGCAATGTAGAGACTGACAGCTTTACTGCTTTGGCCCTTTACTCCTTCAACCACTCAGTCATCCAGTCACAGATTGGCCCCCTTTCATCTGCTGACTCCTGCTCCAGTGCCACGACTGGTTCTCATTTCTGGAGCCTGCATATGAGTGAGGCAGGCATGCCTGTGTGCGTGCAAATGAGATGAGAGAAAATATAAATGAAATATAAAAAGGGAGAGATGGCCAGATCGATGTATGAAGACAGAAAGCAGACAGGGAAGATGAAGAGAATGCAGCAATTGTAGGAATGATGAAGAGCACAGCAGGAATAAGGGAGGAGAGCAGTTTTCAGCCGCGTTTCTGGGGGGGCAGTTTTTTTTTTCACAGTTTGTCGTCCACCTCATGTGTTCTTAATGTGGTTTTATAGGAATCTTTACATTCATATCAAACACACATGCAACATCTGCACCTGCTGAGGCTTTGACTGTATTTCTACTGTTTCTTTTTCTTTGTGTGTGTGTGTGTGTGTGTGTGTGTGTGTGTGTGTGTGTGTGTGTGTGTGTGTGTGTGTGTGTGTGTGTGTGTGTGTGTGTGTGTGTGTAGATATTGTACCTGGCTGGTGGGCTGGAGCGTCTGAAGCTGGAGTGTCTCTCAAACCGGGTTGTTGTGGAGATCCAGGACATCATCAGGAATCACATAGAGAAAACATGGCTGCCTCAGTTTTTGTCCACCGCAGAGTTTACAGAGCGACAGAAACACAGACCACAGGTAGAAGCACCTCTTACCACTTTCAATGTGTTTGTAGAAGACTGCCAGCTGAAAGGAGACTATTTGGATATTGCTGCCCTGGATAACAATGGTTATTATCCAGATGGTGACAGTATGACATTTACAAATTGTTAGTGTCAGAACAAAGTAGTTTAGGTACTTTAATCATAATAATTTTTTGATCCAAACACATACATATTGTTTAGATGTAAATGTTTTTACATCTATTGAAACATCTATTGAATTAATTTCTTTGACATCACTGTGACCTTTTCTTCAGCATCATCTGTAGAAAACCTTTCCATCAACCTTCGACAACATGTCAGAAATGAACTACTTTAATTTGAACATTTTCCAATTAGCAAATTTTAGCATGCAAACACATATGATTATCAATGTGTTACACAGTTAAACAAGACCTTGTACAAATTACCCCCTCAGCCACAGCCACAGTATAGTGATGCTACTCAATGCTACTGTGGCATATAAGTATTAGATCCCTGCTGCTGAGAGTGAACAGAGATAAGAAATTAGACACACGTAAGCAGCCCTGCTATGTGAGAAACCACTAAATGCTGTCACTATCCAGTCGCACTCTCAGGTTGCCTCATCAAGTGTCAACACAAACACAGCAGATTCTGCTGCTCTGCCTCATTATGTTATCAAGTTTGCCATGTTTGGTCCCACGCATCCTGTTGGTTGACGTAGTTTAGCATTACTCTCAGGAGGAGGAGGAGAGGAGGGGCAGTGTGGAAAAGATGGTGCAGAGATGAAGACAAGGACAGAGGAGGTTGGGGCTGGGAGACAGACGTGACAGCAGAGAGATCTTTTTAAGAGGAGGTCAGAAGAACTGAAGACTGCGTTAAGGTTAAAGGTTTAAAAAAATCAGCAAGAGCTTCAGTTACTCACAACGCCAAAGAGCAGTGTGCAGTGTAGATCAGAGAGGTATTCAGTGTCCCTGTTAATCTCAGTTTACTCAGCTTCTGACTTTTGACCTGTCTGTGTGTGTGTGTGTCTGTGTGGTAGCACCAAGCAGCAGGCAGGCTCTCACAGCACGTCCACCACCGACGCGGATCCAGGAGAAAATCCTGGAAGGTAAGAAGAAATCCTCTGGGGAAGCTGGATATTTTTGAAAGGAGAGAAAAAAGGCATTTTCTGGGCTGAAAGCATGTGGGATTTAGTTCATGACTTGGCTTCAAGCTCTGGCTTTGTTAAATACCATTTTGGCCCTAAAATCCCAAATTGGATCCAGGATAAATAAGATTAAAGCATCAGCATAACCAACTTTCTTTTAAACATCTTAGGAGTGTTTTCCACGCAGCTATGCAGCCTCCACAGTAGAACTGGGATATTAAACATGAGCATTTCACTTTTTAAGCAGGATGATTACAGGACAGAGTTTTTATACATGGTTATGACTCATCTCTCAGATCATTATCTCATCATTGGCAAAGAAGAGCTTTTCTCAGTACAGAGTGTCATTATCTCAGTTTACTGTGAGCTAAGACTGTAGCTCACAGGTCCCACACTGTCTATATTACTCCTGCTCTATTTACAATGTTTTCTCTCTTGTTATAATGTTTACACAATAGTTTTTGAATGAATTCTTTAACAATCTCTGTTTCGTCCCCTTCAGGCCAGCAGCTCATGGATGAGTTCCTCCAAAGAGATTCTCCTGTTTCGACAGATCTTACTCAACCCTGTCACTTGTACGCAGTTCCAGCACTTTGTCTCCCTGAAGGGAGACTTCCTGGAGAATGACATGCTCTTTTGGCTCGAGGTCCAGAGGTATAAGGTAAAAAAATAAATGGTGCAATGTACTTGTTGTAGTTTGGATCTAAATCTGATCTGAGGTTTTTGTCATATACCATTTTGATTTCTCTCATCTTTATTTTCTCCCCTATTTTAATTTTCTATTTAAAAACTGCTTTCTTTAACTTAATTCTTTGCACAACCCTCAAATCAGCTGATTAACACATCATTGTAGGAGCAGTGAGGAAATGTTAATATTCTACCTTTAATTTCTCCTGTCACCTCTCCTCCTGTATGAAGGACCTTTGTCACTCTCACAGCGATGAGGCCACCATCCAGCAGAAGATCTCCACCATCATCAACTGTTTCATCAACTCGTCCATGCCCCCCACCTTGCAGATAGATATCCCTCCTGAACAGGCCCAGCACATTCTGGAGAAACGACACGAGCTTGGCCCTTACATCTTCAGAGAAGCACAGGTTGTTTGTTTGTTTGTGTGTGTGTGTGTGTGTGTGTGTGTGTGTGTGAGAATGGTTAGCATTGTATGTGTTCCTGTATGTGTGCTTAATACGAGTTCTCTCTGTTCTGTTTATGTAGATGTCAGTGTTCAGCGAATTGCTGAAGTTTTGGCCCAAATTTCAAGATCTGTGCAGCAGCGTCGAAGAGGAGCAACTTCTTCCTCTACTGCAGGACAAACGAGTCAAACACAGAGCCAGAGTGCGAAGACAGAGGAGGAAAGTGGAAGAGGATGAAGAGGAGGATGAGAGGAGTAGAGCTCAGGTGAAAAAATGTGGTTGTATTTATTCAACATTAAAATCTGTGGTAAAAATAAAATCCATTCAACCTGACATCTTTTGTACAGGAAGAGTGGGAGACACAAGAATCAAGTTTTAAAGAAGCAGAAGACATGGACAGTGACACAGATGATACAGAGGAACCGGAGAGAAGAAGCGGTAGAAGTGGAAAAAGGGAGCAGAGGACACAGAGCAGAGTGCTGTCGTCGGCCACTCAGCCGGTGAGGAGCGCTCTGATGTTCATCTCTAGGAAACATTGTGAAGATGTAGCTGAAGATGTGTCTGTGTGAACAAAGGAAATGAAACGATTTCATTTGGTAAACATCTGAAAAAATAATATAAAATAGTGCAGTGATGAAGATAAACCAAATTACAGCATGAAGTCCGAACAAGGCTGTGTCTGTTCTAACCAGAGAAACACAATCCTCCATCTGAACTGAACCGTTTTACAATCATTAGATTTGACTCGATATTTTTCCTCAGCTGTCGTGGTCCTACTCCAAATACATGGCAGCTCTGAAGAGAGAGGAGGTGCTGCTGAGGAGGAAGAGTCAGCTGGGAGCCTCATTTGCCACAGCCTCAGGTACGCACACACACACGCACACAAACTTCTAGGAAAGTAAGTAGTTAGGGTGAATTCTGGAAACCATAACACTGAAGTGACACTTTGCTGTTCCCATGCTAAGATTCAAGCTTTATTTCCAAGGCTCTGATATGAATCTACAGTTGAAGTCAAAGCTTTGTTAAACCGACCCCCTCCCCACACGTCAGGACTGTCTCATTATACCGACCTCTGGCCAAAACAGTCACTTCAGCCTGCCCATTAAATGTCAATGTTCTGTGCAGGAGTTATTAGGAGTCCACATTGCGTGAACATGTAAATGAAGCGTGGTGCTAACGCAGGACATAGTTCCAGTCCAATGAAGTGCAAATTGTGTTTTAATGGGGAGGTACAGAGGAGAAATCCTAGACACACAGATGGAGATCATCACTTCGTACAGGAGGTCTTTTAAGGTAAAAATTCTCTGATGCATGAATAAAAACCTGTATGTCTCTTCAGGGACTGAATGAGCTGCTGCTTAACACCCAGTGATTTGTGTCTTCCGCTCTCCCCTGCAGACTCCTCCTGCTGCAGCGTCAGGTCAGCAGACAGTCAGCTCAGCCACAGACGGTCACACCGCTCCTCCAGAGCAGAGAGTACAAAGTGTAATAGATATAACAGTAAGTGAATGGTGCTTCTTCAATGGCTTCACACAACATTCTGCCTCCAAACCAAAGGTCCCTCTCATGTTGACTGCAGGAGGTGTGAGCAATGAAACCAAAGTATAAGAATGGACTCCGGCACAGACCGAGGCTGTTATCGGAGCATAATGAGTGAAAACTGAGCTCCTACTGGAAATGTGAGGTTGGGTTTACACATGATGTAAGAATGTTTCAAAGCTAGTGTAACAAACACCCACTAACCCTTTAACCTCTGTTTCACGATGTCTGATGGAAAACTATACTGGCACAAATATTTAGGTTCATTCAATAATAGAATCACACTTCATATTATGTTTAATATTTTTTAATAAAACTTTTCTATATTAATATACATTTATATACATTGAACACAATAGACTTAATTTACACTCAAAAGTGCACAATATCATGTTGGCATCAATGTAAGGTTACAAAGAAAAATTTTCAACAATTATGTCACATCTATAAAAACATTTTGGTTGACAGCTGGATTCTTGAGCTTCCATCAAGATGTAAATAATATTGTACTTGTACATGAGACAGTAAACACCAAGACCTTATTCTGTAGAGTGAAACAGAGTTTGGATAGAAAGGAAACAGAATGATGTCTCTATCTGCAACACTGAAGAGGTTTCACACCGACTGAACAAGTCCTTGGTTTAATTTGACACATATACTTGTTTAGTGTTGGCTACAGTCAAAATGTCTGAGCAAAAAAGAATGTCTTAACTTATGTCACTTTGATTAAAACAGATTCTGAATGGTCATATTTCCTCTGTAGCTGTGTAATGTTTCTTGTATCTTTTAAAGGTGTGGATAATCAGGTGGAGTTTACAAAAATGTTATTTTAACTCAACAGCTATGTTTGCATAAATAATCTTTTCAGAGCCAAAGTAGTGTGTATCCAAAAATATTTTAAGTTGGAACAAAGGTCTGATCTTATATGTATGAATTTCAGAAAGCCACTGACTGAATGTGTATCAGTGGAATCCAATGTGCAAGGCTTTATTCTTTACCATGTGGAACTTGCTGACAAACACCTTGGTGAAGGCAGGATCCACCAGGTAGCGGTAAGACTTGGTGACAGTGGGCGGTGGCTCAGCCAGTGTCACTGGTGGCTGCAGCTGGAGAGAGGCAGTGGAGGGGGAGAGGAACTGGGAGGCTCTTGTCACGTAATCCACCAGCCGCTGATACTGCTGCTCTGACAGACGCTCACGAACACCGTCCCCCTTGGGGAGGACACACACATGATCACTGTTACACTGGGACTAATACAGTTCATTCTGCTGCATATGGTGTCCTATCATATGCCATCAAGGACACATGGTAGAGTGGTTGCCTTGAAAACATATTTTTATGCAACAAGCTGTTCCACCAACATGTAAAAAGATTTGTATCAGTGACAGACCTAGTTACTAAAGGATTGTTCTGACCCTTTACACTGACATGACTCAAAACTATATGGGGAAATATGTTGGTCTTCAGACCCATTTCTGTATTAGTAATCACTATAGCACAAATGAAGAATAAATACTAAAACATAAAATAAAGTAAAATGTAGAAAACCGCCCTATCTCACAATGTCAAAGAAAGTGAAAGAAATTCCTGGATCCACACCAAAATGTGAGCTTAGCTCACAGTCATGCCCACCCCTTCACAGAATCACATGGAAAGTGGCTTTTGTATAATCCTGCTAACAATTAAATGCAGATGAAAACATAACCTCCTTGGCGGAGGTAAAAATAAACTGAAATTACATTTTTTATATATCCACCAAATCAAAGCATACCTTGTTTCTGAAAAACATTGAAAATACTTGGCACATAATGTACTGACAATCACCTTATAGAAGTTCTGTGAGTTCTATATCTATATTATTGTTACTTTCTGCCTCACCTCTGTGTCACTTGTGACTGTCTGCTGTTGTAAAGTGAGGGTGAGCTGGCCTTCCTGCCCTGGCTCCTGCTGACACTCCACCTGCAGACAACAGGACATTCAACACCCACACTGCCAAAGAAACCTTCAGTGGACTGTCACAGGAACTGTTGTTGAGTGTGAACAGGAGATTTATGATGTGCTGACGACCGTCAGTTACCTCTGTGATGGGGAAAGCCTGCTGCTGTGTGTCCTCACTGAGACTGACCACAAACAGCACCTCAGAGGTGAGCAGCAGGCAGCCGGCGTGCTCCTGACCTGAACCACTCACGATGGTCACCTCCAGGGCCATGTGGAGCTCCGGTCGCCCCAGAGACTGAAGCATCTTCCTGTGGTCACAGGAGAACAAGCAGAGAGTGATGTACATTAAAAACAAGTTATGACATAACTGGAAATTCACTTTATGGTTAAATGTTAAAAAAGAGGCCGATGTAATTTAATGCTTAATCACCCGGACACTGTAGGGAATAATCACATCCATATTACCCCACCACCGTGAATGGATTATGTGCGTACATATAACTGCACATATAGTAGGGCAGACCTCCTAACTTCAGACACACACTTTCCATGTAAACACAAGAGTCAAACTAACATCAACCCACAGATACAAGTTACCACATGTGTGTGCATACATCCTGTAATTTACATTTTTTGCATTTTCTCTGCATGGTTCCTATTACACGTGCATGTGAGGAGGAACTGAAGTGTTCACTCATGTTCCTCTGACACTTTGTTTACTTTGGGGGGGGGGCAGGTGTATTGCAGAGCAGATGTTGAAGCAGCTACAGTAGTGACAGTTTGGTTCTGCTCTGTGTTGCTCTGCTCTAACTGCCTGACCCCTGGGGTGTGTGGGCTACTTGCAGTAGTAAAAATAACTGATGGACGACTGATGGAAACCAGTTTGACTGCAATGCAGCATGAATGAAACCACAGGGAAGCATTATCTCAGAATTCATGTATTTTTGATATTTTTTTCATCTTCTAACATTAGTGCAACATATCGCTAACTCCTCAGGTAATGAAAACTAAAGTGAAATGTCCACAAGGATGGGCAGTATTTATGATACATGTATTAGAACTACATATTTGAAATACAAAATAGTATTTTGTAATTTGTATTTTTGTAGGTAAGAAATACTGTAAAATAGTTTCTGTGAGACGTGTACGTGATGATTTCATAAAACGTAAATTGATGCATGCAGCCTCTGATTGGCGTTTACTCAGTTATTTGCCCAGGCTCGTTGAGATCGGAACATTGAGGTTCAGAAAATTGATGATCCAGCACGAAGCGAGACCCAAAGAAGAAGCACAAGGTGAGAAATGTGTTGGTTGCCAGCTCTCATCCATTTTTGGCATAAATTCTCAACAGTTCCTGTTAGGTTTTGGTGTTTGTTTGAGTATCCTAGGCTAAATAATATTTAACGAATACTATTTAACCCAAGAAACATTAGCAGTCCTCACAGTTAATGTTACCTTGCACTTTCAGCATATATCTTAAGTTTTTGTCGGCTGTGCACAGGAGAAGAACTATACAGCCAGTTGTTGTATAACATTACTCTATAATGCAAAGAGATGGTTTAAATTAGTTTTGTGTCTTATTGTCATAAAGAATGTTCTGCTGCAAAGCCATGAAACAACAGGTTGTTATCCCATCCACCACTGGCATTTGTTGTAGCTCACAACTTCTCTAAGTCAAAGTGTGTAACTTACTGGGGGCTGTTTTGTGTTTAGTGAGAATATTTCTGAAATAACTGTGCTATTGAACAATTGATTTTTTTTCATTGATTGAACAATTCATAGTTAGAAATAGTTTTCTTTGGATAAGGTGCTATCAGTTGTCTTATTAGGAATGACTTGTTTGTCATTGTTGTCAGTGTTGCTAGTGCAAGGTCGGTCCCTACCAAACAGGTACTGTAGGTCAGACTATTTGAACTATGTGTTGACTGGTTGCATGTCAGATTTATGGCATGCCTCATTAGCTGTTGCTTTCAAAAATGGTCCACTTACTCAACTGAGTCAGTGTGCTGCTGAAGAGATAAATCAAACAGGCTGATAAATATATGGAAGTAGTATTTTTAAAATATAAAAATACAGTAGTTTGTTTTGATACATGGCGTGGTTACTGTATTTTGGACTTTATTTTGATACATTTAACAAAAGTGTATTTGGTATATTATTTCAAAAATACATTTGGATGTATCTTTGTCCATCCCTGAATGTCCAGAATAAATATTGTACTTATAATTTATTGCAGTTGGCAATAGCAGACTGCTACTAGAAGCTAATGTTTGATAACTATGGAAACCAAACTTCAGAAAAAAACATTTTAAAATAGCACAAATGCATTTACTACGGCTCCTGATCACCTTCTGCACACACTGGCCTCATACATTTGTATGATTACATTGAGTGTTTGACTGTAATCTTGGAATCTGCGGAACACTCCGATCTGATGCAGGGCTGGAGATGATTTACTCCACAGTACCCAAACATGTGACCTCTGTAAACTGAGTCTCTCCAAACCATTACAGCTCACACAGAGAGGTGTTCCTCCTCCATCTGATGGCACAGGGAATGATCTCTGGATAAACTCATAGTTAAATAACTAGCACAATTTTTAGCTGGCGGCTTTGGCAGAGTGCTTATAAAAACCTTTTACCATGGCTCAATGAGAACAAAGCAGGGCAGGCTGGCTACCATGTGTAGGATCAGGTCAAATATCTTTCAGGCTTTTTTGTGGGAGAAAGTGGGTAATAAACTCTCCAAGGTTATTTTAAACACAACAGCAAAAATGATGAGAGGTGGAACAGCAGATTCTGGAGAGAGTCCAACACAAGTAAAGGCAAAAACACATGTTGCATTTCTAGAGGAATAGCTGCACAAAATTTAAGGAGGAGCCTGCAGGATTAATAACTGGGGCTTACCAGACATATTTAAGGTGGCTGTTTGGGGCTTGAGCCGACTTCTCCTCTACAGGCAGGTAGAGTTGTTTAGGAAGCTGCCACAGTCCTGCTCCATGGAGGATCCCTGTTAGAAGAGACACAAAGACAACAGGCGGCATCAGTGTAACTGAAGGGTGCCTTATGTTCTCTGTTTGACAGTGGTGTGGATTGTGCGCATGCCTTTGGGTACGACATCAAATTGATAAGGGGATGGATGTGGCTCGGGAGTTAGAGCGGGTCGTCCACTAATCAGAAGATCTGCGATTCGATCCCTGCCTCCACCATCCCTGGTGCTGCAGTTGTCCTTGGACAAGATACCCCAAATTTCCTCTGATGGCTGTGCCGGAAGTGTATGATTGATGTATGATAGACAAGTGCTGCTCATGGATGCACTTTATGAATGTGTGTAGAAAAGCACTGTATAAATACCGACCTTTTACCATTTTATAAAACAGACCCTTCTAACTTAAAGGTTACTATGAGCTAATAAATTAGATAAAATTCCATACTCATACTTCAGAGTGAGGTCATAACCCTTGTGTAGCAGCGAGTCAGTGAAGTCATCAAGCAGTTAAACAGAGTCGTAAAGACCTCAGTAGGTCCCATTAATGATGTCAGCGCAGTGATACTCTGCAACACTGTTTACTCTGAGTCAGTGTGTGGAAGTATGTGTGTCGATATATCCATTTCATAAGAGAGGATGGAGTGTGACAGAATTACTCCACAAATTAATACACAATACTGTATAATTATAATATATATCACTGGTATATTGACCTTTAGTGCGTCTGTGCTGTTAGAGTGAGTATCGGAGTGTGTGCTGGTGAGTGTGTTTCTGCTGATGCAGTGAGCATATGCACAAGTTTGTGTTTGTACTGTGTGAGCTCAGAGGATTAGATAGATCAGAGTCAGGTCCTCAGGGAGTCACAGCACTTATAGGAAGCTGCTCAGCTTGTTGGTAGTAGACTTGTTAGCACTTACAAACACAACCCTCTGATCCACTTCTCACCCCTACCCACATCTTCTGCCCCTAATAAAATACTAACTCCAGGGGCCTTAACTTCCCATATGTGGCTCAGAGGGTAGAGGGGTTGACCTCTGATCAGAAGGTCGGCGGTTCCCAATTCCTCATGCCTAAGTGTCCTCGGGCAAGATACTGAACCCCAAATTGCCTCTGATGGCTGTATGAATGTGTGTGTGGATGGGTGAATGGCAGAAAGCTGTACTGTACAGCGCTTTGAGTGGTCATCAAGACTAGAAAAGCTCTATACAAATACAGACCATTTAGCATAATTGAATCTGTTGGTTCTTGTATGATTAGCCACACGGCTAAATGACGGGAGGGCTGGCCTGATAAACATGTGACTTCTGTCTGGGTCTGAGAGGAGGGAAGGGAGATGTTGTGTTTTCCATTTCAGATTCACTAACACACTAACTCTAATTCACATGTGCGGTTATTAGATTATTGTGGACTGAGCTCTTGGTTTCCAGAATGAGTTCATCATAGTTTGTGTTGATCATGATGAGAATTGCTCACTAATTTAACCTACAGTACTAAAGCAGCTCTAAAAAAAAGCAATGACTGTTTTCAACATGGACTTATCTTTGGCACATCCTGAACTCACCGTATCCAGTCTGAGACACCAGCTCAGCAGCTCCACCGATGGGTTTGGTGAAAACACCCACAATGCCTTTCCCCACTCCAGAGATTACGCCTTTGGCTTTGCTACCAGCTGAGCTCTGCATCTCCCAGCTCCTCTGGAAGTTCTGCATGGGCTGGTCAACAATGCCTGCTATCGCTCCTGCAAAATATAGGAAAAAGTCTTGGTCCTTTGTTTGTCTGATGTGCTGTGTTAATAAATTGAAATAAAATATTCATAGTGAAAATATGCAAGTTGTACAGATGAATTTAAAACACCTTTAACAAAGGGGGAAAGGTGGTGATTTTAGATATTTTCAGATTTTCAGAGAGATGGTGGGTCCTCACTTAGATACCGAGTCCAAAGGATCACAGGAATTCAGAAATGCTTTTACCCTCCAGAAAAGGTCTGACCATTCATGCTATGAACGACAAATTATAATCCACTGTAACCTAAAGATCCGAGCAGCTGTTGGTTTCGATGCTCTGACATTTCGTTACAGTTTTACGGCCCTCTGGGTGTTTATTGAGTCCCTGCTGTGCTGTCTCCATTGCTCTGTCTCAAAGCTCTCTGTAATTGTGTGTGTGTGTGTGTGTGTGTGTGTGTGTGTGTGTGTGTGTGTGTGTGCGTGTGTGCGTGCATGCAAATATATGTGGGCAGAGCACGGGCTTGATTTACTGCCTTTTTTAGTCATAAGTATTTCTTGAAATTAATTTATTACTTGTAATGTAACTTAAAGACAATGCAACATAGTGCTCACACCCGTTTGAATTTTCAAAAACCAGGACTACAAAATTGTATTATTGTCAAACCACTTTTTTATGCAACTGAAAAAACAACTAATAGTGTGAGGTAAACAAGTGAGTGTGTGTGTGTATGTACACCTACCTAACAAGCTAATGCCGAGTCGTGACAGCCCCTGCCTCAGTCCGTCCCCGAGACTCTCCGGCAGCTGTCGCCTCCACTCCTCCTGCCTGGTGTAGTGCTCCTCATCCAGAGACAGCCGGTCCATGTTCCTGGCCAGACTCGTGGCTAAGTTAGTGATGGACGTCAGCGTACCTGAACACAATGGTGCCATGTTCACATTCAATGTTCACAGTTTGCAAATGACATCATGAGTTCTGATGGTTAGTGATAGAGCCCCACAATATTCAATCAGAGATTAAAAAAGAGAAATTGTGTCAGTACATGACTTATATGTACTTATTTCTTTATGAACCAGTAACACCTTCCCCTCAGGCGTATTCCTGCACTGAGATATGTATTTTCTTCACTTTCATTATTTAATTCATTACACAGCTCAAAGTTTATTCTAACAAACCTGCTATATCGGCATGATAGCGATATAAAATCAATATAAATAAAAACTGTTTATCAGATAACACAAGTAATGTTTAACTCTAAGAGAAAATTAAAAGACTGTGAACATTTGTGTTACCTTTTGAGATATGTTTGACGAAAGAGGTGGTCCCTCTGGACACCCCACTGACAAAGGCTCCAGGTCCTCGGGTCAGACCCTCATAAGGCAGACGGAAGAAGTCTGACACGCCGTTACCGATACTCCGCACCAGGCTAGCAGGACTGCCAAGGATCTCCAAAGACCCCACCACCCAACCTGATGAATGACACAGGATGTCAGATGGGTACAATTGTGAATAATAACGTCACATATGGCCAAATATGTACATATGCTGGAACATTAAACTGTACTGTTTGATAGTGTATAATCAGTCAAATGCTGGGAGCTTTGTTTTATATTAATTTATCAGTAGTGTCAGAAATATTTCTTCAACCTCCTGGCATCTAAGAACAAAGAATTTATAAACTATTCTGGAGTGTGTTGGATCTCCATTTCCTCAATGCTAGGAGACGTTTCAGCCAGCAGTGTCTTCTTTCCCTTTTAGTGTTTGCTGGAGAAACTCACTCAGTTTAGCTTCACAAGAAAAAGTTGGACTGGAAGAAAATATTTAAATAAATCAACTTTAACTGTATTGTTGTTGGAGGTAGCCATGTAAAACATAATATATAATCCCACAGTATTTTTTTATAGTCCTGAAATGAGTTTAGCATTTTACAGAAATAAAAAGAAAATACATCTGGAACATTTACTCTGAGAGGAACATTGAAGATACGAGCCCCTTGAGTAGAGTCACTTTCATTATCTTCTATGTGCCAAAAACAGCTTTAAGAGCAAATGCTCTTAAAGAATTTACAGAATAACGTACAAAGTGTTTGACATTATGATGTTTCACACTGTGTTAAATTTATAAGAATTTATTTCTTCATAACTCAAAGATTTACAAACACACAAACTTGTGCACACAGACGCACAGTTTGACACAGTTAGATTTACAGTCTCCTACAATCTCACCTCTCTCATTCATCCATTGAGCCTCCTTCAGATGGCAAGGCTCATTGATATTTATGCACTGACAATTGCATCACAAAAATCAAATAGCCATTTCTCAATGCTCTGATCTTATTCTCTGTCAATTTGCTCTTGAGTGATGGACTCTAATGGTAGGTAACAAACTCCAGTGGGGCCAAGTGGTCGTTCCTGCTTTACAAAGTCTCCCAGTTGTGGTTTTGGTAAAGCATGAAGTCCTGACAGGAGCTGATGTTTACAGGGCTGAGTCATGCTTTTAAACACACACACATGCATATACTGGAGTTTATGCCTTTCAATATCCATATGTCCATAAGTCTTTGCATGTGCAGACTGGGGATTTACGCCTGTGGGTGTATGCGTGATTGTAGTACCATACATTCTAAAGCTAATCAGGCCCAGAATGCATTGCTTCCAGGTCCCTCTCTCCGTGATGACTCAGGAAGAGGAGAACGTGGTAAGGTGATGTGTTGAAATACGAGCAGAAATGAGGGCTTTAATGAGAGACAGCGGGAAGGAAGCATCTGGCCAGAACGGTGATTTCTGATGTGGGAATGTCTGAGTTAAATCAGACCATGTGTGGACTCTTAGACTTGACAGGAGGACAATGAGGGAGAGAGGAAGAGAACCTTTACAGTGCCTGATAAAGTCAGGCTTAGACCTGGTGGTCATTCACGGATTAACCATAACATCCTTCCTACACTCAGAGTGTGAAACAGAAGTCTCACAATAAATTATGTCCATAAGAGAATCTAAATCTCTCGTGCTTCCAGCCATTCGAGTTTTTGGGTTTTGCTGCTGGATATTTTTACTGCACTTTCTGCCACAGAGTAACAGGAGCCCCCCCCCCTAATAGGAGCAATCATTTCAAAAACTCAACTCTGGACCTAGCGAGAGTAAATTTATAGAATTTCTCACTCAAGCAGAAATCCTGTCCTTCTTCATGAAATAATGTACATGTAGTTACTGAAAATATGTGCACCACAAACTCTTATGATATGGCTGCATGTTGTTTTTCAGAGAGATAAAAAGCTGTGTCTCCTCTGTCAATGACCTACCAGCTCTGAAGAGGGCTCCAGCAGCATAGTGCATTGCCAGAACGTGGACAAGCTGCCTGGCTGTGGTGCAGAGTGGCCCTCTCTCAAACAGAGAGAAGGAGAGTGGAGTATGGTCTGAGGCGATGTACAGCTTAAGGGAGGCATGGATGCTGACCAGCAGGTTGACCGGCTGGATGGTCAGCCTCTGCAGCCGCACTGGGTTGACTAACGCTTGCAGCGACTGAAGCACCTAGAGAATATTACAAAATTAGTCATAAGAAAGATTTTTCAAATATTACAAAACCATACTAAAATATATAGATCATCATTTATCCCGTACAGATTTATTTCATCATTACATGATTTGACAATAAGAGTGGTTTATTGTGAGCAGATATGATGTAAGCAGGCTGTTATCTATAATAAGGTTGAATGCTGCTACATGTATGTCTGCCCCAAGGTTAACCTGCCACTGTGCTAATAATATCTACCGGATTATATATATACCTGATAATCGGATTATTTTAATCTCGCCGTACTGGACTGAGACACTTATTCACGGGTGCCGCAGGAGTTGATCTCTGTCATGACAGCAACATTCATAGAATTACTTCCTCTTTAGCGATGTAACGTAAAAACACAAGGTTCGTTTTGTTGCCGAAATGCTTTATATTGAGCTCAATTGCAGAGCTGTTACTTTGAAAAGTTATGAATTTGGGTATGAACATTATGTGGATTGCTTAACAGACATTTGAAATAGCCAAGATGTAATGTATTAAAAATATAGCACCAGTAAATCATTCAACCTTAGATATAAGATACATATATGAGCAGTGATAAAGCAAATTCTGTTTCATGATATGAAAAACACTATAAAATCCTCATTGCAGCTAAACCAGGTAGGATTGATGTAAAGTTTTCTAACTTCACTCTGCACCATAGAGAAACAATAAAAAGTGACATATTAAGCATATTAAAGAACTGCTTGAGAAGGACTCACTAACGTCAAGGACTAATTCTGAAGTAGGTTCCAGAGTGTATCAAACAATCACTCATTCTTAAAATTATAACAATTTGGAAAGAGGGAATAAGACAGAAGTCGTATAGAGCATTTCATCAATCTATTAATTCTAGAGGTCTCTGTCTGTCTGTCTCTCATATGTAAGGCACTGTAATAGTAATGAGAATGGAGTGATTAAATAAAGTGACTCGAATTATCAGCCCTATTGTAACTAAATAAAGACAAGATATTATGATTGGTGCACCTGTTCAGGGAGCGTGGGGGCTGGTCCAGACTCTCTACTCCTCTGGCTCTCTGCTGTAGCTGAGGCTATAGCTCTATCAGGGATGTAGGTGTAGAACAGGGTCTTAATGTAGTAAACAAAGGTGTCTTCAAGGTAGACTCTGGCAGGCTGGAGCTGGAAGTTGACCTAAGGAGAATGTGCACAAAAAATGAGAACTGTGAGAAATGACTGGAAAGAGAAGTAATTGATTTGGACACTTTGATTCTGTCTTCGAAAAAGGGTGATTTCCTTTTAAGTGTCAATGCAGTCGTAAAACAATTTCCATTTGAATTATTACTATGTGTTAAACTCGTTATGTAATTAAACTAATAAAGAAATTGCATAATCCCACATACTATACTTTGTGTTGACTTTATTTCTGTTGTTGCTAGGGTGTACTGTATGATTACTGGGGTTAGAGATACCCAGGTAGGTGCTTACAGTGCTTTGAGTAGATAAACAGTGCTTATAAAATACTGACAGATAGAAGACAAATTGATTCAAAGTCAATGTTCAGGTTATCAAACAGCAGTCTACTGTGACAAAGAAAAAGCTAATCCAAACCAACCTCCTCCACAGTGCATTTGTCTCCAGCCAGCGTCACCCTGAGCTGCAGAAAACAGGAGTGTTTGAACTCCTCCAGGGCTTCAGGAGAATCTGTGGGGCTGGCATCGCTGCTCCATGGACCCCCGGGATCAACTCCCCCTCTCTGATCCTGGCACAGCAGCACGGGGAAGTGGAAACTCGCCCGGTTATAAAGCTGGTTGTCTATTTGCAGAGTGGAGCAGAAGACCTCAATCAGAGAGGTATCAGGCATCAGAGCCGAGATGGATGCTGTTTCCAGGCCAGGGTCAACTTTCAGCTCCAGGGGAAGGGACGTAGGTTCTGGAGCCAGACTGAAGAGCAGCTTAGTCAACGTGAGTCTAAGCAGCTCCACAGAACCAGAGGGACTCGTGATGTCATCACTCAAAGCCACACTGGTCTCACTCAGGAGAACTCTGAAGGACAGCTTCAAAGACCTGAAAACAATACAGATATTATAAATGTGAAAATACAATGACATGATGAAATTAATTAAAAAAAATGCAAGTTTAGCAGGATGTCATAACTTAAATAATTTTTGTTGTCTAAAAGTAAAAAAAACTCCATGTGAAATATAATTAAGTTTTAACCATGATTAGTTTGATTATTAGAGAATAAAGAAGCCAAAATCATTTAGCTTGTGCTGAACCAGCAGATTAACAATGACCACAGATGTAATTTGTTTACATTTACCTCAAGTCATTACATTCATTTTCTATTTTGTCAAATTACAAAGCAGTAATGTGTTGATGTAATGGACTAAATCGGTAATACAGTGACCCTTAGAGCTCGACCAACTGTAATTTAAGAATACCCCTGCAAATAGACAAAACACAATCAAGTTAAGTAAACATCTAAATAAATCTGCCATGTGCAGCAGGAAAGCAGTATTTGCTCTGCATTTCCATATTTGGTTCTGTTTTATCACCCATTTTTATAAATGCTGCACATGTGTTGCCAAATGAATGAATGTGATTTCCTAGTTAGTTTGTGTATTGTCTATCAGCATGTGTTTTCTCAGGTTACAGGGCATAATATCATGTTCTACTCATGTTTTTCCTGCATAACTAATGTCACTCAAGACAATATAAGAAGGTTTGAGCACCCTCCTGTGGTGACAGTGATGTATATCTCTGCATGTAACTGCTGCTCCATGAAAATGTAAATGTAAATTATTATAAATTAATGATTATAAAGCAATTTTAAAACAGTAAAAGGCAAAGTGGTATGTGGTGCATGCACAGATGATTTATTATGGTTCCAATATGTAGGAAGCATAAACACAGAGCACAAGAACACACATACCTGTTGTGCTGGTTGATTATAGTGTCCACACTGCCCTCTGGTGCCAGAGACAGAACCAGGATACCCCTCTCATGCACGACATCAATGTAGAGACACCCAAAACCAGGCAGGAACACCACCTGAACAACATCACAAAACAAATCTGTAGGGAGATGGAATGACACTCAAACAGCCAAAGATGGAGTGAGGCGCATTTCACCTTTAATAAACATAGAGTAGATTTGCAGCTCAGTATTCTTTACATTATTCTTCATGTGTGTTTCAGAGCATGCATGTGTCTGACTTTAGCCTCCACCACTCTAGGTCCAGAGTGATCAGTCCCTCATGTTACGAAAGGAAACAGATCCCTGCTGAACACTTTGCTGAGCAGTCATAACAAGTCTGACCTTTAACCTCTCACCCCTACCACATAGGTCAGACTCAGACCTCGCAGTAACCAGAGATAGACGGCCTCAACCTCAACCCCAGCCTACAGCTGGCTAGACACAACACCAAACCTTACACCCACCTCCGTAACACCGTACTAAACACACAATATTACACTGACCAGAGCAAAAACACACACACACGCACCACAGCTTCCTCAGTTTTGGCCTGGGTTGGGTCCAACATGGTGAAGAATTGCCTAAACAAGTAAGAACCTGGATTGTGTGATTAATTGCACAAGAATGGCCTGTTTGAAGATTAGGGACTTTCAACCAGGATTTAGAATCCATCACAGCACAGAAACAGCACTGTCTCTATACGTGTCCTGCTGGATCTTAGTGCTGCATTTGACATTATAGATCATAAGATTAAACATTAAACATGGGCACAATTTTCCATTATGTTACAAATGGTTTCTTCTAATCAATGTAGTAAATACTGTTATTTTGTTGATGTGTTCAGTTACACGCCGCATCTATTGCACTTCTGTCCTCACATGTGGCTCTCTCTGAGGTTTCTAGGTTTTTTCCCCCTGTTTTGGTAGTTTTTCCTTACTCTTGTTGAGGGTTCAGGGCAGAGGATGTCACACCTTGTTAAGCCCTATTGGACAAATTGTGATTTAGGGCTATGCAAATAAAATTTGATCGATTTGATTGATTGAAGATTCTTTTACAGAGACTGGAACACTAAGGATTAAACAGAGCACTAGGATTGTTTAAGTTGTACAATTGTAAATTGTATATTACAATTTGTTCATTTTAACAACGACTCCTCCATCCAAACAAAAGTTAGTCATGTAATTTCACAAGGTTCTGTACTTGGACTGTTACCTCTCACTTTGTATCTGTTTCCTGCAATATTATCAGAAAGGAAAACACTTCCATTGTTACGCAGACAACACTCAGCTGTACATATCTATGAAGCCTGATGAATCTAATCACTTAGTTCAACTCCAGAAATCTCTCAAGAACATCAAGGCCTGGATGACTCAGAACTTTTTACTTCTAAATCCAGAACTGAGCTCATTGTAATTGGCCCTAAACATCTCAGAGAATCCCTGTCTGACCAGATAGTCACATTGGATGGTGTTAGTTTGGCCCCTAGCTCCACTGTGAGGAACCTTGGAGTTATGTTTGATCAGGACATGTCATTTGACCCACATATAAAACAAGTCTTTAGGACAGCTTTCTTCCACCTGCGCATTATTATGAAAATTAGGAACATCCTGTCTCAGAAGGATGCTGAGAAACTAGTCCATGCATTTGTTACCTCTAGACTGGATTACTGTAACTCTTTATTATCAGGATGTCCCAGTAAGTCTGTGAAAAGTCTGTCTTAGCTTCTCTGCATCAGCTCTCTGTAAAATTCAGAATAGAATAAAAAATCCTGCTTGTCACATACAAAGCCCTTAATAATCAAGCCCCATCATATATTTAAGCCGTTTTCAGACATGACCTTCGGGTAAAATCTGGAGAATTGGCTACGAAGTTTACTCGTCCTTTTACTCATGCACAACACAGCTGGAGGTTTTCTGCACAGACGTTCACAACAGCAACAAATCCTTTCAGGTGAGAGGTGGACCAGCCAGGTGCAGCAGACAGAGGCAGGAAGTAATGTATCAACTCCGCTGCGTAAATCACGTGATCACATTTACAGCACCCCAACACCATCGTCAGCTCTTATCACCACAAACTGTCTTGACATCTTCGTCGGTGTTTTCTTTGTGTGTGTCACTGCTTTTTCACTGGGAGATATTTGTTTTCTTTTTGTTTGTTTTTTCATTTTTGCCTCTGCTGCGTGTTAGAAGCATCATCAACCCCACTCGCTCGTGGTGAATCCCTGCTGTTTTCACACATCAACTTCATCCGGATTTCTACAGACTTTATACATGGAGGCCAGGCGGAGATTTGCGTTCACACATGCACCTCCTCCAGAGAAAATACGGAGGATCTACGGAGGACCCGCGGAGTCCAGTGCATGTCTGAAAGCAGCTTTAAAGAGTATCCTAGCCTTGTATTGTCACTGCTGGGGGAACTCCCATCACTTTTTGTCATAGTTTCTCTCTCTCTCTCTCTCTCTCTCTCATATTTTGCAGGTATCTCTGACTCCAGATCTGACACTAATCAACAAAAAATACTACAGCACAACAATAAAAATAATTTCCTCCCACAGTTGCCAATGTGCTTGCCATTTGCATCACTATGACAAGAGAGGATACAAGATGGTTAACAGGCTACCAAACACAAGATGAAACACAGTAGCAGCAGTGCTAGGAGGTATAGGCTGAACAACAGGAATAACAGAAAACACAGTAGTCATCCTCGGGAAATGGTGGCAAACAATATTCCCTATTAAATCTCCCTTGTTTCTGTTTTTCAAATTAATCAGCTTCATTTCTGTTTTGGCTATAAACAAAATTTAAATGAAAGAGCAGGATTTGTAATTACTTAACATTTTAGTGACACTGACTTGGAGTGTACTCAGTTTTGTTGTATACCGTGCATGCATGCTTGTTGTACCTGAGTGCCGAGGCAGTTGATATTTATGGGGTCAGTCCAGTCAGTGGTGCTGTGGTCTGAGGTGGTTTTCAGCAGCAGTGTGGGCAACATGTCTTTCTGCCTACACTCAGGGAAACTGGAAAAGTGGTGATGAAGCTCATGGTGCAGAGAACAGTTGGCAGGCAGAGGACGGCAGTGCACCTCAGTCCTTGGAGTTTCTATGACAGATAATATAACAGATAATAGTGTAAGTAATGGTAAATGGTCTGTATATATATAGTGCTTTTCTAGTCTTGATGACCACTCAAAGAGCTTTACAAGTAAAAAATAGTAAGTTCTGTTCAGAGCAAAGTACATGGAACGGCTTGAGTAGATCTGGGTAATGGAGGAGATGAGAGGAGAGGTGTCCGCTCCAGTCAGCAATCGATCTTCTTACCTTTGACAGTTTCCTTCAGCAGCAGAGGGATAGGACACTTGTTGTGGATCAGCATGCGTGGACAGGGGTCCTCATTCAGAGTGATGTAGGTCACCCCAAGGTGTTCCTGATATGTAAGTACTATGGCTCTGCAAAACAAATGAAAAAATAAATAATCTAACCCGTAACTAAACTTTTCACAGGAAGCTCCAAACCCTTTCTAACCACACACAGATCAGAATTCCTACAGTAAATGAGGGAAACGTTGCTGGCCAGCCAAAAACCAGAACGCAGAGGTGTATTCGTGAAGAGAATGATTAAATGCACATTGGCCTACTTATTGTATATACCACTATATTTTTACTGAAATTGTCCCAAAAGCTATCTAATCAGACTACTGTAGCTGAAGCGATTCAAAGAAAAATCTAGATTTTCAAACAGAAAGAACCAATAAAGAAAGAGAAAGTAAGAAGAAAGAAAGACATCATATTGACTGAGAAAGATCAATCGCACAAGACAAGCTGAGGGATTGACAGTGGAAATGTTGAGGGCATTTCTTCTTTTGCTCCATCTCCAATGTTTAACAAGCTGTGACTAGCTCCAGTGCCTCACCGCTTGATGTCCTGTGCCAGCTGGGGTTCAAACCCTGCTCTAAATGAACTGTCACAGCCAGCAAACCACAAATGCTCTGCTTCACCCACCTGCTGCTAAGGCCAAACCCAGAGCTTGGTCCCACAGGAACAGACAAACTCTGCCTGGGGAAGTCTGGATGGATGGGAGCAGGGAGGCTCCATGCTGCAGATCCAACTCTGGCATCAGGCCTGGGAAACAAGCTGAAGAGCATGTATCTGAGTGGCAAAGGGTACTCCACCTTTCCCTGGACATTGGTTTGGAGGAGGTCCCAGCATGGCACTGAGCTGGGCTTGGCCAGGGAGGACTCTTCAGAGGGAGCCAGGCTAAACACAGACGTCTCTTGTATCTCACAGGCCTGGAGAGAGGACATAGTATAAACATGTTGAAATGGAAGAGAAAGGCAGAGGAGAGGAAAATAAAGGGAGAAAAAAATATATTTAAAAACGGGAAAACAATGAGGAAGGAAAAGAAAGAATATGAAAACAAAAGAGGTGAGGAGAGCAAATATGAAAAAATTTGAGGGTGGACAAAAGTTGCAAAAGAAAACGGATATAAGAATGGGACATGGAGGCAAAGAAAAAAGGAAAGACAGAGGACACAAGTGACTATAACAAAAGATACATGGTAAAACCACATTGTTATTGTACTCTCCTCTTTCTCCCACTCAGCTTAGTGCTAAATTGGTAGCAGAGAAGCCCTGCTGTGATGGGTTAGCAGCCTGTGCGCAGGGAGTAGTTGAGGACTGTGGGGATTAGGCACTAAGCATGATGAATAGACCAACTAAAAAGGCATTCCTAGCCTTGTTTGTGGTCTGTGTTATTGTTAAGCCCAGTGCCCGCTATTTTTTGTTGGGCTCTTTTCTGTTGGGCTCTTTTCTTTTTAAAAAGTTTTTCAGTCAATTAGTGGCAACTGGCAAGCTCTGCCATCCTTCTTTAAGGGGATCTGAAGGCTCGTTAGATGACATCACTACATTGTTAGTCTCTTTGGGGACAAGCAGCAGATGAAAGTGAGAAGGGAAACCTGCATTCAATTCTGGGTGTTTGTCTAATGTCCCTGTGAAGTGCCATTGCCATATTGTGAGAATGTTGAAAGGAGAGATGAGCTGATGGAAAACGGCTTGCTACATCCCTGCAGTGCATGTGTGTGGCGGTGGTGTGTTGGATGTGTGAGTAATGTGCGTAAGGACTAAACAGCCATGGAAACATCAGCTGGACAGGACTGACATGCTGCAGGACCATAAAACCGCACACACATACACATACAGACACAGGCTCTATGGTTATAAGGTAACAGTATGGAATGGAAGCTATGGGTCCAGGATAAGCTTTTTTACCTCTGCCAAGGAGGTTGTTTTCAACCCTGTCTGTTTGTTTGTTGGTTTGTTTGTTAGCAAGAGTACAAAAAACACCTGAACATATTTCCATGAAATCAAGTAAACCGATGCAGTATGGGTCAGGCAGGAACCCATTCAATTTTGGTGGGGATCCGGATCAGGGGGTGAATACAGGGATTATTTTGAGCACGTTCTTTAACATTGTGAGATAGGTTGCTTTTCAACATTTTTACCTTTTTCCCAGGGAATAATTCATCGATCTTGATGAAAAAGATCTGGCAAATTAAGGGACCAGATATCTACAAGTGTGTGCAACCTGGTGCAGCTTGACAAATTGGGGACTGTTGGGCTTTGGTGGAGGTATGCTCTCCACTGAGTGCCATTCTAGTTTCAAATTGTTTTAGAGAGATGCAGCAATGAATTAAGATGGTGGGGACTTCGACACTGGGCAGTTAATATCTTCCTGTTAATTACAAGAAGCCCTGTGACTAATACTCTATCAAGCAGTTGTTTTGCATGTTTTAAGAAAGGTGCTGGGAAATAAACCTAAAAAAGATTCTGTATTTAGGTGTCTGATATTTAACAAAATAACCCAGAATTGATTAATTCATTAAATCAAAGTATAACTTCTTTCAAGATATTTCAGGTTGACAGATAAGAGAAAAGTGCTCATGTGACATGCCCATACCTGGTCACCAGTTCCCAGTGCGTGGTCAGTCAGCAGAGGCCTGCACTGTACTGTGTAAGGAGTGTTGTTGACAAGAATCGTTCTGTCCTCGATCTGTAGGATCTGGATGCCGTTTCTCACCACAGACGACACACAGAACTGACACAGCTACAGGGGAAACAGCAGTCATTAAACTGTCAGCTATGGATGATAAAAAAAAGAGTTACATTTACTTGATAGATCTGGTTATGATTTTAATGTGGTGAGATGAAGAGCTAATAAATTTGATGCAGTAATGAAAGATGCATCCAAAAAAAATCACTTACTTGCTATCTGTTTACTCTACTAAAAAAAATAACTTTATATTTCATTGTACTAAAAACATTTCCATGGTACCATCAATGGCCTTAATGTAAAATTCAATGACGTTAAACGAGTATTTCAAGCAATAATTGTATTCCCTCCTGGTTTGATAAAACAAACCTTTCTTGATTTGACTTAAATGGTGTTTTATTTCTGTTTTACTAAGTAACATATATTATATCTGTGATCTGGTATCAGTATATATCTAAACAAGTAAACTGTTTGGTTTTTATTACAGCTGGATAGTGGTAGAAAACAAGCTCATGAATAAAAAAGCTGAAAACCACATTGTAATGAAATAAACATACAAGAAAATGTAAAATGCATTTGAATATTACAACCATTAAAAGACTAATTTGTCTTGATTTGATAATTCTTGTGAACTGTTTTTTTGCACTACCCAATGGAATACCCTTTTTAAATATCAGGACATGGAAAGAGGAGTGGTGATGTAACCTTTCATCCAGCTTTAAGTTTTGGCCGTTGTTTTTTTCTCACCTTCTGTCTTCCAGGGAAGGCTCCCAGGGAGATGTCTGCCTCTACACATCCCTCATCATCCAAAGTGACCACCTCTGATACTGATCCCTCTTTCATCGAGGAGAAGTCAAGTCATGGACTAGTTTGAATGCTTGTCGACTTCTGTGGACGGTGTTAGTGAGGGCCCCAGTAGATACCGATCTGGAAGGCTTCCTGGATTTGGGGTACAACGGGCGCAAAGAGGGGGGGACAGCAGGAAATATGTGAAGGGTGAGAGTAGGAGAATGAGAAAGGGAGAAAGGAATCAGAGGTCAAATCACTGTCACTCGTGTCAGGGAAATCTTATTATTAAAACTGACTGTGTTTGATTGCATTTTGGAAACAGCCACATACTAGGGTCAACTGTAGCCTCATTGCTAGTGACTCAGCCCAAATTCCCTGACAGTGTCCATGTTCCCTGCAAAGCTTTTCAAACAGTCCTGGCAACTGAGGAGTTTATAAAATCCATCATTGTGTTGCAGATGCTTGAGTGACGTCCCCCCCCCCCCACTCAAACCAATCGACTGTCAGAGTCACAGTAGAGACCAAGTACTCTCTTAATTATTGTTAATTGATAAATAGCAGGGTGCTATGGAAACATGACTTTATCTGTTTCAATTTCACAGGCAATTTCATCAGCACTTGTTCTTTGAAACTTTGCCTTCTAGCTAAGCCCTAGAAAAAAACATCTGCAGCCCTCTTCTTCTGATCTCAGAAACCAGTGAGAAGAAATGCTTACAGCATATGGTGACAGAGCTTGGCTGCAGATAAATACTTAGGGCAGGGAATATAGTTGAAATGCAGCTCTGGTACATTATCTCAGGTTTTGTTTTTGATTAGTGCAGACTAAAATGAGCAAAGAGCTGGTTTCATCCTGAAAGCTGTCATGTCACAAAAAGAAATAGTTCCTGGTCTTGATCTAAAAATAAAATATATCTTACGTCCAAACTATAATATTAAGATATCTGAAGATCCTGAACCAACTGAGACTTGTTCAGTGCACAGCTGGTAATGTTTTGTTTTAATTATTTTTGTCCTGATTGGAAACATTTAAAAATCAACATTTATGTAATATGAGTCGTTTAATATACAATAGCATAGAAAATGGTGTGTAAGTGCTATATAAGAAATCTAGTTAGTAAAGGAAAAATTAGAACAAAAAGCTTGTTTTTGTGGTATATACATATTACATATGAACTATGAAGTGTAGTTTACGTGTCCTGTTGTATAATATCTTCGGTGGATCTGGAGGGAGACATCTAAAGCCTAAGAAATAACCCTCATGGTTGTCACAGGGTTATCTTGATTTTGGACTAAATGCCACAGATTTGTACAAGAAAGCCTAAATTATAATTAGATGCATGGATTTTGGAAGACAAGGGAATTTACCTTGTAGGGGAAGTCTACATTATGGGAAATATAGGATATGTGTTTTGGAGCTTAAGACCAAAAGTGTGGATATGTTGGCCTCAGTAGCTCCAATTGTCACAGTTTTAAATGTATAAGTTTCAGAATACGATAGATCGCATCCTACCTTGAAGTTGGGCGGTACAATGACTTTGCCGGCTGGTATCTGGAGTACAATGGTCTCTCCCTCAAAAAGCCAGAGGTCCCATTTGGAGTGGTTGGCTAACAGAGCCCAGGGCAGTAGCTCCACCAGCAGGGTGTTTAGGCCAGGTTTCCAGCAGGACAATTTCACCTGCATGGGACTGTCCCACTGGGCAAGGGGCTCCAGCACTGACCTGCGTGGGAGAATATGTTACCAAAGAAATCACCATAATAGCAATAGTATATTTAGCTAGTACTGTAGTGACCCAGATAAACAGTATTTCACAGAACATAGTACACTGATCCAATGAAGAAATTGTACCACGCTCCATTGTACTCTATGTGAGAATGTCAGAAGCCCCAGATATCGAACTGATTTCCATATTGACAGAAAGTGATGTGACTGTTCCCCATCTTCAGCTACACTATGTTAATTATGTGAAGATTTACAGGAAATGTAAGGAAACGAATGCTAACGAATGTCTGTCTGTTCCAGCCACATGTGTAATTGTTATAAAATGGAAGGATATTCAGAGACCTTACTGAGGCCAGTGGATGAAGGAGATGTCTAGCAGCGCCATGAGATGACCTGACTTAATAGTGAGAGAGTAATTAATTTAGGAATGACTTGACAGTGTGCATGACTGTAATCTGAGTGTTTGGTATGGCCACCATCACTCCAAGATAGCTGGTCATTTGTGTTAGTGTAAGACTAACATGGTTATTAATAGGAAGAATAGGATAATGACTGGATTGAATATGTGTTGTTTTTTATATCACACGTCTTTACAGTATATGTTGCATATTACACTTTTTTCTATATCAAGTTTGGTCTTATCAGGAATTAGGTGTTATTTGGGAGAAAAGGGACGTCTTTTCTGTTTATCTAAACTAATAATGATGATAAAAAATGGCAATGAAAAGGACTATTAAAACAGAAAATCCTGATCCACTTATACAGTCAGAGCCATTGGAAGCTTTGTCTTTACAATAAAATAGTCTTGCTGCCGTCCAGACAAGACCACAGACAAGCAGGGAGACATGCTGAACAAACCTCGCCTGTTTTTTCTTACATAAGCTATAGCAGTCGCGCTATGGGTGACATTTCAGACATACCATACATCTATAATGACATATACATTTTGACAGACACACAGCTACCTGTAATGCATTATTGATAAACAACCATTACTGTCAGTGCAGACTGGTAATCAACACGTTTCTGCTCAATCACCAGGAGTTATAGCATTTCCTTTGTCTGCTCTTGTACTGTGGACATGTTTTACACACTGTCAAATACTCAGCCACAGGCAGCCTTAAACAGGTATTTAAATGTGTCATATATAAACAAACAATTCTCAGACTGTTGTAATATGCAGACCATTAACCCACTGACAACAGTCACACAAGCTAAACAAAAACTGTCTGTGAATTGGTTATGCAATACAAACAGAGAGAACAGTTGACAAACCATCTAGGAACACACATGGTCATATCGACACACAGACAGACAGACAGTGAGACAGAAACACACAACCACTTTTCCAGCAAACTACTGTCACAGCAGTCATTTCATGGTAATCATGGTCTTGTGAGCCCTAAACAGTACAGAGTGCCAGAAGAGAGCCAAACAAACAGTTCTCTCAGACTTACTCTGAAGTTCAAACCCATCAAAGACGACCCAGTCTTCCCATTCCCTCAAGGCCGCTTCAACTCTGCTCAACCTACCAACCTGCCATCTCAAACTTGTCACATAACCAGAGACTTCCTGCTGAGAAACAGGACCAAAAACCACTGTGGATAGTTATTCTTTGCAAGTTACTGCTCTGTTTGTGTGTGTGACCTCAAGGCTGAGGGCAGCAGAGTGCAGGACTCATTAATCAAATTAGAGTGCTCACTCAAAAGCTAATTGAAAGATATGTGCTCAGCAGCTTCTTTCAGAACCTGCCAGAACTGGAGCTGAGAGTTTTAAAAGTGTGAAGTTTGAGAGGCACACCACTCTGAACACAAACGGCCTCAAGCCTGAGCTCACCCTAAACCCAACCATTACAAGATGTTTGTTTAATGATTGTGGAGGTGCCTTGCTGCCACTAAAAATCAACCATAGAAAGAAAAAATAACATTTACCACTCTCAACTTCCCCTGTCCATTTAAGACACAATATTTACACACTCTCTGCCAAGGACTTCCTTTGGTTTGGTTCGCCTGCTGTGCCATGGAGACTGAACAGTCTCCACACAGCAAACTGTGTCACTGTTGTCAGCAATAAGGAAAAATATACAAATTAAACTGTGGGTTTCACTTGCTGTCCAAGTTCTGAGTGTGTTTAGAGATAGTGATCAGTGCTATTAATCTTTTAATAACACTTCTTCCCCTTTTCTCTTACCATTTCTTTTCCTTTTGCTCCTTAAGAACATTAAGTAGCAGATTTCTGGGTTTTTGCCACTTTCCAGAATGGGAAATATGCTTTGGCCTTCGGGCTTTTGTCTCACAGGGAAGAGACAGGCTTGACTAATGGAGAAACTCAACACCAGACAGCAGATAGAAGCCCTGAGCTGACACCTTGTATGTGACATTTAAAGGTGAACAATTCATATGGTAGTGTGCATATGCAACATAATGTTATGAGTGTGTACAAATGTGCTGGGCAACAGTCTGTGGGTGATTGTGTATGTATAGAGAGCAGAGAAATCCAGGCAACCACAGGCTCTCTTTGTAATTTGGAGCCTGTGGGAGAGCATGTGGCCACGTCCTCTACCGCTGCTATCAAGATGTGATTGCTCTGTGACAAAAGATGAGTTCCAGAGTGACACATGTGGAGGGATCCAAAATTGTGTGCTGCCCGATAGTATATGTAAACTTATGCATGGGTCACATACTGTATACACACTTGCAGAGATATGCACATATACAGTATAAACACTGTACGTTTTGTAAACCTGTGCCAAGTTTTAACTGGATGCAAGGCCTTGTGACTTGTGTAAGAACATGGGACTGTGACAGAATGACAGCTTAAACCTCCAGTCTGTGGGGACTGCCGAGGGATTGCTGCTAATGTCTGATGCATGGCTCTGCATTGTCTTTGCAGTTAACTGTTTTATTATGTGAACAGAGTAAGCAATAAAGAGAAGCTCCCCCACGAAAGACTCGCTTGCACAACTCTGTGCTTTGAGGAGAGAAGATGTAAGGAGCCTACTATTTCAAAAAAACAAAAGCAAACATACTGTTGGGTCTTGATGATGTTATAAAATCGTAACCAGCCAGATGAACTTTCCGCAGAAGTGTGATAATAAATATTAAAAAGATGTATACATGTGGACTTGTTACAAAGAATCAAGTGGTGTCATGGTTATGGCTCATGGACCTTTGATGTTGTGAATGGGAATTTGGCTCACAACTCTGACCATTATTTCCATCCTCTGTTTAGTTTCAGCTTGTTTATCCTACTCACCTGGGGTCAAGATTAGTCTCTAAGCAGATTCAAGATTCAGAGCAAGAGTAGTCATGAAAGTTTAGCGCAAAATAATCATCATACTTTGTCTGAGGATATTTGTATGTACCCGAACAGACATATGAACATTCATTATACAAAATTTGCAGAGCAGTACCTGTCAGTATCTTTGGTGATGTAGGGCCACGGCAGCTCAGTAGAGGTCTTCGGACCATAGAAATCAGCCAGGATGTCTTTCAGGTTGTCCTCATTTTCAGTCTTATTCACTATTTGTTTGATCAGGTTGGTGGAGATTGGCACAGCGCAGTAAGAAGCATCTTCATCTTCCCTGAGGGGCAGAATATGATCACAAAATTATTACAGATTTCTCTATCAAGACCTGCATGAATGTGACACATACATTAACTTTCCTTTTGAAGTAGACACTTCACAGCCAAATAGTTTTTAAATATAAATACTTTCAGTGATCGTCAACCATGTGCCACTTTTACCCAACAACATGCAGGTCCTCCTGCCAAGCCAGCTCTTTAGTTGATGATCTCCTCTGGTGGATGGTATGATTACAGATTGCTTGAAATGAAAACCTACATACCTTTGGGGTGATAAAGGCACACGATTTGAACCACTGCTGTGTGTTTTGTGAGCAAATTTGGCTTGGAAGCATGTTAACTTATTCTACGCCAGAAACAATTCAAGTGTACTTTTTTATTTCACTATAGAGAAAGACATCTCTTGACAGCAAATGACTATAGCCATTGTTCTGTTCAGAACGATTAAATTGACCTCTGCTTGAACTCTGCTTTTACCCTGAAACTTTGAGCGGTTTGAATATGCCTTTTCTTTGGAGTTTTCCTCCTGACATGCTGTCTTGCCTTACAAACAGTAATTTACAAAGATCACAGGAAAAGCTAAATGGCACTATATAATCCTATTGGATATCTCAGCCCCAGACACTGGTCAATTATGTCTTTACAACAAGGAGAAAAATAACTAAATCCAACACTGTAATGGCTTCTTCTCTTGCACTAGACAGCATCCAGTTCCACTTGGCTAAAGCAAAGCAGCCTCCTCACCCCAGGGAAGAGTATATTAATAGAGCCTATTGTGCTATAAAAGGAACACAGGGGCTGTTGCTTATGGATCTGGGGCAACACAGAGGAGAGGGACAAGGCGCTGACAGGAAGCTTTTCATCCAGGGCAGCTCCTGAGGGGGGAAGCTGGAAGAGGCTTCTGATTGTAACCCTCAGTTCTCTAATGTGGTGGCCAATATGAGGAGAGCAGGACATAACAGACTTGTCTGTGACTCTTTTGTCGCAGACCGCAGCTATGCGCTCTACCTCGTCTATTAGAGCCCACAACTATGTGTAATTACAGGAAGGAAAGATGAGCTGCTGACCAGTGAACATTCAAGATTGGATCTGTCCCAGAGGTTTGGGGTAGAGATTTGGTGGTTGTTGGGGTGGGTCTGTGTACATGTGTGAGCGTACAAAATATGTACATGTGTAAAGGTACATTTCCAATTGTGGCTTGCAGTGTGCACTTGTGAGGATGGCGAGGGATGAAGGATGGATTGTGTTGGGGGGCCAAGGAAGTGGAGTATGTAAATTTGTGTGGTGAGAGACAGTTAAGACAAGAGACGGATCGAGAAAACACTGTTTGCAATCCAGAGAGACAAGACACGTAATTGTTTCTGAGCTTGTTTTTTGTGTGCATGAAGGGGCCAAATGTATTCCCAGTCACTGTATGGCCACTGTGGTTCCTTTATGGCAGCTGAAATCAAAACAAACTTTGCAACCAGATATCTAAACACACAACAGTTACAGCAAAAAACTATCTCAGGGGGAGTCAATTAGATGTTTATTCTGTTTATTCAGCCACCACGGGCTGCTACCAAGGGATGATCTTTTTGACGTGGATTTGCATACAGCAATATAAATTACAGATAACAAATACAGTAGGAGCAACAACAATACAGTATGTACATGTGGTAGTTATTTCCTTTGGGGCCATCTATACTGAAACATAAACACTTGTGTTACTGAAAGACTATTTGGACCATAACTTCTGTCAAATACACTGTATGTACAAGACATGACACACAGAGTATAGTTGTGATGTTATTCAACTATATAACCTACATATGACTTACAGACACATGACATTTATTTTATGGGCAAATTTTGATGCAGCCACACATTTTAACAATTGATGCAGCTTAAAGTGGAGCCTACTATGATGAATTGTATAAAGAGCTGTCTCTTACAAGAGGATATGGATAATATGAGAAAGTGAGAACCCAGACTGACAAACTGGGGCAGAGTAACAGCCGCAGTAGTGATGTATGTAACAGACTCTGCCCATGATGAAGTGGTGACTGTCACACTTATGCTGGCACACAGCTAAGAAAGACAATGACAGACACATACACACAGACCACACACAAATTCAATGACACATGTGCACATACACTACTCATCCAACCACGCAAACATGTGTGCATACACACATCCTCTCCACACACAAACAAAATATGGAGACCATGCATGGCCAAAAAGCTGCTCTCTGTTAGGGCCTGTATCTAAATGAGGTGTAATTATGGTCCAGCCTGACATGTTGGAAATTGAGCTGTGTCTCAGGTGCTGCCAAGCTGGCTTCCTGTTCTACTAAAATGTGCCTGGATCCCCCTGGATCATGTCTCCATCTTGCCTCACAGAAACGAGAACATTGTGCGAGAGAATCTTAAGTAGGTGTCTCTCCATCTTTTGTAAATGGAGACAAATCCATTATGTCAGGGAGTCAGACTCTGTCCTTTGTGCAGTAGGAGCTTGTTGCTTATGGCATAATGTAACACTGGCTTTAAAGATGTAAATGGTTCAGTGTATCTGTCCTGCTGATCAGAAAAGAGAGGATTGGACAGAAGATAAAGGTCTGCCTCAGGCTTGAGGCGAGATCCTGAGTTGTGTTAACATGGGATGTTTAGAAAGGTAAATTATTGTGAGTCTGGGTCACAACTCTTTATTCTAAAGTGTTAATTATCTGATTATTTTAACGAGATCTACTTAAGCTTTAAAGGGTAAGAACTTAAAAATATAACAACACAATGTACTACATGGTATTAGTGTATCGAAGCTTGAATAGTTTTTTGAATTCTTTTTTTGTTTTTTACCTGGCCTGGAAAGTGAGATGGTGGGTGAGGTCAGCCTCGGTGTTTAACAGGGGCTCCTGGTGGCCCTGTCCATGTATCAGCTGGCTCTCTCTCAGTCCCAGACTCCTCTTCTCTATGTGGATAATGACTGGATCCGGCAAGTGGCTCCTCATGACAAAAAGTGGACTGAACACAACCTGAAACATTGCGTTCACACACAGCAATCATCAGTGAGAATTGGTGCACAAACACATTGAGTGTGACAAAGATAGTGAGCTGAGTGTGATAATAATCATAGAGGTTCAATCATTTTATTGCCATGATTCCTGATAAACAATATTTTTATGTTTATATTTTTTGGGCTTATTAATGAATTTAAGCTATTCTAATAAAATGGACTGGTTTATGTAAGTGTGTGTGTGCAGGATACCCACCACTCTCTGCTGCATGTGAGAGTCAGGTTCAATGGTGATGAGAGTGCACCACACATAGAGTAAAGAACCACTGGAACAAGGAACCTGAAAGGAGATTATTGATCTCAGTAATTATCGATCCAACTGTCCAATTCAAAAAATCGCAACAAGAGATATTTTAAAGATGTCATTCTGAACATAGGAGGGTGGAGTTTTATCAGTACATCTCATATCTCACCAACATTTCAAAGGGTTCACAGGAGAAAGACTGATCAGGAATGCTGAAGGGCAACTTGTTTGTGATTAGAATGTAAAATATGGATATCAGATCACTTAAATGCATTTGCTGCCTCTCACTCACAGACAGGATGTTTATTGCCTCCATCGGTGACAAATTATCATGTTTTGTCCTATAAAACTTTGTTTCTTGGCTTCTGCCAGTAGTTTAAAGTTAAGTCTCCCATAAAGCCTGTAACACAATATAATGGCTAAGGCGACTGACAGATGTTAGTGCTAGATAATGGGCCATTACAGGCAGTTAAATCTAGCAAGATTTAAAGACTGACGATATGTCCACCGAAGGCTGAGCACTCTTAATGTGTCACTGGTGTTTGTCTCATTCACTCCTCTGTTCTCAGTAAAGCCTAGTGATGCCAAGGCACGTAACAAGCGGCCTAGTTTACTACACACCGGGGACTTCATTTACTGGTGGGGACAGCAGAGGAGAGAAAAGAAACAGAGGGAATATGATCTTAATTAGAAAACAGCTTTTTGGTATGGGGGGAGTGGCACACACTGCCATATAACCCTGATCCACTAAAAACACTCAGGGCTGGGATAATGTCATTATGACCGGCTGTGCTCTGTCAAAAGAAATGGACGAGAAAATGGTGAAATAACAGATAGGGAGGAAGGTGAGATATGAGGGAGGGGAGTTACTTCAGATGGATTACCGATACAGAGAATCAGGATATAGAGGAGAAAGGTGACGGGCATCGAAAGAGGTGAGAGTTAGAGGGTGGAACAGGTGGACAAGCTGGATGCCAAAGGATGAAATAAATAAAGAGGATGAGTTAACAACTACAAGTTCAATGGGTGAGCCAGTGTGTGGGGGCGAGAGAGTAAAAGAAAGGGATAAAACAGAGTGAAATGGGAAGCAGACAGAGATAGAGAGATCTAAGGATTCGGCTACTAGTCCAGGCAGCTCTCTCATTTGGAGCCAAGCCTCCATATGTGTAATGAATGGCTGATCTGAGGAGAAGAGATAACAGCAGAGGTTGGAGAGGAGTCAGAGATGTCCAGACCCACACAGAAGCTGGAGCTGTAAAATGGCTAGCCGTTAACAACATTATAAAGGAAGGGAACAAAGAAAGAACATGGAGAGAAGGAAGAAAAACTAAAAAGTGCAAAACCAGCAAGGATGGAGGGAAGATGTGATCGTCTGGCGCTAATCCAGCAGTGTGAAAATGCCTTCAAAGCCTCTTGCCGTGCCCACATATCAGCTAGTGTTTGGTTATGGTTAGTGTTGTTATGAGAGAGCATAAACTGTATTTTCTCCCTCTCAACATGGTTGGGTTATGTTTTAGGGGCCTTTGTAAGCCTATCTGAGGGAAAGATCTCAATTTGTTCTCCAACAGTGAGTAGCAACATGCAAGCTCTGCCACTGTGGCCACCCAGGAGAAGAGGATCCGGTCACAGTTGGTGGTCTTGTCACCATTTCCAAACATGTGTGTGTATGTGGATGGAAAGCTGACTGGAAGTGGTCATGTTTGCAATGTGTGCGTCTACCTGTGTTGGTCAAAGTGGTACGTCCAGCCTCCATCTGCACAATCCACTCCATAATTCTGTAGCTACTACAGACTATACGCATGTGCTTATTGTTAGGAGATCGGATTCTGAGATAAATTTAGAGACAAACCATGTGAACGCTAACTCCACGAGCTTTAATCTCTTGTGCCATTAACAACAAAGGCAGATATAAAAATGTAGAATTGCCCATTGTTTTACAGATTAGAGCTGCAGACAAGTTTTACAAAATAGGCCTGTAAAAATCAAACATGTGAATAACAATTAAAATACTAACTAATGTCTCAAATAACTAACCAACAGTAAAAAGTAGACAGGTCTTTGGGGAAACAGCCCTAAACAAGCACCAGCTCAGTCTGGTCATGGAAATTAGTTCCAGCGCCAAATTGTGGTTACAGTTAGCCTAAGGGTCATGTAGTGTACCTGTACGACAGAGCTGCTGCTGCCGCGGTTCCTCCTCTCCAGCTGAACATCCTGGGACCAGTCTTCATCTCCTCGAGCCCTCACACACAGCTCTGTCATCTCAGTGTCCTCCAGCACATAGGAAGGCAACTTGGCCCCAGCCTCCAGGCAATCACAGTGTTCCCTAACCACTGTCTGACTGTCAGGCCCCACATAGTGCTGCACCACTCGGAGCTCAATGTCCTGAGACAGGTAGCTGCACATTACCTGCCGCCCACAGAATATTACCTGGAGAAAAATGACAAAAGAGGAGAATCCCTCCTATAAGTCCTCAGAAGCTGATTTTGTTACACCTTCTATTCAGCATTGTGCATGGCATAATACAGAGAGGGTTCAACTTTAAACATAAACAGAGTTTGATTTTCTCAACTCTACCTGTAGATCCCATGCAGGTTCTTTTTTGTTTTATGGGCATTTTTCACAAGCCAATACTGGTATAGCCAGTATGAGATGTCGGACACATATGGACCAAAAACCTGTCTTTTCTGTCAAAGTACTGTATGTACAATTAAATTTCCTATAAATCCAGAAAGGTTTGTCCTTCCATAGCTATTGCTGTGACAAATGCTACAGATATCAATTCATCTGACCACTCCCGTGTTGCATGGGTGTAATAAAGAACATTTCTCAGCACTGACTAGTCAATGAATCAGTTAGTACATAAATAAAAAACAGACAACTTAGTCTTTGATTAACACATTTTAAATTTACTAGCTTATTTTGCCTTTGCTATATCAATGTGAGTTGAATAGCTGTTAATATGATGGGAGGGTGACAGGAACCACACTTGACACTGTTTGTATAATAAACTGTCACCGCTATAATCTGATGGTATCTCTATATCTTTGGGAATACAGCAACCCTGCCTTTTGCAATTTGGAAAGATCCAAACATTATTCACTACTATTCTTGGCATAAAAAGGAGAATACCGCTGGTTTATGGTTAAATTTGGGCTGGTTTATGATTTCCTGTAATCTATTTGATGAATTGATGAGGGATATTGCTTTTTTGGTGGTCCTACAGCTCATAAACATGTGTTTTAGTGCTATAAAACAGATTACAAAAACTGAAAAAAACACAATACAGTGTTGTTAGCTGGGCAACTACTAAATCACAACACTGGATTTTAAAAATGCTCATCCATAAACAAGTGCTGGGAAACTGGCCAGATTTCTATAGCAGCAGTCAACAGGCATTACACAGCAAACATGGTGCTGTTTCCTCTGTGGTAATAAACCATTTGCAAGGTCTTTTACAGGTTAGCAGCAAAATAATCTGCAGGATCCCATATATTCACGGCATTGTTAAAAATGTTGGTCCCCCTGTGGTTTACATGGACAACAAATTTTCACTTGTCAATGAAAAAGTTGCCAAGAGTCCACCTTGATGTGGCTAGAATTTTTTTCTAAGTCAAAAGATTTTTAACAGTAAATACCAAACCTGACAACTGAATAAACTACATCTGTTGCTGAGATGAGACGGTGAGATAAAAATTAAGAACCCAGAAAAACCAACTGAATTTCTTTTGGTCAAATTAGAGCAACTGTAAGACTGTAACTGTTTCTCAATTATCTTTCATCTAAAATACAGACATTATTTGATGTACCAAATAAAATTATATATGTTTATGTGATTATGGTTGTAGGAGGAAGAAAGATGTTTAAAATTAAATAAAGCATGTTTAAAAAACAAAAGTAACAGTACCTGTTTCTGGACACCACTGAGCTGCACCACCTTGATGATGAGTGAGGCAGTGCGTCCTTTGTACTGAATGGTCCTCAGCAGAGTCCCTACGTTGTCCACGCTGAAGGCCTCTGACCAGCGCCAGTTCCCCCATCCCTCAATACAAATGTGCAGCAGCTGCAGGATAGAGAGACAGAGCAGGACAGTCTCCTTGTTTTTTAATTATCTCCATGCAAAAGGGAAGTAAACAACAAGAATTTTTGTTTAGAAGATTTTGAAAGGAGGGAGAAGTACAACAAAGTTCCTGTTTACTGGTTCTGAACAGGCCTGCTCCTGCACAGGGTAGAAATAGAAGGTTGCACACAATAAACTGACTGGTGGAAAACAGCTGATGTGGAAGCTCATTATGGCTGCATGTGTGTGTGTGTGAGTGTATACTTGTGCGGTTGGATGTGGAAGGCTCTGCTCTCCACACGTCTAAATAAGAGGCAGATAGTTTGGTACTCAACCTTTTTCAGCTTTACATCCATCACTTCAGTGTGGAGAACATCTATGTGTGTGGCAGAAATATACAGAGGCTGTCCTGTCTTTTGACATTCAAAACAACTTTACAGTGGTGACAATTTACAGAGCATTTTCCACTTCCATGTATTATGGTACACAACATGCCAGCAGGGCTGAACATGGGCATAGACACATCATTGATAAGATAGATACATCTATATGTGCAGACAGTCTGCAGACCAGTGTTTAAGTTACTTTCTCCATTACACAATACATAAAATACAATGCACTGAATGATGACATCAAGACATGAAGTGTATATATCTGAAGCCTTATCGACAGGCCCCCTCTACCTAATTCTACCCACAGCACAAAAGAGAAATGTATAACAACACTTCTGCACCAAAATAAAGTCAATAAGAGCACTCCACTTCTCTCTACATGATGCTGAACTCTACATGACAAGGAAACTAATTTGTCAAACAATGTGAGAGCTGTTATTAGATTATGGTCACAATATGAGCAGAATCATAAATATTTGGAGGGATCTAAAGCCTTCTCTCCCCTAAGGCAGCATGGCTGACCTTCCACCTGGCTGAACTCTCGATGTCAGCCCCACCGCCAACACAACTTCAAACTTGCAACAGTAACAAGGGGAGGGAAGAGAATGGGAGAGTGACAAAGAGGCAACACATGTGAGCGAAAGAGTCTAAAAAGATAAGGGACACAAGGGGGTCAGGGGAGGGACAGTTTCAGTGACAACACTGAAACACAGAAGAATTTACACTTTGACTTGTCGCTTCACTGCACCAAACATTTAGCCAATCTGTTTAAAGAAAAACAAATGACTCCTGAGGTCAAAGAGCATGGGGGGGGGGGGGGCTGTTCAAAACCTTCTGCGTTTCTCTCAACTGCAGTCTTTCCTCACTGTTTGAAGGCAGATTTCTTTACAAAAACATTCTTAATCAAAGCCTGAGTGCACTTATTTTTTTTAAAGATCATCCCTGCTCCCTGTCGGCAGAGTGGAAATTACATAATTTCTCAGATCCCCCGCTCAGTGGACTTAACTCGCAAGGAAAGTGGCAGGGCGGTGTAAGAGTTAAGGTTTGGTCTCAGAGTACAGAACTACTGCATGACTCAGAGTGGCACTAACATTATAATCAAGAGCAGGTATGATCATGGTGGTTTGAGAAAAACAAATTGTAAAATGGGATATAATTCCATTTTGATCCCAGTCTATCTTTTGAGCTGTTTTCAGACATGAACGGAAAATTTGGGCAATTGGGTCTGGACTTTCTTAGGGAGTTTGCCATTCATACAGGAACAGTACAGCAGGAGACTGTTCGGTGCAAACATGCTAACAACAATAGGAAAGTCTCTGGAGCATTCAGGTAGCCTCAGGGTAGAGCATGCAGGAACCAGGCATGGAAATCACTTGTTTATTTTCACAGCAGATCAACAGCAGCGTTGGCCCTCATTGCCAAAAGCTCTCAAATCTATTTGTCTTTTCAAGTTGACATCTTTGTCAGCATGTACATGTATGGCACCTTTTTATAATCCTGAGATATTTGTGTTCTTTTTGTCTTTTTCACAGTTTTGCTTGATTTACATCCCACTCACTTGCAGTGTTTATTCTCGGATGGGCTCACTCAGACATTATCTAGCCCACTAGTTTTTACTAGCCCACTAGTTTTTACTAGTATGCTGGCAGAAAAAACTCCAGGGATTAACTAACTGGACATTTCCCTCCTAACATACAGCCCCTCGGGATCATTTTAGGAGAATTTCTGGAGTTCAGTGCATAATCTAAAAGCAGTGTAAGTGACCTGGTACTAGATGAGTTCTTATTGCTCTTGTATTAGCCTCAGTCTTGAAGAGTTTAGGTGGGACTGGATTTGTGTTAATTATGCTCCTATGGCAGAGACCATTGCTGTGCCTCAGCACCATCTGTGAGGACCAATCTGTTATTTCAACACTCTCTCCTTTAACCCCTCGATCAATCCCTTTTTTCCTATCTACTTTATCATGCCTGTGGCTAAACTTGACCTTTAAGTGAGAAGTCATAATAATGTCGCTCCTCAAACTTCAAACAGCGACTGCTGCGCTTGTTTTAAATCATCACTGTTCTGACTCAGGCGGTGGAAGAAAAGAAAGAAACAGCAGTGACACAGATGAACTGGATACGTAGGATGACAAGAATGAAAAATAAGAAGCTGCTTTGCCTCTTTGTGATTTAATGACACTGAGAAATCCCAGTCAGCCACATGTGGTAGTTTTATACACATGGATTAAAACTGGCCTAAGAGCTTTCAACTGAATGTAGAACTCAGGCAATACTGAAGGTGTTGTGGCTTGAGAAGACCAGGCTGCCAAAGTGACAAATCAATACTTGACTGAAATAAGTGGAAAATAATTTAAAAAAAGTGTAAAAACAAACAGCATCTACTCCAACTTTACTTTGATAAGGATGAGGAATTTAATAATCATTAAAATCTTTTTAAACTCTAGAGTAAGAGTGATTCTCTTACTCTAATATCTTGACAAAACAACTTTAGAGCAAAACCAGCTTTCAGATTGTTAAATCAGCTGCAAATTACGTTTATTTAATCTAAGAATTTTAAGAACTCCTAAACCATCAATCAATAACTGGAAATGATTTCAAGATTTTTGTCGAAAACCAACTTCGAGCCGATATAATGATTATTTCCCAAGTTGGGTATTCGGTGTAAAAGAAATGTAAAAATAAAATCTTTGTCTCTCTTTGTTTCCCTTTATGCCCCTGTGAGAGACATGCAGAGGTGGCAAAGGTACTCACATACTTAAGTATAAGTACAGATACTTGTGTAAAAAAAGACTCTGTTAAAAGTATAAGTACTGATTCAACTCCTTTACTCAAGTAAAAGTAAGAAAGTATAGGTTCTGAAAAGTACAAAAGTAAATAGTAAGAATTATTTTTTAACTTCAATGATATATTATGCCTCTTTTGATAACTTGACAAAACGAAAACAGTTCTAGGCACAAACAAGATAGGAGAGTTTCCCTCTTTTGTTAATAACCTGCACAGTGCTGGTACAGAGAAAGAAAAATCACTGGACACAGTCTAGTTCTGCTGCAAGCCAAATTTCAGACAGAATAATAAAGACTGAACTGAACCGAGCTCCTGCATGAGCACCTGGATCGTTTTTTACAGGGAATAAATGGATGAGGAATGTGCTGGCGTTGATTAAGTCCCTGCCCTTTGTACACACCGCCCGTCGCTACTACCGATTGGGTGGTTTAGTGAGGTTTTGTGCAAGCATAGATATAAAATATAAAAATAGTTAACAATATAAAATATAAAAGTACTATAAAAACGAGAAAAATGATTCTGCAAATGGTTTTAAACACTAGCGAGGGATATTGCAATATAAAGGGTAGATATTTACAATCTGAAGAATGTAAAATACAAATGTTATTCATCCCACTTCAATCGAGATGAATCATCTGAATGAAACAGGACTATCTATTCCTGCTTGAACTAAATAACTTCCATTCCTCTTTGGTCTAATGTCCATTGTCATGGTAACAGGGGTTACTTGCCTTGTAGTGGTCAGACAATAATGAAGGCTGTAGTTTGATATGGTTTGTATATTACCATGATATCAATTGGTTTATTGGCTTTGCCGCAGTCTAAGCTGCTTATATACATACAGAACCTACAGGTGCTTAATGTTGAACACATAATGATAAAGACCCTGTTGATACTGACTAACCTAGACATAACAAGGAACACCTGTCTATTAAACCAAAATATCAGAGGGTCAGAATGACGACGTTCAATCCACACGATCATGTTGGGACCATGTATGGCCGTATCGCAAGATCAGGACCACATGAACTTTCTAAAACCCCACCACCCAGATTTGCCCGTTGCTATAGTAATGCAATACAAAACCCAAACATTGGACTGACACACTCAGAATTAGTGTTAACTTCTGAGAATTACCATCCTTACTCGCCTGACAAGCTGTGGGTAGAGAGATGTCATGTCTATTGCCTGTTCCATTGCTTAATCCGGTCCCAGGAGAAAATTATTACCAACTACATTTTTTGTAAAGATGTTAAGGTATTAGTCAGTCAGAACCAAAGCTATGTAAACAGAGTCAATGCCTCATTCAAATGGTAAACTTCAAATTCAGGTTTTTGCTTCAACAACTCTGGTGTCAGCACAAGGCACAAGCATAGATGGACTGAAGATGAAAACTAATTTACATGCATGCACACACACACACACACCACATGTCCTCTAAACCCTGCCCGCCCCCAGACAGAACGAGTCACTGTAACTGCTATCCGTCTTCTGTCCTCTCACAGGAATGTGCCTGGGCACAAATAACCAAAAAATAAATGTGTGTCTACAGTGGAGATGTAATCAGAATTCCTGGATGCTGCAGAGTCGAGCTGACATAGCCACAGTGGTTGCTGGTCGTCTAGCCATTACTACCACTCCTTCATTCCATCTCACTCAGACTATAATAGGGGGGACATTGGGACATGAAGTAGAGGTATAAACAACATTGGTAGCTTTGCACAAAAGTTTCCATAACAGGCTCAAAAGGGCTGTGGCTAGTCTTTGAGGACTGATTTCGTCTGAATTCTAAAATAAATGCTTGAAAGTTTCAGAATTTGAAAACAATGTCAACTCAATGTCATATATCACACATTTTAAAATAATCCGTTCTGCCCATGTTATTTAATTCTATCTGGGCTTAGATGAGAATAGAGGGATGTGAGAACAGAGGCCTGTCTTGTCTGGTGAAATATCTTTGGGAGCAGGGAGCTAGACACCAGACAAATGAGACAGAAGTTTACCCTCAGATGCAAAGCAAAATTATATAGATTTGGACTTTGTGCTTCAGAAATGATGGGTATAAGAAAGAAATTAAAGAAGGAGGCAAAGTTGGACTGCAGAGAACATAAATTAGTTTAACACAACAGCATCATTGCCAGGCCAGTGAGGGCTAATCCATTTAACATGAAAGAATTATGGTGGTTTTAACAGCTGTCTGCAAGGCTTCTCTCCTCCTTGGCTCCCTCTCCCTGACAAAAGAAGCAGGGCAGTGCTACTTCAAAGTCCAGATTTGCAAGTCTAAGAAGCGGTTTGAGAGCTGGAAAAAGGTACTGAGGGAAGGCATTGTGTGGATCCGTGGTTGACAGAGGAGACGTTAAGAGGTTTATGCTTGACTAACATTGTTCCATAGTTCTCGCTCTGGTTTCTACCAAGGCATCTTAGACATTTTAGAGCCCCAAGAGTTGCAGGAGATGCAGATGTGGCAAGTGTTTGCACCAAATGAAGGGAGCTAACAAAAGGAATACTGTCTGAGTGGAGAGAGGTTTGAAAACCACACAATGGGGGGATGAAGGGGTCAGTAGTCGAGGAACCCTGGAAGGACAGAGACCTCATTTCAGTTTGAGAACACAGAAAAGCTTGCCCGAGTCTTCTGTAGCAAAATAACAGCAAAATGATTGAAAGACATACACAGTATACTCCACACACAAAACACATACAGTTAACAAACAGGCATGCATAGTTTCACCCACAGCATCTTTAAACTAATTTCTACCCAAACATCCTTTCTACCTGCTTATCTCTGTTCTTGCTCACATGACACTAGCTCATCCCAACTTTCAATAAGTCCACTGGTGCATTGTAAAGACATTTCTTCAGACAAACACACATACTGCACACACAAGTGACAAAAGTGGCGTGTTCTTGATCACAGGCTAACTAGACAAAGGAAGACCTCAGCCACCCATACCATGACCACAACTAGAGTGCCTCTTAAATACCAGCGGCTCTATACGGTGACTGCAGTTTAACAACATGAATGCAATTGATGCCTCCACTAATTTGGCAATGCAATGCATACTAGCTAGACTGTGTCCAGGGTTTTTTTTCTTTCTCTGTACCAGCACAGTGCAGGTTGTTAACAAAAGAGGAAAACTATCCTATTTTGTGTGCCTAGAACTTTTTTCGTTTTGTCGAGTTATCAAAAGAGGCATAATGTATCATTGAAGTTAAAAAATAATTCTTACTTTTTACTTTTGTACTTTTCAGAGCCTGTACTTTATTACTTTTACTTGAGTAAAGGAGTTGAATCAGTACTTCTACTTTTCTACTTTACGAGTCGTTTTTTACACAAGTATCTGTACTTCTACTTAAGTAAAGAATGTGAGTACTTTTGCCACCGCTGCAGAGAAGTATGCTTCACTACAACAAAACCACAAGCTCGGCCATTAAAAGAACAAATGCAGCATTGGTTACCCTATAGAGCTACTCATAACAGAATGGCAGTTTGTTTAATAAAACTGAAGCCCAGTAAATTGTGGTTTATCCTGCTTGTGACCTAGTGCCAGTAAAGCTTGTGCATTTGTGCCTCTATCTAACTTGGCCAGGTTGATAGCTGGTAAACTGGATGGATACATGTTTTTGGTTCTCAAACATTTGGAGGATAAAGCTATGTCCAATACAAGCCATCTTAGTTTTGTAGTTATTTCTTCTGAAAGGCCTGTCTGGGTCTTAAGGCGTCATGTGACCTGTTTCATGTGCCACTTGGCCAAAACTGCCATCCAGCCCAGTGCCCTGGGATTGGTCAAATAGCACCAAGGTGCTGTCCATGGTGCTGAACCCTGGCCACATTGCTTGCTGATTTTACACCAAACTTATATACACGTATTCTATAGCTGTCTGTCCCACAACTGTACTTGGCTTTCAAACAGCTCATCAAAATGAGAAAGTTTATCCAAGTATCACATTTTCATTTGTGAGTATGCAAAATGCTCTGGTTTGTAAAATACATTGGAAACACGAGGCAGAACCAAACCCTCACAGGTCCTTAAAATCTAGAGGGAAGCATGGGTAGTTGTAGGTTTTGGGTTGTTACTTGCCCATAGTGGAAAAGACCCAAATGTGGTTCGGACTCACAGTCAAGGCAACAGGGAATGATATCCAAAAGAAACCCTCCACCTGGATAATGTGTTTTGTCCAGTGACTATACAGTGCTTTCTGTGTTGAATAAATCAAATAATGATCAGCTTGAAAGATAAACTTAAGTTCTGAAAAGGTCAAAAAAGAAAAGATTATTATGTCACGTTGATCATTATGTCCAAACAAAAGACATGGACAACAAGGAAAGACTTCATTATTGAACTGACATCACAGTAGAACATGGGCGCTTCAATTTGTTAAAACTGGGATCTTGATTTAATATTAAAATCTGCTGTCTTACGCAAAGAGTGTTGTACAAACATACCAACACTTTTGCCATGTAAACACCACCCAGAAACAGTTCTGTTGGCCAAACCGGGTTTCAAACCACTCTTTAACTTTTGAACCGCTAACAAACAGCATGTTTAAAAATATTTACAAAGAAAAACAAATATGATATTTTCATGGCTTAGCGCTTGTCAAGATTTTAATTAAATTAATCTCTATTATTCAGAGGGAGATCTTCCTCTGGGAGGAATAACTACAAAGGCAGTGGAATAATTCTCTCTCTCTCTCTCTATGTACACATGACAGACCAATGTCAGTGAGAGTGAAAACAAAGAAGATGAGCAAGAATGACTGTCCTTCCTGTTGTGATTTTCACAAAAGAAATGTCTGTGGTGGACATTTGCGGTGTAGAGCTGCGGAATGTAGTACATTGTTTTAAAAAGGTTGGATAAGGACCAAATGGGGGGGGGTTGCAAAATGATGAGAATGGGTTCCGAGAATATTCAAGAGTCACTGATTTCAGAAATGTTAGGGTTAATGCATAATGTTGTTCGCATAATTTACTTTTGTATGAAAAACAAACTGTGACAAACGAGGCTAAGAACTTGGGACATACCCTATTAATCACCAATCAAGCTTGCTTTCCAAGCACAGAAAAACAATCTTTGTGATATTTATTAAGAACAAATACTAACTAAAGGGAAGTCCTAATTTCTTAAAGAGTTGAAGGAATGGGGTAAATGAAATTGGATAAACAGACTGGCTGCTGAGGCATCTGAGCCCTTTGATTGAGATAGTTGATTTTTAGCCTTATTCCATAGGGACGATCAGAGGTGTAAGCTAAAGAAACTTTAGTGCTAAACTATAAGGACTGTGGCCTAGGAAGCTAATTTAAATATTACCATATATAAAGAAATGTGAAATGATTGGACTGTAGAACCACCTGCTTAAGATGTCAGATTATATAAATACAACCCTTTTTGAGGAAATATCATTGTTCTCCATGGGCAAAATAACTTTTGTCATTCTTTGAAGAAGCCAAGACACTGTATACAAATAACACAGAGATACTTTCCGTTTTTAGAAGTTCACATGTGGATTTGGGCAGTTTCTGTTTCTCTGCTGATGCATAATCTTGCCATCATCAAGCTTTACTGTAGAAATGTCATTATAGGTCATTACCAGTACCTGGTGTTCGGCCCAAAGAATTTATTTTTGGTCTCATCAGAACAGAGGATATTCTTCCACATGCTCTAGAAAACCTTTAAATGCCATTTGGCAACTCCGAGCAGGCTGCCATGTGTATTTTACGGATAAGGCTGTAACAAGACCGAAACGATACTCAAACCTGCTGCCACTGCTGCAGGTGCAACCTGTTGATCTCTCATTAATTCAAATGTAACACTCGATCAACATAATAACACTTCTACTTAAAGTTAGGGTGGGCTGTTTTACAGATTACACTTATTTTACTGTCTTCCAACTGCATGCATAATGTGATTAAAATGGTCCAGTCATGATCGAGAGATCATGCCTGCAGTAAAAGTTAGGCTTGTTTAATTAGCTCAAGATGGATAATAACCCTGAGATTGCAGACACCCCAGCCACATTCGAGTCAGCAGTTTGGGAACACTTTGGTTTGGTTAGTTCATTTCACATTTATTGGAGCAACTTTGCTTCTAACGCATGGGGTTGGCCACTGAGGTTGGTATTTTAAGATATTTAATAGGAAAACAGAGTGTATCACCTGAGTTTTAAGGAAGAAGTATAAAGTGATTCCGAAAACTTTAAGGTTTTTGGGTGTGTTTATTTTTCTCTATATGCTCAAAAGCAAGTAGGTGTGGTGGATTTTTGAATTAGCATTAGCACTCTGGTTTCTTCAGCCTTATAGGGTAAATGTTTCCATCAGTGATTTATGAGTTATCATCTGGATAATAAAGGTCTGAAGATCTGATGGAGAAAGTTGAACAACTTGTTTTCTTCACTTTTAGACTTGATAAGTTTAATAACCTATATGTACCACTCCGGATCTGAAGAATCAGTGGTGTATTTATAACTCTTTCTGCCATTGAATGGTGAATGAGAGGCAATAGTGAAGCATTTTTATAATTCATATCAGTGAGTAAGAGGATGAGAATATGAAGATAATTACTGGATCATGAGCAATTTTATATAAGGTTGTTATTCCTGGACCTGGAATGTGAATTGTGCATAGCCAAATAAAGCTGCAAACCATGTTTTTTGAGTTATCTTGCCAAGGAAACTGAGACAATTATGATCCCCTCTCTAAGGACTGACTTAGCTTCTGATACATTGACTCACACACAATTTGTTTTTTGTTGCCATAGACACAAAATGTTAAAATAACCCGAACATGATGCAAGTTCATTTTTAATCATTCAGCCAATTTATCTAGCATTTTTTTGACGGAGGATTTGCCTTAATAATCATGGTGAATCATGGTTGTTTCAGTGCGTAGATAGAGTGTGACAGCACAGGATGAATGACTGTACTGTCACACTCTGATGAGCTATTAATAATGACTCAGTGGGCGATTTACATTCATCAGTAGTTCATGTTCCTCCACATGAATGTGAGCTCACATACAAACCATGATCAAAATGTAAAGGTTAAAGCCAATGTTTAACCTTTCCCTGATAATACTTCAACAACTTTTTTTTTCAACTCTCTTCTTCCTTTTTTTAACCTAAACTAATACCTTTAAGTACATGTCTGCCTTCTGGACCTAATCCAGCTCAGAGGATAAACAACAGGAAAGACAGCAGTCCCTTTCACTGGCTTCACATTCTCCCTCTGATCAGTCAGTATGTGAGTTAACCTGACTGAAAGTAATATCCCCCCAGAGGGTCAGCCTAAGCTAGTGCAGTTAAAGCCACAATCTTGGAACAGCCCAAACCAGCCACTTCACTTGAGGGCAGTGTTTATTAAACAATGGGTCAGGATAGAGAAATATGAAATCCTACTTGAAAAAAGAGCTGATACATTTTAAGAACTAAGTACTTGATTTCCTTATTTTTCTGATTTTGAATAATAAGCTGTAAAAGTTTAACCGGGTTTCAGGTCGTATTAGATGGACATAGCAAAGCACCTATGGCAAGTACGCAACAGGACACAAAAATAATATGCTGTGTTGCTGACACATTAACTTACACATATAAATAAAATCAGCCAGTACATTGATCTAAAAGTGTTCTCTCACTCTCCTCTCTCATATTCTCCATACACTACCAAATACCTCCCTGTCATGCGTGCTTCCAACAACTCGCCCAATCTTACCGCAAACTAATAGTCCTGGGCTGCTATCTACAGCACATTACCCCTGGAAACCACACACGCAAACACCAACATAACACTGACACACAGATACTAATGGCCCAATACCACACACACACACACACACACGCACACGCACACACACACACACACACACACGCACACGCACGTACGAACGTAGAGACACACATCCAGGGAGAGAGAGGGAGGGCTCTACTGTAGATGCCTGCTGCCTGAGTAAATTACAATTCATTCAAATTGTGCATATTCCTTGTAGGCACTTAAAATGTCCTTCCCAAATCCAGGGGGCTTTTTACACCCCTCTCCCTGCTAACCACACTAACCACAGGGATTTCCATCAGCCAGGCTGCATCCTGTACAGAGCAGCCAGATATTTCAACCATTCACGCCACACACCAGAGCCCTGAAAAAGAGCAGGGTGAGGACAGCGTGTGTTTGTGTGTTAGAGATAGTCATAAACTGTAACTATAACCTAGAGAGAGTGTAGTTATAGGCATGATCATCCTGATATATAAAAAAACTAATAATCAACCTATATATTTTTATGTATTGCTCCCTCTATAAAAGATTTTGTGTGTTGATAAACTTCTTCACCTTGGCTGGTAAATGCTGGGGTGTGAAGGCATGCTGTGCTCAAAAGAGAGAAATGAGAGTGAGAGGCCTGACAGATTCCAGGCCCAAGGAAACATTTTATCATGTGTGTATATGTCGGTCTGAGTTTGCACTTATGGTAAGATGACAGTGGGCTCTAAGGACATGACTGCCTCAATCAACCCTTTCAATGCATTTTAAGGTCATAATTGTAAGCAGAAACAAGATGGTAGAGACCGGGGAAGGGAGACGGGCAGAAACAGAGGAGCAGTGAGAGGGAGTGTGACCTGAGCCAAGGTTCACTTTTCACTGCAAAAACAATCCGCTTGAGTGTTCTTCTGAGAGAAGTGACAGATATTCTGAGGTATGTCAACACTACGGGAAGTGTACACTGGTTAGACTGCTCAGAATCACACACATTAAGCTCTCCTCTTTTGCACATGGACACACAAAAGTACACACAGGAGATTGCAGGATGTTAAATATGCCTCCCTGTTTTGGTTCAAGCTGAAACAACAGCAGGCCTGTTCATGTAGGAAGGTCCTTCTCTCTACACGAACACTTTCTGTGCAAGTCTATGGGCAGGCATTAAGGGAGGATTAAAGGATTTACTGTATGACAATAAAGCATGATTGGCAAATCTACTCAACTATACTCCCTTTATGGACTGTTTGTGCATCATGAACAGAGAGAAATGGAAAGGGTGGGAGGAACAGAAAGATAGCAGCAGACACATTTTTGGCTGAAGAGTCTACTAAGCCCAGTGTTAAAGGGATAGTTCACCGAAAAATTCAAATTCACTCATTATCTACTCACCACTATGCTGATGGAGGGGTGGGTGAAGTGTTTGAGTCCACAAAACACTTCTGGAGTCTCAGGGGTACACAGTGTTGCAGCCGAATCTAATACAATTGAGGTAAATGGGACCCCTTCTTCAGACTTCGTGTGGCTACGTCTGCTAGCATCGCCACTTCCTGTAGTGGACTTTTAGGCTAAATGCAAGATGTAAATGACCTTGTTTCTAGTCAAATATGAATGTCAGGGCTTGCGGACACTTGGGCGACACCACACGAGCCGTATGAAGGCTTGTTGTGTTTCTGTTGTTTTATTACGTCTGAAGAAGGGGTCACCTTGACTGAATCACTGTTTACCCCTGAGACTCCTAAAGTGTCTTGTGGACTCAAACACTTCACCCTCCCCTCCGTCGGCATAGTGGTGAGTAGATAGAGTGAATTTAAATTTTTCAGTGAACTATCTCTTTAAGAGCATGATATTACAGGTACAGTATCTACCTTGACAACTTTGTGTGATTGGCTTGCATTTCCCTGTGCATTATTTCCTTATCTCTACTCCTTCTTACAACTGCAAATTAGTACCTGTGGCTGTGTATGTGTGGGAGTGTGTGTGAGTATGTGTGTTCCCAGGGGACAGGCCAAGTGGGACACACACATCTCACCATGGCCATGAGGACAGGATAATGGCTTGGCCTCTTGACAGATCCAGAGATTGGCCATTTATAGAATAGGTGGGGAGTGTGTTCTTCAGTATTCATTTGTATTTATTTGTGTGTGTGTGTGTGTGTGTGTGTGTGTGTGTGTGTGTGTGTGTGTGTGTGTGTGTGTGTGTGTGTGTGTGTGTGTGTATGTGTGTGTGTGTGTGTGTGAGAGAGAGAAAGATAGAGATTAATACTAACCAGAGTGATGGTACTAATGGTGGTTTGGCGTTTAAGAGGGCTACGGTGATGGGATAAAGGGAGCGAGCTAATCTAGAGTGTAACTGTGAGGAGGGTAAAAGGTCCACAAAGAGAACTGTATAAATCCAGAAGAGAAGGAACTGGGGTGGCTAAATACAAGATTACACCCTATTTGGAGCAAGGCTTCAGGGTCCAAGGCTACAATCTCAGATGCAGAGACTGAACTTAAATTGGGTGTAATGGAGATTAAAAGGACAAAGTCACCTTCTAGCCAGAGTCCAAGACAGAACAAGATACGCAGGTGGAGGCCAGTGACAGGACAAGCCAGACAAGGAATAATGAGCTCAGCCAGAATTTTCGTGAACACCAGAACACAGGAGGGGATTGAGTAAGAGACCATGACAGTGCTGGGAAGTTGCATGCTGTTGTTGGAGAGTCATAAAAGCAAGGCACAAATGTCCAAGTGAGACCCCAAAACTGTGTGGAGGCCAGAGATTGTCCAGGTCTACTGATCTCATCAAACTAATGCTGGTAAGGCATCAGGAATTAAGAGAGACCTGCACTGAGCCAAGGTCAAGGGAATGTTACACGATTCTGTTTTCTAAACTATGGCTTAGGGCAGGGAACTTTTTTCTACCAAGGGCCATTTCAATTTTTATACTATCCTTTGAGGGCTATACCAGATTACTCAACACATGTCACACTAAACTCGGTAATGCGATGCAGGACCTGATGTCTGATGGTAGTGATGATGATGATTCTACTGGCAGCTGGTTTTCCAACTTTTGTCCCAAAAAAGGGATGGACACTTAAGGACAAACATAGAGTTTATTAAATTCAAGCAGAAGGAGGTTGTTACTGTAGCTTTGAGCATTCTTGCTGGTTCCACATTAAACAGCAAAATAAATATGTTAAGTTTATTCTGTTTAGTTGTTCTGAATCCTCTTGATAAATGCCTAAAAGAGTTTTGCAACATCACCAGCATATCAAGATGTTGTAGCAGTCTTTTGTTTTGCAGAGTAGAAAAATGCACAGATTTTGCACAAAATACACAATTTAGTTTGTCCGATGCTGCAGCTGCTCAGTAGCAACAAGGCTCCTTCACAAATTCTGCTTCTAAATGAGGTTTCAGCTTCTTAGCTATCAGCTTGCTGACTGTAAAACTAGCCTGTATAACATTGTCTCTGTCGGAATGTGGTCTTGTGAAACTATGCTTAAGATAGTCAAGTTTATTCAAATGCAATTCTTCTTGTATCTCATCCAGTTTGGCGGCATGTTTACAGCTGGAACAAAACCTGAAATTGGTCGTTTGTGCAAGTGTGTCTCTGCAAACTAGGCAAAATCTTTTTGTTGGACGCTTTCTTTTGGAAAACGCAAACTTTCACATCTACTCTTCTTTTCTAGACAGTTGCCACAATGCTCGTCAGTAATGACACTAGAGAAGTACATGTGTGTTTCATTCAACCTTACTGTGACCTGCCAGAAAGGACCACCCTGAATGACATATTGGTCTATTTTACATTATGTTCGGCAAAAAGACTTGGATGACTGGATTCAGACAACTTGAAAATGGTTGAAAGCTCAGGTCTGCTGACTGCACCAATGTGAGGACAGAGCAGTCAAGTCTTTCTCCACAGAGTTGAGATGTATTATTCAAACACCCAGTAATGTGACTCCACTTTTTGGAGACAAAGGTATTCAAATCAAGACCCAATTGAAAATTACATACATAACAATTCTCAATGGTGGTGGAAAAACAGAGATAATAGGACAATGTTTGGATGTGTGGGAGGTTAGGAGGGGACTGGATTGTAGGAGATGTTATTTTTTAAGTTCACAGCTTTGGTAAAAAAAAATTAAAATATACAATAACAGTACAAATGGGAAATCTTAAGTGCAGGGAAGGATGTGAAGTGGGCAATATAATTGACAAATAAGCAAGAGGTCAGGGGTTAAGAAGAAGGTCTTGTGGTTGAAGTAGGGAGCAGGCTTAGAGATTCAAAGAGGAAAGGTTGCCTGTGGAGTTGGAGGGGATGGGGGTGTGGGGAATGGGAAATGATGGCCCATGATGATCAGAGTTGTTTTAGACACTCCAAGCCATCATGGGACATTAGCAAAACAGCACAACCACTTATGACTCCGCCTGGAAACTGATTTGTAATAGCTACAAAAACACACTTGTAGGACCAAGTAACCATTAAAGAAATACAACCCTTTCTCTTATCAGTGTCACTATTTTTATAACCCTGAAATGTAATTAGGAGTGTGTGCTACAATTTGCTGAGGCGGACACATTGGCAGGCATTTTATCATCAAGTTTTTGGCAAAGTTGCACTTTTTCTTATTCATCTTGTTTCACAAATCATGGTCTTCTTGAGAACACATATCTCATATACCACAAACACATAATGCAATAATATATGACAGAACCATCTTGAAATCACATTCCTATCTATGATGATATTTGGCCTGTTCGGACAATCATTCTTCCAAAACATTCCCAAAAATACAGAGGTCATTTTGACTCACTGCTAAAATGAGATGTGGTATTTGCTATGCCGATATGCCAGACTTGGAGCATCCAAGTGTGAGTGTGTGTGTGTGCGTGTAAGCGAGAGTGAGGTAAGAGCACAGATTAACCACGGCCGATGATTAATACAACTTGACTTACTGACTTACTGTGAGCAATTATGGCCATGTCTTTTCTCAAGCTTGACTATCTCACTCTCCACGGAACACATGGGGGTCCTGAAACATGTGCGCACCAAACACACACATATGCCACAGATCGCCAGCCCACCCTCCATTCAACCTCAAAACCACAAAGGGTTAAATATAATCAATCTTCTTTAACAGTGCTGTCAGGGCACAGTCTGAGAGCGCTAATAGAAGCACAAAGATGGTGGCTGCACACTGATGATGGTGTGTCTGGTGTGAGTATGTACTGTTGTGAGCACTTGGATAGAATTTGTATGCTAAAGTAAATAAGTGTGGATTTGTATGAGTAAGTCAGTCTGTACATATTGGTAGAGTGCCCATGCAAGCAATGCATGTGTATTCAGACAACATGGTCCAGAATGAGTGTGTGTAAGGTTAAGTGGGTTCCATATGTTTCTATGTGTATATTGTTTTAATCTTGTTTAACCATGTTAACACACTACTCTGTAGTCCTATATGTAGGTGTGTATACTGTATGTACATAAAACACTCACATATATATATATGTGTGTGTGTGTGTTTTATGTATATACAGTATATTTAGGGGCATTCATCTCTTTGTGTTAATACTACAGATGAGTGCATAAAGTTGTGTGTATTTGGGCATGCTTAATTGTGTGAATGAAAGCACCAATAAAAACGAATGAGAACAATCAGATATTTCCCTTGCAGTGGGTTATGTAGCCTGTGTGTGTGTTTGTGTGAGAGTGCACTACCTGAGGGGACTTATGGGATCTCCAGCTGTACTGGTGGCTGTGGAGGCTGGCGAGCAGCACGTTCTCATCTGTGTCCACCTGACCAAAACGCAGTGTTTCATGGGTGTCGTTACAGATCACATAGTGGCTGTAGACCAGATCCTCAGCCTCCGGGTTCCCATTCTGAGGGATAACAGTGGGGGTGAGGGGTTAGGTGGAGGGTACGGGTGGATGAAGAGGAGGACAAAGAAGAACATGACGTGAGCAAAGGAGCTTGTGACTAAAGAAGTACGTACATACTTCCAGGTGTTTATGTTTAGGCTGGGTGTATAATGAACAGTATATTTCTAGTGTGTATAAGCACATATACAGGTGTCAATAATGTATGTCTTTTTAACATTAAAAATGTTATTGTAGTATTGGTAGTGCAGCAGTCAGCCAGTAGAGAAATGAGATGAGTGATATCATCTGCTGGAGTAATACAACCTCACCAGGGGAGTGAATCAAATCACAGAGCAACAGTTATCCAGGCTGGAGCAGCTTACACTGTGCTTCGAGGCCAAAGGGAACTTTTTCACATCCCTCTTTGAGCATCTATCCGTTGGTTGTTGAGAATGTTAAGCAGGCTCAGAGATTTCAGTTACTTTTTCCTATCATTACCTCTGTGCTTTGAAAAAAGTGGGCAACTACGAGTGCATTCCTGTTACTAAGAGTCATCAGTATATTGTGGCCTGTTAGAGGAAAACAGTATGGTGGAGTCTGGCCCAACTCCAGCAACGGGTCAATGAGAAAGCCTCACAGAAAACTCAAGTCATGCAAGTTGTGCAGGGATGCTGTCCATTCACGTCACCTTGCATGCAAGAGAGAAGAGCTCATTGGCCTACTATTGAAAACACTGGTTTAACAGGGAGAGGGTGTGTGTCAACTCTCTGACATACAAGATTTCAAATACACAATATAGAAACAGCACATAGTGTGAATGTGAGATGGATAGAGAGTGATGCAAGTGCATGTTAAAGTTTCACTTGGGCTCCTTCCAAAGGCTCTCGGGTCCTGATGGGATCTCTCCTGCACACCTCTCCCTGACTCTTGACACACATGACTGAGGTTCAGACAGCTTCTCAATAACCACTCAACTATCCCAACAAAGAGGGACCCCAGTCTGCTGTACACTTTTAAATGGCAGGGGGGTTGATGGTTGATGGTTAAAAGAGGCTGGCAGTAAAATCTCATAGTTTGACTGCCAAGCACGTTCAGGGTCCTGGGGTTGTTGATGCTATTGAAAACGGATGGGATAGTTTACACCATTAAAATTGTGATGATAGATGTATGTGTGAGAGGGAGGTAGAGAGGAAAATATAGATGGGACAGCTGCGACACTGGGTTAAAAAACATTTCAAGTTTTATAGTGGAACACTATCTATGCTCCCTTCTGAATTCAACACTGCGATTTACAAACTTCCTGCTTCCATCTTAAGATGCCATTGCTAAGCCCACTCTTTGATGGTATCATCTTTCTGCTCTGATTTATGAGGCAACACGATACACACCTCAGAAAAGCTCCCTGCAGTAATCATAATCACTCCATGTTTATACAGGGACTTTAAATGGACCAATATTAAGATATTATATTTAATTTGAATATAACACATATTCCTTGTTAAAGAGCAGAAGATGACAGCTTCATCATTAGACACAGTCATTCAAGGAGTAATCCATCCAGATACTGTGGCTTTAGTTTTTACAGAAGTCTAGCCTAGATATTCATGGCAGAGTGGCAAACATTTACACAAGACAACGTACAGTAAAATGTCTATAAAACAGATTGAAAATAATGACACCCACTCAAGACAAAGACACATGAAACAAGACACCATGGAGCCAATTGTGAAACCTGTAAAAGGGACAGAATGACACACTAATCAGGTCTTAAATCACCCATATATTCATATACAGATGACCCTCGCTCTCACATCTGCTACAACCAGGAAAACAATCTCTCTATCACTTCTATGCTATTACAAAGGGAAACGGAGAACGATTCAAACATGGGAAGAACAGGGGAAAAAAATAGCAGGAGGGAAATTTTCGCCTGTGAACACTCTGTGAGAAAGCCGAGTGTGTAAATACTACTGGGCTTTTGTGTGGCTTTCCACCAAAGCCACTTCCCTGGGGTTAGGAGCTGGGGGGGAGCAAAGATCGAAAGTGGGGCTGGGGACTGAGAACTGAAAATGGAGGCCTGGGCCCTGAGGTTAAAGTGGTGGGGGTCTGAGGTTGTGCCCATATGGGGCTATCGAGTGCAAAGAGAACCAAAGAAATAAAATGCTATTCAATATTCATTTTTCTTTTATCAGAACCTAGAAACTATGAAATGTATAATATATATTTATATGACCAAACAGCACATTGAGGTGAGGAGGTGGTGAGCCTGGTGGCTTGGCAGCATCCTGATTATTATAATAGATGGAATATACATTGTCACGTTGAGCCATTATGAGTATTTATGACAAAGAGAAGGGTGACAGTAATGTTGTCATGGATACAAAAGCAGTTAATGTTACTGTGACTGCAGCTATGTGTTATAACAAATTATGTGAGTAAATTACAACCATACAGCGAGAAGTGTCTTTTATTCCTATTTATTGCTATTAAACCTAAAGTGCTCCAGCTGGTCTGGTTGTGGTGGTCTGGTATGACCATGCCTGGGCTGTGAGGCTTCAGTTGTGTGGTTGTAGAGGATTCTTTTCCACGGCTGAATGCTGACCCTGCAGGCCACATCACATCATGCATGTCTGCCAGCCATGACACCAGGAAACATGAAAATCACTGAAACAATTACACATGTTGGGATACATCCTTCTGTTCCAGAGGGACACAGAGCCTGTTAACATTTCTCATTACGTTTTCAATAAGGATCAAGTTTTTCTATGCATGGACAATTTGTGCATGAGGGTCTGGAATGTAAGCCTTGATCACATCAAAGATATATTTAGCTCAATTGTGCTGGCCTTCATAACCATCCCTGTACCACCAGACATCTTGTGCTTAATCACAGCCATCCAGGGTTCACCACATACAAGATTAAGTTTCAGTGGAAACCCCAAAAAGGGAAACAATATTTTCCATAATTGAAATGTTCACAAGTTACTCCGAGATGGACCAAATATTGAAGGAAATCATTTCATAAAGAATCATTCTTTTGTACTTGACCTCTCTCTACCCCTTATTACAAAACTACCATACCCACATGCAGCACATTTGCCTTATAATTATGGTGTGTTTTTCCCTTGTGTTCAGCATAGTGGTGAAGGCTGGGGTTAGATGAAAGGTTCTGAATAAGTGACAAGGCTGCTGCATTTCACACCAATCAAAAGATACAGCAAGTTTAATACTTTCATGAGTCAATCTGACTCCAGTCAACATGTTAATCCACCCATCAGGCTTTGAGTGTCTGTTTGAGAGTTAACTGTGTCGTGTACATGTGTATAATGGTATTATGTGCGTGTTTGTATGTGTGACCATTATATACCTCTATTTGGGGTTTCAAGACACTGTGGATTCAAAAGCTTTGGCTAAGAGTGTATAACCACTTTATAACCTAACTCATTATACTTGGCATTTTGAATAAAGCCAACCATGTATACCTTGAATGCACATGTCTAAAACACTTTAGTAAGGCTGCAATATGTGCTTTAATGACAACACCACAGATGCCCTAAAGTCTTATTTATGGCTGAATTAATCAGCAGAAATAGGGAGTATTCACTCAATTGTGCTAAATGATGCAATGATGGAGCGAAGGGTCAAGAAAAACCCACCATCCAATACGGTTGGTTAACTGCATTTGATGAGTCAGTACCATTAAAGGGAAACAAAGTTATTAATCCGCTAGCCAGAACAATCATTTTATAGTACAATATTCTACACAGCTTGTTTGATTTGACTTTTCACAGGTGAAACACCACAGCTGTTTCCACAAAAACATTTCTCTCACCTGGCAGAGAGAGTCTGCATGCATATAAATCCATGAGAGTATCTCAAGTCTCCAGAGGCCAATATATGAGTCAGCAAAGCCACAGCTGAGCTGAGCCGCCATGATAGGGCATACAAAGGCAGAGAGGCCAGTGTGTGTGTGTGTGCTTGTGCCTGTGTAGTAGACAAGTGGGTGGAGGACAAGGGCCAGATGAAATCTTGGCAGGTGTAACCACTCAAGTTTTACCGTGTTTTTATGGGCATCACTTCACACACAAATATCCTGGCTACTAGAGGCAGTGCTGAGAGCTGAGAACTGAGAACTGAGAGATGACGAGGAGCATAGACGCCTAAGAACAGAGACAGTGTAGCCTCTTAGTCAGAGTTTACTGAAAACTGAACGGCAGGTCCATCCTGCGTTGCTATTGGCATACAACCAAAAACCATTCAAATAAAATCCCCTTTGTTTGTTTAACTGATACTCCATCTGGGACAAAAGGCCGTCTTTCAGTATATTCTCGAAATGTGCAAACATTTCAATGGATTTTCCCCACAAGTTTACTAGCCCCAGCCTCCAAATCAAAAATCAAGTCATCCTCCAATACTTTGCAACCTAATCGATCATATAACTGATTACTTTTATCCCTTGAAATATGCTTCCTTTTCAGCAGTGACCCTGGAGATTAGCTCAGTACCTATAGATATCGACAATTTGGCTTCTGATATTAACAATACATGGAAAGACAACTTTAGACTTCAGGACATCTGTCATGCTTGATTATTTCCAAGCTCTGAGATCAGAATGAATATTTTACCACTAGTCAGATTTTTTCACGTCAGTTCATGAAGCTTATGCATTTTTGTATTCTTTGGAGTGTGGTGCAATATAAAGGTGTGTGGCTTTCTCAATAGCCTGAACTTCCTGTCACCTGTTGCCAGCTGTGCAGGGCAGTGTCCATGGTGTGGATGGTAAATTGGCTGATATTGAGAAACACAGGGTCCACAAACACTTTCACATCCAAGGTGGTGCTCTCTGGGCAGCTGGTGGCTGCAGCCTGACCCTGAAAGATACAAGAAATCAGATTCTAAATATCCATTATTTTTCTCCACATTTTCTGAGGTTTTGTATATACACAGAGCATACAGTAATACACCAAATATGGCTGAGCTCTACCTGTAGTACACAAGGCTGGAGAAGCTGAAGGTGTGTTAAATTTCTGTATTCCAGCAGCTTGCAGTCCACCTGTGTGGAAAAGCTAAACTCCTGACAGTGACGTGGTCCATTGTTCCACTGGCGCAAGAAGACCCTTGGCTCCCGAGCGCCGACCACCATGAACTCCTGCTCCTGAGGTAACTTCCTGTCTGGCAGGAAGGGACGAAGTTGCCGAGATGGAACTGGAAAAGTGACACATTATTTTTACTAAAGGCTATCAGGGGTAAGACACAAACTGTTTTACAGGAAAAAAGGGGTAAAATTGTAGATGGTCTGTATTTATATAGCCCTTTTCTAGTCTTCATGACCACTCAAAGTGCTTTTCAGTACAGTTTTTTGCCATTCATCCATGCCTCTATGGGCAGCACTTTTATGGGAATGGCAAAGCAGTCAGGGGCAATTTGGGATTCAGTATCTTGCCCAAGGAAACTTCAGCATGCGGAATGGGGAAGACTGTGATCTAACCGCCAACCTTTTGGTCAGAGGATGACCTGCTCTACCCCCTGAGACAGCTGCCCCCAAATAAAATGAATCCAAACATCTAAAGCATATGTGCAAAAATATACAGTCCACCATAAATGTTTTACTTAATTGAGTAGGCATTTAATCTGTAATTTGCTTAAATCATGATCAAGCAAAGTAAACAAGAACAAGGCAGAACTTTTTCTCTCACCAATAAAATATAAACTGGTTTTAAGTTACTTTCTCTAACTATACTTAGTGACTGTGAATTCTGTATCCTACCTGTACCCAGCTGTTCTAGGTGGTGGCAGAGGTGAACTTCCAGCTGTGCCAGTTGTAGGGAGACACCCAGGGAGGAGACAAACCAGGGTGCAAAGCAGGAGTCCACACGGGTGCAAGCTGCCAGCGCCATTGGAGACACCAGCTGATCGCAGGGTACCTGCGACCCACACTCACTATCCAAACTGGAGAGATAGAGCAGAGAGCTGATAACATGTACAGAGCATCTGTAACTTTGAAATAACACTGAAAGTGGAGAGACATGAAGAAAGATGTGGAACCCTTGCGAATATGAAATTATGACATATGGAAATAATAGTGGTGGAAGTGAGTAATGTAGGACTTTGAGTCAGCGTCTGAAAGTTTTCATTAATTGATTTTCAAAAACTTGCTTTTATAACATCTAAACCACTGGATGATGACCACGAGAATTCAGTTCATTCTAATTAAAATAGTCTGATTCTTATTAGTAGCTGAATGCTTTTGTCTCTTGCCCAGTCAGTTACAAATTGTGTGGCATCCATGTCAGAAACCTACTATGAGTCAAACGCTACAATTATTCAGACAACAATGTGGAGGGGGCCTCTTCGCTGTCTGAGCCAGTGAGTTTAGGTACAATATTACTGACACAGTTTTCAGAAGAATCTCTAGATATTAATTGCATGTCATGGTTGATGATGTTGAATGGAACATAATTGAAGTGAATGACCATTTGCTCTGTAATTTGCTACTACCATGATCCACTATAAAAGCTACAGCAGGAAACGCTCAAGACCTGAAAAATGCTGGTGCAGCAGAGTGCTCCTTAAAAAGATAAGCATCATATGTTGACAATTTTCATTACTTCCAGTTGGCAGCGAAGCCAAGTTATTTTTCTGGTGGAAACTAAAGTAAGGCAGATGAAACGAGTGACTGAGGAAAGGGGAATCGATTTTGATCAGAAAAGACAAATAATTTAAACATAAAGGAAATGTAGTGTTTGGAGTATGATTGTAATGAAGCACAGATGTATATTTAGCTTTACAATGAATCTGGCTCTGTAGAGTTTTTTCTCTGTTTCTTCTCTTGGATGTTTTCTTATTCTTTCCTTTCTGTTCCTCTGGAGCTTTCTAAGCCACACAGAATGTGGGCTTGGCAATTCTCTTCCACTAAAAGTTTCCTAAATCCCAAGAGGAGGTAAAAAGGAGGGGAGTAGATTGAGATGAGGAAACAATGAGGAAGAAAAGACTAAATAAATGAAAGATGGGTGAAACCCAGAAGATGTAATAGAATTCTGGGTGAGACATGAGGGAGATGAAGAGAGGAAGCAGTGGTAGCGAGAAGAAGGGAGTAAAAACATGTTCGCTGAGGTGTTAGATCACTGGCCCAGTCCAAACCATTGCATCCCAGCTCAACCAAGCCCAACCCAGGCCTGGCCTGCCCCAGCCAAACCAAAGGGGGCTTTACTCCTCATGCTTCCCGTGAGCTTCCCCTCGATTAGATACACTCAAGGTAAGCAGGAAGGAATCCGGATGGGCCCTGACAGGCACTTGGTGTGCTGGGAAATCTCATTAGGCCAATCTGAACGCCTTCCAAGCCCGCTCCCTGTTCCTGCACACCAGATGTGGGGCGAGGGACACATTACTAGCTCTTTGTGCTCAGCGGCCTGGGTGCACATTCTATCCCTCTGCTTTCCCTCACACAGGACGGCCTATGTGCTGAAGATCCAAACACATATCCATGTGTAGGCATACACATGCTCTCTTGATATACGACTCGGACACAACACATTTAGGTAAAAGCACAAAGAAAGAGAACTAGATCAAATGTAGCATTTTGCCTCACCTTTGCTCATCTCCTCCCTCTCCATTATTATTGAGGACTATCCTCCATAGGTCTGAAGCCACCAGCTCCTTCTGTTGGTCAGTGAGGCTGAGGCTGGGGAGCTGCAGCTGGCAAGCACTGCTCTCTGACAGGCTGAACTCCCGGTATGGAACGAAGGCCTGCTGGAGCTCATCCCAGTACTCCAGGCTGCTTGGTACCTGGACAGAAAGACACAGTAAAGATTTTAAAATGTGACCACCAGATATGTATTTTCCTACAGCAGCATCCAGCAGAGATACTTGTGTCAAGTCCTTAATGGAGATTGAGCTAAATAAAAACTTTCTTGCTCTGCACTTTTGCAGCAAACACAGTGGCCATATGTCTTGTACAACAATGCATCTGGAGTCAAATAAATCCATCAAACAGCAAAGTATTGTACAGGTGTGGTGGCTTTATTCTTGTTCAGGCAGAACTAGGACAGACAATGGCCTGTGTTGCCTTATAGGGTGACACAGAATGCTGCGAGTACTGAAATAAAGTTTAAACTAAAACAGACTCTAGTGGGTCTTTGTGCTGCTGAATATATCTGAATACTTATCAGTGACATGCCAGAGGACCTCTTTATGCAGGGTTTTGTTGTGGACATCATACTATCTTCTATAACTGGATCCCACAGATATTCCTTTTATCAGATGACAGTATTTTACTTCAGTGTTTTACAGTAGATCCCTATTCTCCTTTTAAAATGGACACCAGTGTATATCTTAGTGTTGTATCCATCAGATGTTCATCACTCAAAGCTAAGGCTAAGTTCCAGACGGACTATTGTAACCCTCCCAGTGTAACCCTGCTTACTCATCTGCTCAAGGATTACTGTAAGGCTTTGTTATTACACTCAGTGCGGTTGATTCCCTAGTTAAACATAAAGCATTAAGCGACTGCAGTGGTCTGCTAATCATCAAGCACTGATACTTTTCTGACCTGTTTGAAAAACACAGGGAATCCCTGTCTTCGAGAGGGAACGAGGGACTGAATGTTAATGACGTCTGTATTACAACCTTGAATTTTACTCACTTCAGACAAACTTTAATTTCTCATCTAGTCGGAAAAAATGACACTCTCACCACAGACCACCAACGCAGTCAGACAACAGCTCTCCATAACAACACTGCATGACCACAGCATAACTAAACACAGTGCAACTGTGTGCTACAAGAGGGCCATTAACATTGAAGACCTCGAGCTGTTTCTTACACTGAATAACAATCAGACTATGTGAGTGTTCTCACATTATGTGATGACTGGTAAGGCTCCATTGGTTCCTCTCAGATTGAACCAAAATTACCATAAATGTGTCTGGTGCTCCTGTGTGAACTAAACCAGGTGCTCAGGTCCCCATGACCACCTGCAAACCTCAGCTACTGATGGATCAGTAGTGGCAGGGTGTCTCTGGAGCACGCCTGAAGGATGCCAGGCTGTAAGACGTGTGTGTGTGTGTGCGTGTGTGTGTGTGTGCGTGTGTGTGTGTGTGTGTGTGCGCGTGTGTGTGTGCGTGGGTGTGTGTGTGCGCGCGGGTGTGTGTGCGCGCGGGTGTGTGTGTGTGTGTGTGTGTGTGTATTTGTTTGTGCACATGTGTCTTTGACAATCTAACAGTTAACCAGAGGTATGAAGCCCCCTGGACAATTACCAAAATCACAGGACTATCAACAGGCCGGTGTGTACACATACGTGAGGGAAGCATTGTGCACAAAGAGTGTGAGTATGTGTCCGCACATTTATATGTGTGGGCCTGATGGATGAAGTAACCCTAGCTTACATCATGTAAATGCCACACCAGTTTTCCTGGAATCAACTTCTCATAATTGTACCTGACAGAGTTGTGCACCCGCAACCCCCACACTGAGCCACCGAAGAGGAAACTCACAGAAAGTCCACAGAGAATTCCCAGAACTGGACTGCTAAAACCCAAAGTGTGTTTTTTCCACCTGTGATATTCTATACATATGACTGCATAGAGAAATTAATAGGTGAGGTACATATATGGTACAGTGGAATACATTTGCATGGTTGAATTTGCGTCATGTTTCCTTTGAATTGCGGCCTTGGCCTTGGACGAGAGTAAAGATGAAATCAATAACCAGTGCATCAAATGTTGTAGGGATGATGGGGGGAAAAAAAGAAAGAAAATGACTTAAATCTTTTAGCTATGTTGAGTTGGACGTCTGGCACTGGCTTTTGGGAGGAGAAGGGACCTGTGTATATGTCAGATGTATTGTATATATGTGTTCAAGAGGATGACTATGTGTAATTGCACGTATGAAAGACAATACGCGTGTATACATATGTGTATACACAGGTGTGCTTATGTATGTGAGTGCATGATACAGTCTGGGCAGTGTCAGTTTCCGCTGCCTGATTGTGTGTGTGTACCTTATCTGATAAACAACATGTAACCATGAATAGCTGACATTCCCTTGGCTAGATGGGCCCAATCTGTGTTTCTTATACTCAAGCACTTGACAAAGCACGGCTGGCAGCGAGACCTCAGGGTAAAATATCAGCCCATGGATACTCTTAAAGGTTCCATCTTGAAGGTGGGTCAAATTGCCTGAAAGGCTAAGTTGAGGAGCAGTTTAAATATTCCGAACAAATATATTTACATTCAGGCCTGTATGAGCCATTGTGTACCAATCTTTCTGCCAAACTATTGCTCTGCATGGGTTAACTTTTCTGGGACCAACAGACCAATCACAGTCTCTAAAATACTAAGTAAAAGCAGGCTAACTAAAGTAAACACAGAACATATAGAAGTAATTTCAATTTCCATGATCAACCCAGGTGTGATCACTGCTGAAGTTCGAATATGTCTCTGCAACTGAAGACTCCCTGAGCTCCTTCTGAGGCTGCGGCTGTTGACATCCACAGCCATGTCTGCCATTACTTTTATTAACAATATCAACACTGCCATTAGGTATTCTGTTATTTCACTGATGCTTATATGTCTAAAGAATCCACTGCTAGCTACTTCTTATCAGCCAGCAGACAAATTGAATTGACATCAGCTTGAGCAAATGTTTACTCAGGAGATGTAATGAAAATTGTTCTGAAAATGACTCCTGCAGTGCTGTCTCAGGTGGGCTAATATACGTTAACATTAATCAGTGTGGAAAATCAAGAATAAGCCCATGCTGAGATTGTTGCGCTCATCTTTTTTTTGGTTTCCTCTGCAATGCCAAACTTTCAAAGAAGGGCTGGAATTTTGGTGGATGAGGTGTAAGAACTCAAGATCAAATTAACCACATGGATAGTCTTTTATTTTCATAGTGCATTAGCTGTGACTAATGCAGGTCTGGCATGAGCGCTGTCCCACTAAAATAATAGTTATCTTGGCTAAAATAGCCCGCCACTCTTTCTGGTGCAGTGTGTCGCACTCAATGAAATACCCCAATGACTCTCCTCCGACTCTAACTTGGAACAAAAAGCGGTATATTCCTACAAATTCCAGAAAAAGCTGAGGGTGGACCTGTGTTTAATAACAACAATGGCAGAAACAATAGCTTTAGCAATGGTTGCGGCTGAAGATTACAGGTTCATCTTAGGCCAGCTTTTATGATATCCGTCGCAGGCCAGCAAGGCCATGATGGCAGCACAGAGCCCTGCAGGGACATGAAAGGCTATTCCACAGTGCCATGCACAAAAGCAACAGCAGGGGACCAGATGGTGCGATGTTTGTCTGAAAAAGTCAGTAAATTTTGGGCAATGGCTTCAAAAAGAAAGTGGATGATGACATTTAAACATTTGTATATTGAGAAAAGCCTGCGTGGGTGCAAGGAAAATGTGAACATGCATCAGAACAGAATGTGTTAAGACTATATTCTGAGGCTGAACTCAAGTTGTTGTTCTCTACTTTAAAACTCTGCATCCCCTCCTCCTGCTCCCCCTGAGTCTGGGTCAGACTGAATCATAGCTCCTGTGTTTACTCCCTGTTTCTCAGACTTTAGAACCCCACAGAGAGGCAGAAGGGGGGGAAGACAAATGAGAGGGACGGAAAAAAGAGCAGTAAGGACACCTGCTTATGATTCAGAGAACTGGGCCACACCGCGGTAAGAAGGTGAGAATGAGTCACCTTCCTCTTTCCTTCTATCCCTTCATCACTTGGGCCCTCTACAGGTGGGAACCTGTGGGTGCTTTGTCAGGAATCTGTCACTTCTCAGCCACCCTCCCATCACTCTGACGCTCCCATTCTACTGTATGTAAAAATAATGCAGGCAGCAATTTGACTTAGAGTAATGGAAGGATGTTTGAATTCCCCCTCTGAGATGCTGGAACCAGTTGGGAAACCACAACTATTTAAATGCAGGAAATCTTGATTTTATAAAACGTTAATATGATATGCTCTGGGGACGGGCGAACCCCCCCTCCCCCCTCTCCCCTCCCTTCATCTAGTCAGCGCACTCTGCTGAAGAGAGGGAGCAAAGGAAAGGAGGAGGGGGAGTGTAACAAAAGGACAAAAGGAGAGAGAGGAGGAGTAACAAAATGAGGGAAAGGAGAAAATGTGAAGAAGAGCCACTTTTATAGTGTTCATCTTGTTTTTTACCCTCCACCTGCTGGTTAACAGCCTTAAATTGGAAAAACATTATAAGCGAATGGTGATAATTGACAGGACAGCTCAATACTAACTAATGCTGTATTTCTTCCTTACTTTTTTCTTCCCCTATGCCTCTAAGTTTCCGTTTCTCAAAATCTATCAGCCTCCATCTCTGCATTGGCCACATGGTAATTTTAGAGGCCTGAGAAATTATGTCTCCTCTCTCTCTCTCTCTCTCTCTCTCTCTCTCTCTCTCTCTCTCTCTCTCTCTCTCTCTCTCCAGAGCCATTACTCGTTTTTTTTACTGTTATGGCTGCATTTCCGTTCTCTGTAGTTGGACTGACTTCTTGGGAGAAAAAAGAAAATAAAAAAGAATTAATTCAAACTTTTGAAGTTTTGTGGAAGGAAAGCATAATCATTGTCTCAGAGGCTGAAATCAATTAAATCTGGGATCACAATGACTTTGGCTGATGACCAAGAGGTCCGGTTAAAATAACCCCCACAAATCCAACCCATGCCTCACACACAGCTGGCTTAATGCTATGTGAGTGTTTGGACAAAAATATGAGGTAAGTATAAGACTGTGTAACATATCCGTACATGGATCCAATGTCTCATAATTACTTTACAGTCACTTCTTTCAAGAAGTCCATGATACATGATCCTGTTTTTAGCAGTGTTGACCAAATGCATCAGAGAAGCTTTCAACAATGGATTCAAACCAGTTAACATATACACTTTTAGTGATGTTTTTCATTAATTTTATCAACGGTGCCTTTGTGAAACATGTCCATTGCTATAACTGTCCAAGTGTCCCATTGCAGATATATTTGCTGCCTAGCGTGGACAGAATGTTTATATGGATGTCACAGAAACACAAGCAGTAGAATTAGGAGGCTCACTGCTGCTGTACTCACACGTGGCTTGTACGGTGGTTACTGTGAGTGCATGCTTCATTTCTCTTTGAAATAGATGCTAACTAATATTAGAGAACTGACAATTCTCTTAGCTTTCCTCTTTTCACCACATTCCCCCATATAAGTCCCATCACCTGATTCCTCTTAACAGACTTGTCAGAGGAGAAAGGACCATGCCAGATGACAGGAGGAGTGGAGTGGAAGATGTGGAAACCACATGTTCATCAACCACTGCTTCCACATCTCCTGCTGTGTAATATACTCTCATGCAGATAAGAACATGTCTGTAGGCATCCGTTTGGAGCAGCACTCAAACACGCACGCACGCACGTACACACACTCACACACGCCCACACACAAACACACACACACACACACATTACCATCCCCTCACTCAATCTGTGTTCAACTCTTCCTTCCTGTCAATCTCCTCCCATTATAGAACCTCTCCCTCTATCTCAAGTCTATCACTGCCTCCTCCTCTAGCCCTCCCTCCACCACACACATCAGTTCTATCTGTTCTCTGCTGTAACTCAATATGCAGCCAATCAGCTCAACGCTTTGGCGTTTTGCTCATTACAGACTTTACAGCTGTGGGGCCTTGCTGGGAAGTCAGACATCTGCATAACCGTCCAATATCTTCCCTCTCCTGGGTCGGCACACATAAACAGACTGAAGAAAACATCTGTTCTGTCAGTGAAATGATTGTGGGAGTCCAGGAAAGAATCTGAGAGATAAAGGGAGGATAAAGAAAGATGAGAAACTTCTGCTGCAGATGGAGGAAAGAAGCAGAAGGAAAAGCGAGAAAGGGAAGCTGGCCCTAAGGGTTAAACATTTAATTAAAAAGTCCTTAGAAATGGGCTGAGAATGTAATAAAACTTGCCATGGCCATTCGTTTCAGAATAATAACATTAACTTCTGATAAATACTCTACTTAATTAGGAATGAGTTGGGATATACTTTTTATAGTAAATATATTTTTATTTTATGTATATTTTATTTCTTCTTTATTTTAAAACTGTTATCAATTATGAATATATATTAACCAGTTATTGCTACAATGTAATATTAAATAAACATCTATAAATGTATTACATCAGTGTTACATTTGCATTTTTTGACATTCTACCAACCCAGTAGCTTATAAATTATCCGTTCTTTCTCATTGTCATTCTCAACTTACTGTACATTGAATTTAATTTAAATCCACATCAACAATGGACATTTAAATAATATATGACTAAATGTAACTAATACACAATTTAGCTCCATGGAAAAAAAATACAAATATCGAGGAGGATGAACTTGATTTGGGAACCGGCTTTCCTTCGAGGATAAAAAGCTGGAAAGAAAGGCAGGGGATGAGTGATAGGAGGAAAACTGGGATGTCCTCTCCCCCAGTGAGGCCCTGAAGACTCAGTAGCTGCAGAAGCCTGCCAAAATATAACCTCATCTGGGGCTGGAGACACCTGGCTATTCACACCAGAGCATGCAAAATGACTTCCACAGCTGTCTGATCATGTATTACATGTTTGGAGGAACAGCAGGGGTCTCTGTCATTCAATAACACGTAGTGTATGGGAGTTCTCATGACTCATGTCATGGGAATCATAATGGAACATAGCCCAGTTCCAAGACAGTTTATTTCTCTTTCATTGCAGGTGATGTTACACGTGGATTATCTTCTTTTTTTATGTCTCTTTCACCCCCTGTCCCTAGTTGCAGAAGGCTATGCATCCTTATACAAGATGCAAAGACATGTAGCTCAACACATGACTAGTCTTTGCTTTACCTCAAGCTCTGGTAAGGGTTGGGAATATAACATGTTAACATTTTTTGTTCTAATCAGGAGATACAGTATGTGTGTCCATTCATACCTGCAGGGCATCCCCCAGGTCAGCTGTGCTGATCTCAGGGTCCTCTGTGGTGTTGAAAGGTACAGGAGTTATCCTGACGAATGTGAGGACACGGGGTTCAGGGTACTTCCAAAGCATCACCCCCGGGCTGTCCTCTGTTTCACTGTAGAACATCACCTCATGGGGTCCTGGTAATCTCTGGGACGCTGCAAGGAATTATCCATAATGTCAGAATACTTTCAATTTAATCTTTCAATAATCTATAAACAGGGTTTCTACTGTGCTTTAAAGGATGGCAGAAAAACAGAAAGGGAAAAGCTTATCGAAAACATAGACATGGAAAATATGAAAATGACATGAGGATGAAGCAAGATGAAATATGGAAAAGAGGAGGAATAGATTAAGCATGATAACAGAGTGGAACAGATAAAAGAAGGTGCAACTGAAAGGCAGAGGGTGAACTGGATGGAGTTTATATTTTGCTTACATCTAGTAGTATAAAACACATTTCCCTGCAGAATTCCATTACAAACAGCCTGTATAGAGGCTTTACTGGCTTCCTGGAATATTTTCAGATGCGTGTGGAAAACATCTGATGCAATCATTCTTTTCATATTATGAAATTGACCTTTCGTTGGAGCTATATTTGACTTGCATCTTACATCTTTGGAGCAGTGATGTTTTTATGGTAATTTCTATTATGGAATCCAACCCCCCTAAAACAGTATCTCCCGAAAGAGCACTGTGGATGTTTCCACGCTCTCAGAATGTTTATATGCGTAAGAAGCTGTATATATACAAAGTTGCCAAGTAAACATTTTTGCTATTGACTAAATAACCATTGATTGAACCATGCCTTGCACCTGCAACAGCTGGATAACACTGGATCTAAACTTCTGAGTGGTGTTTGACTAAAGTCCTGGCTGCTGTTTGTGATTCAAGTCCTTTGGAAAAATGTTTATTTGAAAAAAACAGTCAAGCAGAGAACTGCTGCTTTGTTTGGCCCCTGAGGATACAAGCTCTGAGACGCTCTTTGCAGAAAACACATTTCTGGGGACAGCAGAATCTGTCTGTGGCTGATTTGACCCTTTATGTGTAGCAGGCAGCTGCCTACTTTCTTGAGGATTTGTTTTCATTTGCGTTTGCTTAAAACTGGAGAAAGTGAGAGACCGAGAGAATCCGTCCACCCTTCTTTCCATTCAGCTTTCATCCACTCCTCTGACTATCTATCCCTATGTCAGGACTCTGAGGGGTCACTCACTGTTCTCTGTACTCAGGGGCCTGTCCTCCCTGACTGCTGACAACATGTTGCAGACAGATTGTCCCCTATGTTCCAGCTCACTACTGTACATTCTCCTGCTTCAGTCAGCATAGTAAATGCATCAAAGCCCACTGGAACGGTGCAACAAACAAAGACTCAACCACAGCTGACTGAGTGGACGGCTGGTCCACAGCCAAGGAGAAGTTTGATCCTCTGTGTACAATGTTCCCGTGTGTGTCTGTGTGTGTGCACGCAGGGGACAGCAGACACAGAGCACAAAGAGGGGGAATAAACAGCACGCTGCTCAGAGTGGAACCAGGCAGACGTGTCTGATGAAACTTCTTTCCACAGACGACTTTGATCTCACTCTCATTTAAGTCTGTGTGTATCTTGAGTGACATCTCACTTTGTCACAAGGGCTCTTTTGAGTTTGAAAGGATTCAGGGACCAGTGCTTACCACTCTTCCATCCATTCTGAAAACCTTGTCATGAAACAACCAGGAATATGTTTGTCCTAATAATATAATTTTACTGAGATAGATGTATTTAAAAATGTATTTAGTCTGTTTGTAATTACTGATATGAATACCAGCTGATAAAACAACCATAACAGGTAATCACTCTTTGGGAGCTTGGACTACTGCTGAAAATCAAGAGGCTCTTCTGTGAAACTAAAAGTTTGCATAAATTCAAACAGCATTCAAAGTAATATATATGATGATATAAGCCTGGCAACGATACAGTATGAGGCACATGTCTTCTCTGCATGAGATCAAAATGCACTGTATAAACATTCACCTGAGTCATGGATGTAGTGAAAAAGCCCATTACGCAAGTCATCTGAGCTGTGCTCTGTCTGAGGAGAGGGAGAGCCAGGAGAAGGAGGCAGCTGTGTGTGGTAGAGCTTGCCCTTGGAGCAGTAATCGGCTGAATCCTCTTTCTGAAGGTGAAGGTATGCCCGGAGGTGCTCCTCCACAAGATTCAGGCAATTCAGATGCTCTTGTCCCCAAAAGACCTGAGACAGAACAAGAGAAGGTAAGATGGATGGGATGCAACAACAAGTAAAAAGTGTGGGATGAGAAATGAGAGAAACAGGAAAACAGGGCGGTAAAGACAGGGCAAGATTTTGGAATTAAAAAAGAGAGCAATGTATGGGAAGTAAAGAAATATAGTAAAAAGCTTAAGTGACACAGACTCCTATAGCTGATCCATAAATAAACATTATTTTCCAAAACAAGAAGAGAAGTGGTCAGGGTTACCCTCATGATCAACCCTTCACATCCTTACTAATATTACCTAACATAACCTTACATCCTTCTTACTTACCCGTGGCATTCCCCTTCCCATGCGCCATCAAAGCGGGTCTGTCTGGGGTTTGGACTGAGGATGAGGAATATCTGAGTCAAAAGCTCTTCACACATGGAGCTGCCTGCCTGCTTGCCCCGCCACTCACTAGCTCACAAGGGTGGGTTATGACTAAACTCTAAAAACAGGAAAATTTGGGGATTTTTTTTCAAGGTTTTGGAAAGAAAGCATGAGAATAAGGAATCGGAGGGAATTCCAGTGGTTTTGTACAGCGCTTGATTAACATGCCAATATTTGCAAAGGGAAATGTATGATTACGTATTAAGTGTTGAGTCGCGAGTGATGTTTCGGTTAATAGGCATGCAATAAAAACATTAAGGGAAACATTCAAAATAGGGAAGGGGGTTACCCATGAAGAAGTAATGTGGAATAATACATTAGTAATAATGTGTTCAGTTAGTCACATTTCCAGAGTGGACATTATGTAACTTCTCACAGGAAAAAGGCACACATAAGATATATCCCACACCACACCCCCCAAAATAGCCTTATAATATTCCATTCCTTAACCAGCAGATGTGACTCAAATCTACAGTGGAATTACAGCATGCAATTCCTACTGTCATCACTTCAGCTGCAAAGAGGACAGAAGCCATGGCAGAACTGAAGAGGCTTCAGCAAATTTCAATAGAGTGTTAAGAGTGTGATGACCTGTGTCTGTGGGTGTCAGCTACACTGTAAGGATTAATTTGGAAACCAGAGGCACTCACAGCTGAGGTGACATTTTAGTGGGCAATAGCATTGCTTCAAGTAGGAGTCTGTTCTTTTAAACAGAGCCTCCCTCAAGCCCTCAGGGTAAGTGTCCTTGAACAAGACATTCAATTCTAACCAGTTGTAGAGGTGCTGATCTGACCCTGGCCTCTAAAACTGTAGCCGTGTGGGTTGATAAATTATATGCTGAGTTGATTTAATAGCCAAACCTGCAGCAGGTTGCCCTTCAGGTCCAGCAGCAGTTTAGGGGGCCCGGGCTCAGGTCCAGGGCTGCCGCTGTGCCGACACCACTGAGCCTCCAGGGAGGTGCTGCAGGAGAATGGCCCCAGCAGGAGATGGCTTCGGTCCTTTAGCCCAGTTCTCACCAACAAATCCTGCAGCTCCAGCAGCACGGAGGAAGACTGAACTGCGTCCAGGAAGACAGAAGTAGTAGAAATTAATGACTTATAGAGCACAGGGTAAAACTAGAGAGGGAAACATGAGGTAACTGATATGTTCAAAATAATGATAAAATAAATGTACCAAATCATTTGTGGATAAAGTAACAGTGGTTCCTAATTCATGACGATACCTTGGAAACTGAAGAAAGAGGGTTTAAAGAAATGCTCAAGATCAAAACTACTACTACCTTTACTCTGGTAATGCTCCAGATTCTACTTGAGAAATATTCCTTGTCAGCCCTCTTCAAACAGTTTGACAATATACTGTCACTTTTTTATTGTTTGTGTGCTGGATTTTCTGTGCAGAGTATTTTATATAAAGTCTATGCGGCAGAGTGAAGTTACAAAACTACCCTATATTTTCATAAAATCAACATTTATTTGCTTTACTGTTCACTTGTGTGGTTTATATAGAGGTTTAAATGATTCACTGAACTACTGATACTTTTTCAAACATTGCATAATAGCTATTTCAGAGGTCTGTTAAGCATTGCCCGACAATCTTCAGACCCAAGTTCACAACTTATTAAATTAAAAGCTCTGTAATTCCCCTCATTATAAAGCATTGCATTAACAAAACAAACATTGATCTTTTACTTTGAAGAAAAATTGGCAAACAGGAAGTGATTCTATGGATTTTGTTGCTGTGACTGAGCTCAGCACCTGCTGCACGTGTGACTGTCTGTGTCTCAGTCCGTTATAGTGAAATGGAAAAATGTTTTATATACTGTATATCAAAATGATCTGGCGTGGATTTAGACCTGCGGTGTGACCCCTGCAGTTAATGACCACTATTGTAGTTTATCAGAGAAGGTAGGTTGAAGAACATTCAACTGGGTCCACTGACCAACCGGTCAAACAGAGAAGATGGTAGTGTCCTTAGCTGGAGATTTATTGGCGAGTCCAGGACACTTTTCTACTGCTGAGGAGAATGGCGCCTTTCGTGACATACAGACGAGGATGTGAAAAACAGAACATGATGGTTGGTTTTTTTTGTGTAATTTAACAATCCCAGATCACAACACAAGTTGGAACCAGTGCAGTGCTTAGTGCTCTCGGCCAGAAATTGATGGATTTAAGTCTGTTCAATACACAGATGCTAGTGAAACCAATGACTCTTGGATAATAACACAACTACAATTTACTAAGTTTATATAAACTTTTATATTTGTTCAAGTATACACGTAGCATGCTTGGGGGGAGCTGGAGCCATGAGTCTAACAATGAACAACATAAGTCAACATACATCCAGTCTGTCTCCTTGACAGACTGGATGATTCAAGTCAGAGCTTCTGTGATTTGGTAAACTGAAAAATTTAGCTAGTATTATGACAGTGAGAAATCCCTGATGCAATCCAGACAGTGGAGCCAAACACCCACTCAACCTGAAAGAACCAAAAGTAGCAGAAAAGCCCAATTTGGTAGGAAAGTTTAAAACATTTTCTGTCCTTTCCATTAAATTTGTGATGTGCCACTGTCATCACAGGCTGTTCTGAACTTGTCCTTGTGGTCCCAAAAATCACTGGACTGAAACCTCTTCCACCAGTCGTTGACATGGGAGGGTTGAACTGGTCAGTTAAATCTACAGCAGCAGCAGCCCACTTGGAAACCTCAACCCTGAATGACTAATAGTGCCCTAAGAAGAGGCTCTTAAAACATGCCTTTTTAGAAATTCTCACTCAAGTCTGAATCCCTCACTACAGGTTTTGGTGTTATGGTTACTATAATTTGGGATTTTATTTTCAATATTTGAACAGTAGTACACATTATAGACAAAGGTTGTTTGTACACTATTTAACAAACATTGTTATTTTTTCAAAACACAAAAAATGGTAACTATGTGTAAAATTGAAAATAAACACCCAGAGGGCACATTATGTGATATAAGTAAATGAATGGTAAACCTTTGATATCTGACCTTTTCTTTAGGAGCCCTATACAAGAGAACATGTATTTATTTTAGTACTGCTTTGTGATTTCTTGTAGATAGAGAGCTGTGTACGTCAGTGTTTTGAGGAAAGACTACGAGGTTTGAGGGAGTGATGGAAAGTCATACAAAGGGAGGAGGTAATAAATGAGGAGACAGATATACATAGACATAGAGGTCGGGAGAGACAGAACCAGAAGGTATGAGAGACATAGAGCTCTATATGAGGAAGATATGTGAAGAGGACTCTTTTCAAGCTTGGCAAACTAACTACTTCTACAAAAGACAAACAACACAATATGGGGGGGCTGGGCGCTTCTCTTATATAAATTATTTGGGGGAAATAGTATGTTGGTATGACTCATATCTCCCAGGAAAGACATTGTTGGTCCAAGTTGACAGTTTACCTGCTTCTCATCCTCTGGTGTTGCAGTGCAGGGAGAGCAATTACAGATTACTTACTGCACTGTGGACATTGGGTTTATTTTCATGGCTAAGATTTATCTGACAGCCCAGGGGAACTCCCTAACTGGCTTGTTAAAAGGAGAATCTCTCACAAGCTCATTTAGATTGCAGATGCATGTGTAAGTACAGTTCATACAGAAAAGTACACCCAAATGCCTGTATACGTACACATTGCATTCTCTCCTGTCTCACCACGCGTCATTTAAATCCCAGTTGACCGCAGCATCCTGGTAATAAAGCCAGCAACAGGAGCTAGCACTCCCAAAAATCACCCAAATTGGGAGTGGTTTTAACAAGGGGAATCCCTTTCTTTCTTCATCCCTAACTCCATTCTTCCATCCAGGCTGAATAATAGTCATAAGCACATTTCTCCATCCTCTCTCCTACTCTGCTTTTGCCACGAATGACCATATTACAGCTATGAAAAGTTGTCTCCAGAGATATATCTGCAGACAGCCCAGAGATATTACACCACTGAGCTGTGAAGTACCTTTATTAGCAGGAAGGAGAGGAAGGAATGTTGAGGAAAAAGCTGAACTGGAAAAGTATTGGAAGATGGGGCAGGCGGTATATGTATATAAAGACATGGCCAAGAGTGTGTTGAGTAAGTTGCTATTCTCTCAGCTTTGATGGGTGCCTTTTCCCATTTGCAATTCTTAACTTTTTATTAATAGATAGGATCAAGGTAAGGAATAAATGGTCCAATGTTTTTTTCTAATCTATTCTTGGGTTCTTTTAGTTGCAACTTTTATATCATTCTCCTGTTGGAGGAGCCATGATTTGAGGCTGAGTCACAACTTCTCCACGTTTCGCAGTGGATGGTGTTCTTTTCATTGAAAGCCTAAGTTTTCCTTCTGTGAACAGTCACAACAGTTACTAAAAAGCTCTCATTTGATGAAATCTGTCCAAAGGACATTCTCCCAGAAATATTGTGGCTTCCCCCACATGCGATCTGGCAAACTCCAGTTCTGGTCATTTCTCTTTCAAAAGTGGGGTCCTTATTCAATAGGTCACATTTGGAGTAACTGGTCACTGCTGTACATTGACCTTGGAGGCCACCTATCTGTTTTGAAGTATTTCTTCCTTCCTCTGTTCTTTTTCCACCTTTCAAAGTATCCTGTTGAATCTGTAGTCAATTTTCCTCTTGAGACCACGTCCAACAAGGTTGCTATGGCCCAGTGGACCTTTAACTTCTCAATAGTATCAGCAAATGTGTTGTCACAGCAACATCAAACTGCTTGGAGATGATCTTATAGCCTTAGAGCCTTATCTTATAGTCTTTCCCTGGTCCATGTTCAGTGTAATGTATATTATAAAGTAAATATTATATCTAGAGATGAAGTGTAAAAAATAACCAACAAGAAAATCTGGGAGAGGGAATGATCGAGGGAAAGAAAATAAGTTAGAGATAGTGTGAGAGAAGAGAAAGAGCGTGAAATTGAGATAGTTCTTCTGGCATCAATTAAATCCCTAAAAACCCATCTCTGTTACTCAAACAAAGTTTTATCCATGAAAAAAAATCAAATTATGCCTTTAAAATGGCTTGGTACAGCAGCTCGCCTGCAGTTGTGACTCTGCTCAACACACAAATATCTGCTAGTTTTCTGTTCTGCTGTTCACTGCACACTTGACATGTTTGAACCGGGAACTAAGATGGATAAGGTCAACCATTGATCATGATATGTCTGGTGAATGGATCTATTTTGTACATAAACAGTTTTCTTTGATGTCCATGACATTGGCTAAAAGTTCAATGACATTAATGAACTAGCCAAAAATAAAAATAAGCTCAACACACACTGATATAGCAGGAGTTTGCTCCTTCTGTGGGTGACTTGAGATACAATCAAGAAATTGTTTGAAAATAATAAGAAACTTAATTCAGAACATACTTTGATCAAAAACAGATCGCAATTACTGACTTACACCTGCATATCTCACACCGTCCAAATAAACGGTGCACAAAAGCACACCCTCTGCAGGCTAATGTAAAACCTATGACACCCGAGGAACAAAGTGGGTGGTGGGAAAAGGGTGGATGGAAATCTTCCTCAAGTGAAATACATCTCTGGCAAACACGATTAGATAGGATCTAAGACTGATTTACCGTGTCGGTTTCTCCCTGGCAGCCGTTATCTGACCACTGCCTGGTTGATTTATACCCCGGGACAAACTGGTATCAATTAGACGAAACCTAAAGGAGTCATTACCTAACTAGCAGAGGCCCCCAAAGACTGCTTGGGATGGTAAGAGTAATAGAAGTAATATACTGTCACTCACCACAGAAATACACTATTCACTCACCACAAGACCACTATAGGACACTAGAGGAAACTGGTTTTGTAGCAGGGGACGCTGTCAGCCAAAATGGCACAGTGCAGGGAGATGTGTGTCATCCAAGCTGTTACAAATACAGTAACTGATGAGTGTTGATGAGTTACATATGTGTTCAATGACAGCTGCAATGCGTAAGCAAATTACATATGGTAGATATGTGTTCATTTTTCAATAGTCAACACAGCGAGTCTGACCTTATATTATGCGTTACATTAGCCTGGAAATCTAATGGTCAGTAAAAGAAGAAATAAAGATTAATGTTGCTGAGAAGAAACTTCAGTGTGCAGAGACCATGTGACCTTAAACAACCTTTGATTCTGCTTTCACATTGTTTTGTTCTGCATTAGGAAAATGTATCTGAGTCCTGAGTTTACTTTTGTCGTCATTAAAGTTTTGTGCTCCTGGTCGACGAGTGCCTTACTCTGTGTAGATAAGTATTATGGTCATTCCCAAATTACCTGCAGTATATTTTTGTGAGAAAGTAGAGAGAGCAGCATTCAATCATTTGCTAGTGTATTAAGTAGCAACATCAATGAAGTCCACATCCTGAAATAAATCTGATCTTCATAAAGATAATACTGAAAAAATAGAGGTATTCCCCAGTTTTTCTGTCGTGTTCTGGGAAACTATTTTGGATCACTTTTGATCAACTAAGCAAACGATGTATCAGTTAATCAAGGTAATATTTGTCTGATTGATAGCTAATCAAAAATAATCAGTAATGACAGCCCTAATAAGTTATTCTTTCAAACGTCTTCAGATTAAATGTCCCCTCCAGGATGTGTGTGTGTCATGTCTTCTCTGTAACATATTTCTACTAGTAATGCAGTGAAAACAATTTATAGATGGGTTTAGTTGCCAAATCACAGCAGGGTGTATTTCCAAAGATAAATCTCTTTTAAGTTTGGCTTCACTCAGCTCTGTGTCTCCCCGACTATCAGAACAGAAGTAATATGATAAATGGAAAAGAGTGGCTTTCTTTCAGCAGAGTAAACGCACAGACATGAGCAGGGCCAGGGAAACAAAATAAAACTTGGAAAAAAAGAAGAGACATGAATAAATAGTAGGTAGTTTTCACTTCATTCAAAGAACATATGTTTTCCTTTGCAAGTGTGCTGGAGTAAATCACCATGAAAAAGCAAGGGTTCCACAGAGGCAAAGGACCAAGGGGAAAGCTTTAGGTGTGTGTGTGTGTGTGTGTGTGTGTGTGTGTGTGTGTGTGTGTGTGTGTGTGTGTGTGTGTGTGTGTGTGTGTGTTATTGTATGCATATGAAAAAGTGCACATTAGTAACAGAGTTACTGGTGTGTGTGTGTGTGCGTGCAGGCACATGTTCATAGGAAATCGGGGGCACTCTATGGGCAGTCTGACGGAGAGCTGAGAGATTAGGGAGGGTCTTGTTTCATGGACCTTAAGACATCTGTTCTCTCTCTCTTGCCCACCTCCCAACCTTTCTTTCATTGAACTATAAATGCCCCCCTACCTTGGGGAGGGGTGAGTCCTGGACGGAGGGAGGAATGTGGGGCTTCCACTTGCTTTTCATTAACACAGGATCTGGTAACACACCTCACTGTCAACCTAATCCCCTCTCTCTCCATCTTGTCCCCTGGCAGAGGGGAGCTGCCATGACCAGGTACAGAGCCCCAGATGTTCCATGGATGAGGAGTGGGGGTGGTGGGATGACAAGGTCTTCACCCCACTGCAGCTATGAATGTACGTTAATGAAGACAGGGTGGGGCGGGGTGAATGCAAAGACATCTACTGAAGAGACCCCTGTTAGTGCTCGCTCACACAGAGTAATCTGCCAGTCCTCTGTTTTCCCTCCTCTGCCCATTTCTCCTTCATTTCTCTACCTCTCCGCCTTTCTCCAACTTTTTCCCTTCTTCAACTCATAAATGTATTATCTTTCTTAGCCTTGGTCTCCTTTTTCTGCTCAACTCTGCTGTTTTTCCACACATTTCTATCTGTACATCTCCTTAATTTCATCTCTGCCTCTTCTTCTCTATCTGCAACGCCTCCCTGCTTCCCCTCATTCGTAACTACTTTCCCTTCCTCCTCGTGCTTCCTCTTACAAACTGGCATCATCCTGAGGTCTGCTCAGGATGTGGTCTATCAATCTCAGTCTGCCACTGAGAAGCAGCAGTGCAACAAAAGCAGCAACAGTAGTGGCAGTAATACTACATTCTCCTGTCTTACATCTCTCATGTACAGCTTCTCCCAGGGGGGCCATTCACACTGACTTATTGTGGCAGCTCAAATGCTCAAACTTACAGAACAGGAATCCTACCCTTTATCATCCTAGAATTCCAAAGTATCCGTTTCTGAGGTATGGAGCGGGCTGGAGAGGTCGCCCGGTGGTGAGTGATGGAGGTGGTGCAAATAAGGCTAAGAGTCAGCAGATACATCTATTGTCAGCTGTGATCAGTCTGTGTAATTTGAGACAGTTTGTCTCCTTTCGATGTCAACAAATCTGGAAACACTATGTGAAGAAGCCCTCTGGGAAAATAACCATGTGTGTTGTGACAGAGATCTATAAGACTGCTTAAGTTATCATGAGGGAAAAAACAACTGGGTGAGACGAACATGTTATTCAGCAGGAAAACTTAAGACATTTATTTTGAATACCTTTTTCCTATTCAAAAAAGATCCTCTACGTAAACTTTGAAGCTCTCTGCTGGACACATATACAGGTGTTATTCCACATTAAGTTTGACCATGCTCTCAGAGATGAGGCAAAGTGTTAAGATATCAGATTCTATAATGATCTATGGATCTATGAGATCTATGGACTCAAATGTGATATATGAGGAGCTGAATGAAACTTTTACTGCACATGATGACAGTATTTGTTTTATGAGGTTATTATAATGTCTTGTTCAGAACATACATACAGAATCTTGTGTTTTCTGAGCCATAAGGACACCGAGTTTGTAGCAAAACCGAGGAGAAATGATGCAGTGGTCTTGATTCCACCATTGTTATTTGTGTCTGAGACTGTCTTTTTCAAGGAGCTGGAAAAGGTGGAGAAAACAATATCCATTGAGTCACTGCACACTAATCTCCACTCAATGTGTTTACTAAAAATGCATCAAAGAACCACTAATAACAAATCTGTTGTAAAGTGTATCTAAGGATAGAGCTCTAACTATGAATAGTAGAGTAAATTCTAATGGAAGCTGAGTGGAAGGGGACTGCTTTCATTTCTTCTTCCATTGCACTGCACACACTGTTTCAAAACTGTGAAATAAGGATAAAAGCTGAGAAGCTATTGAAAACCAGGGCAGAGCAGGGCAGGAGGGCTGAGTATGTATCACCGTGCAGTTATGCAGATTCGCGTAAACAAAGTGCAAATCGTTTGAGGTTTTAATTAACATTTTTGAAAATCATTTTATCTGAAGTAACCCTATATGACAACATCTGCTAAACAGATGCTGGTGCTTAGAGAGCCCAGTTCCAAGTCTGTCCTTGTCACTTCGCACCACCAACACACAGAATGTGTTGCTCAGCAGCACTGAGGTAAAAACCAATCTACCTGCTAAATTATGAGTCAACTTGCTCCTTGTCATCTACTGCATGCAGCACACCAGCTCCTGGCTCTCTTTTACCCTTGTGTTTCTATCAAATGTCCAATTTTGAGGATGTGCCAAAGAATAAAAAAAATCTGAAAAACAAACTGATCATCTGTTACAGCACGTTGACTCACACCCAGTGGTGCAGAGACATTGGAAGCGTTTTAATTTATATTAGTATTAGCAGATCTGATTGTCATCATGGAAACACTGTGATGCCTCCCGGATTAGAGTCAGTGTTGATGAAGGCAGGGTTTGGTCCTAACATGAAAACAAACATCTCACTCACACTCATACATTAGTGCATGAAAATATCTAACCCTAATACACACCAAATCCAAGCAATCAAATAAACACACAGTCTCACAGCAACCCATGATCCAAGACTAACACAAACATCTCACTTTACAGTTTACTGGCAAACCTTGTTCTTGGCAGATGACTACTTTGCTAAAAAACAGCAATACTGCAAATACTGCTGTTATTTAGTCCCAAACTTTCACAGTATGAGTGAATGACAACAAGTGTGGACATTGGAAAGTTTAACTTAGTGCTATACAATGAGATACTGATCAATAAACATTCAAAAACTACAACCATGTACAGTAGATCCATATGATCAGAACACAACCTGCTGCTTGATTAAACACATTCCTGAAGGAACATGTTATAACACACATAATTTAATCATAAATATATAACGAATGTAAGCGTTGGGTACACTGGGTACAGCACTTTAGAGCTTATCCAAATCAAATATTTGTTTGGTTGCACAACATAATGAAAAGAAACAGAACAATTTGTTCTTCACTAGAATTTTATTGGATATTTGGAGCTTTGTATAACTGTACTTTATTTTCAAAGGGCCTGGCCTAGTTCCTGTTGGCACACATGGTGAGCTAGGATACGAGACAAAATGACACACCACAAAAGAAAGTGTGTACATTTGGTGTTGTGTACTACAGAGTCTATGTGGTTTCTTTAAAATATGATACAATCTGCCAAATAGGATGAAGTCATTGCGGTTGTTTCCAATGCAGCTCCACCTGTTTCAAGAATTTCCCTGAAACAAGTGGCAATATCTTGAAATAAAGCAGAATACGATGAATTACATCACTGGTTTGATGTTTTTTGCTTTTCACATTAGAGAAAGTAAGGGAGTCCAGATCCTTGTTACTTTGAAGTGATACAATATGGGTCATTTACTGAGCTCTGACGCACGAGTAGGGAGTTGGTGAAAAGAACAAATGAAATGTTTTAGCAATCATCAGAGGCTACGCAACTAAGAGTTAGATATGAGTTGAATTGAACCAATGACTGATGAAAGGTCAGACAGCAAAACATTTTTCATTGGCTAGTATAATCTATAACTAATAATTAACAATTAAATTACATAAATAAAAGGGTCTAAGAGGGTTTGAAGAACTACTTTAAGTTTGATGCTTGCTTCGGTGTTCAGTTGATTACAATTCACCCCAGCAAAATGCTGAACATAACATTTTATGGTTTTGCACCTGTAATCCACATAAGCACAATGTCAGTCTGTCTTATACTCACCTTCTATCCGAGGCCCTGACTTGATGTTCAGACTTCCTGTCATGGCTGACACTGACACTGTCACGCTGGGCCTCTTTGGATGAGACTCTGTCTCCATGACAATAACAATCTGGGCAGTGTGGATAGAGACCTTATGGAAGGTCAACGCCAGGCTCCTGATGTTGCTGGTTTTACCCAGAGCTGAGGCCTGATGGTGAGGGTCTGAATGGGAGAGAGGGAGTCTGGGCAGCATCCTCGTAGGAGAGGAATGAGGTGTGGAGGAAGCAGACTGTTGATGACTGGAGGTATCCCACACATGGTTTGGCAGTACTTTTTTCAGGTAGGCTTTGGCCTGCTCCAGCTTCGCCAGGGTAGGATTGATTTTCAGGGGACGTGATAGCTCTACGTTCAGCTCAGCTTTGGAGACAGAAAGAAAGGAAGACAAAGAATTTAAAAAAAGATGGGAGACATGAAACGGTGAAGACAAGAAACAAAATCTAAAATGATCACTGATGGATTTCTTTAAATTTTGTATGGGCAGTTTCTGATCCAGCTCTAAAATTACAAAAGTGCCGATCCTGTGTATTAGGGGCTGAATAATAAAGAACATGGGGCAGAAAGAAACAAAAAACTAAAACAACTTTACTGTTGGAGGGAAAAAAACAAGGCTACCTCATGACCGAGATACACAGAATAGTACATACACATTTCGTTGCTCTCTGAAGGGTTCTGTGTGTTTGTGAATGGGAAATAAATATCTAAGATATTTCTTATGTTCAGCAATCTAGTGACAAAATGTTCAGTCTTTTTCAGTGCTAAAGCGAGACTCCTTTTACTATGTTAAACTCAGTAAAAAAGTTAATGAATTCACTGTTGGCAGGGGTCTTTGCTGAAGCCAGGCTTCATCAGTGCACCCGAGCAAGATCTATGGCCACCTACCCTACGAGACGTTACCATGCAGCCATGGTAACGTCTCGTAAATCAACTCTTAGTCAACTCTTCTCTCCTCTTCTAACCTCAACCTGTTAGATACCAACTTGGTCCAGTCTCAATCTCTTTCTCCTTCTTATATGCACACGCACAATTACTGGCTGTCTCACTGACATATCTTAACATTACATTCCAGAGCAAAAGAGATTATTTTCTTCATTCCAGCCCCATAAATCCAAGACTCGTCAGCATCCCCTGTTCTACCTCTCCCTCACTCTGATGCAGTACAGCCTTCAAACACTTGACTGGAATTTACAGACACATGACTTAACCCAATGCCGTTTTACACCACTTCCATTATCCCATTTTTCCACTTGGTCATGATGATGGGAGAAGGAAGCAGCTGAAAAACAACAGCAGCTGTTTTTCATGGTCTCATCAAGGAGCCAGTGTTTAGAGGCTTTTCGGGGGTTTTAAGCCTCCTGTCTGTCTCCTTCCCAGGTATGAGCAGCGGATGACATGACCAGGAGAGCTGCCAGGAGAGGCCCGCACACACGCATACATGTCTCCACGAGTTCAGAGGACATTACCTTGGCTTACATTCATTTCCTGGAGACCTACTTTAACATTGACCATAGTAACTACTTGTCCAGTCCTAACCCTTACCCTAATATTAACATGAACCCAAACCTAACCTAAACCAAACCGTTAAACATGTCTTCACATTCAAATTTAAGGATTTGCGTTATGGGGACTTGCTTTTTGTCCACATAAATGTGTTAACAATTTTAGGTCCCCACAACATGAGTAATTCCTGGACCACAAATTCACGCACACACACGCACACTTTCTGTCCTCAATGTTTTCTTTTCTTGTTATTTGATCTAGTAGAAATAAGGCCCTTGGTCAAATAGAAGGATGGCTGGAGAGGGGAGCTGGAGGAAAGATGGAAAGGTGGATTTCACTGTGCAATGTAGCTTATCATTTCCACTTGACTTATCACCAGGAAATGTTCCAGTGGTTGAATAAATACCGTGTATGCAGCTGTTCATCCAGGTTCCTCTGCTTGCCTCCAATGTTCTTTCATTCTTTCATCCTCTTCCCTCTCTGTTTCATGTAACCCGTCTTTCTGCTTCCTCTCGCTTCCTCTGTCCTATATTTTTACTATTACTCCATCCCCCAAACTCAACAGCCCCTCCCTGATCTGTAATCACACAAAGCTGTCTCCGATCACCCACTCAGGGCCAGTGATGGGGCCTGGGCTTTGCCTGGCTCTCCGCACAGGGAGACCTGGTCCTGATTATCAATTGTTCCTCTTCCCAAAATCTATTTCTGCCATCAGCGTGAAAAAAACCATCCTGCACAGCAGACCCCAGTTCTGGAGTGACAGTGTTAACCCCTCAGCACCTTGGAATAATCCATTTTTAACTTTTAATCCAAAATTATTTCAACACTCAACCAATATTGAACTATTCATCAGTCTCTACAGGATGTCTTGATCTTAGCAACTAATGAAACTTCAACCAATTCCTGTGAATTCTGCCTTGCTTTGCAATGTTGTCCAATCACAGAAACGTTGTGTTTTTTCCCCCTCCCATAGTCTCTCTCTCTCTCTCTCTTTCTCTTTGCAGGTATCTCTGACTCCAGAGCTGCAGAAACTCTGACAACATTTATTATTATTACTATTATATGAATTGTTGTTGCATCATTATATAATATATATTATCATTAATAACATCTTTACACTCTTATTGTTTTCATTGTAAAAAACTATATTTAGTAGTCTGGCTTAAACCTGATGGTGCACAACTGTCCCTGGTCTCTCTCCCCCTCTCCTCTCCTCCCCATTTTTCTCCACTCACCCCAACCGGTCGAGGCAGATGTTGCCCACATTGAGTCTGGTTCTGCTAGAGGTTTCTTTTCAGGTAATGAGGGAGTTTTTTCTCTCCACAGTCGCCAAAGTGCTGCTCATTGTGGGAACTATTGGGTTTTGAATCACAACTTTTTTAATAAATTTGACCAATCATTGTACCTAACACATATTGTTTTCTCGTTTAGACTACTGCAACTCCCTCTTCACTTGCACCACTCACTCATCAATAGCCAGACTTCAGTTGGTACAGAATGCAGCTATGAGGCTGTTGACCAAAACAAGGCCCCTACTCTTGTGCCCCTACTCACAAGAGTAGGGCCACAAGGCTGGGGGTCGGCTGCTCTGGTTATCTGATCAATGCCTTTTATCTGTTCCCCGTTCTTATTTTAAATCCAGAGGTGACCGGGCGTTTACAGTTGTAGCTCCCAAACTTCGGGTTAGGGTTAGACAGCCTTCCCCAATCCATCAGATCTGCTGAATCTGTGGTTAGCTTTAAGCAGCTGCTGAAAACTCATTTCTATAGGTTAGCCTTTATTATGAATTCTCTCTATTTATTTTCGTGTATGTATAGTTACTTTTGTATGCATGTTTATATGTATGTATGTATGTATGTATGTATGTATGTATGTATGTATGTATGTATGTATGTATGTATGTATGTATGGATAAAGTCATGTGTACCTTATCTTGCTTGTGTGTGCTTTACCTGGTATGTGAAGCACTCTGTAAGTGTGTGTTTTAAAAAGAGCATCACAAATAAATGATTATTATTTATTACTTTCAAGCTAGTTTCACCAGTTGTAGCAGTCCTCAACTTTGGAGGAGGTTTACCAGAGCACCTCTAACTGTACCAGGGAGGGTGATTAGCATAACTAAGTCTGGATGGCAAATTACTCTCCCTGGTTAAAAGGTGGCAGAGAGAGCTGCTACACGGAGAGACTGACACACAGACACAGACTGACACACAGAGACACAGAGCCAGAGAGCGGAGAGGCCACCAGAAAAGGACATGTGCTGGGCGATTCAAGCTATGTTGGATGAATTATTTCTGTATTAAAAATGATGAGACCAGTGAGTGGATATCGTGGTTGTGTTGGGAGGACCCATGGTTGCAAGGGAGTTGGCCATATCTACAAGTATGTCATCAAAGTCTCTTCCTTATTTCTGATGAAGATGCAGGTGTTTGAAACAACCCTCTCACATTTACCAACTAAAATTACTGCTAGAGACCGTGCAAGGACACTCTGATGTTCTGCACGAAAACGGGCTAAATATTGTTGTCCTGTATACAATATTATGGTGGAACACAAATGATAATCAATAACTACCTCGAAATACTGAAACACGACAAATAATCATGACAGAGGTTACTGCATCCAGATCTATTGCAAGTGCTGAAAGAGACAAGGTGAGTATGTGGATGGTTATTGGTAACGTGTGTGTGTGTGTGTGTCTCTCTCAAAAAGTACCTAAACAAGTGTTTTTTTTCAAAATATGAACGTTTTTTTCCGAAAATATCAAGTGTGTAACAGCTGACTGAGGAGTAAAATGACATTCCATTAACAGGGTTGGGTTATGCAATCTGCTGCCAACAGATGTACAGTATGTCTGACATCATCTTTCCCACATCTCTAATTGTTTAAAAAATGGTTCAGATTTAAAAATATAATAATGGCATAAAGTAAGTTCAGAGAGCTGCAGAAATAGAGGAACACTGAGTCAGTTTATGACAAATCTTTCCATCAAAAGATTTGTCTGTTGACAAAAAAAGAAAAAATATCAATAATTGAAAGAAATTTGGTACATTCATTGCCCAGCTATAGTACATTAAAGGAGGGCTTTACCAACAGTGGCAGTCACACACAAGTGTTTTTATTGAAATAAAATCTTTGCTTCAGCTTTGAGACTTTATGTGTTTTAAGAAGATTGTCAGTGGAAGGCCTGTGCAAGGAGCAAGCATCAAGACTGGAGGTTAAGAGGTGGGGTTGGTGTTCATATCAGACCTTAATGTGAACAGGCTGGGGGGAATCATAGACTAGCCCTTCTCAGGTGTCAGCCTCTATTAGCACTGCAGAAAGTGGGACATCAAGGTCTGACAGAGGCACATACACACACATATATAACTCTGCAAAGTGGTGAGGGAGATCAACTATGCTTATTACCCAGGTTACTGTGCCTTTTTGGCAAGGTCATACATGACGCCAACCCCACTTTGAACCTGGTGTCGGTAATGTGCGTGTGTGCAAACACCACAAACATTGTTTTCATTCCCAGCCCACTTTTGATTTCTCGAGCTGACTTTCATGCTTGACTCTTGACAGGAGAGAGCCTGTGTCAGAAACAGGTGGCATAGTGTACAATTACACAAGGTCCACATGTGAAAAGTATGTGTGGATGTCTGAGGTACCAATCATTTTTTGAGGTATATCTGCAGAATCCCACTGTCACAAAAAAGCCTCATATCAAGTAAGGCCAGTGACATGCACCGCAAATGCCATCTGATTCAAATTAGAGTGGTTCTGGACGGTCGAAGGGGCACAGGCTTGTATACAGTAACTGACAACATTTCTACAAACCCATAGCTTGACGGGAACCAGGCACACGGGAGAGTAATGGTTCCAATTTGTTCGAGCTAATCTATCACCTGCTGCTTCTCTGCAGAGGGCATGAATGATCTCTCATCTCCAAGTGGTAGCAGTTACCTCTGGACTTGTTCAATGACCCTCTCTCAGACTGGAACTGAGTAAGAAAAATGAGAATGAAGTATGTGTATGAATGTTTGTGTGTTCACTGGTCAATCACTGAACCCTGTTCATGTTGGAAAAAACTAACCCAGCCTAGCCTTCTTTTATAAACGTGCTGGTCAAACCTTGAACCCTCCTGGTTCTGAAAAAATGCTGGCTTCCTATCTGCACGTGGATTAGCAGTGTATATGTAAATCTGTGTGTATGTAATGAGCAGCTGCTGTGTGAGGGTCAATGCTGAAACACCATTGAATTCACAGTGCACATGGAAAAAGTGTTTCCCACTCAGCATCCTTGGGAGGGCAGCTTTGATTGGTCTTGCAGAATAAATGCTGCTGAAATTGCGAGCATATTGCTGTAAACACACAGCAATGCGTGGCCTCACGGCGGTCTGCTCTCTGTTTGCGCCTCACTGAAATAAATCAAATGTGAAGCAGTGTTGAATCAAAGTAGAGCTGCCATACATGATACATACACATCACAGCGAGAGACACTTATAAAGACTTGCACATGCAAATAAAGCATATCTAAAAAATAAAGGGGACAGATAAATAAAACACTGTACATTTTCTTCCTAATCCCATCTCCAGCCATTCTTTTTCCTTTCACTATTTTTTTGTTTCATATTTAAAATAAGTGTAACCAAACAATTAAACTGAACTGAGTAGAGGAAAAAACACATGTCTTTCCAGGTCAAGACATTTACTGACATTCTTTCTAATGGCAATGAAGCTTTACTACTAAGACTGGCAAACATTTCAGTCTCAAAAATGATTCATGTTTATCTCCATGTACTGACTAAGCAACAGCAATGAGTGTAGTCCATAACAGTCAGAAACAATGCACAGATACTCCTGCTCTTTGTAACTTCTTTCTTTGCTACTCCATCCCAGAGGAGGATAGTTATCTCCAACAGAGTCATCTAACCTAACAACACACTGTTGTGTGTGCATGTGTGTGTGTGTGGGTGGGGGTAAAAGGGGACCAGTAGCATGTGTGGTCACTTCCAGATATTTCCAGCAGAGCCTGACCTGGTGATCTCCCAGTGAGTCTGGATTATGTGTGAGTCATTTGGGAGAATGCTGTTTGTATGTGTGTGCATGTGGGGAGAATGAGTGTGAGGTACAGGGGCAGCTCGGCTCTTTACTAGTTCAAGGGAAACACCTGACTGTAATTGCAGTTGGGATCTGTGCTTCAACTGAATACAGGAATCACATATAACCTCAGCCAAATGTGATTTATCTTTAAAGATATAACAGGCAGTGATCCTCTTAATAAACCATATCAAGTTGCAAAAGCAACTCTGGGTCTTGAAAATTCTCATGGATAAACATACCAAGTAATGTAAAATCTATTTAAACATTCTGAATCTATGGAAACAATATTAGACTTACTGCTGTTTGTCTTTCTTGCACCTCTCCAAGGGGAGATCAGAGGTCAGTATATAAATGGTCTGTATTTATAATATTAATGATATACTCATTATATTGAAGGAAAGTCTCTCTATTCACTATACCAACATGCCTCTCCTGAACAGTGAATTCCAATCAGAGAGAACTAAAATATTATTTACCGTACACGAAGGAAACCTGATGGGACTTTTAAGTTATTAATGCCTCGCTGGAAGGTCACGATTATTGTAATTTGGCTGCCTGCATCATCTGGAATGAGCAGAGGGGTAGATGGACATTGCTAGTGTGAGGTAGCCTTGTGTGATTGCTGTGGTGTACAGAGAGCTACATTGTGTTGTGTGAGTCCATGAGGACAGAGCAGCTGAGGGCTTTCTGCTGACAGCACGGATACGTGTAGGCGAGGGGGCTACTCGTGTCCAGCCTGGAGCTCCTTCTTGTAAACATGGACAGTATGTGTTCATGATTGGATGCATGTGGAAGACAGACCTTATGTCAAAGTGTATCCCAAGTTGAGTGTTAGTGTGTATGCATCTGCAACATCTGGCCCGCTGGATTCAGGGAGCTGAACTGAAGGATGTCTTGTGCCTACACACACTCCATGAAATCCTCAAATGAATAAGAAGGTTGTGCTTTCGCATTGTAGCCCACTCACACTTTTATTCCTTGCAGTTCTGTTTGGATAAAATGTCAGCCACACCCTTAGGTCAGCAACCTTAAAGCTACTCATATGGATATCATATCAGTCTAAAAATAGAGAGAGACCAGACCCTGTGAAAGGCATTCTGGATGTCTGATGTTTCCCACACACTTAAATCAACAGCTTGTAGTCTGCTATTAAAAGTGACAAATATTAGCCATATCCATGACCTCCAGTAGAAATGAACAATATCATTAAGAATGCCAATTATGTGCACATGTCAACGAACATGTTAATGTGAGTGTACAGAAGTTGTATCAAACACTAGTGAGTGTGTGCGTGCATGCCAGCGTGTATCTGTCTGTGTGTGTGTGGGATCCCCACCTGGTCCATTGAGGAAATCTTTGATCTGGAGGCAGAGCAGTGGGGAAGGAATGCCCGTTTTACCGTCTATTTCTCCTTCTACTGTCTGCAGCCAAAACACGTTGTAGTCAAGAGATTCTGGAAGAGTCTTTCCTGGGTCTGCAAAAACATGAGATGGATGAAAAGATAAAGAGAAAAAGGAGGAGAGAAAGAGCACTGAGAAAGGAAGACAACATGACAGATAAAAAACTGTGCTGACATATTTAACATTAAGAGAGTTTACATTTACTAGTCTGCTATGTCTGTATATGTTGGTATGATGGGTTGGTAGCAAAGTAACTTTCCCTGTATTGTTTTTTTAAACAGAGCCGATATCTCAATGTGCTTCAGCTCACCAAGGCACTTGTAATCAGAAGTTACTCCTCTTAAGGCCACGTCAAACACAGACAGCTCCATCCTCTGCTTGCGGTGGTGGCAGCTGAGAAGAGCAGATGGTTGCATCACCTGGAGATACAGGAGAGGTTCTAACACCTGGTCCCCGGCCCCTCTTCTCCCTGGCTGCCTCACTATGGTCACACCCAGCGCCTGGCGGGCTGAGGAGCGACTGGGAGTAGGCAGACTATTCATGGAGAGCAGGCTGCCTCTCAGGAGCGGGGAGGCTGGCTGTGAGGTGTTGCTGTTGAAGATGTCCTCAGCTGTCAGGCCAGCAAGGGAATCCTGTGCAGCTGGAGCAGGTTCTGGAGTCGGCGATGCAGAGGCTTGAGGAGACTCAGACAGGATCTCAGGCTGGTTGAGGGCACTCTTTCCCACCTAAAGCAGATGGAGAAGAATCATTGCTCAACTTGCCTGCATCATACAGATCCTGTTTGAAGGATATAAAACAATGACTAATTGTACTGTACACATTTAAGTTGCAGTACAATATTTAGTTGTACTACAGACTGTATGAAAATATCCTCATCAACTATACAATGTATCATAAACTCATGACGTTGAAAATGTGAACTTTTAATCCTGTATACACCAAGCCAATTGTCACATAAAAAACACATTTTGCTGTTGTGTATGGAATGAATGCTAGTGAATGTCTGACAGATCCAGGTACTGAATCACCTGACATCTTCTATGTTCCCCCAGTTTTGTTTACCTTATGCTCAGCCTCCTTCTTCTCCAGTGAGCTGGGGCTGTCAGATGATGAGGGAATGGCCTTTGAAGAACTGGAGCAATAAGTCATGATAGACAGCCTACTAGCCGTGAGAAAGATGTCAAATGGGATGAAGTTGAGGTTCTTGGTGATGGTGGACTTGTGGGAGGGCCTAGCGATACAGTGGTGGCTGGCCCCACTCTGCTGCTCTATTTGGACGATGCGGATGTGAGCACTGTCGCTGCCAAAGCCGCTGTCCTGCCCAGTTCCGCTGTGACGTGATGAGATGTCAACAGCCGTCGCAGGGTCACGACTGCCATGCTTCTTCTCATGTCGACGCACCTGTACATAAATACAATGAGTATACAAGGTATAAAGATATGTTCACATTGAAGCCAATTGAAGACGGGGTTTGGGGCATCATTGTAAAAGATAGTGCTTTCATTGCTAGCTTTGTAGACTAAGGGCTAAATGTCTATGTTATAGGAGCAAATGGTGATTTTCAATAACAACCAAAGTGAAAAGAAGGCAGAATGACAAAAGGCCCCAAGTTTTTGTGTTTCTAGTCAAATGTGTGTCAATTGTGCCTAATATTAATACTGATCAATATGCTAAGTGGTGTGTTATTGAAACATGCATGCAGTCATGTACACACAGAGAACGGCTACCTGTGTAACTTAACGAACAGCTAAACATGTGCAACATCTTTATGAACACAATTCATTCACAATTTCCATTAATTCAAACTTATCTCAAACCAAACCAATATGGTTTGTGAGGATTACAGAAGGGTGTAGGAGGCCTCAAACAAATGGATGAAAAGATTCTATTCTCTTTTTTGGGGGGGGAAATTTGTTTCTTGTTTGGATCTAGGCTTTTCAAGAGAACACAAACCAAATAACTTGCTTGATTGAGACCATGGACAAATAGACCAAAGAGGGAGAGCATCACATAACCACAGACATTAAAGGCATGCTCTGGGACTTTTTCTGTGGTCTAAAAATCATTTTGCACTTCTTGCAATATTGGATATGTCTTTAGAAAAGAGCCTTACCCCAGCGAATCAAATTGTTTCATGCACTGACTGTGGTATTGTGTATAAAGCAGCTGAGATTTTCTGCTTGACTCCATCTAACGGATATCGGGAGACTTTCAGCCGTTGTGGCAATAAAAAGCTCCAGGCTATAAAGAAGCTGCCACTGATTCTCATGGGAAAGCAATGAGACAAACATTTGAAAATAAAAATAAGAAAAAATATGAAAATGATTATTATTACTGCACATGTTTAATCCGGAATTGACACATTCTTGAGTATGGAAGATTCTTTGTAGATTCTAAGAAGCAGCCACTTCAAACCAACCCCACAAAAGGCAGAAGTGAAAACATGGAAAAAGTGAAGAAGGCACATTTACTGTTCAATGAATTTGAACAGTCCTCTGATTGCTCTATCACGCTTGACAGGTGCACCATGAAGAAACTTGGGGGTATATTCATCATCATCATGTCCAATAATATATCAAACATGTTTCTCTTACATGTTAATGGGTACAGTGTCAGCTTCAATTTCCTACAGCTGCCTTTTGAAAAAATGATTTTGATAAATAAAAAAATGATCAAATGCAGTTTTTTTAAAACAACCAAGGTGTGTCCCATCCTATCCCACCATTGTCTGCTCCAACCTGCACATGGTAGCTATTATAATATGTTCTCTCAGATGCCCCCTCTCTTTCTCTACATCACTCCCTCCCACCCGCTACATGAGAATTTAAAATGTATATTATTGCTGTGGTGGAGATAGTGTTTCAAGACCTCTAGGCAAATACTAAACCCACTGGCAGGACATTAGACAGAATACTTGACTTATTAGATATTTCCTATTCTAAACAGTGTCATCAAAGGCTAAGAACAAGAGCCATATAAAACACAGCAGCATGCCTGCCCGCCTGCCTGTTCTGTTCGGCCAGCCTCATGTGTGGGGCTTCTATAGAATCAGCTCTGCCAGATTCTTCTCCTTTCCCTGGCCTAATGAGGACAGGATGTGTGCACTCCTTTTCTGTAGAAATGTAAGATTTTCCAAGCAATGGGGAGGGGAGAGAAGGCAGAAAAGAGCCTGGACCTGTCTCCATGTGTGTTGTGTTAAGCGGGTGAAACTTGTATTGAGGTAAGGAGGTATTTCAAAAAGGTACTTGGCAAAGGAAAAATGACCACTCCAAGGAGCGCCCCACGTTGAAAGGGACAAATAAGCTGCTGTGCAGCTGGGAAAGAGCAAGCGCCAGGAGAAACTGCCAGATACTCTTTACGCTTCTCTGTCTCTTTCCCAAGCTGAGGCTGTACACATGCATTTACAATTACAGCAAATACCCCGTCTTTTTTTTTAACCACCACTACTAAGAGAGTGCCCCCTAAGCAAATTTTTGGTCTATTTTTAGATGTGCTTACAAGTGGAATGAGGGATAATAGGGAGCACAAATGGGGGGTGCAGAGGAAAAGAGACAATGAGAAAACATACAGTACCCAGCACACACTGGTCCATATAGTTTGAATCAACACATGCGATCAATGCGTTCACAGACATGTACACATAAACACACATGAAGTCAGTTGCATTCTGAGGGTTTGATCTCAGTTAGAGTTTTAAAACACACAACTGGATAAATACTTGTGTTTCTGACCTTAGTTATAGACTCACAGTGCTTACACATCGAAAAAAAGAGAAAAGGTATTCACAGAAAACACAGCCTCTAGTCTATATGCTTTAACCTTTTGCCAATTTATTCACTGACATATAGCAATAAATTCAGAACACAAACATTTACTGCAAATACAGGCCTGGTCCCAGCTGAAATCCCCTTTTTCCAACCATTACTTTCTATTATAGTATATAATGGCTGCTCTGAAGTGCTGTTTCCAGATCCCAATGCAATCTTTCTCTGGACTTGGTTGATCATCATCATGAACGTGCGACTACACACACATACACACAACCCCCCCAGCCCCATTCGGCCAGTCATGAAGTCATCCCCTCAGTCCCTAGGCAGAAAATACTGGAAAATGGAGGATAATGCCCAAAGTGTGAAACCATAAGTCTCCCAAGTGCCAATCATATCAGAGCGCATCTGTACGACTTCTGACCCCTATTTCTGTCAGTGTAACTCAGAACAGCTTGGCTAGAGGAAGGCTAATATGTGGAAGCAAATGTCACATCATCCAAATGCCACCCGTTTACAGTTTTGGCTCGCTAGTTGAATATGACAACATAGCTTTTACATCTGAATAACACATATGCAGTTGATTGTTTCCAGATGAATGAAAAGTAGGTTGCAATTCAGGTTCAGAGATCAGGGAACATGAAAATCCGAATGTTTTAAGACAGTAGGGAAATCCATGATAGTCGGTAGGAAAAAATATAATAAATACAGTGCAAGTAGCAAAGGTGACTATCATTCATTTCAAAATGGTCCATTTAAAAACCACATATCCCCAATGAAGTCTGAATCCAGTCAAAGTATATACAAAATGTTAGCAACCTGCACAAGTTCACTTTAGGGGCACGAAATAAAGTAGAAGGGGCATAAAAAAGACTGGTAACTATATAAGGGAAACACAAAAGACTTCAGAGCAAAACTAAGATTTTGAGAAATATTTCTGCTACTAGCTTGCATGCCATTGAATGAGATATGAATAAGAATGAACTGCATTTGAATGCACATCGTAGAAACACAAATGCAGAAACAGAATATATAAATATGCACACCTTTTTTTAAATAGTTAAATGTCTGATAGTGACATAATCAAAGTATTGGTGAATAGAAAGGTTGGCTGAGTGACATTAAGAAGTTTGTTAATTGGTGGAGATGGGTCAAAGCATCAACTATTGACACTATTACAGAATTAAAGAGTTGTTCAAAGAAATTGAAGTATGTGGGGACAGAGTTGTCATTGAGAGCCAGAAACAAATTGTTGGCAGACTTGTAACTATGTCATGTTTTCATCCAAAAAATAAAAAAAATGTAAGCACGTGCATTACGTTTTAACTGGGGTTGTGTCTTTCAAATCATGGTGAAATATATGCTTGTTTTTAACTTTGACAGAAGTGACAGTTACTGTAGAGAGAAAACAAGCTGCAATTAGTTGCAATTTTTGAACCTAAATGAAACCAGTGGCAGAGCAGTTTGTTGTTCATGTTCTAGAATAGAAAGACTCCTAGCACATTTTACCCCGCGTTCTCTCTGCTACTGTGGAATTCCCTTTGAAGAATAAGGTCAGATTACTTACTATCTTTTTAGACAGAACTATTCAGTTGTATCTTGACAACATCAGAGTTTACTGGTTCCGCCCCTGCTGTGTTACCCACTATTGTTTACCAGAACCCTAAAGTTGATAGCAGGCCTCTGTGCCTTTGTGCCGGTGGAAGAAACCTCAATAGAGAAATACCGCAACTTAATCAAAAATAATAACAATAATAGTTAACTCTCATTTTCTTGTGAAGAACAGAGGGGGGAAGACATTCATAATATGAAGTCACTGCTCTTTGTATGCCATAACAGTGGTCACAAAAAAGGGGCATCAAAGAAAGTCATTTAATACTTGCAACTTTGTTTCAATAACAAAGGCAACCTGCTATGCACTTTAACTGAACCACAACAAAGAAGCAATGGAAGGTCACGACCCCAGAGCTTGCAAATGAATGCAGAGTGCTTCAGAGTGACTGTCAACTGTACTTTAAACAGTGTACTCTGGGCGCCGAGCGGGGCCAGTTTAACAAGCTCTCTCTTCCCAGTAAAGCTGATTGGTGCGCTTACTCCTCCAGGGTTCAACAACATGTTTCGCAAAGGAGCATATGAGACAATATCCTACACATTCTGTCCTCTCTTCTCACACTGCAGGCCCCAAAGTATCTTTCCCTGGTGCCTTTATCCTTCTATCTGTGATTTGTTAAGAATTAGAGAAATAACAATATGAGAATATTTGCCTACCGTGGCAGAGACTCTTATTCCCATGATGCCACATGACATATAGGGGAAAGCAAATATCCGGGTGACAGTAATAATCTATTCATGTTTACATTCCAATAGCGCTGGGTCAGTTGGAACACTTTCCTTCCCGAAAGACCTACTCGAGGAGAAGTGAGGAGAGGACTGGATTTGACATGGCTGGTTTAAATAGAGGAACGCCTGTGAAACACCTCAAAAAACAAAGGAAAGATGATCAGACAAGAAATCAAGAATGCAGAGATGCTGCTCTTCCATTTGATAAAGGCTGGAGAATGAAAAGAAACATTTTGAAAAGAGTGAGTTAATGTGGTCCATATGGGGAACTACACTATGCTGCTCAACAAAAACCTGGCTCTGGGATATGTGGCGGCCAAAGACTCTTTTCTATAATTGATTGAACTTCAAAACCTGTTTTCTCCTAAGCCTGCACAGGACATTAGTTTACTTACAAATATTTTGGCACAAAGAGAACGCAGATTGCCATTGCTTAGTAGAAAAACGTTTTGCAGGCAGAAGTGTTGTGCTCAACACGTTGAGTTTAATACCAAGACCTTCCCATTACCACAGTAGGCCCTCGAAAAGGCTCGCCAAACCCACCATGCCCCGCTCCTAATCTATGGTAGTCAAGAATGATTTAAAGGGTCTGACAGACACCACCCAATAAGCTCAACTGGAGACTTATTGCATCAGTCATCCTCAACAGATCCACCAATCTAAACCAAAACCCTGATTCAGATCCACCAACAGTTTGGTTAGGGGTGACTGAGAGGTCACAAAGAAATTACCCCCTATCACTACAAAAACACTTTCTGTTTGTATAATCAGGATGCAATGTAGTTGCATTACTCATTGAGGGAAGTGTTTAAAAATGCGAGGAGACAATTCCTAGATTAATACCAAAATCGTGTTAGTGAAAACAAACACAGGGGAAAAGTGTCCTGACCACTATGATGTAACTACTCAGAAATGATACACAGACTTTCTCTGCTTGTCCAACATAATCTCTTGGCTGGAATAGGATGCTGCTGAATGGACTTTATCACCAAATACTTCAATCATTAATGATAAACAAGATATCAGCCATATGGTCAACAAAGTTGGGACAGTAAAAACATACAATTTTATGATGAAGTTATCATTGGGCTGAGATGGAGAACTTGGAAGATTGAAAATGGCTGATTAAAGGATGAATTGCCTCAGTACATGTAATAGGAAAATAGTATATTGACTCTTTCTCTTAGATCCCTTGACAGCTGCAATCTGACTCCTAACAATTTATTCGGTCACTAATTAAATTAAGATGAAGGCCAGATGTAGAGAAAGGTGTAATCAGGCGACACCCTACAGCAGAAGTGAAAGTGAATGAGAGACAGAAGCACCCTGGGGTCTGTCTTAATTTCTCTGACCCTGGCTTCCACGGCAGCAGAGTCATCATCAGACTTTCTTCCCTTGATCATCTCTCCTTTCTTTCCATGGGAATGGAGTAAAGAACAACTGGCTCTCATTAACTATCACCATCCCTATTTAGCTTTGAGATTTGTGTGGGGGCTAATTTTTGAATCTGATAGTCAGGCGTCAGTGTTTACACATGCCTAGTGTCGATGAATGAGGTGGACTTGTCAATGGCATCTGAAAGTTGTAGGCGTGAAAGTGTGTGTGTGTTTGTGTGTGTGTGTGTGTGAACACTACTGTGAGAAAGAGAATGTGTATGTATATGCTTTAGAGTATCATTTGTTTTTGCATTTTAAAATCAATTCAATTACAAGACTGTACTGCAAACATCGCTGACACAATATAATTATTCTCTATTTTAATCACTCTTTATATTTGTGGGTAAAGTGTGGCAAACAACTCACAAACATACACACAGAGAAAACATCCCTTATCCAAACTTTCAACTTAACATCATTAGCTTTGGCATTATGCTTTCAAAAAACAAACAACAAAAGAGACTTCAAACTGCATTGTCTTCAGCATGGGCTTGGCGGTTTACCAAAGCAGACTTCTGAGAGACTTTAAAAAGCAGCAGAGATGCATTTCATTAGGTCATAGAGTGCTCTCCTGAAACGCCTGCCTGCCTGAAACTGCCTGCACTGCCTGCACTGCCTGGCGGTCATGACTGTTTTCTGCGCTTTAGTAACAAGGTCATGGGGAAACAGCAACGGCAGGGAAAACAATGGTGACCTGAGGTGAGATGAGGCTGTTTGGAGCAGGACGGGGTGGGAGGTGCAGGGTTGACAAGGGCAGATGAACCCCAGGTGGTCTGCTGAGGACTGTGAGTGATGCTGTCATGATCAGCCCACACCCTAGGGAGCCAGCACGTGCAAACACACACAAACACGCTTAGCAGCATGCACAAGCCTATATAGGAATTTAGAAGTGAGTGCAAACACACACACACACACACACACACACACACACACACACACACACACACACACACACACACACACACACACCACTGTCAACGTGTGCGTACGCACACACAGACACACACACACGAGATTGCACACTAATTCAAAGAGCGGTGTTAAGACAAGAGCAATCCTGGCTCTGTGTCTATTTGCAGAGCTGAAATTAGAAGGAGAGGAATGAAGTAATCTTCCTTTAATTTCTCCCTGGATGTGCTCCCAGGACCGAGTGAGACACAAGCTCTTATGTGCTGTAAGTTAGGTTCTCAAAGGGGAATGATGCAAGACCCCCTGTACTCTCATCTGAGCGGGTAGGGCCTCAATAAGGGAAACACAAAGGACAAGCCAAAGGACAAATCAATACGAAATACAAAGAAGTTATCAAATAAAATTAAAAAAAAGTCAAGGTTACTACAAAAAACACCAGAGGACAGCTGGACAAGAAACAACAACCTCAGGTGTTTAAAAGCTACATTACTTCGCAACAATGGTGGTATTCAGAAGCAGAGTTTATCATGGAGGGAACAATTTACAAGTTTTAACCTCCAAAACGAAAAAAAACATGTAATACCAACGATGTTATGCTGAAACCTAATCAGGAATTGCTTTTACGTGGATAACCATTCTGAGTGTTGCAATATGTGAGGACTCATTGATGATTCATCTTTGACATTTAACAGACAAGTGAGGTATGAGATCAGGTCCACTTAATGAAATATCCAGTTTCACTCTAACTGTACATCAAGCATTGCCTAGACTTAATTTACATGGTTTGGATTTAGGGCAAGTCACAAGCCTTAAGCAGAAAGACGCCTTTCATTTTCACATATCTTTTCATGTAAAGCAGCTAGTAATCTTTAGTTCTTCAAACATGCACTTAAAGAAACAGTGACACAGTACCTGATAATACCTGATTAATCTTTTGGTCTAAAATACTTGCCATGCCATTTCAGATAAACAAATCAGCTATTTTCTATCAGCATAAAGTACTAGCAAAAATGCTTCTGCACCCATGGCAAATCTTCCTATAGCCTGGAATGAAGTTGTCTTAGTGTAAATATTCAGTTTAATGGGCGCAGTCCAAGATGAACACTTTAGAAAAAATCACAATGAGGAAAAAATAGCTACTGTACGCTAGTGTAGCCACATGCCACACACACACACACACACACACTTTTACTACACTATCCAAGTTACAGAGAAAGAACCCAATACTCTCCATCACCTGTTATTCTAGGTGGAATCTTGCTTATACAGGTGTAGCGAAATAAATCTGTTTCCTCTTTTCACCTCTTCAGACAAACATTCTGGGCTTTCTCACTGACCCAAGTCTACTATGGTGTGTGTGCATACGTGACTGTACTAGCTGGCCTGGTGTGCCCTGCTTTTACTAGTCCCCTGAGTCTATGACCCTATTTCCCTTGCGGGCAGAGAGAGTATTCCTGACTCCTCCTTACCTGAGTCGACACCCGATCCCAGGGTTCACATTGGGGGCCCGCTCCCTCTCCTCAAAGGCGCCATTTGTTTCAAGACTCTAATAGAATTCCAACCTTTGTGATGTTATCTGGAGTTTTCACGCCAATTTTGCCAAAACTGATTGAGGACAGAGCAAATTCAGCTGCTACTGATCTCAAATAGACAGAGTTTCCAAGGGGCCAGTTTAAGAATGTGCCACGGTTATGCTTTGAGTAGAAAGCTGGTTGTTGTGCGGGGACTGAACAGCGAAGGTGAGTTGTTATGACTGGCTGTCAATTAGCAGTTGATTCTCACAGGAGGGTCAGTGAGACATGAACAAAGAAGACAGAAAAAAAAAAGATATGCTTTCATAACAAAAGAAGGGCAGCGAGATGAACACTGGCTATGAAAATATGTATGTTTAAGATAAGCTGAGACAACAACGCTTACTTAACCAACACGAGGCAGCCAAAATGGAAAAGGAGATGGCTATGCAAGGAGCGTTATTTATTATTACTCTTAGCAGCAACAGGGCAAATGAAAATACTGTTACGGAGGATGGAAAGGGGTCAGGGTGAAAGGGATCTGGCCCTCAGAGAGGGTTAATAGCTAGGCTGACTGGTTAAGAGCTGACCCCTCAGGAATGTCAGCTCCCACATTTATGGACAAATGCTTTACACAGAACCAGAAATCAAAGCAAACACCGGATTCAGACTTTCTGTTTCTCACTGTGTCATGTCTCATCTCCTCAGATATTTCTTGTACTAATTTACTCTTTTGCATTCTATTTCAATTGACCATCATCTCTCAAGCTTTACAACAACAGTGTCGCTTAGATAAGCTATTTAATGTGCTATCGGCATTCTGGCTAATACTCCTACATGAATGAGAGTTAAATTGTTACACAACAGAGCATAATAGGTCACTAAGCTTCCATTTTCCCACAGTGTAACATTAAATAGCATTTGGATGACAGACTGAGGTGCAAAAAGGTCTGACCAGTGTACTCGTGCCTCCTGTAAATTCACTTCTCACAGTGATTTGATCGGCTGACGACCTACATGACTCTCACTAAATTAGCGTTAGTCCAGCTTTGCATGTGACTCCAACCTGTGTGCTTCCGTAGTGCAGGCGTTTAAGATGACACAAATGTAACAGTCGAGTAATATCAGAACCCCTACACTATCAAATTCTATTGGTCTCTAGAGGAGGAACCCTTTCCACTGTCAGTCAGCTTGATAAATAACCAACCAGCTCTGGATGAACTGAAACATGCCCAACCAGGAACTGTGCCAGTCAAACAAGGGGAAAAACTAGATGAATGAGAGAAGACAATGAGGGGAATGAAAGAAGGATGGATGAGCACAAACAGATGCAGGCGATTGAGAAGGATAGACAAAGTGGGGGGCAAAAAGAAAGGAAACAATAAAACACAGAGAAGGGGGGAGAGAATGAAAGAAAGAATAGAGATAAGGCAGGTAATGGGTGAGTGAGATGTTTTTACCCATTTGTGACCACTAAAAATTCTAATTTAGAGTTTCCTGTGATGCCAGATACTTTGTCCTGAACCTGGGTACTGCCTTAGCATGTGTTTGTGTGTGCACTGGCATCTGTGTGCGTGTGTCCGTGTGCATGAGAGTTGGAGGAAGTCTAAAGCCCTGTTTCCCATGCGTGTAATCATCCCAGGATGAGGTAGAGGATGAAGCAGAGCGGGACTTCCCCTGCACCAGAGGGTATTTTCCTCTCACACTGTGGTACTAGCACATGGCTGACCCGAGCTGCCTCTGTGTGTGTGTGTCAAGGGAGGGAGAGACTGAGAGACTGAGAGACTGAGAGAGAGACAGACAGACAGACAGACAGAGAGAGAGAGATAGAGCGATAGAGAGAGAGAGAGAGAGAGAGAGAGAGAGAGAGAGAGAGAGAGAGAGAGAGATGAGGGAAACTTTTTACAAAAAATATTCTCTATTCTTGCTCTCTACCAGTTGGGATAACACTAAAATACTCTGGGACGATGACATTATGGCAACTGAATAACAGGCAGATATTGATGCCAACAATGAGATCTTACCTTAAGGGGTGGATGGCATTGAGGTGGTGAATAAGAACAACAATATGGTGTGTAAAGGAAGATGTTGAGAGAGCTGAGAGAAAGGCAATGAGGAGCTGACTTTTCTACATCTTCCTTTTCACTCTTTCTGAAGAACAAATACGTCATAGAAGAGCTGAGACACAGCATAGACACACAACCAGACACTCGGGTCAGCTGTTCAGTCATAAAGCAGCATTAAAGTGCTGGCTCCCCCAAAAAAAGGCAAAAGACAGTTACCATGCAGGGAATGTGGGGTGGGTGTGTGTGTATGTAATTGTGTGTGTGTGTGTGTGTGTGTGTGTGTGTGTGTGTGTGTGTGTGTGTGTGTGTGTGTGTGTGTGTACACATGTGTGAGGGGGTTACACTTCTGTGTTGCCAGGTGACACTGCCATTGACCGAGCTGTGGGATAAGTTCTCTATCATCTATTCATAGCTCTCTGACTGTGGCATCTCCTGCTGCGGAAAGCCGCCTGATCTAAACTTAGTGTCATTTTATCATCATTAACTTCACCCAAAAATACAGAAATGATGTGGAACTGGGACAGACCGTAGCTAATGCTGTGTTAAACATCCTAATAATGCAATGATTTAGATAGCAACAAATCTGCTAATGGACTGCTTAGAAATCATGTTTCATGTACTTTGCATCTCAGGAAGTTGATATGGAAACTGTGGACAACTGGCTCCAGCCCACAATGACTGAATATAACGGATTATGGGAAAATGGTCTTGCTCCATGTGTATGTATGGAAGGGTCATTGCAGATGTGTGTACGAGGACAAATTCTCATAGCACAACCCAGTGTCTAGAAATCACTGAAATCACACACACAAGGCTTGCACACATTGCCCACGCGCCTGGCTTGCCTCACCACTGCCAGGGAACCCAAAAGCCCCTACAAAACAAATTCATTAACCCAGACAATAAAACACAGCTGTGAGGGGCAATGGAAACTGTTTGAAATCTGCATAGAATCTGTTCAAGGCCCACAGAATGTTCTCAAAATGTCGAAGAATGTAAAAAAAAAGAGAGGAAAAGAGAGGAAAAGATTTGGAATTAAGAAAGAGTGAGCAAGGGGCAGTGTTTAATTTAATGTTTAACTGGGGACAGCGCTGAGAGCTGAGATACTTTATTGAAACACAAACAACAAAACAGTTTCTCTGTTCCAGATGCTTGAGATTGGGACCTGTTTTTAATGGAATTCTTTGAACAGGTTGTATAAAGGAGGGACAAACAAAACGGTCAAATACTATAAATATCTTTACTTAAGTTAAAACTGAATTAAAAACAAAGCAGCACAAAAACAGACACATGTTCCAAATCCAGATTGTGATATTGAAGAAACTGGCTATGGACAACAACTCAGTTACAACTCCGCACACGTACTGTACTACTGATTATTTGATTGCAATGTTTCTAATGTGTTAGCAAGGGGTAGACAGGGTGCTGGCTGGGCAGACTGCAAGTGAAGACGCGCTGCCCTCAGGACCAGGGCTCTTGAGCATGTAACAACTCAATGCTGTAGATAAATGTGCCACTAGAGGGCTCTGCAGCTTGAAGAATGAGCTTCTGCAGACCAAAATGCACCAGGAACGATCATTTCTAACTGACACTGACCTCCCTGCTGCCGAGTGTGGGCCAAGCAGCCGGGGAGATGCCGTCACCAAAAGACTTACGACCCTGAGGTACAAATGGTTTTACAAAGAGTGTCAAAAATCCAAAGCCAAACCACATTTATTCAGAGTAACCTCTGTGCTGTGCAGCTGCACAAAGGTGAGGACATACACTAAGTGACCTCAGTGTTAATGATGCTGGTAAACTCTATAATGGCACTACTATAAAACTGAATGCATCAAGAACATGGTGTAATGCACCTGAAATTAATATGGAATAATACAAGTAAAATGTGAAACAAGAGAGTTCCCAACAACTGTGCCCAAAAAGCTGATATTAAATGAAAAATAGGTATTTTCCCATGCATATATTCTGTTCTCTACAGAAGATGGATGATCACTGGATTGCATCACTCCAGATACGGGGTCATTTCAATTTCACTTAATCTATCTAAAGGCAGCCTTAACATAGCAGTTGGATACAAATGTCTTCACAAAAACTTGACAGTTCTAATTCCCAGATAAACTGAGAAACATGACTGAGGAAGAAGGACTTAACACATAGCAGCTACTGTCACGATGCCCTTGAGCAACACCCTTAAACCCCAGCTCCTCCATCTGAAACGACATATGTCTGAATTTGTTTCTGAAAATGTAGGAAAAAATGCTCAGTTTACATTGCCTTAAGAAAAAACTAAATCCAATCAAAATGACCTTTTTTAAACTGTTGCCAGTGGACCTCCCAGAATAACTGATGCATTTTCTCATCCTGCCTTAAACCTGGATGAACCCTCTGCAGCCGTTAGCTGCCCCTCAACAGAATCAAGCCATGAATCATTACAAGCAGGGGTGAGGGCTCACAGATCACTAAAATCAAGAACAGATGCACAGCAGGCCCCTCCTTAAGAGCGACTATATAAATAAAAAAATAAATTAATGAATAAAAGAAATCATCAAACTAGTAGAGGCCTTCATGAGGTTGGAGGCCTATATGCTCTATTGTTTTATGATTTTTTTTTAGTTTTGAGTATATCACTTTATTTGAGATTGTTTAAGGATTGTATCATAATTATCTTTTTCTGAATAGAAGAGCAGCTTTTTAAAAGCGCATATGGCAGGTTATTACTATGACTGGTATCTCCTGTATTTGTGTTTGAGGTGCAAATTCAATTGTTTTGTAATGCACAAAAACTTTCAATGGGGAGGCTGAATATACTTTGAGTTGCAGGGCCAGTTTTGGCCCACCTGCCGCTATTTTCTTACCAATGCTTTACAGGATCTGAGTCATCGGATGCAGTCACTATGCGGTCGTACACACATTCTTCCAGAAAGAATCCCAAGCAGAGATAACAATAAAATCACTGTCAACTCTTTAAATTTCATTGCATCCCCCTCCTCTTCTCTCCTCAGTGCCCTTTACTCTTCTATGACTCGCATCCTCACCACAGCTGGTAAATATTTTTATATTGTGTTCCATTAGAAAGCTTTATTAAGCGGTCAGACAGGGCAAATGGCGCCTGGGTGCTCCCTGTCCTGTAAACATTAGGAAGGGCCCTGAAAGCTGCAGCTGAGCACATCACAGTAAACTAAGGCCACATTAGAGAACTGCCTTGCTCCGAGTGAGTAAATATTTAAATGTGTTAGATTCACCCCAAATAGTCAGGGGCGATAGTTTAGGGCACTGTATAATGAAAATGGTCATGATGGAGGTTTGAGCAAAAAAAATTAACAAGCCATTCATTATATCAGTGAGAGAAAGGTGGTCTTGGGCCAAGGTGTGATGAATGAATATATATATATAACTAATTAACTGGAGCACAACATTTCATTTTTCTGACAAACTGAAAAAAAGATTAAATACTATAAGTAGGGGAATTTGTGACATGATTTTTTCCCAGTTTTTTGTATAAATACTTAAATACAAAGAAAACAGAGACTCTGTGTCCAAGTAAAGTTATTCCAGTTTAAATGTACATCCTCATGTATGTGGCTTTAGAAAGTGAATGTCATCATACATGTGCCCATATGTGTTTGTACTCATTTGTTGGTTGCAGTATTCACCTCAGCACTTTTCTCAGGAGTGTCTATCCCCACCGTGTTGTCTCTGACAAGCTGCTGTAAGAGCTGCAGCTGGCTGACGCTCAGGTAAAAATCCAGACTGCTGGTGACATTCACCTCCAGAGAGTGACCGCACACAACCACCTCCTAAACAGATGAAGGAGACAGTGCAGGGAGAGGTGAAGAAGAGGGAAGTGGGTGGAGGAAGCAAGAAAACCATTCAGTAACACATCAGGATTGTTTATGAACTCAAGCACTGCTTCTTCTTCTTTTTTCTTTTTTTTAAAGCTTTTTACTTTGTCTTAGTCTATTTACTTTTTAACTCCCCTCTATCTTGTTACATTTAGCTCAGTTGTTCCCTCTTTCAACTCTGTCCCTCTTCCCCCCCAAACACACACCCACAGCCAGCAGTTTAAACTTCTGCCTGGAGGCTACATCCAACAGGATATCACTCACTAACACTTTGGGTTGAACCACACACAAGCCACATCTACAGTAACTACACACAATGGTATTGGCAACTGCTGTGTAAACATTGTTTATTCAGACCTACTGTTTAAAAGCATAAAGGGACTTATAATATTTTATTCAGTATCCTCTGCAACATTAATAATACAATTAGCTTTTTCTCTCATTTAGATTACTGAAACAAATTGAGTGCATTGTCAGTCATAGTATTGCAGATTTCAGTATTGTAAAATGTAAATTGTAAAAGTAGATAATAGACAACATAATTTATTATTAATACATTGGTCATTTTATGAAGATATCATATACATTTAGCTAAAAATGAGTATGACAGAAAATGTAATTCATCTACAATATTAAGTCCTGTTTTGTTTGTGTTGTCACTGTGTATAGTTACTGGCTGGTGTCTCATGTCTTGTATGGCTGTGTTTGTAAGGACATGTTTGAGTTTAGGACTCCTTTTTAATGTTTAGATTAGGGTGAGTGTAAAGTCTAGGATTAAGCATTTAATGTTTAAAGTCAGTGTCTTCACGTAGATAGAAGAACAACAACACATGTGTGTGTGATTGTGCAATGTAGGAAATACTGATTTTGTGGGGACCTACATCACATTATGGGTATCGATGTGGTCTTATTGGGACAGAAAGCATGTCCCCATAACATAAATACGTCACTGTAATGTCCTCTGAAGTCATTGAGACAAAACTGCTTGTGTGCGTTTGTGTGTGTCAGTATAAACTATGGATTAGCTGTTATGCATTGTCAAGGGGCACGTTAGCGTGGTCGGACAAAGCATCAAAAAGACAGGAAGTCTCAGGCAGCTGTGCCAGAAAACATCAGCTGTATAAGCAGAAAGGTTTGAACTCTGTGGGTCAAAAGCCTCCATTACATGGCAGACTGGCTGAAGGATTCTTAATGAGTATGTTACTGTATGTTCTGAGGCAAAACGTAAATACTTCTGACATCTGACATAATCTATGTCTATTTTCATATGATCAATGGATTGTGAGAGTAATGGTTGTAATCATGACTGTAACAGGTCATGGTCAAAGGGCACAAGATGTCAGTGAAAGTAGTGAACCAACCTCTACAAAGCAGGGGGGGGGGGGGGATATACAACCTCTTTGTGGGACTACGTGAATCTTTTCTCCGCTGGACCCTCTATTATTAATTTTGCCACAGTACAGATAAATTCTATTCTAAAATTACTTTGAATACTTTTAAGAGAACGCTGTATTGCTGAAATCATAAAAAGCTTTGTCAAAACTGACCTCTGTCGTTCCGCTGTCTGGAGAGAGACTCTTGCTGAAGATGATGGCTGGAGCTGCTGTCACTCGAACAGAAAAGTCAGTCAGGATTGGCGTCAGGATGGCCCGGCGCTCCTGGTGCCTCCGAATACTGTCCACAGATACAAACCGGATTAAACTGTTAACTGATAGTGCGTCAGGCAAGTTCCATAAGTAGTATGTTGCTACTAGTTTTCTCTGAAATCTAAGAAAAAACTACGGGACCATTTTCAACATATGGAGAACATAATATAATAACAAACAACGGCTCTCCAGTTGGAGATATATAGTAGGCCTAATTATAATTTACCTTACAGCAACTCGATGGACACATTTTAAAGTTAAAATATGTATCACTTGGTGTTGAAGTAATTTGAACATTAAACAGCAATAAACAGTAACCATAAGGGACCACACATTATTTACTAATAACCTGTTATGGTTACCAGTTGTAAAATCTTTGTAAAACTGTCCCAGCTGTCTAAGATCTACAAGTCAACACAATACAGTCAAAACCACAAAATGCTCACAACTGAGCTATTGTTATGCCTTTAGCTGACAGGCAGACATTTCAAACTTGATGTGGCTTTTCAAAATAAAACCGGTGGGATGACAAGCTGAACTCAAAATACAAGACTTCAAAATTGATTTTGCAGATCTGACCTGTGAAATATTTTTGGTCTTTTTTAAAGTTCTGGTCTAACACATCTTAGTTGCATGCTTGAATATGGTTTTAAAGGGAGAGTGAGACATTATTTGACAAGTTTCAATTGAGAACACCCCTAAATTGTATACACAAGATCAAACTGAGAACTTCTCACATCAACTCTCTCCATTTCACTAATGTTCATTCCCACAATCAGGTCATATTTGTGGGAACATTTGTTAGCAGTAAAACAAATACACAAGTGGGCTTTATAAGGTGGTGTTAATTGCCACATCTGCTGCTATTAAAACAATCAAGGGGTACGGCTTCCAATATTTATAGTTGGCCGGGATTATAAAAAGCCCTGTTTCTAGGTGGCCTAGAGTACAGTACTTAACCAGATCCAATATCATATTCACTTCTGCTACACAAATGTGCATTACCAGTGCCCTTAAGGGATTCTTTTCTGACACATTTCTTTACATTAAGAGCTAGAGAGAGGCCTAATTCAGAGGTCAAATGATCTGTGAGGCCAATTGGTGTTGGCTAATCTCCCCTCAGACAGGGATTGAAACAACGAGTGTCCCGTTACAGTGGACAGGTGCTATCATTCACCAGCAAAGCTATGAGGTGCAAGTCTCGGTTTACAAATAACATTGGGTCCTCTGACTGGATTCAGTGTGCCTATGAATGCGTGCACCTTCGAACGGGTGTGGACAAAACAGATGGAAAAAAAACATTTCTCTTACATGCAAAATTAAACAGTATGGACAGTGTCTGGAGATATCAGTGGCATGGACAAAAAGAGAGAGGCCAGCACAGGGTGGCTGACAGGAGGGGAGATGGGAGAGTTCACAGCTCCCTGACACAGGGTGTTTCCTTGCCGGCAACTACACACTGTGACGAGGACAGATCCTGTCAGTGGATCCATGGTGCTGGAATTTCCTCCCAAAACCTCAGGAAGCCAACTGAGGCCACTGTGGATCCGCAACTACTGGAACTGACCCCCCAAAAACTGCAAAGTGAACATGCCTCAATTCTAAAGCTGGACAGAGGTGGGTGGGATGAGGATATCGATGTAGGGAATGAGGGAAAGGTGCAAACTTGGAAGTGGTGCGTGTCAAAACTAATTGCAACCAAGGAGGTGTATACTGCTGGTTATTGTAGCAGACAAGCAAAGCTGTGAACTTTGAACTTTCTAAATCACATGCTCAGTCGTGACTAGATTGGGTGGTGACTGTGGCTGGGGTATACCATGCCGCACACAGTAGTACAGCAAAGCCTGTTTTCCAACAGGGCCTCCATTGCTGTTCCTGCCACAGCATGGAGAGAGGCAACCACAGCCACCTTGAATGATTTGTTTGGAAGCTAAAACTGAGTGTGGAGGGAAATTCACAAACCTTAATGACAGCAGCAACTTTGACTTTCCCAGCACGACCAAACAGAGACTGCTTACTGGTGTGAGTTTAACATATTTGGATATAAAAATGTAAACAAATGAGAGGAAACCCTAAAAAAAAAGATCTATGTTGGGTTGGAATAAGAATTCGGTGGACATTTCAACAGACAAAATTTGATGCGATCCTCAGAAAAAACATCTGATTAATAGATGCAGTTATAAAAAGTCACTGTGAAAGCAGTAGTGTTAAATCCTTCGAGTAGAAAAGTAAATGCTAAGTTACCTTTTAGGTTATCAGATAATCAAGTTCTGAGTACAAATCCATACATACTTAAGAAAGCTGGGCCTTCTGAAAAGGCATTTAGCATCTTCTGGAGCCCAACGTGTGAGCCCAGAATCTCACCTCATTGCCCTTTCAGACAATCTGGCTTTGGCACTGGGCCCAGGCAGCCGTGTATTCATTGACAGAGACATGATGACAGCAAGAAAGAACAAATGTGGTTCAAGCCTCAGTAGCCCTTTGGTCAAATAAGCCAGCCTTAAGTCAGCCTTGTCAGACTCAGTATAGTAAGAGAGTAGAAGGCTAACATTGGTCCAAGTCTGCTACTTAAAAGGGCTTTTTAACAGGTCAAGAAGAGCATAACAATGAGATTTTTAAGTTGGTCAAAACTATTGGGGAGACTGAAATAAGCACAGACTAATGGTAAAACACTACAGCTCTACTTACTTGCTTACTCTGACTTATTTTGGCTGAAAGCACAATCTAAAATGAGAAATAAACAATTTGATTTAAGAAATTATTAGTTATTGCTATTATCAGCAGCACATAGCAATAATGTGTGGAACACATAAACCAGTCTAAAAGCTCTGTTCCATTCACTCAAAGTACCAAACATGTTTGGCTTTAATGCATAATCACTTTTACCATGCATCTTTTTAGACCATGAACAGGTTGGCTGACATTTTTTAATGTTTGTGGACATTGCTTAGACAAGCAATGTCCAATGTTGTTAAAAGCACACAGTAGCTAGACCCCAAAGCAGGAAGAAGAAACTGTAAGAATGGGTCTCCTTTAAATAAATCCTGAGTGGTTGTCACAATAAAGGATCTTATTGCAGTCTGAGAGAAGAGGGCTCAGCATTAGTTTCACCAACAGCAGTCTGTGTTTTCCTGGCAGAGCTCCAAATATTCAGTGAGTATGTGTGTTTGTGTACGTGCATGAACAGATTTGTGTGCATATAGGAGTATGTATATAAGTGTTGAAAGGAGGAAAGAAAATAGTTTTCATAATGAAAATGAATGAGGGTTTGTGTGCATGTGTATTACAGTGTACCTGGGTGTGTCTGTGTTTGTGTGAAAGGTGTGAGTATCACAGTCAGCCTCACTAAGCTGTGATGACCTGTGAGCTCTCAGTCTCAATCAGGCCCGTGTTGATTCTGTACTGAACTCTTCCACAAGGCTTATTTTTAGTTGACAGGGAACAAATCTGGACTCGTTGCCTGTGATTCTGTGAGTTTTGGGCCTGTTCCCTCTTAAAACACGAGTGGGAAAAAAAGGTTGTGGGGCCAAACAGGCTGTTACACTCATGCATGTTTTAGCTCCTGAGTCTATAAAAAAAATGACAGGGTTTGTAATTACCACTGTACATGATGGCTCCATGATAGGGAGCTAACTCAATAACAACATGCTGCTCTCACATTAAGACTGATGAGATGAATCATGAGACATTCACAGCAGATCACACAAACAGCACCTGCCAAAGGGTGTAATGATTTACAATAAGGAATGAGATTCAAGGTCATAAAACTCCATTCAGGGTGGCATGGTGGTGCAGTGGTTGCCTCACAACAAGAAAGCTCTAGGTTTGTAACTGCCAGCTGACAAACGCCTTTCTGTGTGGACTTTGCATGTTCTTCTTGTGCCTGCTGCTTACTCCCAATTAAGAAATGCAGGTATTAATTGTCAACTAAGTCTGAAGGTGTGAATTAGATGGTTGTTTTTCTCAGTATGTTGGCCATGTGATGGTATGGCGGCCTGTCCTGGGTGTACCCCGCTTCTCGCCCAATGTTAGCTGGGTTTGGCTACAGTTGCCTGTGATACTCAAAGGATAAGCGGAGTAGATAATGGATGGAAATAATAACAATAATAACAACTTTATTTGTATAGCACTTATCTAAACAAGGTTATAAAGTGCTTCACAAAATAAAAAAATAAAAAAGGTGAGTGGATATCAGGGACATATTCACCTCAATTTTAAGCGCCAAATCATATATTAATCGAGACCATAATATTTATTTTACTATAATAAATATTATAGAGGAGCCCAAATGTTCCCACAATGAGCAAGCACTTTGGCAACTGTGAAGAGAAAAAACTCCCTCATTAACTGGAAGAAACCTCTAGCCATGTGGCCCGCTCAGTAGATCAGACATCATTACCTCTATGACTTTTTTAAACTGAACCCCTACTGTCATAGGAAACAGTCAAAAGCTGTCCCATTTAAGAAACTATATAAAATATAGTTGAAATAAAAGGAAGATAAAAGGAAGAAAGGGAATTAAAACAACACAGTGGCACCAGGGTTACAAATCAGAGATTTAAAATTCGTTCCTATAAAAGTATGTTTTCAGCAGTGATTTAAAGACAGGTAGTGAGTTGGCGAGCCTAATCTCGTCAGGCAGAGAGTTCCAGAGCCTTGGGGCCCTGACGGAGTAGCCAGCCTTGACCTAGGGACAGCTATTAAGGACAGGCTAGCCGATCTCAATTTGCGACCAAGAGTGTAAGAAGTCAACAGCTTCGTAATGTAACTAGGGGCCAGCCCACATTTAGCTTTGAAAGTTGTTGAATGATTCTTAAAAACAATCCTGAATTTAACTGGCAACCAGTGAAGGGATAGGAATAAGAAGTCCTTTATTAGTCCCGCAATGGGGAAATTTGCAATATTAAAGCAGCAAAAGGACATCAGCAGTAATAACTAGAAATATAAAAGAAATATATAGAAATAGATTGGTGTGATATGAGACCTACATTTTTTTTGTTAAAAAACTCAAGCAGCAGCATTTTGATGTTTATCTGTTGAATTTATGTCACAAAAATAAATGGTTGCAATGCTTTCTGTATGCGCTTCAAAATAAAAGCACTCCAGCTTTTCTGTTGACCAAATCCATTCTTTTGATTTAAAAAAAAGGGGGTTTATTGTGAAATATTTGCAGGAGCAGATGATGCATGGCTTCATACTGTATAGTACTAGTATTTATTTGAGTACACAGGACTACTTTTATACAAGGAAATGTCATATTTGTGGCCATATTCAAGGCAAAGCCTATGTAAAAAACATTGTCCTGCAGTAGCAGCTCCTCTGCAGAACTTATTGTTGAACTGAAGCTAAATATTCTGCATTGGACAGATGCTGTAAATATGAATTGATATTAATGTGAATATTCTGCATTGAATAGATAAAGTTGCATAACTGCCCTTCCTTGTGTATATTTATGCTTTTATATTGAGCCTTTAACCAAAATTACAAAAATAATAAATATGACCCTCCTAAGCATTTTTTTTGGAAGATATCAGGGTGGTAGATCTCGGCTTACACTGAGAATTAAAATGTGATCTTGGGCTCGAAAAGGTTGATGACCACTGGACTAGATGTTCCTTCCAGTTAATGATGCCTTGTGATAATGCATATTATGATTTGGCGCTATACAAATAAAATTGAATTGAATTGAATACTGTACACCAGTTGAGGGGAGTCAGAAGTGCAACCTTCATTCAGGATATTTGTATGTTTGTTTTGCATGCATAAATCAGTGGTTATATGAAATGTAATATTTTTCATAGGCTGTTTATATTGCTTAATTGATGGTTAATACGGCCCATAGGGGGAGCTAGTGGGTGCAGTACTCCGAGGTACCACACACGAGGAAGTCGTTTCCAGGGGGTGGGTCTGGAGAGTAAAAATCCAGTCTCGCGCAGCAGAATGTACAACATGCTGCAAATTAGCTGCTCACTTTCGGCTACCCATGGATCCTTTATGAAGAAGGTAGAGCGCTCCCACAACAGATTGAAATTGTCAGCAAAGCCAAGAATGTTCGCTAAGCAAGCGGACTGGAGCCAGCTTTTGAGACTGAGTATGGCTCAACTCCATGGTCCAGTGTGGGCATAGGACCAGATATAAAGACAGATTTACCGCAAGTCTTCAGGAAGTTAAAAAGGTGATTGAAATCGTTTGAAAGCCGTGTTTGTTGGTTCCCACTTGAACTATAACTCGGGTTAAGAATGATGTGAGTGAGCACGATAGCCTCGGGAGCTCTTTAAGGATGACTGCGACTGTGGCTCTAGGGATGCAATAAGTGACTGCATTAAAGAAGTAGACTTTCCTAATTATGGAATCGCCACTATAAGTGTTTGTGTGGAGAAGAGGGGGCAAGTAGAAACCACCTGTGGGTTCTCAGGGCAGGACACAACCCGATCCGCCACCACGTTGTGTGTGAAAGCCATTGACTGAGGAAGTGGTGACTGTGCAGGTGAGCGTTGTGAGGAGGGAATGACTCCAGACTTGGATGAAGTATTCTCTCCCAGCTCAGGACAGGGAAGAGATCCAGAGCGTTTGAGAACAGCCTCCGCTGAGTCGATTTACCCGTCAATCGCTGTATTACACAAGTTTTGAAGAGTGATCCTGAGAGGGGAGATCAAGTGTCGCAGGCTAATCTGCTGGATGTGCCAGAGATGCATCAGACAAGGCAGTGAAGCGGTTGGAAAGATTAAGTTGAGGTGGTGAAACAGCCCCACCAGATCCCCTCTTACGCATGCGGACTACAACCTCAGCCCAAGAGGACTGGTGGTTTGGAGTAGAGAAGGATGAAAGCCTGGGACAGGTCCCAGAGAACTGTGTCAGGGATCTTTGGCTGGAGTATTTTGTTCTGCTTTTCAAACAGAGTCTCTATTGCACAGTTCATCCGAAAGCCGCCGGATGTCCTCCTGCTTCTTCTTTGTTTGGTTTATTGGCAGGTAGCAACCAACATCAAGCTGCATTACCACCATCTACTGCGTCTTCTTCTTCTTTTTCTTCTTAAAACTTCTTCTTGCACCATAACCGGGTTATGTGGATGTCCATGTATATAATTGTCCATGGACATCCACACGACCATAAGGATGTCCTCCTTAAGGTCAGTAATCTTTTTATTAGCTTTCTGAAGAGAGGCACAGTCACACGGCACAGATGGCATGATGTTTTGCTAGCTTAGATACAAGGCTAAGGAAGGTGAAAAGTGATGCTTGCAGGAGTAGGTAGCCAGCCTACCTGTCATCTCAGGATCCTGAGATTCGATGGCTGAGATGTGATGCTCTAAGTGTAAGAATATATTGTGGACTAAATATAATTGTTAAGTTAAAGCAGAGTGATGCTAGGTGGAAAAGACGTTGAGCCGAGGCTATGCTAGCAGGAACAGCAGGAGCAGGTAGCGTAAACTGCAACTCAAGATCCTGAGATCTGACTGATATAGACTATGTTCATAAGCTAGGATATTACCTGGTTGAGCACAAGAAATACGTGTGAATTTGGCAAATGTCGAGTTAGGACAGTCAAGACGAAGCTTCTCAAGTTGTAATAATAATAAAAATCTTGAACATGTCCAAAGTCAACTTAAAAAAATAATAAAGGAGCCATATATGTGTCTGTGGTTTGCACATCAATTGTTTGTACAAATCCATTTTGAAAATGTTGAGATATTTCCTTGGATAGGTGAACTATCTGACCTGCTGGTAATGTTACGACAAGAAGTCAGGGGATTACCAAAGTCATTAGTAATTATCTTCTGGAAACCATGAATGTCTGTGCAAAATGTTCATTGAATTTATGCTAAGATATTTCATTCTGGATCAAAAGTTGTGGACCAACCAACTGCCACTTCAGTGTTGAGTCATGCAGCTGCGGCTAAAAATAATGAAATAATGCACGTTTTACCCCCCAAAATGCTGCGAAACAAAAGGATACCATTGAGCATTTTGATAATGGAGTCAAAACAACAGTTTAACAAAAATGCCAATGAAAGTATTCTACTGATTATGTTAATAATCAATTATTATTAAGGCCATTCTTGGATCTTCGAAGTTTTGAGAAAAATATCTAGCTAGTTAAATGTATTATTTCAGCTTTCATTCATTTCCTATGCTCACGGCCTCTTATGCACTGGGCAGTTAACATTGTTGACAGTTAACAGATGACTTGTGTAGGTGCTTTAGTGTCTCCTAACCTGCTGGCCATGTTCCACTCCAGGGCTGGGTTCTGCGAGTTCCTCTCACTCTCTGCTGATACACCACCTTTTATTCCCTCCTTCTCTGGCTTAAGTTGCTCCCAATGAGCTGTTCCAATGGTGATGGACTGGAGATCGACCTGGTACTGACGGTCCTCCACCTCTGAACCTGGATCACGCAGGATGCCAAGGTTCAGTGCACGTCTGGAGGGAAGAGAGGGAAAAGGCTATTTGATTGGGTCAATAAAAATCATGTAGCATGCTAATAATCCTAGAAAGACCAGGTCAGGCTGAGACTTTGGGAAAGTGTACCTTGTTCACAACACATTGCAGGGTGTAGTGTCGTTACATTCAACAAGCATAAGTTCATGTACATGTATAAATTAATAATTAGTTCTTGCAGGGGTCACAATGGATCAGGGTGTACTTAATGTACTCATTTACAATAAAGCACATGACCCAAGGAGTAAACTAGGTAGTCTGTAGAGTGCCAGTAAAAAGGTCTTGGCAGTGGGCCCCAACAACTATTGACTTCATTCTTCCTTTTGCCTGCTCAGTGGTTTAGTGCCACACAATTCTTACAAGAGGATTTATGACAAACAGGCCTCAGGTGAAATAATTTGCCTTTTATAAAGTTCTGATTCATGCCATCTTATCATTGCCAGTAAACAAAGCTTAAGGCCCTGGCTTCATAACACAGTAGTGTAGTAGAGAGTGGGAATCTTACGGACTCTCTTTTTTCTATTTCTGTCTTCAGAAACACAGGACTTCTACAGAATACACAAACTGAACTATGGTAAAAAAAGATGTAGAGATAAGTCAGGAGTGGGCAGCGCTGTCTCTGAACTTCTACAGTCAAGTGAGTAAAACTGTCCCATCAGTGCCAAGAAAAAATGATGTCATCTATTTTGCCGGTGAGAGACAAGATCCTGACAAATTAACAAGGCAACAGGAATAATCAAAATTCAACATCTGCATATGACATCAGGGCTTTTGGTTCATTATGATATGTTTATTTGTGCTGGTGAGTTCAAATGAGAGCTTAAATGGTATAAATAAGGGCTTAAAATGGCTACAGATGTAGTGGCAGCATGAGTAGTTTTATTTGTTTCTGCAACGTCAATGGTAATTTTCATATAGCGTTTCCCCTCCGTAGCCACACTGGAAAGGCCTCTACCAGAGCGTGATGTTATGACAATAAGCACCAAGTACAAAAACAATGGCAATGGGAGATCAGAGGTGCATAACTGGATTTGTTGACATACAAACAAGTGAAACAGATCCTTAATCAACATTTGGAACCACATTTATCAACAGAGTATAATATAAATCAAACTTAGAGCCCTGTAAGTTTTGGGTGGGATGTGTCAGTCTAGATTCATTAGGGCTTTTGTAACAGTACCTCCATCACCCTCCCCAACCCCAAACTGTATTTTTCACATTAAACAAACCACAGTTACCTCATATGCTTTCCAAATTATCTCTTAACTTCAGCTTATTTAGGAGACTCTCTTACTCATAATCAACATTACATGGGAGTCTGCAGCCAAGTCGCTGCATTGCTGAGCAGCAGGGTCATCTCCAATGACATAAATAAATATGATAAACATTTGTCTTGGTCATGCAGCCAGTGGAAACCAGTGTGATTTAATATCAAAAGACATATTTCAGCCAATCACAGGAAACGAGAGCTTCATTTTTGACAAATGAGGAAGGGAGGAATTTTGGAAGTTCCCTTTGGGGTGCAATAATAATTGAAGCCAGATTTTCTTGTTGTACATGTGGGGGAAAACACTGGTGGTTTGACGTATCTGATTGGTCATGTAAAGACCACACTGCTTGGCCTAGAGGAATCAGAAAATACCAAGGGAAAGCATGTCACTCACTCTGCCAACCATATTCATTGAAATAGAAAAAAATAAATAAAATACAGAGCAAGGCAGGTGGAACACACCCTTCTGCTGAGTCTCTGGGTCTGCCATTACTAGACATCTGCCTGCCACTATCATGTGGTGACATGGTACATGATGACATGCCTTCTCGGCTGAGGAAGGCTAGGCGGTGGTGGGGGAGGCCTGGATTGGAGTTTGAAGAGGGAGAGAAATTCTCCTCAAACACAAGTACTTAGTTTTCCCCTTGTTCCTGAGCCAAACTTATTTTAATTGCAGGAAAAGACCACAGAAACATTATTTTTTTATGACAAAATTCTGCTATTTATAAAAATGGATCAAAAGCTCTGCAGCAAAAAATGCTCTGTTTCATGGCATTGACGGCTATTATTGTAAAAAACATCTCTCCCTCTTCTGACACAATTTAAATCCAATTTGAGTCTGAAAAGCCACTGGGCTGATTTTGCATCAGCGCTGAAATATGAGGGCTCCAATCCAATATTATTATGGCCCGAAGTAAAAGACTCCATCTAATTCAAGCCCCAAGTTCCTCAAGTGGAAAACACACAAAATAGTGAAGACATGGCAATGTTATGTATCTAAAATGCAAAACTTGGAAAGAGAGATTCACTAGAACGTCATCATGGAGAAAAAGGCTTATCATGTGACCAATTCCTCTGGAAGATGGACAGACAAATTTGCAAATAGGCAATTAATTGCACTTTATGTTCTTCTGTTCAGGAATCTTTGGGTCTATGCATGTGCTGGGCAGAGCATCAGTCATGATTTGTGGTATGAGACTGACTTGTAAGGAAGACTGAGTATTTAACCTGTTGCAGATTTGGGATTGTTTGGTGAAGTGGTCATCGGATTTGAGGAGGAACCCTCTGGGCACACAAATAACACATCAGTTAATAATAAGTTAATAATTAGCTAATTAAGATAAACAACAAATAAGCTCATGCAGACTCACACAGCTGGTCCTTGCCACGGTGGTATTAGGTGTAACCAGTAAGGGATTTACTTTGCTGCTGCACACAGCTGTGTTGAAATAACATGCAGACTTGGAATATAAAACTTGCATGATAGGAGAGAATGATTTGTAAAAAGAAAAAGAAAATATAGTTTGTGTTATTGAGACAGAGCCATTGAGTAAATAAGAAAAAAACGTTTGTTGAAAAAGAGCGAAAGTGGAATCTTGTGAGAGCCTGATTACCATGCTGAGGTTTTGAAGGCTAACAGTGGTTCAAGGTTGTAAAACAAACCACAGTGGGATCTGGTTGAGGTTCAGGGCTTGATGGTAAGAGTGTGGGAGCCGTGGGCTGTAATAAAGCCTCTTGCCGAGAGGATCCTGTGGGGCAGGGTGTCTCATGGCACTTGCCTTTCAATGGCCTCCCACCTCCCCCACTCAACCACACCCTCCACATCCCCTGGCCCAGGCCAGTGGGGCAGGAAGCACCGGGGTAATACCAAGTGCCGCTGGCTCCTGGATCTCGTCACTCTGAAACCCGCAACCTGAACCCACAACCCCAGACCTGTTTTTCACTTCATTTCCTCAACAATCACATGTAATATATGTCTACTTACACGTTCAACAGGGGCAGAAGTGGATGTAAATGTGTATGTGTGTGTTTGTTCCTGTAAGTATGTGTCAAAGAGAGCTGAGGCCCTCTGCTACTGCTCTCTGTGTTAAACATACATACTGAGTAGAAATTTCGTTGAGATCTCAGACTTCATTTGACCAAGTCAAGCTAAATAGATCTGTACAAAGTGGTACTTTGTACTATTTTTACGAGTCATGAGTGTTCATGTTCATGTTCTTTTGTTTTGAGCAGAGCCCAACTAATTTATAGTTGAACTGAAAGAACAAATGCCTCGGAAACACGAAAAAACAAGCTAGCTGTGCCATTGAAATAAATGTAACCACTTTTCCAAACGCTAAAGTAACATCCAAAAGGAGTGTTGTGTGAAACCAACATAGATACTTACATTCTAAAAAAAGAAAATGGGGTTTTGATGTTCTTTCCCTGTGGCTTGAAATGTCATTAGCCAAACACCATTAGCACCCAGCAACTCTCCATGGTATTTCTGTTGTGGAGAGGCCAAAGCTTCACATTGGCTTCTCAATCAGTTTACCATGACTCCCAGTGGCTTAAAGTGGAGTCCCACTGGGCCTGTTTGTGTGCCGAGGGGGAATTCATAAGCATTATGATTCATGAAACTTGCAATTACTTAGTAAGTTAAGCACCCCGGCCTACGGTGGTCCACTCTGAATTGCCAGAAGTTCGGCAGCTTCTGAGATGTGGATTTATAACCCTAGTCAAGTCCAATTGCTGTTAATTTGCATCTACCAATTACAGTAATTAGGGTTTTGAATTTGATTGCTGAGCAGCCCTTTGAGTGAGAGGGGAAAATTATGTTGTGGAAGAAGGCAAGTCAGCAGAATAAGAGACTTGAGGACTTTTATGCTGTTGCTACTAAAAAGATGTTTGATGCCTGGAGCTTTTCTAACAGAAGTAAAAAATACTAAATACAAAACAACAAAATTTCCAAGACAACAAGGTTGTAACAAAGCCTCCATTTTGTCAATTAGCAGTAACAAAGGTCTTCTTATGGACATTTTAAGAACAAGACAACACATTACTATCTATGACTGAATTTATTTTTTTGCTGACGTGATGCACAATAAATTGAAATAGCCACTTTTCTGCATAGTGTCAAGGCTTATATGTACTGACAAATTCCCAAGACCAAACTCAATAATCTTTGCTTTTGTAGCGTTTCTAGCCTGACAGCATTACTCATCTCCACTGCTGCTAACAGAAGCCTGTTATCCATTAGGCTGATTGCACTTTTAGACACTCATACTCGACTAGTTGTATCATATTTGAATAAGATCTGACGAGGAAAGTATTGCTCCTATACAATCTCTCCTGACAATATAAGCAGGGCTCATCTTAAGTTCACACCATCATCATGACACTGGTGCATGATAGTAAAACCTTAAGAGAAAGTACGACGGAAGAAGCCTCCTTATTTACAATGACATGGTATATACGAAAAGTTAGTGTTTGGACTTTGATTTGAACATATCTTGATTGCAGGAGTCATTTATCTCCATGCAGTTTCCATGTCAGAAAAGTTCTGAAGAAACCGGCTAACATGTGCTTGCCATGATGGCCTGTTAAAGATGTCAGTCTGGCCAGTTTAATTAATATGCTCATCATGCACTAATTCAAAACCTGCTTCTTGCATCATTGTTGCAAAGACACCACGTGTGAAGATTACACAGATATTTCCTTTGGCTTCTACTGGTGTATTTCATGGAATTCACACATGCCAGAGACTATACAAATTAGACTGCTAATCCTTCATCATACTCAATGATTCATTGTGCAGTAAAAATATAGTTTGCTACAATCACATGCTGGATACGGACTCATTTATTAACACATTACATCAAAAAGTATTTTTAAAGCTATATAATATCACATATCGTTGGCGGAACATCAGTCAAAATGTTGACACAACTCCAAACTTAGAAGTCACTCTCAAGTACTCTGCATCAAACTAACGGCACAGATGTTGTCCTCATCTCCACTGCTTCTGTTCTGCTTAGCTTTAGCTTTTAACACACACACACACACGCACACACGCATGCACGCACACACAAGGTCTGTATATCTTTAACTCTCTTCTCCTGCTTCTGCTTGCATGTAACCACGCATGGAACATTCTTTAGTAACAGGGACAGTCTCTGACTTTTTAGGGGCACTGACTTCTCACTGGATTCTTTTATACAGTAGGTACATCTGTGGAGTATCCACACAGAAAGGCACCACGGATCCTCATTTGGGAAAACTGGAGTTGTGGCTGCTGCAGAAATCACTGACAGGTTTGTGTGTGCATCTGTGTGTGCACACTATGTCTGTCTTAGATCTTCTACAGTAGACGCTCGTGAAGCTGCTGCTGAGAATTACTACGAGTCATCTATGTGAGTGCGCGTCACTGCAGGACAAAGCTACCATTTTCCCCAAGAAAATGAATGGGTCAGTGCTTGTGAAATCACTTCCTCTGTTCGCAGTAACAGATTTGAGATGCTTCCTCCCTGCTGTGAAACTGTACATAATGCTGCTTTTATAAAACATGTCAGGCAGAGTTTTAGCAGCAAGTCCCTGATGCAGAGGTGTGAAGGGAATGCCTCGCTGACTTCCTCAGACCTCTGATTGAAACCAGATTTGTGTCCCCACCAAGCAATTTCAAAATGATGTAATCTTACCGCCATTTTAATTTGAAAGGCCTTATCTTTAACTAATTGCTAAGCACATGAGTGGAGTAGATTATTCATAACTGGCTACAGTGAGGAACATGGCAGGGGAGGTCAAGGATCTGGCTTGCCCTCATATGCATTCATTTTCTTCAAGTTTAAGAAGAACAGACACATGCCTTAATGCTACTTTAACTCTAACTAAAGGAAAATAATACTTTTGCTGGAGTCAAAATTCAAACCCTGTCACTGGTGTCTTGCAAAGCACTGGCTGTGTCTAATGGTGACAGACAACACCTGAAGTGAATCAAACATTCATCAGAATCACCCAATTAAATGATTTATTCCTACTGATGCAGCTGTTATATTGTCCTCATGCTGCATCAGATATATCGTCCAGGGTGGACACGGTTACCGGTTTCATGTTAAACAATAGTACAATTCTAGATGGTTGGCATAACTGTATTATTTTATAACAATTCACAATACTGCACTTGATTACCGCACTTATAATAACATTAATAATTATTTGTTTTATAAAAGTGTTTAAATGTATGTACCAGTACTTTTCAAACATTTTGGCCATAACCCCAAAAATACCATGATAATGATACTCCTCATTATTCCCAAATCTTATAAGAGGCATAAAAACACACATAAATACCAAAACTGTAAATGCATTACACATTAAAATATAATGCTTCGCATGTACAGGCACATGCAATAAAAATCCACCCTATGATATGAGTCTGAAACCAAGATGGTTACAGTCTTCAGAGCATTCCTGGTGATTAACTTCGGCACATAAATTGTTCAGCTCATGCTCTGGCGAGGAGGGTGTTTTATGGAGCTGTAAAATTAGACTCCATTTATGGAACCAACAGCAAGAGCCACTACTGTTTTTTTGCACTTGATATTGATTAAGCGTTTCAGTAATGCTAAGCTGGTTCACATTAGTGTACATATGGACATTTGTATATGTTTGAAGATGCTCATTTTTATCTGTGAGATGAAGGTCTTTGGCAGAGTACTTTGAAGTTGATTACAAGTTGTTTACAGCAATTATTGAATTCTGACAAATGTTTGAAGCAACAGAATTACATGTCAAGGTCTTATCCTTCTTTGGATAAAGAATGAAAATTTTCCGAAACAACGTAAGGGAAATGATGACCATATCTGATTAGGTTAATGTATGCTACAGGTTTAGAAGACAGGCTGAACAAACATGTAATCAGATAGCTAAAACAGTAGGTCCTACTTGTACACGTTTGCCTTGACCTTAAACAACATTTTGTTCTAATTCAAATTTCCTTCCAGCAACAAAAGACAGAATGAAACAAAATACAATGACTTGCTGCTGGAAGCTCCTACATAATAGAATTAAAAACTTATGTCTAAATCACAAGCTTTAAGGGGAGCCAGGTTGCACTTATAGAATGTGAGAGCAGATGAGACGCTTGGTGCTGTCCAAGACTTCAGGAATACAACCGCTTTCTCATGAGATAGTGTCCAAATGTTTTATATCAGCAAGGAAAAACAGCATAAAATAATTACAATAATCTGGGGCACACATGCTTCCTACATCAGCTAATTTCTCCTCCTCTGTGAAGAACTGCAGAGCCAGTGTTTATAATTCGGAAGTGGATCTTGCATTTATCCATACCGCCAAGTGTGTTTATAAAAAGTGACATTTCTGTATGAGAGACCCCCCCCTCCCCCCATCTGAATAAATCACATGGGGGGAGTGAACTCTGTGTTCTTATATGATTCCACAAGTGATTTTGATTTGAGGAGGAGAGGGAGGGAAGAATGGAGAAAAGGTAAAGAAATTGATTAGAATAGGACTTAAACAAAAAGACTAACTATATTTAAAATCAAGAAATGCAAATGTAGCAAAAACTAGAGGTAAAAGATGGAGATTAAGACTGTAGACTAAGATTAATACAACAAATCTGAGTCTGACAATGTAAACTGAAGGTAAATGGTTTAAGTAGAAACCTGGGAGAAAGTTATACGTACTGGAACTAAGATTTGAAACTTAAGTTTCTGTTTTGAAATCGTCTCTCAAAACTTACTTTTATTTGATTGTTTTTAGCTATTATTTATGTTTCTTATTTTAAAATTATATTGTAATATTTATCTCTTGCTTTGGTTTTTTTTACATTATGTATTATATCACTTATTGTGTTTGATTTGAGATATTGTAGTATATTATTTACCATATTTGATTTTAGATTACATTCTTGTTTCTATTTGTGAAGCACTTTGTACAGTTTATTGCCATTCACCCATTCACACACACATTCATACAGTGCATCTATGAGCAGCCCTTTTTTTTCCTATGAGGGGTAATTCGGGGTTCAGCATCTTGCCCAGGGACACTTCGACATGCAGATAGGGATAACTGGGATCGAATTGCTGACCTTCTGGTTGCAGTCTACCGCTCTACCCCTCAGCCACAGCCGCCCATGTCCAAATGCGCAAATGTGCTATATCAATAAAGTTATTGATATAAAATCCAGCAAAAAAGTGTCTGAGTAAGCAATGGCAGCAGAACAGTAAGCTATTGTTTAATTTATCTTTCATGTCTGTGCTTTTTCTGATGTGACCTTTCAAAAGATTTGTCTGAGTTATTCAAGAGCTACTATGCTTAAGGATACTTAAAAATTATGTGGCTGCCATCATAACACCTATAACTGAATCAACAATCTACAACAGAGAAGCAAACAAACTATAATTCCTCCAATTAAAATATCACAAAACATGTGAACACAAATCACAACCAAAGATTGCTGTGACTGGCTCTGTTGTGTGAAGTGTTAAACATGTCATCACAACATACCACTGCTTAAATTGTTAGTTAAATGAATCAAATGATTTGTGGTTTAAGTGAAGCCAAAGCCGTCCTCACTTCCTGTATGGAAATATAGCAAAGATTATGACCAACAGGCAGAAACTTCACATGAAAAGAGGTTAGGTGTAACTGGAATCCCCTACAACCGTCAAACAGGTTGATGAAACGGCTTCATATCAGAGAGCTTCATCAGGCCAGAGCTGGAATAAAGGCTGCGTTCAATCAGCCTCATCTGGAGCCCGTCATACTTTACATGTGGAATGACAGTGTTCTCTAGGAATCAGCCTGAGTCTGGGTGTTTGGTGTATTTTCTGGCACTGCACCTTGTTCCAATAAGGAGGAGGGGCCATGCAGAATGTTAGAACCATAAAAAGGAGAGAAGCTAACAGAGATAAAACTCATAGAAAGTAATAGAGAGTAAAGACTGTTTCTGCAGGGAATGAGTGGAAAGGAAGACACTGCAATGAAAAATAATGAGAGGTGTGGAAGATAATCTTCATGTTGAATACCACACCTTTGTTCCTTGTTTTCCACTGTCTTTAATACTTTATCTACACTTTATCTTCACATAATTCCCTCCCCATTATGTTTCAACTTATCTTTAAATTTTCTCCTCCAATCACTCCTCCCTCTCCTAATATCTTATTGCTTTTTCTCCTCCAGTCAGTGTTTTGATACAGCGACAGAACAGTGAGGAGGAAGTGGCCTTTGCGGGCCAGGCTCCTGACAAACCACTCAACTCTAAACAGGCAGTGCTGTGAAAATATGGCATTCAAACAACACAATGCCAAAACTTCTGACTGCCATCCACACAGCTGCAGGCACTGAGAACATTTAATGGGGAAAAAAACAAAGAGAAAGAAATGGAAAGAAAAAAGGGACAAACTAATAAAAGAAAACATGCAAAACAGAGCTACAGCGGTGTCTGCACTGAGCTGGCAACTGGGCTGCATGGGCCCTGGTTTTATTAGAAGGAACTGAGAGATGAAAACACGACAGCCCCCTGTGCCTCTGTGGAATAGACGTTTATAACCCCTTAGGTCTTAAAGGTACAAGGCTGCATGGAGACAAACTGTGTCAGAAGGAAGGTAGGAAGGAAAGAAGGAATGGAAGGAAGGAAGGAAGGAAGGAAGGAAGGAAGGATAAAAGAAGGAAAGAAGGAAAGACGGAAAGAAGGAAAGAAGGAAAGAAGAAAGTAGGGAATGATGGAAGCAAGCAAGCAGAAAAAGAAGGAATGAAGGATGGAAGCAAGAAAAGAAGCAAGCAAGAAAGGCAGGAATGAAGGAAGCAAGTAAGCAAGGACGGAAGAAAGTAAAAGAAGAAAGGAGGCAAGCAAGCAAGCAAGTAAGGAAGCAAGCAAGCATCACGCAAGCAAGGGAGGAAGGATGGGAGAACTGAAGGAAGCAAGGAAGGAAGGAAGGAAGGAAGGAAGGAAGGAAGGAAGGAAGGAGTCTGAGTAGTGCTTCTGTTGAGCAGAAAATGTGTAGCAAAGAGTCCAGGTGTAAAAAATTAGAGGAGATGGCACATCAAACAAGCCTGTGTTCAGCCTCTTTCCGGTAGCCCTGGTGGCAGGAAATGCTGAACAGCATCCTGTAAGCTGACCAGAGAGAGACAGATGAGAGGGAGCAACAAGGAGCAAAGTAAAGTGGGAGGTGAAGAACAGAAGAGGGTAGATGTAGAAAAACATCCTGCAGAGGAGAGGGAGATTAGGCGACAGACAGGGGGTTGAGGAACATGGAAAGAAAGTGTAGCATGAAGAGGAACAGAGGAGAAACAAGGGAGGGAGAAACAGGGCTGAGAAGAAGGGAGCACGTAAAGAGAAGGGGGAGAAGCAAAGAGAGGCTAAAAAGGTAAGACAGGAAACAACATCCTGTGTGATTGAACGTGGGAGGAGGAGAAAAGGAGAAGTGTGTTGTAGGGACACATGATGATTGAATCACACTGAGGAAAAATACAAAACAGGCATACAAATGAGGAGTTGAACTACAGGCCGGGTGGGTGGAGAGGAAGAGGAATTAATTAAAGGCAAAGAAAAATAAATTCATGGCAGAAAGCATCATGGAGAGAGTACATCAAACTATTTGTTGGGCTTCAAAGATCAATTTTAAATTAGATTTATTTTTAAAAGGGAAAAAATACAAACCATGGAGCAAACAGATAATAAAAAGTGAGCCTTCCCTCAAGTGTTCATGCACAGTTAGATTTTATTTCATAAAACTAATAAGTGCAAATAAAAATAAAACAGTAACTGTGGCAAAATACAAAATAAACAGGGAAAAAGTTAAGATTTTAAATGTACCACTCTTATTGATACAGCTTACTTATCTAGTACTTTAACAAATCTTTTGTCAGTTCTTCAGTTATTATTTTCAAAGAGAAGAAGATTGATTTATTTTCTTTAATATAAATTGCTCTTCAGTAACAAACTGTAAAAGCATTGTTTTTTTAATTTTCAGACACTATGCGATTATTTAAAGGTCAAATAAATAAAATACACAAAAAAACATGTTTTTAACCAATTACTATTATAAACTCAAATTGTTTGCAGCCCACACATAATTAAATCCACCCTTTTAATACCTGAAGGGGAAAATGACAGTATGCTAGATGTTACCTCAGATTTTTCCTGTTTCCTCATTTACATGCAAAAGTCTTGTTGCAATGAGCATTGTCAGCATCAACTTGTGAAGTGTAACTGCACTTAACAGTTGTCACTAAAAGCAGGTTGTATTTGTATTTCTGCCCCCCAGAAACGATAGACAGGACAGGGAAGTTTACAGATTGTGTGTGTGTGTGAGAGTGAGACTGCATCACATCGGTTTGTGAACCTTCTCTCTCACTGTGCTACATATCATACATGTGCATGTCAGCTGGATCTCTCCCTCTGCCTTCTCTTTAAAACAAAAAAACTTTTATGTGGCTTTAAAATACTAATAATATCAATCCATTACCAGGCTACACATTATGCAGGACCTGTGTGAACTGAGAGAAAAAAAGCTCCCTTCAAACTTTTCATTTGCCTTCTCATCTCAAGAGTTAATGGAAACCTATCAAGGGGCGAACAATGATTCTTTAAAAGCTGGATCCTCGTCATCACAGAGGAATGAAGAGAAGTCTTGCCAACAGTTGGACATTTAATTCAGCAGAAATATATGGTGCAAAGCATATTTGCTAAAGTTAATAATTTTTGCCGCGCTTACATGTGTGTAACTAGAGCCGTGCATGCGTGCAATGATAAAGTGACGGGGTGGGGTGTTGACTGGAGGTCTTATATGAGAGTGTGTGTGTGTGTGTGTGTGGTAAGTTATGGAGAGAAGAAAGGGGACCACCACAGTAGAGTTGTCTACATGGTGGCTTCACATTTCCCTTTGTGGTTCTCTCAAACCTGTGGCTGAAGTAATATGACTGACATTCACACACGCACACGTACACACGCATACATACACAGTCTATAAATTACAACACTTACAGGTATTATAGACCCATATATGGGTACATGTAAGTACTAATTCTACAAACGTCTGTGTGTATAAAGAACCCCTACGACATGCAGTATGTTCAATATTAATAAAAAATAAATAAACAAGCAACCAGCACTTATGTTGCCCTCCGTCATTGCAGAATCACTCTTATTTGACAAATTGCCTTCAAAGTAAAAGCATATCAATTGTTTTGTCGCTGCAATACCTACATCGAGCTGAATAACAGAGCTTTTATTATAAAAGGTTGTGAACTTGGATCTGATGATTGTGTTGGTTACTACTCAACACACCTTTGAAATAACTGACATATATTATGTATGGAAAAATAACGCAAAGATTTCTAACTTCACTCTACAAACAACGTCCAGCAAAAAAACAATAAAAAAAGGACTCACAGGTTGCGGTTGCTCCGCAGACCAGATGTGAGTCGGTTGTCAGTTGTTCACACTGACAGTACGTCCGCTACTGGTGGGGGAGTTATATCATAATCATATCAACTTCCTTGAATACAAGTTGGATTATGTACTAAACATAATGTCAGGACTCTACGATATGAAGACAGCATCTTTTGGTCTGTCGATAGCAATCGAAGCCCGGTTAGAACAAATGAAAGGATTCAGAAAGTGAAACGCTGGAGTGCTTTTACTTTGAAATGGGTTCGGGAAGTGTTGGAAACACATTTGTGACATAGACAGATAAACATTGTGGTTCACAGCAGAATAAACAGACAAAATCCTCTTTCAGCTGAGTTTTAATGTTTACCTGTTGAATTTATGTCACAAACATAAATGGTTGCAACACTTTCTGTATGCGTTCCAAAAGATGCACGGCTTCATACTGTTTAGTACTGGTATTTATTTAAGTACACAGGACTACTTTTATACATGGAAATGCCATATTTGTGGCCATATTCAAGGCAAAGCCTATGTAAAAACATTGTGCTGCAGTAGCAGCTCCTCTGCACAACTTATTGTTGAACTGAAGCTAAATATTGTGCATTTAACAGATAAAGTTGCATAACTGCCTTTATATGTGTATATTTATGCTCCTTTAACAGCAATGACAAAAAATAATAAATATTACCCTCCTAAGTGGGTTTTTTGGAAAATATCAGGGTGGTAGATCTCGGCTTACATTTGGGATTAAAAAGTGATCTTGGGCTCGAAAAGGTTGTTGACCACTGGCCAACTAAGCAGGTTTAGAACAGGCACTGCTCTAATATTCAAAATAACTTATTAGACTCTGCATGTGTAATATATGGGACAGGGAAAGATCTGCAATCTATACTGACCCTTCCATGTCATACAGATATTTAAAAAAAAGAAACATCTTCACAAAATGTTGACTGTAATTTACCTGGGGTGTGGTACTACATAGAACCTACATGCAGTTATTGATGCATTAAATATTACCTCAGGTACATTAATATTGTCTGGCAACCTGTCCAGACTGTACCCCGACTCTCGCCCAATGTCAGATAGTTGTGGCTCCAGTCTGCAACTGATACATCCTACCTCCTCCCTTCGGCCCTCTCACCCTTAAAACACATGAATGTGCACTGACTGACAACTGCTTGAGGCTGACTTTTCCTTGACTTGCTTGCTAATCTCTCTATCCTTTCAGTGTACGTCTCCCCGGCTGAAGGTTGTGTTAGTTGGACCAAATTTAATGATTGGTTGTGTTTGTTACAGTCCTATGAGGGCCACAGATACCAGCTTTTGGGAAATTGAGAGAATTTCAACAAATTAGATAAAACGTGTTTCAGAAACAACAAGCTACAAAAAATTCCCTTAAAGGATAAACAGTCTACTTGCTAATGGTGGGATAGATGGAACAAGTGACTGCCTGAAGGCCAAAACAGCAAAACAAAGGATATTATTTTACACATCCTACATTTGTTTACTAGAGAAGAATATCTGTGTGTTAAGAGCATATAAGAGTGGCAGAACAAGACAGAACATGTGAACTTAGAGGGAATTGTATTTAATATTATTGAGTTGATTACAAATATAATTTAAGCTTTTCAGTATTGAGCGATAGGCATTAAAAACAACTGATGATGATTAAGACCCACTTCAGTTCCAACCTGTGCACCTCTACTTTCAAGTCTGTTTGGACCTCCTGCGGTTGTAATGTGCCTCATATTACACAAGCATTAGGCAATGACACCATTGTTTTCTCATGGGTTTCTTTCTTAAAGTAGACTTTTGTTCTTTCATACTTCAACCTGATCTTCAGATTGCCTCTGCTCTGGTCACATGTTCTACTGTATAACCTACTGATAACTGTAACTTGGCAGCAGACTACAGACCCCGAACACAGTTACAAAAATATGTATATGACATGCTTAAAAAAGGTTTTATGTATACATAACCTATTTATATGGATTTATGTTTGCTGAAGAAATAGTACAATGCAGTGACACACAAACAACTCTCTCTCTGAATGTATTGACTCAAACTAGCTGTACATATCAACACACAGCTCAAGTTCAGCAATTTCTAAGTAAATCCTGAGGAAAGAAACTAGACAAAGTGGAGACACACTGACTATCAAGTAACTATTCCCAGTATTCCTAAATTCCATCTTGCAGTCCACCTGGCCTTCCATACTGCAGTCTGAGTGGCCAGTGAGTGTCCCTGTCAGTACAATGACCGCTTCAAACCAACTAAACAGGATGCCAGAACATCAACATGTCAAGAGCAGGGAGAAAAGGAACTAAAACATCATAACGCACAAGGCTGAGGTCGGAGTACACAGGCACATACAATTGCATGTACACACACACAAACGGACACCACACTTTGACAGGGTAGCACTGGTATGTGTGTGTTTTACATGCTACAGCTGAGCACAGAGCTTCCTAGGTTGGTGGTATGGGTGTATTCTTGGAAGCCTTGTATCCTGCTTCAGGATGAAACATTTACTCTCACACACATATAGGCCAACTCATTGAGGCTGAAGTCCTGAAGCCAGGTGGTCAACCCCTGGATCAGGCCCTTTTATGAGTGCAGGACAGCTGAGGGGTGATCCCTCTTGCCTTTGTCAGCATGCACTCTGACTTGACTGAGAGCAGTGTGCCAAAACACAAGAGCAGTTTCCAGGAAGCTCTCAAATACGTTCTGTCACCTTGAGTGCCACCAAATAAGGGATGAAAAACTGCCAGATGTTAAAAGAAAAAAAAGACAGGGCAGTTGTTGGGAATTCATAGAGTGGGTGTGTTGGCTTTGCACTGGGAAGGGTTCACACGTGAAGGGAGTAACTGTAATACGCAGATTTAGAGCTCGCTCACACAGCTTGAATGCGAGTACCAGGAGGGACATATTGTTACCAAAATTAAAAAGGTTTATCTTCTGGTAAGAATGAAAAGTTAATGTATACCTGCAGGTGGTGCAGGAGAAAACCAGACAATAATATGTAGGGCCTAACCTTTAAGGATCATTACAGTGTAAAATGTATTTATTGTTATCCACCCATTACATAAAAGAGCTTACTGTACATACAAATGTATCATATCAGCCTATGGGGGATGTAAAATGATTTTTTTTTACAAAGGATTAAGGTATTCATCATCTTTAAATGATATATGTCCACATCAAATGTATTAGATATCTCTCCAAAAATGATGAAGTCATTTCAGGCTGGACCAAAGTGTTGGACCAGTGAACCCAAAGAACAACAGGCCAACATTGCATCCCCAACAGCCACTGCACTTTGAGCCAAGAAAGAGAGGAAAATAAGTTGTGGTTTACTCGTTTGATTCCCCTGTGGTGAGTCCTAATACCCGTTTCTCCCCCTCCTCTTTCTCTACATTGGAATCATATGCATAAAAATGTCCATAAAAATGTATAGCAGGCCCATGCTGAGGCTTTCTCCCTCCAAATCCCCCTAAACCTCTAACTGCAGGCAGAGGAATACAAGTGTTGTGGTGCAATCTTCTCACAGAGTAGAGGGCCTGAGAATAACATCACAGAGGCCACAGATATTTATGGAATGAACCACAGGCTGTACACAGAAGTCAGCAGACACCACAACACAGCACACAATAAGCTGTATACAGCTCCCTTCTCATATACAGAACAAGAGACCAGTGGCTAAACACAAAGTGTAGAGCTCTGGAGAAGAACTCTGCCCTGATTGATAAGTGGAATTTGAGATACAGAGAGAGAGAGAGAGAGAGAGAGAGAGAGAGGGAGGAGAGAGAGAGAGAGAGAGAGAGAGAGAGAGAGAGAGAGAGAGAAAGAGAGAGAGAGAGAGAGAGAGAGAGAGAGAGAAAGAGGAAAGAGAAAGAGAGAGAGAGAGAGAGAGAGAGAGAGATGATATAATATAATACGGAGCTAAATAAAAAGCAATCAGAAAGTATTGAGACCTCTACTTTTTGCACACTGTGTTTAATCTATTTTTAAATAGATTCCTGCCCATCAATCTACACTCATTAACCAGTGGTCAGATTCCATTTCATCATTCACTCTGGACAGAAACTGAGTCCAAGGAACACTTGCTCTGTACAATAAAGTTGGCCGTCCAGCCAGACTTAATGCCCAGACAAGAAGGGACTTGGTCAGGGAAGTGACCAAGAACTCAACACTCCACTGAAAACAATCTCAGAAGCACATTATCAATCAGACCTTTATGGTAGAGTGGCTGGTAGCCACTTTAAGTAAAAGGCACATGACATTTTTTACGTTTGCCAAATGGCATTTAAAAGACTTTGAAAGAATGAGGAAAAAGATGATTCGGTCTGACGAGAGAAAAAATTAACCCCTTTGGCAGAACTCCAAACACTATGTCTGGTAAATCAGGTACTGCTTATCATTTGGCTAATACGATCCCTATAGTGAAGAGTATTGGAGGCAGCATCATGAGGGTGCCTCTCGGGGAAGCTTGTCAGAATTGAGGGAAGGACGATTGCAGCCAAATACAGAGTTTCTTGAAGAAATCCTGCTGTGGATTTTAGTTGACCGGAGACTAGGTTGATGGTTTAACTTTCAACATGACAATAACCCAAAGCATATAGCCAAGGCAACATGTAGGGGGCCTGGATAGTGTGGAGTACACTCTTAAGAAAACAGATGAAGACACTGGTTGACTTGACTGAACACAGCAGCCAGGTTCAAAGATCAACTGGTCATCCACTAACTTTAATCTGGTTCCCTCTGTTATGCTCTAGTAACACTAGCTCCACTAAAACACAAACCGAGTCTTCCCGTCTCTCTTTCAGGGGAAATGGGATTTTCTCTCTTTTTAGGAAAACAGCCTGCATGATATGTTTGCTGTGTCAACTGGGAGACAGAAAACTCTATCAATCACACTGGTTCCCATAGAAAAGAAAGAGAAATATCACTTAACCTAAAAAATAAAAAAAAAAATGGTAAAAGGGGGAAATAATCCACCTTAAACGACAGTATTCAGTGGCTGAGTCTAAACTTCCTAAACACATTGTCTGAGAACTGTTTCAACATGAGCCCTTATGAACTGAATTTCCAGTCTCATCAGTCAGCCCTGTGCAGCCTTTCCTGTCTGAATTAAAACATAAATTCCAGAGCAAACTTTATAAAAAGAGGCGTATGATTTACTCCGTGTGCGGCTGTCCCCATTTAAAACAATTTCATGTTGCATTAATCCTGAGTGTCAAGGCAATGTGAAATATGTCCTCTGCGTTTACCAGCACCAGGTGTTTCATTTGCTGGACTGACAAAAAACAATGTTTATTCTGGCTGATCCTCAAATCTTTGCTTATTTTATCTTCTTTCTCCCGAGAGGAGAGGAAGAACATGGGTGTACATCTAAAGTGTGAGAGTAGAAGAAAGGATTAAAAGAAAGGCATAGAAACAAGTGGAGCTAAATGATTTACAAGTGACCAAGACAGGTCTATTGCTAATCATCTCAACCACAAGTCTCGCTGTCTCCGAGGCACAAACTGAGCACAGTAAGAATGAAGCACAGGCTTTAGGTCCCCTTTTGAGACATTCCTATTGATGACATACCTCACACTATTAGCCACTTTACCTCTGTTTGACTGCTGGGTGGGTCTGTTATAAGGCTCTTCTGTTGTTTGGCTCTGGTTCACAAATTTTCATGGCTCAGTGCCATTTCCCGTTTTCTGTCCTAATAGCTTAGATTGACAACTGCATTACATTATGATGATTGAACATTTGTCTTTAACACAATAAAACAAGACTCTTTAGGACAAACATGTTGTATCAAAAGGGAATTCTTGCAAAAAGCATGTATTTATATTCAGAGTCATGAGAGGTGCAGTAATAGCATCAATATACATAAACCAACTAAAAGATCAGAAGAGCGAGTTGACCAAAAAAGGACCAATGCAATTAAAGAGATTTACTCAGTCGGTTTGGTTTTGCCCACAGTTCTGTGTTAATGACACACTGCCATATTTTCACAAAAAGACAAGATTTAGAATAGCGAGATGGTAGACTATATGGAATTAAGATCCTCTGATTATATTTTTAAAGCCTGAAAGTAAAGACAGAAATAGATAAAGAGAGCGTTATTTCAAATGGCCCATGTCTGGCTGGGCAATCCCGGCAGACAACATCTTTACTGCATAATGTTACACTGCGTAGTGTATACAGTGCTTCAAGTGCACAGTGCACATGTGCACTTGAAGCACTGTGTACTAATACACTACGCCAGCAGATAGTTATTTCCAACATAACTTCTTTTAGCCATACTATTACAAAACTTAATTCTGGTCCATCCAAAATGTTCACTTAGGAATGTGGCTCTTCATTTATGCTGCTCTGCAAAGGCAGTTTAAAAGAATCACATTAAAGTCTTCTTTTATGCTTTTGATACAGATATAACCACAATTGCCATCACTGCCTCAGAGAGGAGTTTATCATTAAACCTGCTCGGCAGCTAGGGGAGTTTTTAAACCAACTCCTAAATCAGAGTATAAGTGTAGGTCCTGGGTGTCACTGTGTGTGGCCCAAGCAGCTCTTCTCCTCCACTGCAGCAGCGAAGCTAAGCCGGCACACTTTTCACTGGTGTAAACAAACGGGGAAATGGGGTACTTGGCAGCCGACTAAAGTGAGTGATGAGGCAAGTGTGCACTGAAGCATCTAATGAATCATTTGCTGGGAACTTGGGGTTTTATGAGGAAAAGAAAGACGAGGAGAAAGACATGACAGAAGGAGACCAGCTGAAGAGCATATAAAAAAGAATGGCATTACATATTTAAAGAAAATAAAGAAAGAGAGCTGCAGCTGTCACACAGACGCCTGAGAGGATCATTCATAGTTTTTCCCCCAATGTGAGGACAAGAGATTATAATGCATACAACTCATAGGGTCTCCTAATCCTACCACTAGCACAGCAGCAGCAGCAGTATGTGAACCCCAGTGACCGCTGGTGAATTTACTGAGGTGACTGTTGATGCTGTGACAGGTTTGCACCTTTGAACAGAGATGATGTGCTGAAGGTCTATAAGTAGCTTTGTTCTACACCCTGCTTTCACCCCTCATTCACTTCTACTGCCTCAAATTAATAAAAATGGAAGTGCTACCTCTGCTTTTACTACTGAATGAATAAACCTGACTAAAAACCAGTTAAATTTGTATTTATTATGGGACAGATCTAATGTCTTGTAACTCTTAAACTAAATTACCCATTACAGCCGACTGTTCCAAGAAGTGAACCCAACAATCTTTTCACATATTTTCTATATGGTTAAATGTTTATCGTGATATATTGTGATTAAGTTGTGTGTGCAATAAGTCATAATTAGTGGTTATATGTTATGAAAGCCACTTCTGAAACCTGCATCCTTTTAGTACAATGTAATAACTGTTTTCACAAATGAAGTGCAAACTACAGAGGGGTAGTTTACCACAGCTGCAAATTACATATCTTATAAACATCGTCTTGTACATTTTATATGCTCACAACACAAATTAGCTTACTCAATGTTGTAATTTAAAATACACACGTTTTATAAGTACACACCGTCCCTATAAAGAGGGCTTTTCTGTAAAGGTTTGCCGCTGATTTAAAAAAAATTCTGTATATGAATATACTAAAGGTATGAGTCCATGTGAGAAAAACAGACACACATTTCCTTTCCTATCATTTTCTGATCAGGTGAAATCACTTAAAGAGTAAAAAAGTTATTTCCTAGTGTCGGGTGGTAGTAAAGACAGTACAGCTCTGTCACTTTCCCACCTCTCAGGGGACTTGTATCCCTCTTTTCCCCCATCCACACTTCCCTTGCTATGGAAAGGATGCTACTGTGGGAGAAGGGTGCATGTAATGTTCTGCCAGGGAATTTTATTAGTAACAGGCTAGGTCCTGGCTTCAGCAGGCTGTGTTTATCTGTGGAGGGGAGATCCCCATCACAACCACTTATTACAACATATATATGGGCTTAACCAGGCAACCATTCAACAGCAATAAGGGGTGGCTTACTGACCATAGTGTGCTGGGACTGGGACCAGTCTAACCAACGCTGGGGAAACAGAGAGGAAAAGCCAGAGTGGAAGGAAATAACAAATACATGAAAAAAAGGAAAGAAAGAGATTTCAGGGAGAAGGTTAAAAAGGAATAAGACATGAATAGGAGTAGGAGTGGTCGTCACATGAAACATTAAAAAAGAAAGATAGGGGGAAGGAAGGGGGAGGAAAGAAAGGAAGAAATAAGGAAAGGAAGAAAGAAATATATCAGTGGGTTATGAAGATTAGAAAAATAAACATAGGATGAGGAAACAAAGTAGGGAGAGAAAATCCCTCTTTGCGTTTTTGTACAAAGAGGGATGTACAAAAACGCTACACCAAGAACAGTCATACTTTGGAAAGTGTTTTAGAAAAACACAAAGGAGGAGGGAGTGAAATAGAGACCATTGATACAGCCACATCATGTTGACTTGGCGCTGCATCACCAGTGACACAGCAGCCTCATCCGCTGTTACCAGGGAAATGCAGGCATATGCACTAATCAAAACAAAAAAACTAAAACCATATTTTGCAGCAGTGGGATGCTCCGCAAGTCTCTCTTTGACAGAACATGAGGTAACTTGGGGAAGTGATGGAATTTAGAGCTGTGTCATCTAGGTGTGGGTATGTCGGGAAATAAGCAAGTTATTTTAAGATACAAACACAAGCACACACATACACGGAGAATCATGCGCTCAGTTAACAAAAATGCCATTATTTAAATGAGGATAGTTTTATGGATAATACACCAATCATTTGTTAGGTAAAACTCTTCTGCTCACAAATGAATCAGGAAGGTTGAATCAAATATCTTACATGTTCGAACACTAACATTAAAAGGCCATGCGTAGGAGTGATAGCATTTTTAAGATTGTTTGAAATCCCCCTTCCATCAGTGAGTGTTTTGTCCGTCAATTTTTGAAACATACAATCTGACAATCAAACTCATTTTATGCAATTGTTGCCCGAGTTTGCGAGTGAGCAGGATTTGAATTCCTATCACCTGCCCTATTTTCAAATTCTCAACTACTTCCCTTCATTTTATGACAAAGGAGTATTCCTTTTTTGAGCCCTTCATCAGACTCATTATAGTATTGCATTAGGGCATTAAAGCTTCATAGTAATTATAATAATACCTAACATCTACATGAACTACATATTTACTCAGTATTTATATATTAACCTATTATATCTGTCCAGCTTAAATAACAACTACAGCAATATATTTTTAATAAGACACATCTCTTACTGTTGATTATAAACCGTATTATCCTATCATAAGTTATGCCTATTTAGCATTTATTGATTGAAGTTATTGCAGTTTAAAATCAATTTTAGGCAATGATATTGGCAAACACATAAACTGTTTTAACCCCACAGAGAAATAACATGAATGTTGGCCCCTATAGGGAAACTCAATCTTCTTGTGGTATTTGTAAGAGTGGTCCTCTTTCGCCCCAGCCCACGAGAAGCTTTCAATTAAGTGTTCCATGAGTGAAAAAAATTCTCACTGGAAAAACCAGGAGAGACAGAGAGACAATGAAAGAAAATAGGAGTGGGGAGTAAAAGATCTGTGAGATTTTGCAGAGGGCCCAAACCACAAGAAAGTCAGGGCTGAATGCATGCTGGACATTCCCTGGGCCGACTCTCATGTACTTGGAAAAAGCCGACTTTTTCAAGACAGGAAAATGATTTCAGCTGTGTAAATTGACAGCGGCCTTGTAGCTGAAGATGAAGAGGGAGAAAGAGGGGAAGCCTGAAGCACTGTGTCATAATTCCTGCTTGGTAAAGAGGCCCCTGGGGACCTTCTCCTTCAGGGAAACGAAATTTAACATCATATGATCAAATGAAGCTGTGTTAATTGTTACCAAATGAATCTGGAGGGGAATATCAACTTAGCTCTACAGCTTTACAGTCAAACTGGTTTATTTTGCCTTCTTTGAAGAAATACATCTACACTGCATTATAAATACACACTGTACCCTAAACATGTTGAGGCTGAAAGGGAAGCTGGGGAGGTTTGAAGTGTCAAAAACCGTGTTTGTAGAAGACTTTCAAGATATGCTCAGGATATTTACACATGCTTGCTATTTTACCCTTCACTCTACCCAGGGTGTTATTACAGTAAACCCTGGACAGTGTGAGGTAATCATTTCATGTATAGAAGACAGAGAGAGCAGAGCTGCTTAGGTCAGTCATTCACTTTTGAGAATGTGTGGCATTAGTGGTGAGCTTTAAGCAGAATCGCAACAAATGGCTAGAAAGCTTGAAAGAAACTATTTATTCCTATAGCTTCAGTTGGTTATAGATTCTAAACACAAACTGGTTTGCATGATTGCAGGCTCAGACTATGATTTTCTTTATGCAACTTGGGGGAGCACACACACACGCACACACACAGTATAGCTCAGCACTGACAAAGCACATGACAGGGCTTTTGAATCATGTGACTCAGAAGTGTGATCATCCGAAATTGGAGGGCAGATGTGAACAGGGAAGGTGGTGAGATAATGCATGGTTAGGAATGGAAGGATGAACACAGAGAGCGGTCGGACATAATTCCTGGGTTTCACTGCAGAGAGGGAAGTGGTGGTTTTTGGCTTCTGTGTGCAGAGGTTAAGGGGGTGAATGAATGTGGGTGTATTTGTACACATGACCATGCCTGCTGTTACTGTTTGTGAGAGAGAATACATATATGTATTTTGTGTACATTTTGCATGTAGAGTATTTGGTAAAGTGCACAATTGGAGGCGAATGCTGGACTGAGTGTGGGCAAGTTTTTTGTTTGCAAATACACATGTGCCCGACTGTGTAAACTTCATGCCTGTGTATGTCTAGAAGGCTACACGGTGGTATGTGTGTTCAGGTCAGGGCTGAGCATCTTGTGAAGCAATCTACTTGGGCACCAGAGTCACACAGCCAACAACATTACTGGCCAGTATGGGGTGAAATTGCATGGCTGGTCCAACAGTTTTCTTTTGTAAAATTCTGAGAAAAACTCAAGCTTATTTTCCATGCCTACAAGATCACCATTTATCATCTGAGATGATAATAACATGGCAAACATGTCAACAAGATAAATGTAGGCACAGTTTCCATGGTAATGTAGTAGTTAGCTGTGCTAACTTGTACCAAAACAAACAACAAACATTTCAGTGCAGTACACTTTGTGAAACTAGTGGGGATAAAAAATTACCCCCGAAAAGTCCCTGCAAAACAGTAGCTATGGTTACTGATCAATACATTCCTTTCTCCAGTACATCAAACGAGTAAATGAAAGACTGGGAGGAAGACATCTTGGGTACTCTGGGAGAAATGTGGACATGGTTGGAAAGAGTGTGGTAGTTCTCTCAGTCTTGCCTTGTTGGTTACACATTGCCCGTAGGCCTAGATCTCATCTGCCTCCCTGCTCTATACACTCTCTCTACATATGACACTTCCACTAACTGAAGGCAGAAATAACGTCTAAAGTGGCCTCTTGTCTCCTTTTGTTGTCCACCTTCCTTTCTTCTTTTTCTGCATTTTACATCTTGTGTCAGCTCACTTGCAGCTGCACAAAGCATTAGGCACCACTTTTATCTCCCTCATTACATGTGTTTGCCAGCTCCATATCTGCCCATTTGCACAACTGCTCCCTCTCTCTCTCACACACACGCTGTGGGGCTGCGGTTTAGAGGCAGTTATGACACAATCCAGATTCTTTTAGTTGCCTATAGTAGGGAAATGTGTTTTGCACTGAACTATTTCTCTCAGAAGTCTAGATTTTTCCTGCCGAGCAGCTTTGATCCACATGGCATGGGAGGCTTGTGTCAACAGTTTTGTGTTTCAGCTGTAGGGCCCAGCAGTGCCCCAAGGTGTCACTCAATGCTCTCTGTCATTACAGGGGCACCTTAGCCACAATGCAGCGCTGTCAATTGTTGTACCCCAAAAATCTCCCATGAGACAGCAAACATCATGAAGGAATGAACGTGCACCCATGTACAGGCACATACACACCACAAGCAGGTTTTCTGGAGTGTGATTGAGGTGAGACAAAGTTGAGTGGCACCCTTAATGAACTGTGGTCTCAAGTTTGTTGTTGTTCTAATACAACCAGTCAGCGGTGTGTGCGATTTTGAAGCATAATGTAAAAAAGCTATGTAGGTGTGATGAGATTTAAGATAGATTTCAGTGTGATGAGGTGTCAAATATGACAGTTAGAATGTAAAACATCATCTTGTATTAGAGAAATAAGACAAACACATAGTATAAGCTATCATGAGTAAACACAAGAGAAGATAGTAGCAGTAGTAGTAGAATAGTTGTAAAAAAGGTTTAAATAATATAATTATTAATATGCTATGCAAGGGATATTATTTGCATCTGTGGAACTTTAATGTTTTGCATCAATTTAGAAATGAATTACAGGCTTAATAGTTGTGTGTGATGAAATATGCATCATTTTAAAACACTTGTTTTGAATAAATTATTTTAAAAAAATGTATCCCTTTAACAGAGCCATAAATCCACAGTTTTCATCATTTAAATATATATTTACCTGTCAACCACAAAAACAACAGTCTCACAAGTTTCAGTGAGAAGAGAACGTGTCTTACTGGTAGATGTCTTTTCGCAGCACAGTGCGGGTCAGTGGGTTATCGGCCTGAGGAGCCATGCTGAGGGAACCCATCTTTAATACCAGGGTGTCCTCTTGTTTCACTTGGAGATCTACAGAGAGAGACACATAGACACACACACAAACAGCATTTTTAATCACGCCTTTCATGAATTACTAAAAAGGATTTTATTGAGTTTCTCTATTTCTTTCTCCAATTTTTAGGGTCTCAATCTTACTATGTCAAGTGCCTTGAGGTGATGTATGTTATGATTTTGCGCTATACAAATCGAATTAAATCAAATTATGAAAAAGCATTTTTAATCACGTCTTTTATGAATTACAAAAAAGGATTCTATTGGGTTCTGTGTGCACTCTGTCTTACATGGACTTAAAAGTACAGCCTTACCACCATTAGTCATTACAATTCTAAATGAATAAATTAATTTCTGAAAATGATTTTATATTCTGTAGGAGTGTATATAACTGTGGTTGTCTCTTCACAGCCTAAGATATTTCTTTTTGCAAATGTCTCGGCAAAATACCAAAACAATGTGGTGGGTCTGCTATGTCTCTCAACCATGACAGGGACTTCTTATAAAGGCACCACAGTCTTGAAAACACAGCCTGTGACATAATGTTGTCCTATTGTTGTTAAATTTTACCATATGTAAACAAGTGTAGTTCCAAACGAGACAAGTAGTTGTCTGACCTGATGCTGGATCTTTGACTTGTACTGCAGGACAGAAGATCCTGATCACACTGGTGTTGATGTAGATGAGAGGCAAACACCGAGAAGTCAGCATGTGGCTTCTCATTGGTTGGCCAGCTGACTTCCCACGCTCTCTGTAGCGTCTTGGCACCCTTGCCTAAAAAGACATGAAGTCGAAAGCATATATCATTTCACAAGATCTTAACCATAAGTTTTGTTGTTTTTTGGCTGATTCAAATAAGGAAATTAATTCTGATCATGGAAAAACCTAATAAAATACATTACAGGTTAACTAAGACAAGAAAATACAAAATAAAAACATTTCTTTCCAGCAGTTACACAGTTTTTAGAACCAACAGTCTTTTCTACCTGGAGCACCCCTGCTACAGTAGCCAGTAATGGACAGGAGAGCACAACATCAAAAGGCTGGGCTGTCAGCAGGATTTCTCTCAGGTACTGAGGTGAGCTGTCGGCCAGTGGATCGGTGGTCATCCGCTGGTTGGCAGTGGTCGCACTACTGCGCGTCGGCCGCTCAGACCGAGTGGTGAGTTTGTGACGGACATTTTTGGTGACAGCCTGAGTGTAGGTGATTGACAGGAAGCCATGCTGCTGGTGAGAGCCCTCCAGGACTTTGGATGCCGTCTGACCAGTGGTGAGACAGGACAAATCACACTCATGAAGTGTCAACACACAGAGGAAAAACTTCAACTGTTCAGCGTTAATTCTGTCTGATTTCTGTGATGATGGTTAAGCTTGGCTAAAAAAAAACCTCTATATTTACCATAACTATTCAAATCATGATACAGATCCTTTTGGTAGATCTAGAAATTTACCATCAGCAATGCCCTATTTAAAATTTGGAATTTCTAAGGCCAGGTTTAATTAACCTTAGAACTCAGCCAAAATAAAAAAGGAACACCCTCTGTGTATTACTTTAAAAAGTAAAGCTGAAGCTACTTGCTATACAGGAGGGCTTGAGCAAATCTATTCATTTTCTGTGCAGTAATTTAGATTGGATCAAGGTATCAATCCCTTTATAACAGGGAATTAATGGAGCTGCAGCTGTTTTCTTAGGCTGAATTGTTTAGTTTTTTTAGAGTTAAGTTAGTTCTGTTTTTCCAAGCAAATACTTGAGAACACTATCATTTAAATACCCATTAAAAGACATTCATTCACACATCACTGTGTGATTAAAAGGAAGGTAGATTTGTTCGGAGGTAAAAACTGCAGAACATCCATTAACAGTGGGCTTATTACCTGTCAATAAAATAAAAAGTATTTACTGAAAAATTGCTAAAAGTATAAAATAATGGATTCATTGGGAAACATTCTAATATAAATGTAAAAAGTTAAACATTTAAAAATGTTTAAAGCAACACAAGGCTTGTTTGAATTCAATTTAGAGCACTAGTGTCTCAAATATCTCTGAGGAGCAAACATCCCTTTTCTTTTAGGCCACTGTTGATGGAGGATACGCAGAATCAACTAAAAAGAACTAGTGGAATCTTACAGGAGGGAAAAAGCCAGAGAAGTGGCTGAAAGATTCCTGCTTGCTGACGGGTCGAACCAACACAGTGCGTCTGTTCAGCTTGTCAGTGCAAGAGAGGACCACTCCTCCACAGCTGCCTGAGCTCCGAACACCATCCTCCATACTGGAGGCAAGGAGAGGGAAAGAGGAGGAAGAGAAAACAGAAGCAGAGAGGAGCAGAGACGACAAAAAGACACAGGAAAGGGGAGAAAAGGAAGAAAAGCATGAAACATGGATGATTTTTTGGAAAAATCAATGACAGAATAAATTAAAAACTGAGGAATGGTCTTATACTATCCAGCATAAATAACACTAGACAAATTGTTTCATTTAAGGGTGACAAGAGTTTTGAATAAAAAAAACTCCATTTTAAACAACATTTTAAAAAAGTTGTTTAATTGTATTGATTGCATAATTCAAGTGCGTAACTAGTTGAACTATGTAAAATACAAATTTCATTTGTTAGGTACCAGTATAAGACCATCTCCACAATAAGATTTCTTCAACAAGAGAATGGAGGCCTATGTCAAAGTCTCCTCCCACAACCCCAGTGAGGTCCAAAAGTCTAAAGACCCCTTTCCCAGTATTGGTTTAAGTTTTGGATCCCACAGATCAGACACAAACACACGAGTGGTTGTCACCCAATTTTCTTGGCTTGATTATTTAGCCAATCAGAGCCACTGGAGAGACAGGGGAATGAAATTTTATGTCTATATTTTTCCCATTTTCCTCAAAATTATAAGGTATGGTTTTAAGGTTTAAGACCAGAGTTATAGCCAAAACCTTGTTTCCTTATCATGACTTCCTCTGTGTTCCTGTCTGTCCAGTATCAGCAGAGATGAGTGACCTTGATTAGGAACAGCAGAATGGCAGAGGCACTGTATAAAGAAGCCTAAGGCTGCTATTGCTGCTGTGGCACAGGCAGAAGCCTCACCACGGCTGTCTCCTTGCACTGTAGAATGAGTCCTTCACAGTGGCCTGAGTGCCAGTCATGCCCTGGCCTGGAGAGACACACACGGCCAAACTTTAATTGGGCATCTGGGACTACTAATGCTGCAATGGCAGTGCCTGATAATATCTCTTTAATGGCAACAGTACTTACTAAGTTACATTTAGATAAGTTAACCACAGACTGATACTGACATTCTTATCAAATTTTCACAGCCTAGTGGCATGCATCAAATTCAGCATAAAATTACAATTTCCTTTCTATTTGAGAAAATTCTTTGAGATGGTGATAAAATTGGTGTTTTATTTCAATAACGTAAAGTTATGATTTGTAACATTAGATTTCTATAAGTGTTCATCGAAGCAGAGAAGCACCTGTAAAGCAGAAATCAAATGAAGTAATGAAAACAGACACAATCACTCACTTTGCAGTAACACAAAAACATAAAACATACAGTATGTAAAATACACACACACACACACACACACACACACACACACACACACACACACACACACACACACACACACACACACACACACACACACACAGTATGTAAAATGCAAAATCATGCATCACAAAAAAAGGTAATATAATGAAATGCCATATGCTATTTCTTCTTATTTCTTCTACTGATGCCCTCTACCGAAAGGGGCAGAGCAGGCTCTTCTTCCTCAGGAGGCTGAGGTTGTTTGATGTACTGTATGTAATGAGAGGCTCAGTATTTTCTACCAGTCAGTGGTGGTAAGTGTCCTTTTTTACGTGGCTGTCTGCTGGGGAGGGAGTATATCAGCTGGACAGGCTGATAAAAAAGGCTGGCTCGGTCACTGCAAAAAAAATGGACCAATTGGGGACTGTGGTGGAGAGATGCACAAAGAATGAAGTGCAGGCCATCTTGGACAATGACAGCCATCCTGTTCACCACATCCTGGCAGGTTGAAGCAGCCTCAGCAGACGGCTCATCTCGCTGCGCTGCAGGACTGAACGGATTAGGAGGTTGTTTGTCCCCACAGCCATTATGACTGTTGAACACTCCTGCCTCTGGCAGTGGCTCATGACTCATGTACACGATTACAATGACATACTTTACAGCATTACTCCGAAGGACATTTTAAGGACTTTCATCATTGCACCTCTCTCCCTCTATTTTTTTGAAGTATTTATTTAGCTTATCAATCAGATTGTGTCTCTGTCTTATTCGTAAACTTCTGGATATCTGAATTTTTGTAATCTATAATCTGAATTAAAGTATCTCTCCCTCTCTATCTATCTATCTATCTATCTATCTATCTATCTATCTATCACTTTGAATTTCCCCCTCCCTCTTCATTACTCCTCAACAGAGCATTACAAGTTCAGTGAGTGAGGAGTGGGCTTAGTTGTGAGCATGCATGTTTTGCATGCATCATTTTCTAGTGTTTGTACTGTATGTTAGATATTTCTAACATACTATGTTAGTGTGAATATTTTTGTAATCTCACCACTTGGCTGTAACAGTAACTAATACATATAGACCCCCCACCAGCTCATAATTCCTCTCTTCTCTCTTTGCTCCCATCCAGGCACCCTTCGCTCCCAGCCATTTGCAAAACATCTGGAAGACATCAACTTCAATCTGTGTGTGATGCTCCTTGGCGCGACTAAAAGGTGAACTGTCACCGACGCCACTCTCTCTGGGTAGGGTGGGGGTCGTCCCTGCATTTCAGAATAGGTAAAGGTACACCTTTTGGCAAGACCTGCCTAAAATATGAAGGAGAAGAAGCTGTTGGAAGTTTAGAAGACCACAACTTCCAACAGGATAGGAAACCCACAGAGTTTAATATCCAATCACTCCCTCGCATCCTTATCTAATTTTAATTTACATCCTCTGCTCCATGCATACACATATATATATATATATATATACACTCAACGGCCACTTTATTAGGCACACCTTTTCAATTGCTTGTTAATACAAATAGCTAATCAGCCAATCACATGGCAGCAACTCAATGCATTTAGGCATCTAGATGTGGTGAAGACGACTTTCTGAAGTTCAAACTGAGCATCAGAATGGGGAAGAAAGGGGATTTAAGTGACTTTGAACGTGGCATGGTTGTTGGTGCCAGACGGGCTGGTCTGAGTATTTCAAAAACTGCTGATCTACTGGGATTTTCACGCACCTCTAGGGTTTAAAGAGAATGGTCCCAAAAAGAGAAAATATCCAGTGAGTGGCAGTTGTGTGGATGAAAATGCCTTGTTGATGTCAGAGGTCAGAGGAGAATGGGCAGAGTGGTTCGAGATGATAGAAAGGCAACAGTAACTCAAATAACCACTCGTTACAACCAAGGTATGCAGAATACTATCTCTGAACGCACAAACTGTCGAACCTTGAAGCAGATGGGCTACAGCAGCAGAAGACCACACCGGGTGCCACTCCTGTCAGCTAAGAACAGGAAACTGAGGCTACAATTCGCACAGGCTCACCAAAATTGGACAATAGAAGATTGGAAAAACGTTGCCTGGTCTGATGAGTCTCGATTTCAGCTGCGACATTCAGATGGTGGAGTCAGAATTTGGCGTAAACAACATGAAAGCATGGATCCATCCTGCCTTGTATCAACGGTTCAGGATGGTGGTGGTGGTGTAATGGTGTGGGGGATACTTTCTTGGCACACTTTGGTCCCCTTAGTACCAATTGAGCATCGTTTAAACACCACGCCTTGTTGAATCCATGCTACGAAGAATTAAAGGCAGTTCTGAAGGCAAAAGGGGGTCCAACCCGGTACTAGCAAGGTGTACCTAATAAAGTGGCCGGGGAGTGTATATATATATATATATATATTGTATTCCTTGACAACTCCTTTGTCAATTTACTTCCCTCCTTTACCCTTTTCTTGTCCTATTTTTGATACAACAGGGCATTCAATTATATATTGATATTTGCCTGCTCTATCTAACTTTCCATTTATTTTCCAAAAGTGAGATAGCTAGGCCAGATGAAACATTTTGTCTGTCAGGTTTGATTTAATCTGACCCATTGCACACAAATCACCTGGGGTGGGTGATGAAATACCAAACAATTATCTGTTCAGAATGATTAATATGGACTCCAGCCTCTGTGGACTCGCTTGTATACGTGGATGATACAGATTAGAGTGGGCCCTGAGCCCAGAGGTCTTCCACTGTGTCCTAAACAGCCATGACTATAACCTGGCGCGGATGTTGCAGTGTCTCTCCCTGCCAGAACTTTGGTTTGTTAAAAGTATGTTGAGAACACGTTGTTAAATGCACATTAAACTGAAATAACCTAGAAATTAGAAAATTGACCCATTATCTATTTGGGAAGGCATAGGTCTACTACAGAGATTAAGGTTGGCTCTGTCTCAGAAGCAATTGGACACACACCTGTGAGAACAGAAAACTATGATATGACCCACAACACCTTCACGCCCCAAAAATGTCTAATAACAGACATTATCATGGCTTGGGGTGGTTCTCTATACTGTACAAAACACATGTGGTCTGACAGACGATAAATCAGATGACTACAGTGAAACAGGGAGGTCTGTGAAAACCTTGCTAGTCAGGTTCAAAGCCAAAACAGTCACCTGAGTCCCACTCTGACCTGGACTAAAATACCTAGGACCAGGCTAAGTCGATTTTAAAATCTGGCAAATCAGAATTAATTTATATTTTCAAATCAGTGGAGAGAGTGTTGATTGCTAATGATGGATTTAAATATGGGCGCAGAGCCCAAGAGGTCCTTCTCCCTGTCAATGTCTGGCTCAATCAGAGAAGGAGGCACTTATAGGAACATGTCTCGGCAGGCACAGACCTGAAAACATAGCGAAACACTCTCCAGTCCGCTGGATGCAACATGGTGGATTGCTAGATCGCTGTTTCATTATCTCCTCAGATTAAGACATGGAGAATTGCCTCCTCTTGCCTCTCTTCCCAACAGAACATGACCTTAGGCACGTACACAGTGCACACACTTGGAGCTGCTGACTCCATCACAGATGTATGTGATCAAGGCAAAGTCAACGAAATACAGGGAGGAAAAAAAGGGATTTAGATATGGAAAACGAGGCCCCTCCAATCAATGGCAAGAATATGTGTGTGAGGCATGGAAGAAGATCCAAAAATCTTTAATCACAGTTTCACTGTGCTTTAATAATTTCAGAACCCAGAGCTAAATTACCCCATTTTGAGTGGAGCTTGACGTGGGGAGAGACTACCATAAGGATGGAACATCGCCCGGTGGTTTTCCTCCCCTAACAATGTGTTAATGTTTCTGTGAATTGATTCAGACACCGCAGGCTGAGAGAAAATGAGTGACTGACTGAACTCTTCAGCTACGTGAGTCACAGTTGGGCCAGCCCGCAGCCTGTTCAACCCATCCGTCTAGTCTGTTGGTCCATCTGTCTGTCCATCTGTCTGTTAATCTGTGGTCACCACCACAACAGCTGTCTGGGATGACGATGACACTGAGGTGATAATCCAAAAAATCACCCATATGAAGAGAAGTGGAAACAGACCAAGTGTTAGTGGTCTTGGTGGTAAATGTGTGTGCGTGCGTGTGTAGACTCTGGGACTGTGAGAGCACATGCATGTTGGGGCAGTCACCTCATGGATAGAGAGACTGCCCCTAAATTGAAATCATCAGCTAGTTTAACATAATTACTGGCATGACAGCATGGCATTGTGTGTGTGTGTGTGTGTGTGTGTGTGTGTGTGTGTGTGTGTGTGTGTGTGTGTGTGTGTGTGTGTGTGTGTGTGTGTGTGTCATTATGGCAAAATGTGGTCTAGAAGACACCTACTGTAGCGGGGACTAACACAGTAATTGAGTTATTTGAGTTATTGTCTGTGGAGTTCTGTAGTTCATATTACATCTCTGGGTTTTTGATGCTGCTATTTGATGGGCACAGTAAAGAAAGACAGGAAATGTGTCGAAAGAGAGTAAGGGGATGACATGCAGGGCTTTTCCACCCACGTCATATGCTCACTAACCACTCGACTGCCACGTCACCCCTCAAGGTGAGTTGAGATGTGGTCTGAAGATGGGTGTGGTCTGACTCATGTGTATTAAGTACTCGTATAATAATGTAGTAATGAGGACTCATGGGTTAGAACATCAACATGAGCCAAAGCAGTATTGTCGTTAGTTAGAAGGGACATTGTCATTAAATCCAATCCTGCTCCTGAGCTTACTCCAAGTTAAGTAATAACCTAAATATATATATATGTGGATGTGTTTACATGTACTAGATGTACTGTACCTGCGTCGGTAGTGGTCGATGTTGAAGCTGCCAACTTTACATTTGATCTTTGTATAAACATCCTGGACATCTACGGAGGCACTCAGGTCTTCTAGTTCACTGATGACGCAGATCTCTGGCAGAGACACACAAAAGACAGAAAATAATATTTTCTGCATTGCAATATCATTAAGTGAATCACAATGTAAAGGCATTCCCTTCATTAAGCATCTTATTTGTGTTTTGATCCTTGGTTTGCCAAACTGTGAAAGATGAGATGGTCTACCATCTCTTTTAGCATGGTGTGTGGCCACACTTATCCTTGGCAAACAGGCAGCATAGTAGAACGTGGAATTAAGGAGAGGAAGTGTTATATGTGAGAGTGAATTTCATTTCTGTGAGCCAGGACCTGTACTGCATCTAACCCTGTCCAGGTCCTTTGGCCCTGATACAACTACTGTGGTCAGTTTCTGCACAGTGTGTTTTTGAAGCTGGTCAAGACTCACAAACACACCTATGTATTCATAAAAATGTATGTGTGTGCCTCTATGCACCTTGTGTGCAGGCAGACCCACCCTCAGCAGGCAAAGTGAGTAGGCTTTAAGAACTGATTAACTTTGCACTGAACCTAGCCTGTGAGCTTAACTGCTGGTTCTCTCTCATTGTTTCCACTGAGAAAGTCCCACAATCACAGACTAGCTTGGGAAAATGGACTTCATGCGTGTGAAACTATGGTTGCTGTTGTACTGTTGCCCTATGGTGATTCTAAGAAACACAGAAGTTCCTAATGGCTTATTAATATTGAAACACAAGTCTTGTCAGCTTTATTGTGGATAATGTGTGGAAAGAACTCTCCCAAGTTGTTAGATACTCAGAAACTCATAGTCTCAGAACATTGTGTTGATATTGATGTATGAGTTTTCTAAATCCACCCTGTAAGACCATTGGAAACGCTTAGTCTCTTCGTCTTAAATGGCTCATCTTAAAAGAAGGAAAGTGTAACACTGACTTGTGCCTTTTAGCAAAGCCTTCTAACCTTCCAACATATAATAGCATAACATTATACCCTCGAACCATTAAATCTGGAATTGCTTTCAAAAACATTACATCATAGCAGATTGTCTTCAGTCATACTGTATCTCTGGTGTGGTATTAGGTATCTGTGTGTGCATGCATACACACAATTCTTGATTTCAATAACATGCTTAATGTGCTGCATAAAAAATCCAGAAAATCCAGTGGTAGTTCATCTTGCAGCTCAGATGGTGCATATTAAGCCAAAATCCAAAGTAATGCCTATTTAGGATGTGTCAAAGTAAAACCATCTCTGTGAGGTCCTACACAACATTCCTTTTACACAATTAAAGACTTTAAGCTGGGTGATCTGGTTGGCAGATGCTAAATAGTATAATAATATCTCCAATTTAATGTATAACTTGCCTTTCATCACCCCAGTTAAACTAAAGGGAACAAGAAGCAGTTTACTTGGGATTCATCGCCCATTTATTTATTTTTCTGTTCCCACAATCCTCTTTTCTCCCCAGCTGCTTTCCCCTTCTGATTGTTTAATAACTGAATGAGAAAAGAGGCCGGGGAGGATCCATACAAACACTGAATACCTTCCTATAGTCTTTCACATTGGACACAAACAAATTAGCATTTAATATTTTGGTTAACTTTGCACAGTGCTGCTGTGGTTAGCACTGTTTTTTCATATCAAATAGGTGTCTTGGTTTGGATCCCAGTTCGGCGGGGGCCTTCAACAGTCCAAATACATGCACATTGGGGTTAGGTTAATTGGACACTGAATTATGAGAGTGAATGGTTGTTTTGTCTGGGTTAATGTACCTGTGTTTTTGGCAGTTGGGTCAGGAGCAAACAGTTTAATGGTGACCTTGGGTAACATCCACTGCATCCACAGGCTAACCTTCCCGCTGGTACCACCGATACTGCTTGTTTTCTGCTCCAAAGTCACTGTGTCGGCGAATGGACTGTTGTCTGCAGCAGGTACTGAGTCACCCTATGGAATCAAAACAAGATCTGTTTAGTCTAGGCTGGTAACCTGTTTACAAACTGAAAATATTCATATCTACAAAAATGAGCTGTTATATAAATATGCTATGCTTGAATTCTGTGTATGAGTGATTAACACCTTGCAATGCAGTTATCATGATGAGAGGTAAGTCAAACACTCAAGGAAAGACCAAAATCTAAATTCTTTTTGAAAAACACGTGTTTCAAAAATACAAATGTTACTTACAAACTGGTATATTTGCCTTCCATCTGTTTGTTTGCTGTCTGCTTGTGTGCATGTTTGACCATGTGTTCAGTAAATGTGTGTGTTTGAAAAGTGTTGTCGCATAGCATGCAGCCATAACAAAGCAACCACCCGCAATCAAGCCCTCTGGAGAGTAAATGACATCAGTGTCTGGTGAGCAGAGCTCTCCTCAAAGCTGAGCATATGTGTGTGTGGGGGGGCATTGTCTGGAGCTGTCACTGATGTTCACCCCAAACTAAGCCACCAGCATCCATATGGGCTGCTTTCACTCAAGTGAGCCAAGACACAAACGTCTTGCAGCCTGGGAGAGAATGGGAAGTGAAAACCAGAGGTGGGGGCTGAAGTGGGGGGTGAGGTGGAGGCAAGCAGGATGCGGCGGAGGAGGCTGCCTTCTATGAGCTCTCATCTCATGACTAGGGGTTTGGCGAAGCACTGGGGACTTTTTTATTATTTCTTCCGCTCTCTTCCTGGTAAATCTGTTTTCCAAATATATATCTGCCTGGTTGACTCAGACAATATGGCAGTTTTGCAGGATTTCACTTTTTCCACAGTTTCTCCCATTGCAGTGTTGTAATGATAGATTGTGTCATGGTTATCGAGCCTGGCTGTGGTTGGTGAGGTGGTTATCAACCATCTCAATTAGAAAGCACAGCTGCTGGGCTGATTACAGTGTTTTAAAGAGGATCCAGATGAGGAAATTATGTCCTCTTTCCATAAGTGTTTTATTTTGGGGGGGGGGGGGGGGGAAGAGAGATTCATTCATTTGTGTAGTTAAGGGTGGCTGACAGCGGAGCTCAATAACAACGACAATACTAGAAGTAAATTACTGATTATGTCAATTCTAAAATAGATTCAACTTTACAGACAAACCAGACACTAGTGTATATGCTCCATGCACTAGCTCCAAAAGAAAAGTCAGAAAGGTTTTGTCATATCAGTTTAAACATTTTCTTTAATATTTGAGATTTTAAATCTGTGAGCAAAAAATTTAAAAAAAAGATAAGGAATGCACCATAAATACAAGCATCAACTTTGACTGGAGGACATTGAAAGAGTGCTACCCTATTTCAAACAGCTATACCCAAATTCAGAACATAAAAATATACAATATTCATATATATCTAAATATACATCTATTTATAATCCCATGTGTATGTGGAATGCATGTCTTGAGAACCATTCATCTTATCGGCTTCACACGTTGTGCATTGTTAAGGGCACAGGGAAGTGCACACACGACACATTCAATATTAATAAACTTTGAATAAACAGGCGACCAGCCCTGTGTAGCAGCAGCGGCTGGGACTCATCAACGTAAGTGATGACGACAACAGCGCGTTCACAACAACAAGGAAGACAACTGATTCTCCAGCCTTTTGTTCCTTAGCCGCTGTGCAGTTCCAGGGTTCTGTAGACTGAGTCCCGCAGCTGGTCTTTACTTGCTGTTGCTCAGGAAAAGAAGCTGCCACCGACCAAGCAAACAGCCCATTCCAAACAGGCATGTTTACAACACAGACTGCACTAGTATTCACAACTCCTCAAAATGATCTAACTTAAATTCTGTACAGACAAACGATAAGAATAACAATGCTGAATCACTTTATAACTCCAGAGACAGCAGTCATTTCAATTATATGCCTTGCTGTGTAATCGTACGTTTCCATCGTTTCCATGGAAGCAAACAGTCAAGGTGTGTGTGTGTGTGTGTGTGTGTGTGTGTGTGTGTGTGTGTGTGTGTGTGTGTGTGTGTGTGTGTGTGTGTGTGTGTGTGTGTGTGTGTGTATAATAACTGTGACTGGCAGTGAGTAATATGAGCCAAGTACTAATGGTGTTCAGTCCGTCTCAATAAGAGATATTTTAGTGTCAACTGCCATTTGAGGACTAATTGTTCCTGAGTTGGAGTCAAAATATATCACTGCATGTGTGTATGTGTGCATGTGTGTGGTTAGGACTATTTAGTTTAGAATTCTGGCCACTTGGTCGGATTAGGCTATGTAATGTCAAGTGTGGAAACAGGAGCCAGCCGCTGACGAGTGGGAAGCCCACAGTGTACTGTAGCGTGGTTACATTGGAGCATCGAACATGTGACTGCTCCTAATTTCCAGCCAGAACTGCTGCTGTCACTTTACTCTCAGTCTCATATACTGTGAGCTGATTTTACCACAGAAAAAAAAACATTTTTTAAACCCTGAATTAAGGAGCCTTTCCCTCTTGAATCATGAGAAACAGAGCTAAGCGTACTAGAGGTGTCTGGACAGGATGTGGATCGTAATGTTCAAATATATCACATATTGGGTTAAATCAATAACTGTTGGCCAGCTCCCAGTTGTCCACTAGCTACTACCAACCACCCGTTTGGTCACAGTAATTTGATTTGTCATATACAGACTTGACATGGGTGGAAAGTGTGATTGCTGCTTTGAGCTGAGATGATAATTTGTTTGTTGTATATGTGATTGCTATGTTTTCTCTGTGAGCTGACTGTTAAACGTTACAGCATCGCGTAAGAACCTGTTGTGGCTGCACAGGATGCTGTTGTCACAGCTTAGCAAAAGTTACATAGTTAGCACCCCCATCAAGGTGAGGCCTTGAGGAACAGATGTGATGATGTGGTGTAGGTGGACTCTGGCACGTTCTTAAGCTGCCAAATTGGGGCCCCAAACACACACAGAGACCCACACACACAGTGTAAGAGGGAGCTATTTTCCCACACCTCTACAAGCCAAGTTGTAAAGTATACAATTTAATTCCTGGGCCTCTGCGCTGTAAACGGGCTGACGATCCGGGTTTATTTTCTCTGTGGAGTTTGTCTTTGCTCATCAGAGAGACCCAAACATTGGAAGACAACAGCAGGCTGGGAAGTGTCAAAGAAAGATGGAAGAAAAGGCAGATTAACAAAGAAGAGTGGAAAGATAGTTTGGAGGAAACTAAAAGTATGGTAAAAGTTTGGAGAGTGTAAATGAAGACTGTGGAGAAAGAAAAAATTAAAAAAGGAAATGACAAAATGAGAGAGGTGAAAAAATCTGCAGAGACCTGTTTATCGAAGTCATGTTGGTCAATCATGTCATTAACTACTGCTGAGTGTCATAATAACAGTTGGTTATTATTTTTGAATGATTAGTACTTTCAGAGGAGCCTTTGTTGGGTTTTTTATACTTTAGTCAGGAAATAATTTTTTCAGGCTATGCTCAAGTTCAGATTTTGTTGACAAAGGCAGACTAAGGTTTATGAGAGAATGCTGTCAGCATTGGATAAATATGAGATGAAATAGAAATTAAAGCTACGATGAATAGAGTGGCATGAAAGGGACAAGAGACAGACGAGAAGAAAAAAGAGAGAATAAACAGTTTGCTGCATCAACTTGCAAACAAATGTATATGAAAGTGTAATAGAATATTGGTTTGATAAAATAGGAGAGGAGGAAAGAAATGTTTTGAGGGGGTTATCGTAACTGAGCGGGACAGGGGGTGGGGGAACATTGTTGGAGAGACTACTACTGCTGAGATTTATCAAGCAGCTCCTACATTCTTGTTCAATCACTCAGCCTCCCAGAGGACTAAACACTTCTACTAGTGTTTGTACTTAGTTAAACAATGACAAGTGGAAAGGGGTCACTGGCATTGTTAGAGACGCACTACACCACAGGGCCTTTACTGCAGTACTGAACTGTTGCAAATTCGCTGGGTTTACAAATTATGCATATGACAACACATTCATGTTGATCACTCAGAAACAAATGTTGACACATGCACACTGACACATTAAACACTGAACTAAAATATCCACACTTTATTGCCTTTGAGGGCAGTGTGATGGTTGTACTATGATGCAATGGGCCTCACACTGCAGACAGGGCCCTGCAAATGACACCCTGGGCTAGTTGACACACTTGAGAAAATAAACACTTATCAACATCATATTTTTATGCATTCTATATTCCTACTTCACACAAACATACACATATTACAGAAGGCTGGGCGCTACGACCCAAAGGCCATGGACCCCCAGTTGTCACTGTTGCTGCTACTGTAGGGTACTAACTAGACAGAAGAAAAAACACCTGCCATATTACATAAGTCTGGGGTAAGCATTATTACCTAAGGACAAGAGGAAAAGGTAACACTCAACTTTTGTTGTTGCCCCTAAAAACGTTGACTATAATTTTTCCATTGGCTTTGAACATGTCTACATATACAGCTATACTTCATACTCTGGGTTTTTATAATTTACATGGCTGAAAAATGTAAATACACATTATTGTTCTTTCCCAAAGTATGGGGAAGGTTTATTCTCAATCAAGCCCCAGCTTACATGAATCAAACAGAGCTCACAGCGTATCTGGGGTATCTGCTCTGGGTAAGAAAAACTAAAAGAAACATAAGCACTGAGGAGATTTTTCCAGCCTTGAAAATCCTTCCCAAACAAAATACCAAACACAAATTCACGTGTTAGCGCTGACTCAGCTACTCATAACAATAAAAACTACAACCAAAAACCATAAATCAGCAGCAGAATTATGTATACAACAAAGGCTGACATAGCATGTGTTACTGTATGACTCACAGCACATTAGACGAAAAATTGACTGATAGATGGGTGAAGTCATCGTAGCTATATAGTCAAGTAGCACAACAAAGGAGCGACCCAAAAAATAGACTGACAATGAGACAGAAAGTCATGCTTTGATGGTGGTGCAAGTTTTTTTCATGAGAAGAGTCTGCAACTTAGATGTACATATGTGAAACTTGTAGGTTTAGGAAGAAAACAAACCTCAGTGGGGGAGCCAAAATCTGCAGAGGGGCTGCAGGTGCTGGTGTCAGGCAGGGCAGTGCCAGCACTGCTGCGAATTGGGGAGGATGGTGCAGCACCAGAAGGGGGTTCTGGGATGCTGGAGGTCTGACGCAAGATGCCATGCCTATGAAGACGGGCCCACGTAGAGCTCCAGCTCAGGAAGAGCTCATACAAGAGTTGAACCTGAAGAGTGACAGAAATAGAGGGAAAACAACATAAATTCAACAAGTTAGCTCTCAAACTGAAAGAGCAGGCTCTTGACCAAAGATAGGAAAAAAGCTCCATACAGAGAGCGAGAACTTTAAGTCACAGAGATATATATATACAGCAGTATCTTGAAGGAATTATGTACTTCACATTGATTGTGATCAAATGTAGTCTAATGTAGTGTAAGGCAAGAAAAACTATAATACAGGATTCTAATGTAAGGCAAGCTACTATTTCTAATCATACACATATCTATGCATAAAAACAGACATAACAGAATATTATTTTGACACATGAAGTTCACTGTGCCAACTGAGTGCCTTAAAAGATAAACCTAACACACCAGAAGTAGTCTTTATATTTGAAAGCAGATCCAAATGTATTTTTTTGCCAAGGTCTGACTCAAACAGCTGCACTTGGGAGTTCTCATGTAGTTCTGACTTCTGAGGCCATTAGCATGATTTTGCTTGGCAGCTATATCGTTATGTGACACTAAACCTAGTTAAAGTTGAGAGAGGAGAGCAAGAAGGAGGAACTATTTGCCATAAATGGACCACTATCCATTCCCACTTCTTTCACTCTCCAACACTATTATAGACTTTGTACTTGTCATTTGGAGAGACCGAATTTCACCAAAATAACGTAAAACCTGTGTTCATGTTTCCATTCGATGGTCAATTATTTCAAAGGCCCAGCATGCTCATACATGTGCTTCACTGTACAAATTTGTTATCCATAACAACAACTTCCAAAGAAACACCCACAGAGGAAAGTTAAGTTGTGTCATCAATTCCCCCTGAAAAACTCACCACAGTTAGGAAAAACTGAAGGCTCAGTGTCAAGTGTTCTCAACTATTTATCATGTGTACACATGAAAAGAGGCCTTGGCTTTAAAGAACAACAAAGCCAAAAACAAGAGTGGAAAACATGAGGGAAGGCAGGGGAATGTGATGTGATGCCTTCAGTTATTCATGCATTCACACAATGTTTGTTAAAGAACAGAGGCAGGGAAAGAAAGGTAGAAATGCGTCACTCTTTCTCAGTGAGCACATTTTTCGATATCAAACGCTTTGATTCTGAAGCCAAGAAACCCCCCGACCCCCACTACTGTGTGTCCCTCAAAAGTGAAGGTGCACCATGAGCACACACACAAAATAGCTTTCCCTACTCCAAACACATTCTGATTTGTTATTGCTCGATCACACACATGCAAGTCTGTTAGCACACACATTACAGAGCAGCCTTCCATAAATAAGCATGAATCAAATAAAAACCAGCACAATACATTACAGCTAAGGCATTTTAAATATATCCAGGAAGAGCTGCTAACGCCAATCTAGCAGCCGTGCAGGGACAGGGCCAACAGCTGTGGGCCATACCCAACCAAACTGCACTGTAGGCAGGACAGATATGACTCCTACCCTCTCTGAGACTCTGGGTTGTGGAAGTACAAGGCCTTTTGCCCTGAACCGCAGATGTGGAGGAAGAGAGTAGAGGTAAAAGTGACGGTCAGATATATAATGGAGTCTGGAGTCATTAAATGATCTTTGTTTTAGTACATCTTTTAGTTTTATGACAGTTTTATGGAGGAATGGACTCGATGCTGATGCCGGATATTGACTCAAATAGCTGTATCAGATGTCAGTGACTATCAAGCCGATCCAAGTGGTCAGACTATTCAATTAAATTTAATGTTTTTTCTAAGTTGACATCTATGTGCCCAAACTATGTCATGTGTAAGCCATAGGGGTAGACAAATTCACATGACGCACCCCAACCTGTAGCAGATCCTGACCGCACCATCCTTTCTCTTTCCTGCTTATACCCCTGCTTTCTCGAAGGTATAATAAGGTCAGTTGGTTCACATCAGCTACTGCTGTCAGGCTGGTGGGTAGGTTGGGCCACACACAAACACATTTGCATGAGCTCACAATACAGATGCCACAATTCCTCACTAGAGGAAGTGAGCAGAACATTTGGTGGGCTTAGTCCTCCAGATAACTGTCATCTGCAGATCAGGAGGCCTGCTAGGCTGCAGTAGTAAAAACTGGAGACAGAGGCTGTACAGAGGCTTCTGCAGTCATTCATAAATACACACAGATGAAAGATGGGGAATCATACAAATTGTCAGCGTTAATGTGCATTTATCTGAGGATAGTTTATATTAAAGCTTCACATATTGAGTATGTGTGTTAATGCTGTGTGTACATGTGTACAGATGTGTGTGTGTTCACTGAAATGCAGTACAGTCATCTGTCCAATATCAAAGCAAACTGTTGCTGTTTGTGTGTGCGTGTCTGTGGTCATGAACTGCAGCTACTGGTCCCATTCTATTTTCTGATATCCACATGAATCATTGACACAGAGGTGAATTTAGATTAGAGACAAATTTTTTGAGACTAACATTAAATCAAAAGTTAAGTTTGTATTTTAACTTGTTTAAGGGAATAGGAAGAATGACTGGTCAACAGATAACACAATTTCTGGCATAAGTGGAGTTTAGTTTCTACATTCTGTAACTAGAATTTAACTGACTTGTGTGTTTGTCCCACTCTGTTCTAATATGTGACAGTGCACTGTGGGTGTTCTGAATGAAAATTAAAGGAACATGTGTTGGAAAGCAAAAAAGATGGAGGGTCTATGTAGTTTCAGAGTAAGTGGGTGCGCTCAAATGTGTCTGCAAAAAAAGAGTGTGAGAATAAAAGATATTCTACTGGCAGCAGTTCTTAAAGAGCTGCTGCACGACTTGAAATGGCATTCACTCATAACCCTCCTTCAGGCAGAAATTTACAGTGGAGGGAAAGAAAGAGGAGCGGCGAACAGATGGGAAGAGGAGAGAAGAGAAGAGAAGAGAAGAGAAGAGAAGAGAAGAGAAGAGAAGAGAGAAGATACATTTTAATTGGCCTCAAATGCTAATAATGAGTCATCAAATAATTGCAATAAACCTTCCCAGCTTTGCCATGTAGACACAGTCACTGAAAACGGGGAACAGAGAGGGAGAAAGAAAAGAAACTTTGCCCCAGTCCTGCTCTCCTCATGTCCTGGGCAGTTCACCACTAGATCAGACCTTTCATTTGTTTCTGGTACCAATTCCTTTCAATATCCCCATGGCCCATCACTGTGGTTGGAGACAATTAACAGTGTGACCACTCGAAAGTTCTCCCCAATTAAGTTTACACAGGAACCAAATTTGATGCAGCTAATGTGTAATGGTAGACATAGATGTGATTACATCCCTGTAAGAACACAATGGAAAAACCACACCGAGACTTAACCGGCAGACACACATGTTCTGTATCCATTCTGTCCATATTTGTCATGTTCTCACCAAAACATAACAACACACTGTAAAAATGCAATGATGATAAGTCTTGCAATTCCCTACACTCCTTCACTCAGACCTCAAACTGTTTGACCAAAACAAACAAGGCAACACTCTCTTGTTTACACTCTCATTTTCTTGAAAATTATACAAGGTAAGAAGATGAGGCAGTTTGTTTATGGGAGTCAAACTATATCAGAAAATCATGCAGAAGCAGGGTGTGCCTGCCAGGGTCCGTGTGTTCATATTTCAGGAAAGTTTACAAGGGAATGATTTGTATATATGTGTAACTCTAATGACTACTGAGAAGAGATTCAGGACTGTCTGGCTGACCTGGGGGTTGGAGCACTTGACGTGGACGGGCTGCAGATCAACATGGAGACAGACTACAAATGAGTGCCTTCCTTCAGAGCAGCTCTGCAGCTTATGGGATGTGACAGCCAGTGTGGAGGTACAGCCCATACGCTCCAATAGGCTCAGGCTTTGCTGCTGCCCCAGTAGTGTGTACACGCTGAACTGACTGAGGCTTATTGACCATGGGAAGGCATCACCTGGTAAAAGCCATGAGAGACAAGAAAAAAAGGAGAATATATAAAAAAACAGGAGAAAGGGGTGCAATGGTGAGAGAATGATCATGATTATTGCAAACTGACAGAGAATGACATGACCCTCACATGAAGGGAGAGCTAAGAGTATATACCAAGTCATTATTAAAAGGAAGACAAAGAAACATGCAAGCAAATTTAAGGGATATTTTGAAAAGTCAGCAATGCTCAGTCTAACCATGACAAGAAAATCTATATTGCCATTCACCTTTAAAATCAAAGCCAACTGTTGTACATGGGTTAAAAAGTTTCATAGAAACATTGAAGAGCTATGCAGTAGTATCATGTCTCAAAAAAAAACTTTCTTCACCCAATAAGCAGACAGAGGGTCCCACTCAAACACAATGTAAAGTGAAGTTGTAGTGTAAAACTTTGGATTTGAGACAAGATGCCACCCTGGGAGCACTTCAGAGAAGGGAAACTTGTGCGTTAGTGCAGGGCCATGCACCATGGGTAGTGCGCTTTGATCCAGAGCATTGAAAATGAGAGATGAAGAGCTTTTCAAAGTGTAGGAATGAATTACTAAAAGCTCTGGTTGTTAATTTCAACGGCAACATTGACATGGCTGCTGATGTCACTGTTTTTGCTGTCGTTTTTCTTTCTCCCCTGTTTTTAAAATCTGTATGCCCAATACTGAAGTCATTGAAAAGGAGGGTGGCCCTTTTTTTTTCTTCTTCTAAAGAGAAAACACTGCTCAACCATCTGAGTGTTGCTTATGTTAACCATAGCAGGTGAGCAAACCACATGTGCAAGATCTATTTCTCAAAGTCGCTCTACTTAAGTTTGTTTGTCTTTTGTCATGGTAAATGAGTAGTAGTGGGCCAAAGGTTTGTTCAGCGTTGAAAAAGCCATAATGATGATGAATTTACATTATGTAGCCCATTACAATTATGAAACAATTAATTTCAATTATTAATAAAAGCACATTAATTCGTCATAAAACTTAGGTATACTTTCCCCTCCCATTGAAATGTACCTCCCTAGACTCCCATTTTTAACCATTGAACGTATCACTATTGTTAGATACATACAGAGAGATATAGATAGATAGAGTCAAAACCTACCTTCCTCCAGGATTGGCTTGGAGACCACGAAGGGGAGCTCCTGCAGCGGTTCCATGTACTTATGACCAGCACTGAGGACACTGATTTGGGGCAGGCAGACTACCAGAGTCCCAGGCATGGAGGCTTGGTTGTGGTACCAGCTCCGGACAGTGCCGGGAATGTCCCCACAGATGATGGTACTCGGGGAGGGGAGGCTGTCATTAGGCAGGAACACACAGCATGACTTCAGCTCCAACTTGAGAGAGGAGAGAAACATGAAATCATTTTTAATCAATTCAGTGTCACTTGATCATTGACCAGCCATCTACGTCAGCCTCCCAAAATCATTTTTAGTGAGCCGAGGGACTCAGGGCACTGCTCTGACTCAACACTAGACAACTTGCATTGCAAGGGAAAGGAGCTAAGACAGAACATGTGCACAGTGGGTGTTGCTGGAAAAGACTAAACATGATAAACCTTTCCTTAATTTGAAAATGGAAATAGTTCATCCCACATTTAGTAATGCATGTTGTTCTGCTTGATGCCTATGATAAATTATTACTTAATTTGATATTATTAAAAGACCATTACTGTATATACTAATATATATATTAGTTTTAATGCTGTTTTAGAGAGGATGGAATTGTCTTCAAAAACCTTTTAAAGTAGAATTTGACACTTTGAATGCCCATTTAAACTAAATGTGAAATTCCATATCTAGGTTACAGAGCACCTTTTACAACTTCGCAGAATTCTGACTGTTAAATCTTTAACCTAAATAATTTAGAGGTCTTTTTTACAGGAATTGAGACCCATTCCAGCTGCATTACATCACATATTTCTGTTCAAAAAAGGCAAAGTTTACAAGACATCAGGTCAGTAACCAGTAGCTGGTGGTTAGTAGGTGTATGAGCAGTGTTAAATCTGTTGGAGCCTTGCTGTTTTTTTGGAGTCTTTTTCCATTACACTAGTGCTTCACTGATTTAAAAGACCAGTTAACAGAAATGAGACGAGTACAAGGTCCAGGCAGACAGCAGGTGCGGACAGATACTCTGCGTCACTCCATTGAAATGTTCATATACAGTTGTGCAGCCTCCTGTTCTGTTGAAGCACCTCTGACAGACTGAGGTCTTTATATGGAGCCCAGTTCTACCAGCTTTCATTAGAGTCGAGAGAGAACGGCAGAGACAGAGAAAAAGACTGTGAAAGAGAGGAAGAATGAAAAGAGTGAACGATATGGTTACACATTCATCTCATACTGTTTCCTCTTTTGATTATTCTTCAAAGGGTGTTTGAAATCTGAACACTTTTGCACACTGACATATAAGGCTTTCGCCTTTTTAAGTGCTGGCACGCAGGATGAAAATCCATTGACACTGCCTGGTCTGCTGCAGATCTTAGAAGGGTTAAGCTGTAAAGCAGGCAGACACACGGAAACCGCTGGGTTTAACACTGTGACTCTGGTCTGCACCTTTAGCTCACTGCCTGAGGCTAATGCTCTCCTGCTGGACATCTTGTGTTAGTCATGCACATTATTTCACATAACAGATCCTTAGTAAATGGGTGCGTCGGTACAGTAGTGTGGGCAGATGTGGCACAAGATTAGCGGGTCGTCCACTGACCAGAAGGTTGGCAGTTCGATCTCAGTCTCCCCCATTCCACGTGCCTGAGTGTCTTTGGGAAAGATACTGAACCCCAAAATGTACCGAATGACTGTGCTGGCAATGTGTTAGTATTGTGGGATAAAGAAAGTGCTGCACATAGATGCGCTGTATGAATGTGTTAATTGCAAAAACTGTACTGTAAAGTGCTTTGAGTGTTCATCGAGACTAGAAAAGTGCTGATCCTTTACCATTAAACAGAACAGAACCAATCACAAATTTATTTCAAAGATATGCATGAAGATTTACGTCTCTGTACATACAGTTGGTAAAAGCTTAGCCTTGTTCCTGTCAGAGATAAAGATTTATGTACTAAGCTCAATCATAATGAATACTTAATCTAATTTTTAAACACTAGCTGTTTCAAATTGGTCATTTCAGAGCAGTGTTACTACCAAAAAACCAACAGTAGGCTAAATGAACAACTACTGTTAACTAAATTATTATAGTTCCCCTACAGTGTTTGAGGGTTGACTAAATCTGTCATCATATATCAAAAGAGTCAGACTAAAACACTAAAATGAATGTTCACAGATGAAAGTTACCCATGTTTAAATACCAAAGAAAGCTGGTCAGTCTGCATTTAAGAAGATACAGATGTCAGTGTCTTCACGTATATAATTTTACTTTAAACTTTATATTGGCAATTGTGGGATTTGTATTTAGGAAAATTTAAAATAAATTTACATTTGGAAAGGTCTAGTTAATAGCAAGGCAGATTAAATGGAAACCTAAAACATAGGTTAATAGCACAATTGCTGTAGTTAGTGTGTACAATAAAAACTAATACCCCTTAATGGAGTTTGCATATGGCTTTATAATGCTTTACTGATATTCTCCATGGCAACACAAAACCAAAGATGATGTCAAGTGTATGGTAGCTACAGAGTTGCCACATCACACAGTAAAATACTAACAATAATCAGATAACATCTTACTGATGACAACAGAGGGAAGAGTTGAAAAAACTGAATGGCATTCACTGGGCACAGCGACCACTGTTTCAAGATGTTTACACAATGGCAAAAGGGCTCTGAATGATTCAAAGGGCCTAAGTATGTAATGGAAAATAAAAAGACATGTTGGTGCCAACTCTGGGTGATAGAAAAGTATTCTTTGGTAGCTGAGGTCGAAATTGGAGAATAAAGCAAATTCTTGATTTTCTCTTGCATGAGGACGTTTGGGTCAAAAGGCAGATGGGACAATAGTGAATTGGGAATCTCACACACAGGGGACCAAAGGTTGCAGCCATGAATGGATATCTGATTCCAAAACAGATGATAAAATAAGGATGATGGCACAGAAGCACAAGGTAAATAATGCTACACCAGTGGTCACCAACCTTTTCGAGCCCAAGATCACTTTTTAATTCCAAACGTAAGCCGAGATCTACCACTCTGATATCTTCCAAAAAAAAAACACTTGGGAGGGTCACATTTATTATTTTTTGCAATTTCTGTAAAGGCTAAATGTATGAACATTAATATACACAAAGAAAGGCAGTTGTGCAACTTCATTCAATGCACAATATTCACATTAATATCAATTAATATCTACAGCATCTGTTCAATGCACAATATTTAGCATCTCGGTTCAACAATAAGTTCTGCAGTGAGCTGCTACTGCAGGACAATGTTTTTACATAGGCTTTGATCTTGAATACGGCCACAAATATGACATTTCCTTGTATAAAATTAGTCCTGTGTACTCAAATAAATACTGGTACTATACAGTATGAAGCCGTGCATCTTCCGTTCCTGCAAATATTTCACAACAAAACCACTTTTTAAGCAAAATAATGGATTCCGTCAACAGAAACGCTGGAGTGCTTTTATTTTGAAACGCATACAGAAAGTGTTGCAAACATTTGTTTGTGACATAAATTCAACAGATAAACATTGCAACTCAGGTGTAGGATGATTTTCTCTGTTTATTCTGCTGTGAACCACAATGTTTATCTGTCTATGTCACAAATGTATTTCCAACACTTCCTGAACCCATTTCAAAGTAAAAGCACTCCAGCGTTTCACTTTCTGAATCCATTCATTTGTTCTAACGGGGCTTTGATTGTTATCGACAGACCGGAAGATGCTGTCTTCATATCGTAGAGTACTGACATTATGTTTAGTACATAATCCGACTTGTACTGAAGGAAATGCAGTAGATAAACCTGCAGCTCGGCCGCCAGTAGCGGACACACGGCGCTTGTGAACAACAGACAACTGACACACAGCTGATCTGCAGAGCAACTGCAGCCAGTGAGTCCAGAGAGTTACGGGGATAGACAGTGAAGGTTTTAGAGATCGACCGGTAGATCGACGGGTCTGCGACCACTGTGCTACACCAAACAGAGGATAACTGTATTGCTCATTAAATATGTTCCCAGGGTCTGGACTAAATCATGTTAAAGTCTGTGTGGTCGATAGTCCATGAACACACAACTTATTGAAATACATCTACACCTACTCCAGGAAGCAACACAGTTATTGGCAGATGTTGTATCCAAGACAAACATGGTAAACAATTATGATCAGAATATAGTGAGAACCCAAAAGCACTGCCAAGACTGCACAATTGTCTTAATTTGTTTTTTTAATAATAGAAAATGTTTTGGAATATTTAATCTGCATCTGGATCTGGACAAAACACACACTGTGACAGACAATCATTGCATAAATGTGCCAGATATTTTTTGAATTAGGACAATAGTTCATGAGAAAATGTTCAAAAACATGCCCTCTGTCACTATATTGGGAAATCATAAAAAATAATCCAGTTAGAATCCCTTGTTCCATGAGCAATGGCATAGCTTTGTGTGAGTGGATGAGTTATCCTGCTAAGAGAGAGAAAAAAACTAAAAGAGAACCTCAATTGAGGTGGTACTGAGAGAGTCTAAGCACCCCAATCTGGTGTATGGAATTAGTTTCCTTTGCTACACCCAGAAAAGCTATTTTATTACATAAGGACAATGGAAGGCTGATCCTAGTGAACACTGCATGAGACTGAGAAAACAGGAAAGTTCAATATGACTGCCATCCAAATGAATTCATGCTCATTGACGTGTTGTCTTTCCTGTGGAAACACTCTGCTTTCAGAGTCAAAGCAAATTGCAGGTAATTTAAAGCCATTATATAAAACAGTGAAGAAAAAAGCTATAATAAATCTTAAATTAATCAGTCTACCAGTCAAACATACTGAGAGCCATTTGTAAATGTCCATCCTGGGTTCTCTGGTTGTTTCACATTTTTAAGAAAATAAAATCAGAAACTCGTGAAACCCGACTGGCTATCCTCCACCCTTTTTCTCTGGGCTACCACTAACAGCAGGTCAACCTCACAGACTTATCCAAGGCTTCCCTTCTGTGGTCCAATGCTTAAATTGTGGCACACACACAAACACACACACACACACACACACACACACAAACACAAACACAAACACAAAAACACACAGGGAGCAGACATACAGAATCCAAACAAAGGGGGTAACAAAGGACAGGCTGAGGAGCACTGGCACTACCGAAAAGTGCTGGCACTTTCAAACAGAGAAATAGTCTGAGGCCAGACTGCCCAATATGCATCATTGCTGTGACTGCTGCCAAACCAACTAACACCATCTCTTCTCTGAGAACAACTCTGCCCCTCTAACCCTCCATCCCTCTACTCTCCCAGGCTTTTGTCCTGTAGTCCCTCTCACTGCATCAGCCTGGCATTTGGAGTCCAACTCTCCAAGACTGGCGATAGGAGAGGAGATTCTAGTGTTTGTATTACAGGTATGGCATTGTTGCACACACAACAAAAAAAGTCCCCTGTACTCGGAGGTCAAAGGGGGAAAGTGAGAGTATATGTGCATTTAATGTCACAACTTCAGGTGTAAATATTCAGGTTGTAAGGGACTGTGTTTGGTATTCCACAAAGTTGTGTTTAACAGCCCTGTAACAGGCCAATAAACACAACCCTGGAAGCAGTTAGCCTTTGTGACACTGTCCCCCTACTGCAGGCTGCTGGACATACCAGGTTTGTGTATATTTTTCTGTGTATGCGTGACAGAGAATCCATGCACAGGGCATGAAAATGACAGGTAGCCGATGCAAGGTTGACCTAAAACTTGGTTTGTTCTTTGATGTTCTTGGGAAGCAAACGGCCACATTTGCTGAATGTTATACCCACATGGCTCAACTAATTAAATGATATCTTTATCCATAAAAGGAGAGTGAAAATGTTTTTTTGATGGGGTAGACCCATGGAAAGGCAGCTTTTCCAAGAATAGTCACATTCTGAGTTGAAATTTAAAAATAGAAATGGGCACAAATCGTATCTGAAAGTTATTAAAATAATTGTAGTGTGGAATAACTATTACACAACTTAAACCCTCTGTGGGGTTTGGGCTAATGTGGAATACAACTGCAGCAAAGGATGACAGATAAATGGCCTTTGGAAATGAATCAGGCATGAAAGAAAAAAACATAGGGTTGCGTAGCACTTTAGTGAATGTGTGAAATGTGTGACCTATGTTTTTACAATTTTGTGGGTTTCACTTCCGCTTTTGATTAGGGGAAAGATATCTGAAGCTGAGACATATTATGGATTGGGGATTATAATAAAGATCTGGATTCGAGTCAAAGCTGACTGTTGGTTACAAGTTCAAGATCCGCAGGTGTGTCCATATATAGTATGTTGTTATAGAGGTTTCAGTGGGGAAAGGGGTGTCAAAGAGTCATGATTCTTCATTCCTTTGGTCCAATGACATCATGTCCTGTCAAAGTGAAACTAGATCTATTAACATAACAAATGGAGTTAACTGTCAGCAGCCTGGGACTGCACTTCAGTTACACACTGCCTCCAATGACACACTCATACAGGAAAAACCACTGTGGGACAGAGTGAGTGTGTTTCTGTGTGCATTCAGGGGTATGGTGTATCACTTGCAGCACACTATTAATATACTTCAAAAACAGCGGAAACACTTTTCAATTTTATCCAGGAAATCCCCGTTAAAAATAAGACTGAAGCCAATCAACTCCTTATGAGGCTGCATATGCTGGGCTTTCTCTGTGAAAACATGCTCAAATGGCACACATAGAAATGTACACAGGCGCACGCATGCATGAACGCACACACGCACAGACACACGCACACACACACACAGTTCCTCCTTGCAACTGTAGTCATCAGTTGTTTAAAGAAAAAGAGATAATCAGAAAGTAAGAGCCCTCATCCAGTCTAATAGCCTCCCTGATACTTGGCACTGTGCTTACCACTTCCTCTGAAGGATGGCAGATAAGAAAGCAATGAATTCAACACTGCTTAAGGGCTTAAGGTATAAGGTTATATCTCACTGTACTACTGCTGGGGGTTGAATAACTTCAGTGCAACGAGCTGGCTGCAGCATTCTTTACAATACCTTTTATGTTTGCCCAGAGTGAAATCATCATAAAATGCATCAAAAATCTGAAGTGACGGAAAACTCCCCTTCAATATGGTGAGGATATTGCTGTTTGGCACTGAATCCGAGACAAAGCAAAGATCACGTGTGTTGTTTGTACTTATCAAGAATTGTACTGATTGCAGCCTTTCATCGCTTAATCCTTAGTATGTAGAGAAAATGTCTGTTATCTGGCTCAATCATTCTGACACGAGAGGGAAAGATCTGAAAACACACAGCCATCAGAGGACAGAGGTTGGCTGGAAATAATATAGGAATCAGTATATCATGTAGCATGATAGGGTAGTGCTCTTCAGATGTATAAGTCACAGTATACACACTGACAAACACAGGCTCCAGTAAAGCGCTCAAGGCCTCAAAGAGTGAGCGTGCCAATGGTTCTTGAGTGACAGCCTGTTATTTGGTAGGTGACCATTGCTTATCCTGAGACTTAGGCCTTGATCCCTTCTTCTTAGGCCTCTAGATGAACAAGGATCTTATTACACTTTGATCTACAATCACTTTAGCATTAATTCAATCTGGACTCTGGATCAGGAAGCCAACATATGCTGTCAGGAGTAAATAAACACTACAAGAACAGAAGAACGAAAAATCTTGAAACATTAAAAATTCTGAAACATATCCATTTAAAGAGTACTTTGTTTAAATTGTTAGATGCCAAAAGATTTTTTTGTCTTTGTCTATTTCTTCACTCTCATCCCTGCCTGGCATCAGATCACAGAGTTCTGAGTAAGGGTTTGTTCCATTTTTTTTGTGGCAAGTTCTGCTCAGACATCGCTGTCCCGCACCATCAGATAGTGTTCAGAATCCACGCACATATGTGGACCCTGTTTTGAATCTTTCAGTCTTAATACCCCCAAAAAGCATCCCTTGCTTCCTGCTCTTCTTCTCTTCCTGAAGTGGGAGTGTATAATCTGTCTTGAGAAGCATTTCTCCCTTGAGTCTTTCTGAAGATGGTTTATCTGGTTCCAACCGAACAGGTTCTAATAGAGAGGAAGTGGAAGGCCAAACAAACTTAGGCTTTACAGGTTAGGCCATGTGGAAATGGCCTATATAACCACAGGAGGCTCTTAGGATCCGCTGGGCCTTGATAGTAAATGACAGAACAGTGAGTTACATGGAGGACAGTCTGTCTACTCTGAGGAACAACTTCAGCTGAAAGATATCAGATCTCACAATCATTATTAAAGGTACAATTAAATGTTTTAAACACAAAGTGACAGAATTAAGAGAAGAAGTACTTCAGAGAGTGGATAACACTCCATTGTATAAATGGGTGGTTAATCCTTCACGCCATATATGTGTGA